>NW_028227256.1:49975645-50710645 GCF_978045245.1 Mus caroli
TAATATCTATCCTTTAATTTACATTAATTCCTTTCTTGCTTATCTCTTAATAACTAATTAAAATCTTTCTCCTTAGCCTGTTCATCATCTTTTAAGTAATTATTGATATTTTTTATTTATTGCATTTTAACAATGAACATACAGAATATATGCACCAAGATATGTGATTAAATAAAGAACCCTGTACTTCCTAGTGGCTCAATTCAAACAAAAAGTTCAATAGTGAAAAATAAAAGAGCCGAGTTGTACCCTGATGCTTTGCTCATGGGTCTGCTCTGGCTGGCCTAGAGCAGAGCCGGTTGGGAGACTTATCATTACAGACGTACTGATGCTTCACACATGCTCATTTGGCACTCATGCAATACTCCAAACAGTGGCAGAACATACCAGTTGACAGAGGCAGTCCAAAGCTTTAAGGGAAAAATAAAGAGAAAGGTTGTATGAGAAATTTCTAGTTGTGCAACAAATAACCAATATTTGAAATTGTGCATTTAAAAAAATTCAAGACCTTTTAGTTTTTTTAAAAAAAGCAGGAATTACCAAGAAGCCCCTGGTGATTTTCTGAATTCTTTACTTGTAATACCAAACTTCTTAATTCTCATATTAAATCTCTGAAAATATATAAATAAAATATTGAATAAGTTTAAGAAATGATGACAGTAGAAGCAAAATCAAAACAAAACAAAACAAAACAAAACAAAACAAAAATAAAGCCCCCAAACTCAAACTAGAGACTGTCTCCAATAATAACTCTCGGGAGAAAATAACAGATGGGATAATCAAGACCAATGCCTGGCTTCACATAACTACATAACTTAGCCAGAAACATAACCAAGGACACATGAAAATTTCAAACATAAAGACAAACATACTTCTTGGATATTACAGAAATAGAAATGATAAAACCTTGCCCTACCACAGTGGTTTTGAACCTGTGGGTCACAACTCCTCTGCAAACCTCTACTTTCAAAAATTATGATTCATAATAGTAGCAAAATTACAGTTATGAAGTAGTGATGAAAATAATTTTATGGTTGGGGGTTCCCAACACAAAATGAGGATCTGCATCAAAGGGTTGCAGCACTAGGAAGGTTAAAACGACTGTCTATCAGATCTTAAAAACTATTGGGTAGCAAAAACTATAAAAACCATGGTTCTAAAAACAGATATATTAACTCACCAATGTTAATTGTAAAGCAGTTAGCAGTAAGAACTTATTTACTGATAAATGCCATCGGTTTACCATGGTGTTAAATGTTTGATGCATTTCTTCATATTTACATTTTAATACTGGTATTTAATATTTTCAATAAACTTACGAGTTTGTTATCTCCATTTTACAAAGAAGCAACTTAATGCTATTGTTATATCAAATCTACATAATGAAAGGCTATGATTAAATATTGACTCTAATCTACACTTACTTAAAAGCCAGAGAATATTTGATACAATGCTAATTTATGAGTATCATTCAGGCTCACAGAAAAATGTCCAGTTATACAGAAATTGTGTAAGGGTAGGAATTTTGATGGTGCTTTCCTTTTTTGCTTTTAAGTTTTTCTGCATATATATATTATATAACAATATCTATTTATAAATATATAAATAAATATATAAAATAATGCTTAAACCTCCTTAAATTAATCTGAATATCTGAATAATCTAAATAAAGACATTCAGTTTAAATTAAGTGTAGAGTTAACTTAAAGTGGAATGTGTTAAGGTGACAGGGAAATTTATATAATGATTTCAGGATAACAGATTATAAAGGAAGAGGCAAAGAGGGTGATGTGCAAAAGGGAATTTCACATGAAAGGGAAATCCAACACAGAAGAAGGCTAATAAAGACAGCAGTTTAAATAAAGGTATATGTGTACATATACTCACACACACTCTCACACATATACTCACACACACATTCACACATGCACACTCATAAAAACATATACACACACTCACACTCATACACATACACTCACACTCATTCAAATCATAGAATATAATATTTTAAAATTATTACATAAATGAGGTTGAATGCATTTTCAAAGAACCTCAATGATATCATATATCAACAAAGAGAGAGTGTTACAAACCCTTTTATTATCCCATAAGATGACAGTTATTTCAATGCAGTGGTCTAGGAAACATGAGCTAATATTTTCCAAGAAATCTATATAAAGGCCAAATAAAAGGTAAGAAGAAAAATAATGATAAACAACAAAGCCAAAAGGAAAGAACCACAAGCACATAAAGCCTCCTACAAAAACAAACATATCAGGAACCAACAGTCATTTGTCTTTAATATCCCTCAATATGAATGGACTCAACTCACCTATAAAAAGACATAAGCTAACAGACTGGATATGCAAACCAGACCTAGCATCTTGTTGCATACGAGAAACACACCTCAAAAACACAGACAGACACTTTCTCAGAGCAAAAGGATGGAAAAAGGTGTTCCAAGCAATGATCCCATGAAACAAGCAATAGTTGTCATCCCAATATCCAGTAAAATAGACTTTCAACCAAAAGTTGTCAAGCATGATGAAGGGCACTTCATATTCACCAAGGTGAAAATCCACCAAGAGAAAGTCTCAATTCTGAAAATCTATGCCCCAAAAGCAAGAGCAACCACATTTGTAAAAGAAAGTTTACTAAAGCTCAAAATACACACTGTAATAGTGTGAGACTTCAACATCCCACTCTCACCTATGGGCAGGTCATTGAAACAGAATCTAAACAGAGATACAATGAAATTAATAGAGGTTATGAAAAAATGGATTTTACACATATCTACAGAACATTTCACCCTAAAAGAAAAGAATATACCTTCTCAGCACCTCATGGTACCTTCTCCAAAATCAACCATATAATTGGTCCCAAAACAACCCTCAACCGATATAAGAAGATTGAAATGCATCTTATCAGACCACCATGGCCTAAGGCTAAGCTTCAATAACAGCAAAAACAATAGAAAGCCCACATACATGTAGAAACTAAAAAACTATTGAATGATAACTTGGTCAGGGAAGAAATAAAGAAAGAAATTAAAGACTTTCTAGAATTTAACAGAAATCTTGACACATCATATCCAAACTTATGGGACACAATGAAAGCAGTGCTAAAAAGAAAGTCCATAGCACTAAATGCCCTGGTAAAGAAACTGGAGAGATCTTACACTAACAACACATCAAAACCATCATTTACCAGAATCAAGTAGGCTTAATCCCAGGAATGCAAGGTTGGTTGAATGTACAAAATCCATCAACGCAATCCACTATATAAACAAACTCAGAAAAAAAAAATCACATGATCATCTCCTTAGATGCAGAAAAAGCATTTGACAAAATACAACACCCCTTCATATTAAAAGTATTGGAGAGATCAGGAGTTCAAGGCCTATACCTAAATATAATAAAGGCAATATACAGCAAACCAACAGCTAATATCAAATTAAATGGAGACATACTTGAAGCAATACCACTGAAATTGGGGACAAGACAAGGATGCCCACTCTTCCCATATCTAATCAATATAGTACTCAAAGTGCTAGCTAGAACAATAAGACAACAAAAAGAGATCAAGGGGATACAAATTGTCAAAGAAGAAATAATGGTATCACTATTTGGAGATGGTATGATAGCATACATATGAGACCCCCAAAAATTCTACCAGAGAACTCCTACAGCTGATAAACAACTTCATCAAAGGGGCTGAATATAAAATTAACTCAAATAAATCAGTAGCCTTCCTTTATACAAATGATACACAGGCTGAGAAAGAAATTGGGGGAACTACTCCCTTCACAATAGCTACAAATAATATAAAATATCTTGGGTAACTCTAACCAAACAAGTGAAAGACCTGTATGATAATAACTTCAAGTCTCTCAAGAAAGAAATCGACAATGATCTCAGAAAATTGAGAGAACTCCCATGCTCATAGATTGGCAGAATTAACATAGTAAAAATGGCCATCCTACCAAAGGCAATCTATAGATTCAATTCAATCCCCATCAAAATCCCAACAAAATTCTTCAAAGACTTGGAAAGAGCAATTCTCAAATTCATCTGGAAAGGCAAAAAAACCCAGAATAGTGAAAGCAGTTCTTAACAATAAAAGAACAGCTGGGGGAATCACCATCCCTGACCTCAAGTTTACTACAGAGCAATAGAGATAAGAACTGTATATTATTGGTACAGAGACAGACACGTTGATCAATGGAATAGAATGGAAGACCCAGAAATAAAACCACACACTTACAGACAGTTGATCTTTGACAAAGAAGCCAAAAATATACGATGGGAAAAAAAAAAAGCATCTTCAATAAATGGTGCTGGTCTAACTGGCTGTCTGTATGTAGAAAAATGAAAATGGACCCATATTTGTCACCTTGCACAAAGCTCGAGTCCAAGTGGATCAAAAACCTCAACATAAAACCAGGTACACTGAATCTAATAGACGAGAAAGTGGGAAAGAGCCTTGAACTCATTGGCACAGAGAAAAGTTTCCTAAACAGAACTCAAATGGCTCATGCTCTAAGATCAAGAAATGATAAATGGGACCTCATGAAACTGGAAAGCTTCTGTAAGGCAAAGGACATAGTCAATAAGACAAATCAGCAACCTACAGATTGGGGAAAAAAATCTTTACTAACCCTACATCCAAGAGAGGACTAATATCCAAAATACATAAAGAACTCAAGAAGCTAACCACCAAAAAAACCAAACAACTGAATCAAAAATTGGGGTATAGAACTAAACCAGTTTCATAACTGAAGACTCTCGAATGGCTGAGAAGCATCTAAAGAAATGTTCAAAGTCCTTAGGGGTCAGAGAAATGTAAATCCAAAGGACCTTGAGATTTCACCTTACACCAATCAGAATGGCTAGGAGCAAAACCTCAGGTGACAACACATGTTGGAGAGAATGTGGAGAAAGAGGAACACTCCTCCATTGCTGGTAGGATTGCAAATTGGTACAATCACTCTGGAAATCAATCTGGAGGCTCCTCACAAAACTGGAAATAGATCTACCTGAAGACCTAGCTATACCACTCTTGGGAATATACCCAAAATATGCCCCACCATGCCTCAGGGGCATGTGTTTCACTATGTTCCTAGTGGCAATTATTCATGATAGCCAGAAGCTGGAAACAAAACAGATGTCCCACAACAGAAGAATGGATACAGAAAATGTGATTCATTTACACAATGGAATACTACTCAGCTATTAAGAATGAGGACATCCTGAATTTTGCAGGCAAATACATGGAACTAGAAAATATCATCCTGAGTGAGGTAACTCAGACGCAAAAGGATATGCATAGTATGTACTCACTAATAAGTGGATGTTACACCACTGCCTAAAACAAAAGTACAGAATACCCAAATACAGTCCACAGAACTCAAAAAGGTCAAGATACTGAAATGGCCAAGTGAGGACCTCTCAGTCCCACTTGGGAGGGAGAAGAAAGCAATCACAAGTGGGGAGAGAGGGAGTGGTGGTGGAAGAGAATGGGGGAGGGAAGAACCTGATCTGATACTGGTTGAGGAAAAAGGACTGAAGCCCTGAGGGCCAGCAGAATGAATGGAAACAGGCAGCCTTGGGAGATAAGAGCTTGGGGTGACCCTCCAGAATGCACCAGAGATCTGAGAGATGAGACACTCTCAGGACTCAAAGGGAGGGACCTTAGATGAAATGCCTGACAGTAGGGGGAGGGAACTTATAGAGCCCACCTCCAGCAGGAAGACAGGACATCAAGTGAGGGATAGGGTTGTCACCCCACAGTCACAACTGTGACCCATAATTGTTCCTGTCTGAAAGAATTACAGGGATGGAAATAGAGGGGAGCCTGAGGAATAGAAGGTCCAGTGACAGGCCCCAAGTGGGATCCACCTCAAGTGGCAGTCCCAAGGCCTGACACTATTACTGAGGCTATGGAGTGCTCACAAAAAGGGACCTAGCATGACTGCACTTCAGAAGACCCAACAAGCAGCTCAAAGAGTTAGATTCAGATATTTGTATCCAACCAATGGACAGATTCTGCTGATCCATTTGGTTGAATTAGGGAAGGCTGAAAGAAGCTGAGGAGAAGGGTGATCCTGTAGGAGGACCAGCAATCTCAATTAATCTGGACCCCTGAGATCTGCCAAGCACTGGACCACCAAACAGGCAGCATTCACCAGCTGATATGAGGCCCCCAACACACGTACAGTAGAGGACTGCCGGGTCTGTGTTTATTCAGAGATGATGCACCTAACCCTCAAAAGATTGGAGGTCTCAGGGAGTTTAGAGGTCAGGTGGTGTATCAGTTAGGGTTTTACTGCTGTGAACAGACACCATGACCAAGGCAAGTCTTATAAAAAACAATATTTAACTGAAGCTGGCTTACAGGTTCAGAGGTTCAGTCCATTATCATCAAGGTGGGAGCATGGCAGTGTCCAGGCAGGCATGGTGCAGGAGGAGCTGAGAGTTCTACGTCTTCATCCAAAGGCTGCTAGTAGAAGACTGACTTCCAGGAAACTAGGGTGAGGATCGTATGCACACACCCACAGTGACACACCTCCTCCAACCAGGTCACACCTATTCCAACAAGGCCACACCTCCAAATGGTGCCATTCCCTGATCCAAGAATATACAAACCATCACAGGTGGCATGGGGGGGGGGGTGAGGACATCCTTATGGAGACAGGGGGTGGGGAGGAGGCATGGGATGTGTAACAGTCAAAGGGTAGGTAGATAGGGGGAATAAAATATGGAGTGTAAAAAATTAATTAATTAAAAAAGTAAAAGAAAAATATAGCCGGGCGTGGTGGCGCACGCCTTTAATCCCAGCACTCGGAAGGCAGGGGCAGGCAGATTTCTGAGTTCTAGGCTAGCATGGTCTACAAAGTGAGTACCAGGACAGCCAGGGCTATACAGAGAAACCCTATATTGAACCCCACCCCCCCCCAAAAAAAAAAGAAAAGAAAAATATGCATACACACATATACACACACACATATAAACCTACATAACAACAATATGAACAATGGGTAGAGGTATAGTTTGGTGACACATTGCTTCCCTAGCATGCACAAGGCCTGGGTTCAGTCACCAGAACTGTAAATAAATAAATTAAAGTGCATAAATTTTTTTCCTGTGGCTAGGGATATTACCTGACTTGCTTTGAGTTCATTAAAACATAAGAGTAAAAAATATACTCTGGAAGTAAAAAATATACTATGTCAGCTGAGGACTGCTGTTAACCCAAGGCACAGTGGGAGGCAGTGGAGTAAAATTCGAAGGAGAGGGAAGTGGTAAGCAATGCATTTTTTTTTTTCCTTTTTAAAAGGAAAACCTGCAAAGAACAGATTTTGTGCAAATGTAGTTTAGGATTCAGTAACATGGGTGGTCAGTATGGTCCTGAGACTGCAGTTCTGATAAGCTCACAGGCTAAATACATGCTATCCTTGAGTTTAAAGATAATGCAGAATACCAGCTACACCTTTGTGTTGAGCACGGATGCCTTGAATTTTCTGTATGTCTACAATACTTCATACATAATAATGAAGTTCAGAAGACTTGCCAGCAGTCACACATGGACAAAAGCACTTATAACTAGAGTGATGTACACATCCATGTATATGTGCATATGTGTGTACATATATAAATATATAAACAGAGAATGATGGAAAGATAGAGGGAGAGGCTGCTCTTGTGACACATAAAATGTTTTATATATATATATATATATACACACACATGTGAGGAGCCCATGATAATTCTCACATTACTTGTATTTCTGAAAGAACATTTTAGTAGTAATTAACAACACTTTAAGTTTTCTACCTCCAAGTTCCTAACGTTTGACAAATTACTTAATTAAGCCTAACCTCTTCATCTGTCATTGATGCAATACTCCTGAGGGATACTGTATGAGATGTTCTTACACTAAAAAAAAAAGACAAGTAACGTTAATTCAGATGACATTTAGAATAATAACAATTCAGATGAACATTTTGAGTATTGTAAGCAAATGACATAAAGAAGAGAAACTGTTTTGTAAATAAATTTTCCTGAGGGTTTAGGCAATTTATACTAGTTAACTAATCAATACATCCATTCACCAAAGAACATAAAATCTGTAAGGGCCAGGACTTTGGGATGGGTTTTGAGTTATATTTGCTAAAACCTATAATGGCTCCTGGAACATAACAGCAAAACCAAGTAATTATTTGTGAAATGAATAAACAGATAAGGAAAATGTTATTTAGTGACTTGAATATGCCAGGATGTTGTGTGGCATATAAGGAAATAATCCAAAATTGCCATTTCCTTGCAGGGGGCATCAGCATTCAGTGAGCAAGAAGATACATAAAATTATTTTACATATTACATTACATTTAAATAATATTGACATTACTGCAAATCTAGATATTTTAGATGGGAGAAACAAGTGATGAGGAAATAAATATGTTTAGGGGAACTATATGTAAATAAATGTGTAATAGAATGATGCAAAATTAAATTAGACAGTAGGGATGAAAAAGTATGTGTAAGATTCTATGAAAACATACCAAACAGGTGCCCAGATTGTCCAGGAAGTCCTTAGGGATTTCCAAGAATGAATATGAATTCTGAGTCTAGTGGAGTAAAAATCTGCTGGCTGGCTTTGGGCTTAAGGTAGTATACAACAAGCGAAATTAGGTAGGGGAAAGTACCAGGGAAATTGGGGTTCCCTTCTGGGTTCTTATTGTAATTAATAAAAGAACTTAGAAACAGAACAGATAGGAAGCACAAAGTCTTTTTTTTTTTTTTTTTATTAAAACTTGAGATAAAAACAGGACAGGCAAGCTGTGCATCTTGGTGGATGTCAGGAGAAGGGAGTCAGAGGAAAGAAAGGAAAAACATCTTTTTGAGTTTGGAACCAAGAAAGCTGCACACTGCACACTGTGCAGCAAAAGTTAGCAAGAAGCTGGATGGAGGGTTTGAAGGGATGAATGGGGATGGAGGGTATAAAGGGATGGATGGGGGATGGAGGTTATCAGGGGATGGATGGGGGATGGAGGTTATCAGGGGATGGATGGGGGATGGAGGGGATGAGGAGATGATGGGGGATGGATGGGGGATGGAGGGTATGAGGGGATGGATGGGGGATGGAGGGTATGAGGGGATGGATGGGGAATGGAGGGGATGAGGGGATGGATGGGGAATGGAGGGGATGAGGAGATGATGGGGGATGGAGGGGATGAGGGGATGGATGGGGGATGGAGGGTATGAGGGGATGGGTGGGGGATGGAGGGTATGAGGGGATGGGTGGAGGGTGGAGGGTATGAGGGGATGGATGGGGGATGGAGGGGATGAGGAGATGATGGGGGATGGAGGGGATGAGGGGATGGATGGGGGTGGAAGGGATGAGGGAATGGATGGGGGATGGAGGGTATGAGGGGATGGATGGGAGATGGAGGGGATGAGGAGATGATGGGGGATGGAGGGTATGAGGGGATGGATGGGGGATGGAGGGGATGAGGGGATGGATGGGGAATGGAGGGGATGAGGGGATGGATGGGGAATGGAGGGGATGAGGGGATGGATGGGGAATGGAGGGGATGAGGGGATGGATGAGGGATGGAGGGTATGAGGGGATGAGTGGAGGATGGAGGGGATGAGGGGATGGGTGGAGGATGGAGGGGATGAGGGGATGGGTAGAGGGTGGAAGGTATGAGGGGATGGATGGGGGATGGAGGGGATGAGGAGATGATGGGGGATGGAGGGGATGAGGGGATGGATGGGGGATGGAGGGTATGAGGGGATGGATGGGGAATGGAGGGGATGAGGAGATGATGGGGGATGGAGGGTATGAGGGGATGGGTGGGGGATGGAGGGTATGAGGGGATGGGTGGAGGGTGGAAGGTATGAGGGGATGGATGGGGGATGGAGGGGATGAGGAGATGATGGGGGATGGAGGGGATGAGGGGATGGATGGGGGAAGCCCAGGGTGCAAGGAAAAAGCAGTGAAGGCTTGGGCCAGTATCTACAAGGAAAACAGAACGACAGAGAGGAAAGGACTACATGTTGGAAGGTGGGGCCCAAAACTGATCAGAAGGCCTGGATCTATTGTCAACTGCCTCCAGAGTTACAAGTTCTTGCCTAGCTATCTAACATAGTCTAAAAAGAGACATGGGAAAGAAGAGAGAAAACTTAGAGAAAATTAGTGTGCCAAGATTCAAGTACAGGAGGGGAAAAAAGTGCTGGAAATGAGGCTAAAACGCGCACAGAAGCTCAAGGACTTACAGACCATAAGAAAATTTACTATTACAATTAAGAACTATCAGCAAGACAGTGAATGCTAGTGACATTCTTCAATCTATTAAAAAAAACCTATGTCATCGAATGCTGCAGCAGTGTGTTCCAAAGCTGGACTAGGATGAGAAGAATTTGAGAAGCAAAAGGTAAGAAAATTTTATCAAATGTTTTAAATTCTTTGAAATAGACCTTTAAAATGTTTTTTTTGGTCTATTTTACTTGAAGATTATAATTCCATTGAAATATACATATCCAAAAGCCCACCTTATAGAATTATATATGTGTGTGTGTATACACACACTTTTAACCACATACAGGTCTCCCATTGATTTCATGTCAACTGTAATGCATCCTGAACATTCTTATATCTAACTCTGAAGCTGGAACACAATCCTGCAACACAACATGAATAACGTTCCCGAAACTAAAGGAATGCTACACTTAGGTGTACAATGGCAGACACCACATCTAAAAACAATAATGCTTTGCTTTTTCAATGTAAACGTCCCCTGAAAACAAGATGAACCGAGAGAGAAAGTGTGAACTGTCATTGAGCAGCATGTGTTGAGCATTCTTCTAGCCTCTGCCTTTCATCTCATATCCTCTTTATACACTGGGAGGCAAATATTATCTCCACAGAGGCATAGCTAGAAATGGATAAGACTGAAAGTGAGCCCCAAGGCTGTCCACCTCTGAGGTCCAATTGCAGCAGACTCTTATCACTGACTCTGGAATGTCAGGAACTATTGTGTTATATATTTGATAAAAAGTTATAGATTTTGCAGAAAGGTATGTATCTCACTGACGTATTGTGTGCTTCTTTGGAACCATCTTCATTCAGAGCTTCAGTTTCTTCCTCCTTCAGAGAAAAGAGACACACAGTGTGAAAGACAGCAGCAGCACAAGGCAGGAAGGACCTTCTTCCCAGAGTAATGATACATCTGCAACTTTCATGAAACCCAGGCCTTGGAAGGTAAGCTGACAAGCCCATTCCTCTAAAAACTCAACTCTCATACACACTCATGCATGTTTTCTCTTTTAAGATAGATAGTATCTGAGTATGATTTGTACTGACAGAGATCACATCTGTCTGATTTGTTCTACTTTGACCCTTAACCTTAATCAAATTAATGGAAAGTATAGCTATAGACCAGGAGAAAAGAAACAGAAGATCTCAAAATATCTGGATCCATATGAAATCTGGAAAAAAGTACAACATGAAAAAGCAGCGGCACAGAGGACGATAACAAAATATACACTGTGTTCAGACAAGTATCAGAATCAGGGCAAATTTATACAAACACCAAACATCCAAGTATAACAGACTCTCACTGCTGTTAAGTGGAGCCACTGCAATCCTAATGTCATTAACACATCTTACTGGGCAGGTGTCAGAACAAGAAAATGGAGAGGTTTTTTTTTAAACTTTAATAGAATTCCCGTTTATAAATAGGTTTATACCTCAAACATGTCGGATTCTTCTTCCAGTTCTTCTAAATAGGCTTCTTCTTCTATGTTGAAAGAATATAACGAACATGAGATAGCTGAAGTATGTACAGTAACAAGAGGAGTTTTAGCAGACCTCCCACCCCAGGCTGAGTCAGTTCATTCTGCAACCATGGCACCTCCCTGCTCCGGAAGGGGAAAGCTTTGGCTTCACACCCAAGTCTACTCATATTCAGTTCCCAATGAATCTGGACTCTTACTTCCTGTGACTTTCTTCCCACAGGGCATGGGGAGCTAGAGAAGCACTGAGGGAGAGAGGAGGCAGAGGGTCATCACCCAAACACGAATAGCTATAGACTGCCCTCTGGTTGGGTCTCTGTCAAGTGGGAGACAGAGGTAAAGTCACAAACTTTTGTGCAAAGCACCTGTATGAGGACACAGGCATGACAGAAGTGGTAACGAAGCAAAAGCACCAGGGAATTTTGACCAAGAGTGTCTGGCACCAGGTGAAGAACTAGTGCAGAATATTGTGAGATGCAATGGGAAAAAGAAAAAAGAAAACTTTTCTGGCAACTCGACTCTAAACAGGTTTCCCTCCACCCTCTCTTTTTCTAAAACTCCCATTTTCCCACTCAGATTCTCAACTTCCTTTTTTTTCTGTATTTTGTTATCTCTTTTGCCTTTGCTGTTGAATCTGAGGATTTCCAACTATGTCACTGGTTTTTTTTTGTTTGCTTTTTGTTTTTTGTTAGTTTTGAGACAAAGCCTCTCTACTTAGCCAGGGATGCCCTGGAATTCACTATATAGACCAGGCTGGCATCAAACTCAGAGAGATCCGCCTGCCTCTGTCTCCTAAGTGCTAAATGACAGTACCTGTGATTATGTTACTGTTTTAATATAATTTTATTTATTCACTAATTACAACCCACTACATATATATTTTTAAAAAATAGTATTCAAGTCACCTTTTCTTTCAAAGTTTATTTCTCTTTCATTCATTTTATTCTTCCAATTGACCTGAATTCAGTATTGAAATATCTTAATATTTAGTACTTAATACTTTGCATTTTTGTCTAAATTCCCTAAATGTCAATTGGTACTTCTTGGTTAAGAGGATGTTTAAATATGTCTTTAAATTCTTAAATACAGGAAAAGCATAAATATTTTTGACATTTGAAATCATTATCATAATCATCATTTTTTGCTGTTGGAGATCTAATCAGGCTCTTACACATAGTAGGTAAAGTATGAGCCACACTCTGAGCATATTTGAAATGAAGTATGAGAGGCAATTTTAGACACTTAAAATTTTCCCACTAAAAGGTTATTTTACACATAAAATATTAACATATTACAATATGCTATATAATATATGTCTTATGATGTTACATGGGTATATTTTTCTACATACTATCTCCACAGTATGGTCTTATTAGTACATTATGTAAGTTAACAATATTAATGTTGTAATAATGATATTGATAGATCATAATATAACATATTATAGGGTGTTATATAATAATAAGTAGGCACAGAGAAAAACTATAAATAGAAGCAGGGTTACATAAATAAAATGTAATGTCAGATATAGACATAAGGAAAGCAAGACTAGATAACACAATCTGAGAGGAAACAGATCTCAACTTGATAAGAAAATGTCCACCGCCTATTCAATGAGTTTAGTGAATTTCAAGACTTTAGTTGAGGATAAAAAGAAATACATTGATATAAACTCACCACCATATACAGGTTAAATAGAAAAAACACCTACTTTGGCTGTTTCATGAAAGGTAATTTAAGAAGTATAACTAAAATATTTCACATTAGGAAAAGACTAAAATATCCTTCATGCACAGTAATATTAATATCTTTCTACTTGTATTACCATCCCACCCACAATGACATTCAGAGAGATTAAATTGAAGAGAAAAATCAGGTGGCTCATGAGTCGGCAATTGTAAATCTATTTAACTTTCAGTATATATTTGTATTTCAATGCATCTATGCTCTACATCAAGAACTTAATACTCCATTATGCACACCTAATTATACCAAGTGTAAACTCTCAGTAACAACAACAGCATTAATGTGGGCACTCAGCAGAGTGTGGACAATCACACCCTACCCCAGATCTCAGCGAGAACATGCTCAGTGATTTATGTGTGCATTTGAGAGGTAAACTGTTATCTCCAGAAACTTAGGGAAGTTGGCTTTTAGCACCGAGGGTGGAGCACTGTGCATTTTGTTTGTTTTTAAGGAGAGAGTTGACAGGGGATGGAGACGAAATGAGACTGATCCAACAGAATCTCTGATAATATAAAAGTTATGTGTATGTGTTAAGGAGAGCATATTGGGGATCTCACCTAGCCCCTGGGATGCTGAAGCAGGATTGTGGATTAGCTTGGGTTACATAGACTTTGTGGGGCAGGGAAGAGAAAGAAAGAGGGAGAGGGAGGCAGAGAAGGAGACAGAGGCAGAAACAGAGACAGACAGAAAGCTGTTTATGAAGAGAAAAATCTTGTTTATCATCTCTAGGTATGTGATAAAGTGTATTAACCTATAATACTATAATTTTTTATATGACCAAGAAAGCTAAGTCGAAATACAAGGAAAAGGTGAAAAGAACACCTTACAAATGTGTGTTGATGTCTATGTAGAAACATAAATTTGCTATGGTGACTTGAGGTCACCTTGGCAGTACAGCCCTGGGGTGGTTTTGATTTTTAAACAACGGGAATTCACTATCTGTAGATGAATCGAAAGCAGGTTAAAAACAGAACAGTTCTTTAAAAAATAACATTTTCTTAAGTTTTAAAGAAATGTAAATTCACTTAAGCAAACATACCATTTTCTTCCAAAAATATGTTCAGTCCATTCACAATTTCTTGCCTGTTTCTTAACTTGTCATTCATCTCTATGATCTAAATTAGAAAACAATTAAAATATCTAACAGAAAGTACTTTAAAAATCAGGTAAGTCTAGCTTTAATGATTAATTGGATTGCCAGTTATTGGTATTAAGCATCTCTATATAAATGGTACCCACAAAATTATACTTGCATGTTTAGGTTCCTTATTATTAATGAACTGGTCTACTTAAAGAATAGCTATGAAGTTTAGGTTGGCTTCCAGAAGACTTCTAGTGCAAATTCAGTTTAAAATTAAACATGCTTTAAAAAGTGGGGTATAGGATGGCTTTCCTTGCCTGTGTTGCCATTAGGATGGTTAGCTCTTCTAGGGATTTCTTATCAAGTAAGTTAGCAGGAGCTGAGGAAAGGGCCTCTTTGCACTCTCTTGTGTCATTTAGGTACCTGCAGAACCTAAATGGAAATTGTGCAAAGTGGTGACAGCCTCATCGAGTCTCATATGAATTTTGTTTCTGTAGAGCTTTTAAACCTTTTCGTTTGGATCCCTCAAACTCTAAAATTTCAAGCATAAGTTCCCAATAATTTGGCTAAAATGTTCTCAATCTTATTTTGCTTTTTTGTAGTCTGTGTCTAAAGTTTTTATTACCTTTTCAGTCAGCAGAAAAGAAGCCTTCCCCAGTCCTTATAGGCCTGAGACCTTATCTAATCAGGGCAGTGCTGATGGTCATAGCTCAGTTTCTGCCTGGATCATTCCTTGCACTCTCTCACACTTGCAAACACTGTTGTCCTCATACACCAACCCATTTCTTCCCATTCTCCTCCTGGGTTATCTCTTATCAACTGTAAGAGTCAGCTCAATAATTTCTTCAGTAGGATTCTTTGCATTGGCTGTGTGCCCTCTCTGTGTATGCTAACAGTGGACACCTTCTGCTCATGCAACACAGTACATAACTTCAACCTCACCAGAGTACTAGCATTCAACCATTTTGCCTCTCTAGAGGCTGAGGTACACCTTCTCATCCCACACTGAGTGTTGACACTGGTACCACTCAACATAAATGGATATACAACTAGAGATTGAGAATTTTTAAGACTTTGAGTCTTCTTCTTGAGGACACTGGGAATCTAGATCCACTGATAATTTAAAAACTTGTGAAAAGCGCACTAATTCAGAGATTTTAAGTATGAATAATAATGCAGTTATTATTTGCTGGGGGAAAAGTGTTTCCAGATGTTGCTGAATGTTCAAGATGAAGTAGACAGGTTACAGGTTGTTAGAAATGACCCTGGATTTGGGGATCATGTTTACATCTGTCAGAGCTTAGCAGATCATCATCTATCACAGCATAGTTGTGAGATTGTCTAACCCCTACTTTAAATTTTGATTGAAATAGTGGATTTCAATCAAAATTTAGCAGGAATAAAAAGCCTCCAGGTTTTTTTTGTTGTTGTTGTTTTTTGTTTTTTTATGGATATGAGATAGGATGTATCAGAAACCAAAAGCAAAGGCTAAAGAAATTGACTTGAGAGTCTAAGGGAACCTGTGTCCACAGACATGGGTAGTGCCTCTCCACCTATAGCATTTCCACCAGGAGCTCCAGCATTACCTGGGAAGTTGTCATAAATGACATATTGGTCCTACATCCACCCTATCCCCCCAGTCTGAAACTCTGGATATATGCCTAACAAGCCCATCATGTAATGAGCCCAATTTTGATAGGTATTGATACAACAGGAAAAAGCCGAATCAAGGAAACAGAAAAGAACCTTAGAGTGGTTTTCTAAGAGTCCAGGTTGGAGGCTGGCTCCTTAGCATTTCTGAATAGTGAAGGTTTTGAAGTACACACACACACATACGCACACTAGTTCAGTGTAATGGGAACCCATCCAGGATCTAACCCTCACTTAAGTGTCCTACCATTGACCTGTATCACTAGCTTCCTACCACTGTTTTAAATTTTTTGAGACAAGAGTCTTGCTAATTTGCACAGACCTTGAATTTTCAATCTTGCCTCATCCTCTTGAGTAACTGGGGTTACATACAGGTCTGGTAGCCCAGCTCCAACTTAAAATTAACTTTTCATTATCTGTGCTAATGAACGTAGAAAGCTGTTGACAATCTCAAGTATTTTCATTTGGCTCTGCAGTAAAAGTCACTATTTTCTTTTAATACCTTTCTCCGTGTCACTAATAATAGCGTCAAGAGGAGAAATGATGTGTAATGTTATTTGTGGGCACTCAAGTGAATCATCTGCACTTTTGTTTTCTTATGTGTACAGCTGACTGGGTAACATCACAAAGCCTTACTGGTGTCTATGACTTCATGGATACTGTCTTTCCTTGGATATCTAATTCCATTTTTTCGAGGGGATGGTCATGCTGGGAACCAAGTCCAGAGACTTGATCATTTGTTCATGCTAAGCAAATGCTCTGCAGCTGAGCTCCAACCAGTGCTCCAACTAGTATGCCACCAGTGTTTTGTTTGTGTCCCACTAGCATTTTCTTTTGCAGTTGGAATTGTCAAGTTAACCTACTTTCTATGCGTAAGCCCTAACCTGATTTTAAGGGCGTTCACTCCTCTCTTCCACCTTTTATGAGACTGGAGAGATCTTGCAAACATATGATGAAAATAAACAGGGGAAAACATTTTCTTTACACTTTTAGTGAGAAACGTTTGCTGTAGAGGTATGGGTTCCAGTGACTGCAACCCAAGCCACAAAGTTTATATAAAATCACAACTAAATAATCGAGAAAACCGGGTGGTGGCAGTGCACTCTTTTAATCCCAGTACTCGGGAGGCAGAGCAGGTGAATCTGAGTTTGAAGCCAGAGCCTGGTATACAGAGAAAGTTCCAGGACAGCCAAGCTACACAGAGAAACCAAAAACAAGCAGGGGGTGGGGTTGAGGGCTTTAAATAATCAAGGAAAACAAGGACTTGTTCATCTAAGTTTAACCCAACACTTTTAACTGTGTAACTATCCTAAAATGCCATAGACTTGATTACACCACTCCTGGCTTCTGCTCTGGCAAAGTATTTGTACAAAAGAGACCCGTAGGCCTCACCTCCAGAAGGCTTCCATGTGGGTGTAAGCACCATGACGACCCGACCATTATAAACACATTTTGATACCAACAGTGCTCTGGGAAAATGACATTTAAAAGTCTTCCATTTCTCCAGCTTAGGACAATGAACCCTAGAGGAGGAGTGAGTAATTTAGGACCTTTCTCTCGGGATATTTCTTACCCATCCTTAACATCCTGCTCGGTTCTCCCAAACCCCAGCCGTTACCTCCATCCGGGTAGCCAGGGCCTCTCCGTTGCTGCCTGCTCCAGCCATATTGTGCAGGGCGCGTGGGTGTTGCTGGGATTGAGGGGGGAGGGGCCTCCTGGGGGAGGGGGAGGGGGAGGGGGAGGGGAGCTCTTGGAAGGTAGGCTACAACCAACAGAGCCAAGAGCCGGTAACAAAACTTGGCTGACCTAACTACAACCATGAGAACAGCAGGCAGCTCCCATACCCTAATTGCTCCAAAGTAGTCAAGAGATGTTGTGGACCGAGTACATTTCCTCTAGAAGCATTTGTCAAAGTGGCGTCAAGGAATGTCTTATATCACCCCTACTATCAAATACTTGTACTTTGTGGGCCCTGAGGCCCCTTTTGACCCATTTTTCACGGTAAGTCATCTGTTAATAAGGACACTCTGTCTTGTCATGAGTGTTGATAGTATCTGCAAGCCCAAACTGATGCTCAGATGAGAAATACAAAAATTAGTTTCTCTACTCGAGAAACCACTGTGGTAGGTAGGGCCGATCTGATTTACCTAGAAAATGAATCCACATTTATTGGTGGTGTTCAGGGGTAGTGCGATGTATGATGCAATTTCTTCTGTTTCTTGGTGAAGAGGATTAACTGGGCCTGGAAGGTGGCTCTAAGGTAGGGGCATTTCCTATGAATGGAATTGAGTTCTGATCCCCAGCTTCCCTGCCTCAACACACACAACATGGAGAGAAAAGCTGGGTTGGTAGTGTGAGCCTGTAAACTCAGTAATGGCCAGACAGCCTGGCAGAAAAACAGTGAGAGATCCTGCCAGAAGAGATCAATGGAGATAGCAATACCACAGAACAGTGCCTTCCTCTACCTACTTCTGCATGTAGGCAAACATGCACATGCAACACACACACACACACACACACACCAAACAAACAGTCAGTAAGATGCTCCAAATTTACAAAGAGAGAGAGAGAGTGCATGTATGGTAGCAATATTTGGGTCACAGGAAAAATAAACTTTGGTGGGGAAACAGGCTGAGCAAAAGGAACAACTCTAGGTATTACAATTTTTATGGAAATACAAAGATTAAGAGTTTATAGAGGACCCATGAGAACTATGGAGACAACATACCCACTCCAACATATCTTACTCTAGACAACAAATACATGTATTAAACACATTGTATTCCAGTTTTGGTAAAATACTGGAATACAGACCTGGTTTGTGAAGGAATATGTGTGAGAAAAAGATACTGTAATCTAATTTTCCTGGTAAAAATGTTTACCTTCCCTTCCATATTTTATGACAAAATCTGACACTAAAGCTAAGAAATTATCATATTGGAGAGGCAGCAATATGTTATTTTGTCATAGTCTCCTTCCCCACTGCCCCATCCTTACTTTAAAGCAGGACTGAAAAGTCCTCTTTGGTATGCCAGCTTAGGCTGTTTTGAGGGGTAAAATCTAAACAGGGTTAACTTAATAAATCAAGCATTCAAGAACACACCTACCTTCTACTGTGGAGCCTACAACCTACAATTTGTTTGAAGGTTGGACATGAAAACAAAATTTTATAGTCCATATTATTTATTTATACATATTTTATAACTGTAAAAAACCTTTTCCAGTATACAAATAATCACTTTGATACATGATAGCACAAAAGTGGATTAAGAACCATATCAATTTCCATACTAACTAATGTTCATAAGCTTAATCATGAAGTTCCTGGAAGATGGGTCAAATGATGAAAAAATGGGCGGCCATGAACACAGCCTTTAATTTCTTTTCCGAACTGGTGCTTCATTCTATAGATAAGATCTTGGACATCCTCTCTTGGTAAGTACATGGGTAGCTGTCTGGATAGACGGACGGCTTCTCCCTATGAAAAGAAAAGCCACACGTTTCATCCTGATAGACCCTGAAGAAGAAACACACTATTCCAGCAAAATAAAAACGGATTCTCATTTACTCAACAAATATTTATTAAGCACCAACAATGCTGCACATTATGGAGACAAAGTTGTTGGCAACAGAACTGAAGATCTTCTCATGGAATTTATAGTTCAATGCAGAAAAACAAACAAACAAACAAAAAACGGATTTGACAAAAACACTGTGAATACATAGCTTACACATTAACTGGGCAATTAACTGGGCAGGAGCAGGCAGGGATTGTGTAAATGGGAAGGCTTACTCAAAGAGATGACATTTAGGCTTTTCAATTACCATGTAAAGGTCCTGGGCAACATAAAGCATTTCAGAGACTAGAACATCCTGCATGGATGTGGCACTGCAGTGAAGGAGGCGAGGTAAGGAAGGTAAGCCGGAGCCAGGGCACGGACAGACTAAAATTTATTAGAATACACAGGGAAGTAGAGATTAAGACAGACAGACAGACAGACAAAGCCTGCTAAGTGTTTTATGTCACACAGCCGTGAGGCTGTGGTAGGTAAGCAGGCTTTGAGGCCGCCGAAGGTTACTGTGCTGTGGGCGAGGGCTGAGAAGAGTTGCCATGCAAGGTCTGCCTCTGAGGTATTTGGTAGATTGACTCTAAGACCTGCAGAATCAGAGGGAATGTTCTCAGGTTTGGTATATAAATGCTGTTATCTGATGCAGGAAGAGTGGTTTGGGGAATAAGAATTATAAACAAAACCAGCTTTTTTTAGCATAAAGAAAAGTCTTGCAAGCTCCCAGTTGTTACATTTTAATATTACTCTATTTAGCCACAGGTCTATCACCTTTTCAGCCTCTCCCCCTCTTTATTCCAACAGAATTTGGTTTTCCTTCACTCTGACCTTTAAGCTCCCCTTCCTCACAGACTCACAAGCCTCCCTGGGACATCGTCTGCTTACTGAGGTTGACCATGAATGAGCTATCCAGAATCCAGTAGTAGGGCTGACTTAGCAACAGGTTCTGGAGCACAAAGTGCTCCGGTTTCTTTCCCTGACCCTTGGTAATCCTTAGATGTGGGCAAATTCTATGCTAGACAATACTAGAATCAAATAACTGTCCTGATATCACCCAATAGAAATGTCAGGTCTTAAGAGCCCTCAGTGACACCTGGAGATTGTCTCGTTCCTCGGGGACTGTTCTTTCTTTTATTGTACCTGTATACTTGGTTTCATATCTGTTATGGTACTCAAATGACCAAAGCCTCCCTAACCCTCCACTTATAAGCCGACAACTTCTCTTGTTTTACCACATACATAAACCAGATACATCTTCTTATTTATGTAAAAGTGTTCCCTTTTAGCTAGACTTGATAGTGTACAGAAAGAATGGTGTGAGTTTGGGGCCAGTCTGGGCTACATAGTGAGGTCTTATCTCAAAACAAACAACAAGAAGAAAATACCATGAAAACAAAACAAAAACCAAAGAAAAATTATTTTTCACTCTTGATTCAGAGACTATTATGTTTCTCCTTTCAAAAACATCTCTGTCACGCTGGAATATTTACCCCAACCCCTCTCTTTTGGTTTTTCCCAACAGGGCTTCTATGGGTAGCCCTAGCTATCCTAGAACTCATTCAGTAGACCAGGCTGGCCTCTACCTCACAGACTGCCCTGCTTTTTGTCTCTGGCTGATTGTTTTTTACTTCTCCATAAAAAACATGCCTAGTTACTCTAACCTGGTACACATTAGCAAAACTGTTTCAGTTCACTCTCAACTGATTTTTTTTTTCTCCATTATGTCTAAAACCTTATTACTTGACCACATGTTTTTTTGCTCTTAAGAAAGATGTCTCTGGAGTTCCCTGAAACTATCACTGTTGAATTGCCCTGGCAACAGGCTGGGAATTTCCACAAGACAAAGCTCCCCAGTGGTTCTAAGTACCACTGAATCCACTGAATCCATTCTCCAGAGTCAGGTCTTTAACCAAACACCATGAACAAAAAGCCCACTTAATGCAGAAGAAGAACAGTCCAGGTCTGTTTTGAGAGTGACAGCAGGGGACCTTAATGAGAACTTCAGTTCTAAAAGTAGCAGTGGTTGTTTCTCTGGACTTAGGCTACACTCGATGGGTTCAGAAACTTCTCAGCTCTCTCCATTTAGATTTTATTGTTTTTTGTTGTTGTTGGTTTTTTTTTGTTGTTGTTGTTTTTTGTTTTTTTGTTTTTCGAGACAGGGTTTCTCTGTGTAGCCCTGGCTGTCCTGGAACTCACTTTGTAGACCAGGCTGGCCTCGAACCCAGAAAGCTGCCTGCCTCTGCCTCCCGAGTGCTGGGATTAAAGGCATGCGTCACCACACCCGGCTAGCACTTTCTTCTTGAAAACTAACATTTTAGAAACTATTCTTTTAACCGTTTACTACTGGGGTTGGTGGGCAAAACAACCTTTACTCCTAGCAGAGGGTTAAAGATAGAAGGCAGAGATAGGCAGGTCTCTATGAGTTCGGGGCCAGCCTGGTCCACAAAGTGAGTTCCATCCAGCCAATGTTACTTAGTGGGACCCTGTCTAAAAACAAAATAAAAAAGTTTTCTATTTGAATAAGAGTCATAAAATATAGGCAGGTCATGTGATCCAGTGAGGCATACCTCCAGATAATTTATTACTTTTCGAGGTCTACATTCATAAATCTCCTTTGCATTCTTGTTTACTATAGCATTAAGAATTTCCTTTAAATCCATTATTCCATAGAATGGGAGACACTGAGCCATTCCTTCTATTTCCAAGTAGTTCTCAGTACTGGAAACTCCTGAGGGAAAAAACAAAACCACACATGCAGAGGCAGAGTTAAGTCAGTTAAAATTATATTCCAGAACATGTCCATTGGAAACAAGTATCACTGTTAGAACACTTAGTGACCCTTCACCAGAAGTTAGTACATCAGGATAAAGTTCTTTCTGGTCATGGAGAGTACAAATAATCACTTCCCAGAAGACTTCCATTGGGTCATAGGTGCTCACTGATGCCACATGTGCTTCCTCTAATTTAGTTTCACCCCACTTCCAACGGCTCTGTTCCTCACATTTGCTCAGAACATTTACTTTGGAGAGAAAATGAAGTCCCATGATATTTATTAAAATCAAAATGGTTTAAGCATTTTATCAACTGCTGTACTTCAAATTCTAGCCCACTGGTCTAATATTTAACTTAAAGACCTTGATTATTTTAACTTAACCATGAATAAAAATAGACACTCTTACCTTGTTACTATAAACTTTAAGGAAATAAAAATGCTAGCATTTATTCAATGATTCAACTAAGAAAATGCTTGAAATTGGTGTTATTTATTAAGCTATTTTAGGGTAATTCAGTCAGTAGAAAATTCCCAAGAGTATATAATCTGCAGCATCGCCTTTGACATTAAGGGACATAATGTGCTTATCCCATTTGTACCTTTAATTCTGGAATCAATATCGTGTTGCTTAGAAGGAAAGTCCAACCTTTGGTAGCTGTTGGTAAACTAATACAAACGGAAGCACTGCAGATCTCAGGACTGGAATGGTCTACCCTCTAACATAACCTCAGTTATGGCCTAGTTTTAAGACCAAACAGTAGGAAAGTAATGTTCTTCCCAGTAAATAACTGAAGAAAGATGAGCTGCTACATCATCAAGCACTAGAAGATGAGCTATAGAGTTCAGTAAGGGAGGGGGTGTAAGTTAGCGCACACAGGGACCTTGAGTGGAAACCACGTAAGAACGGGAATCAGGATGCAGCAGGCTAGAGTCCATCCTTACAGATGTGAAGAAAGGCACCATTCATCAATTCAAACTACAGAACCAGCTAAAGAATAAAATCAAAACACATGCACATGTGCATACCCCCCGCCCCCAGTCTCCATATTTAAAAATTTCCAATTAAAAGACACCAGAGGCCTCAAGGAAAATATCTATAAATCTAGAAGAAATGACTAGAAATCAGTTCAGGTCTGAAAGGGGGGCTGGAAGATGGGCCGACTCCTAGGCTTACTGGTTGTTTGTTTTGTATATGGGGACAGGTCTCACTGTGTAGCCAAAGATTGCTTTAAATTCACTGTATATACCAGGCTAGTACAGACATGTGGCACTTTTCCCATGATGGCCTCTCGAGGTGTGGGAGCAGGCATGTGTCACCACGCCCAGCTTTGCCCCTGATTTATGTTACTCAGTGTTACACTTACTCTGTGAAGTTAATATACCAACTTTACGGATGGCCATGCACGAACCTCCTTAGGCTGCCAAGGAAGCCTGTGTGGGTTCTAATCTTGGCTCTATCACTGACTGTCCTCTGCAGCAAACCTAACTTTTTCCTGCTGCCCTTTCTCATCTGCAAAATGGAGGCTGTGATACGGGCTACTCTGGAGGCCGTTAGGGAGTTGATATGTTAATTCTCTGAAGGGTACTCTATATATAACGGTTACTCAAAATTTATTAGTTGTTGTTAGTGAAGAACCTGAGAAATTTGTGATCTGGACATGAAATCTCCATCTCAAGTGTAACAGCTATAACTACGGAGGTGAGGCAGTTATGAGAGGTATCCTTACCTTGCGAAACTGAGAAAAATCAAGCAAAATTTGAAGTTTGGAACAATGAAACATTTTTTTCCCCAAATATCCAGCTCTTTATATCTGTACACTATTGTTTTTTATTTTCTTTCTAAAATTTATCTATTTATTTATTTACTTATTATTGTTATATGGGTTTTATCTGCATGTATAACTATGCACCATGTGAAGGAGAATAGAACAGGTCGTTGGATCCCCTGGAATCAGTGTGAAAGATATTTGTAAGTTGTTCTGTGGATCCTCTGGAAAAGCAGTCAGTGCTTTCAACTGCTAGGCCATCTCTCCAGCTCCCACTTACTGTCTTCTGTCCCTCTGTAAAGCATTCTTTTAAAAATGCTTTCCTACATTTTGGGTATGACAGTTTAGGCAATGGAGTCTTTCCACATGGTGCCTGCGGCACTGAACAGAACACAAGGGGGAAGAAACAGGCACGCTAGACTAGGGAGCTAGGGCAGTATGGAAACTAAAAAAGACCAAGAAGAGCAGCAAAGAAAACTGGATTCCCTAAGGCAGGCACATTCTCTTTAATCGATCTGGCATAATCCAGACATCGATGTGAAACTGCGGATGCTCTGTGCCACCTGGCAAAAGAGGCAAAGCTGTTAAACAGCAAAAGAGTGGTCGCTTTCATCAGACCACTCCATGAGCCCACACATCTGCTTTATCATCACAGTCCAGGTAGCTAAGTTACACAAGGAGGCAGCTGGGCTGCCATGCCAAAAGATAACATCAAGTTCAGTGATCACTTGAGCACCCTCTGAAGGAAGCCATCTCTGCAGAGCTGGCAAGGACTTTCAGAGAGATGAAAATAGACCTGAGAGCTCTGAGAGACAGATGCAGCTCTTGGAAGGTTTATTTTATTTTTTCCATGTCAGAAAAGCCACATTTTTGTTACCTTGTGTCAATCTGATCTTGAAGCCATTTGCTGTAAGACGAGGGTCACACAGGTAAGCTGATCCACTGCCTCTTTCCTCAACTGTTGACATTTTACGTAAAACCTCTAGATAATGAGACCCATTAAGAAGACTGAAAAAGAAAGAAATTATGGTTCTTTAAGTTACTAAACATTCAGATTGAAACAAGAAAGTTTATGGAAGCTAATCCAAGGGTGTTTTGAAAGTGTTACCACTACACAAGTGCCAAGCCCTGTGAGAAAGCACTCTGTATTCTGTTAGCATTGTACAAGAGGCCCTCTGTAGAGCGTGTACAGAAAGGAGGAGGGCAGACATAAAGGGAAATTTGTCTAAAATGTTAAAGCCTCAATGAGAACTGTAAAAAGTTGTTCTCTAAATATAATACAAATCAAAACCTGACCCACAATGAATCGCTTTTTATGCCTTTAAAGCAGCTATCACGAATGAAAAACACACATTCCATCATCAAGCTACTCACATAGTTATATTCAAAATCAAATGCTACTCAATGCTTCTTCAACAGCCACAAGATTAAATATAAGACTATTCTTCCAAAAAATTTTCAGTTCACACCTTGGGAGAAATTCCTTTAGTTCAATGCAAACATAGCATGTTTGACAAAGGGGCCGCAGAACAGTCATTACAGAAGAGGGCCTATCTAGGCTGATATTATGAGGCCCCATCTATGCAAAGGGGACTTGAGTGCCTACTACAGTAGAGAAATCAACTTAGGCACACAACATGCTGGAGGGTGATGCTGTATCTTGTTACAGCTCCATTCCTCTTGGAGAAGCAAACAAAGTCTTTTAATTTTTTTGCTCGGAATGCTGAAGACTTTACTGACTGTGATATCACAGAAAATGCACTGGCTGTATGTCTAGTTCATCTTACCAACTCTGGAATCAATCTGAAAGCTTGTGGTAAAGATGACAAGGGAGACTCCACAGGTAAGGAGTCTGCATTAGAATCCTGGATATGTGGCTTACTTACTGCTTCTGTAAGCACACCTAAGATAATTTTCCTGAGTTTGTGGTTAGCTTAGGATCTAATCATTTCTGTGAGTGTATGAAAGGATTAAACAAAAGAATTACTCTCACACACTTTAATAAATGAAAGGAAACATGTATTACACACTTATATATGGGCAGAACCAGGATGGAGCAAAGAATCTTGGTCAAGGCTGATAAAGGCATTCACTATGCAATTCACCCGAAGCGTTTGTTTGACAGTGCCAGAGCAGTGTGATATCAAGACAAAGCACAGGACTTCAGCTTCAATTACCACAGAGAAGTCACAAAGGTACAATAGAAAGACACTTGGGATTTACTAAATGCAAGAATGAGCACTCAGAACTTCTAACATTATTTATAAGCCATTAATAGCATCATTAGAGTTCAGAAAAACTTCCTCAAAATACTCCTTCAAAAAAGTATCATTATGCCCACTAGAAAACCTTCAACTTTTAACATGAAACATTATGAGTTAAAAAAAATCTCTCTTACTTCACCGTACCTCTCTGTTAATATAATTGGCTTTTCCAGTGGTTCTGCAAGGAGTTTATGATTCTCAAGAAGTCTTTTAAATAGCAGGGCTTCCTCCACTCTGTACGGGTTCAGTAACATGACATCTGCTCTGGACGTGACCAGCCACGCATCAGGAAACTTGAGACTGTGGATCAGGCAAATCTCATCCTTCTCCGCTAAGTCAACTTCCTTTTGTTTCTTCAAGTTCACTTTTAAGTTTTCCATAGAAAAGGGAACCTCTGTTATTTTAATATTTTCACTCTTCTTCTTTTCATTCTGGGACTGAAAGAGCTCATCAAGTTTTGGCTGATTAGATGAGTCTTTCACCTTATGTTTCTGTGTCCAGCCCCACGAACTGGTGGCCCTTATCTTTTTCCTGCCGTCTTTTAATGATACTTGTGTCTCTTGTTCAATAGCTTTCTTCATCTGGTTATTGTATCGTTCCAAGTCCTTTTTAGCCTTTTCCTCATATCTAAGAACAGAGATTAAATAGAACTAATAATAAAATTATAACATAATAAAAATATTTCATCTAA
Organism: Mus caroli; assembly: GCF_978045245.1. NCBI lineage: Eukaryota > Metazoa > Chordata > Mammalia > Rodentia > Muridae > Mus > Mus caroli. The sequence continues at coordinate 50,002,978 of NW_028227256.1, forward strand.
AGTAAATTTTAATAAGCTGTCATTCAGTAATGCCAATGAAATCTGTATTAGAGAGACCCTCCTGTGTGCTTAGGATAAACTCCAAACAGAGCACAGAAATCAGCCCCTGAAAAGCAGTCAAAATACTTGCATCCATGAAGCCCGAGCCAGCATTAGCAGGTGGGAGCTGCAGGAATCAGTTAGGAGATGGATGGCACTTATTAGTCTGTATCATCAGAACACAGATCCTCGCTTCCAGAACAACTTAAAATCGAGAGAAAATCCCATGTGAGAGCTCTCAGGAAAACATTAAAATGCTAATGAACTGAACTGAGTTTCCATTACTTCTACTGCAGAAGAAACAGAACCCGGTGTCCGAGTTACTTGTGGGGCTTGGTAAACATCTTGGCCTTTAATTTAAAACTTGAAGAGTGCCATATGTTAGGTGGAAAACCCCTAAACCCTAGAACTGAGTAAATCTCCCCATAATTCAATGCAACACAAACTCCCACAAGCTCAAAGGCATCTTAAATAAAAATGAACACTTTCTAGAAAGGAACAGATATCACCCACAATGTCCACTGCACAACTGAAACTCACCGCTCAAGCACCAAAACAGAGTGTGAGTCATGGCCAAGGAAAAGACCCCTTCATTACAAGTCAGATTTATAATTAATAAAAAGTTTCGTATAAACGTTTCAGGACTCTAGATAAGCACTAGGAAGAGAACTAGGAGGGGTGAAGGGGAAGCTCCAGTGAGAAGTGGAATTTGTATGTATGCAAAGAAGTGAGAAGTCAGGAACTAAACTACAGGATCTTCAAAGGAATGGGCACTGTGTAGATTTAGTTATAGACCAGAGATAGAATCAACAAAAAGGCCAGTGAAACTGAAGGCAGAGCTACAGCAATCACCACTGTGAGCAAGACAGAAAATCAACCTGTGCACATTGAAGCAGACAGGAGCTAATGCACAAGCATCCCAACATGTCAAACATTTAATGATGGCCCAACCAGTAGAATTATAACACCTTAAAGATCCAAGGACAAGTCCAGGCAGGATCAATACAAACAAACCCTGCCAGATACACCAGAAGCAAACTGTGAACTGAAGGTGAATCCCCAAATCAGTGAGAAGAGAACCAAGAAAAAGGATAATGCAATGCCTGCTAAATATGCAGTGTGCCAAGAGAGCCCACAATTCATATCTACCAACCATGAATATCCTTTAAAGGGATGAGTATACAAATGCCTTCTGATAAAATAAGTTTTCTGCTAACCTGGCTGCACTCTAAAAGAATGATATAGGCCCAAAAGCAATTATTTATACCTATGGGCCTTTAGTTTTTTATGTGAGACTCTGTGGTATTAACTTTACCTAAGTGCAATGAAAAAGTGCCTGATGTATTAAGCAATGCAAACACTAATATAAATTAGATGTTAAAATGTATTCATTTCAACCTTGAGTACCTCTGCAAGTGCTCCATGAGAAGACAGAAGAAGGACATCTCTCTTCCTAATGATTATATTACATAAAACAAGTCTTCAAACAAAAGGACAGGATACCTAATATCATGGGATTCTAAGAATTACACTTTTATAATAACACAGAGGTATAGAAAAATGGAAAATGTATATACACTATAGAAACAGAAAACGTAAGAAAACAAGAGACTGACAACATTAAATGAAGTAGATCAAAATGCTTAGTTGTCAGAGATGCAGGGCCCATTAGAAAAGCTTAACACTTACATGTGTGTGCACCTAGCAATAGAACTTGCAATATCAAGAGATTTCAAGCAAAATCGCACAGCTTAAATGCAGAATTAAAGTCAGAAGCATAGCTGGAGACACGGATGCCTATCTCCTCAGTGGCAAAATCAGATGACAAACTGTCAGTAAAATGACAGATTTTAGCAACACTGCCAACCACATTCATTTAAACAGGAACTCTGATTCTTTATATGTGAACATGGATCATTCAACAGGACAGGAAATACAAGAAGCCAAATTCTCAATACCTGCCAAAAGGTGAGTGACAACTAACTTACTTTCTGTCCAGGTTAAACTGGAACCCAAGTTTACTCATAAAAGCCTTAAATGTCGGAAAAATAACCGACATGATAGTATTCACACTGACCTCAGTACCTACCAAGAAGAGGCTGAATAAACCTTATTATGCTTATAAAATTAAACATTATTGCTTAAAATGATGTGTCTTGAGACTATATTGTTAGAAGTCAGATGTATCATATAGTTTTATTTATTTGAAGTTTAAACACTAGCAAAACCAAGGTAGTATAACAGAAATCAAAATAGTGTCTGCCTATGGAGGTAGCAGGAGGGATCTGTAGGGAGGATGGAAATGCATGCTTCCATTGTGGTACTGTTCACACTGAACTACACTGCTAGGGCCTTTGCATTCTACTGCAGGTAAACTTTACCCAATTTAAAGAATGCTTTAAGTGTTGTGGAGCCAGACACAGCAGAATATGCCCACACAGCAGCATATGCCCACAGTCCGGCACCGGGAAGGTGGGGGAGGAAGGAGAACCACAGACTCCAGGCCAGATTGTTTTACAAAGCTATTTCATTTCAAAATGAAATAAAAAATGAAAACAGTACACAATAAAGCCATTTAAATAGCACATGGAATTAAAAAGTACACCATTTAATCCATCACAGTTATTCTATTTTCATTTAAAGTCATCAGTTGATAAATCCCAATAAATCAAATATATTAAAACTTTGTAATTCAGCTGTATAAAGCAATGGCTATTTCAATTTTATAGTGGGTAAAAGACTTACAGGGCTTTGTTCTGCCCCTTGGGGCATTCATTTATATTCTGTGAGTAATTTACATGCACTCATAGCTCTGCAACAAGCTGTTTGGAACACTGTAAATGGTGATGTTTACTCTTAAGTTTCTATCAAGAAACACACATCTTGGCTGGGGATGTACTCAGTGGCAGAGTATATGCAGAAACACACAGACACACATATGCACGCATGCTCTCGACTCTGGGTTAATCCCTAGCACAACAAACATGAAAACAAAAAGAAACACAAATCCTATAATTTGAATAGTATGTTTGATTAAAAGTGTAGTAATTATTTCTACTGGCCCCTTCGGGTCTGGTCCTGCCCACCCTCCAATACCTGATCATTTCCCCCCTTCCCTTCCCTGTCCCCTGTCCTACCCAGATTCCTCCCTCCCTCCTCCCTTCCCCCCACCACTTGACTGCTTTCTTCTCTCTCCCAAGATCTGGGAGGTGAGAGACTCTCTCTCAGGTCTAAAAGGGAGGAACCTTGGATGAAGTGCTTACAGTGGGGAGGGGGAACCTGTAGAGTCCACCTCCAGTGAAGGGACAGGGTATCATGGGGAGGGATGTGGTTGCCAAAACTCTGATCCTCAAAACTCTGATCTAGAATTGTTCCTGTCTGAAGGAACTGCAGGGACAAAAATGGAGAAGAGACTGAGAGAAAGGAAGTCCATCGACAGGCCCAAACTGGGATCCAGCTCAAGGGAGGCCAGGGGCCCTGACACTGTTACTGATGCTGTGGTGTGCTTACAGACAGGAGCCTAGCATGGCTGCCCTCTGAGAGCTCCAACAAGCAGCTGAAAGAGTCAGATGCAGATATCAGCATACAACCAATGGGCAGAAGCCTGGGACCCCTGTGATAGAATTGGGAGAAAGCTAGAAGAAGCTGAGGAGGAGGGTGGCCTCTATGGGAAGACCAGCAGTCTCAACTGACCTGGACCCCCAAGATCTCCAAGACCTCTGACACTGAGCCACCAACCAGGCAGTATATACCAGCTGATATGAGGCCCTGGCACACATATACAGCAGAGGACCGCCTGGTCTGGCCTCATTGAGAGAAGATGCACCTATCCCTCAAGAGACTTGAGGCCCCAGGGAGTGAGAAGGCCTGGTGGGGTAGGGGTGGTGGGGTGGGGACATCTTCTTGGAGTGGGGTTGGGGGAGATATGGAATGGGGAGCAGTTGGAGGGGCAGACTGGGAGGGGAATGAAGTCTGGACTGTAAAAAAGTTAAAGAATAAAAATAAATTTTTAAAAAGTTTAGTAATTAAATAAAACTGTTATATTTTTTAAATTAAGTTTTAAATTTAGGCCTTGGTAACTAAGATTATTTCAAGTCTCGTAGGCTTAGATTCTACAGACCGTTACTGGATTTGTATATTGTGAAGTGGAACTATGAACCAAGAGACCACAACAAGGTACACAGTCTATGCTCAGAACAAGCTTCCGAATAAAGAAATGCTCCATGTTAGTTGGATAAGACTGCAATAAAGGTCTGCTTCATTATTAACTAGATAAACATTAGTAATCATTTGCTTTTCATTTTCATATTTTTCAAAGTTACTTTCTTCCACTTATTCCTAAAACACGAACATATGGGCTAGTTATACAAAACACATGGTCTTTAATAGTTTACTTTCACAGGCTCTAGAAATAAGTATATTTTTAGCTCTTAGACATCAGAATTCCAGACTTTTCCTATGGGGTGGAAAATGAGTTCAAGATAAAGGTCATTTTTGTAATTAATTATAATGTGCAAATCTTCACATATGGTACTAATCTTTTGATTTATTCAAGAAGTCAACTTAATTAGTTCCTTGGAAAACATAAAAAAGTTATGTCCAAAATAATACTAGGTAAATGTTAAGTAAGAACAGATGTTACCTTTGTATTTAATGCCATTAAGGGACTTAGCAACTTAAATGGAAAGTATTCACCCTGATTTGACTAAGCAGTCAGTCAAAGGATGTTTCTGAGACTAAAGGCTACATTTAATTATAAAGTTTATTTAACATTTTCAGTAACATCTAAATTGCAACATTACTTAGTTACTTTAAGTAGGAATATATTTATATATTGCAAATGAAAGCTCAAATTAACATCAACTGACTGAAGGACCTCTCTCCCAAGTGGCAGGGAAGTTCATGGCTCACACCTGGATTCTGACCCTCTAGAGTAAAGGAGAGAAAATCAGAAAAGACCTAAGTCTTCCCTATCCCTACTTTTTCAGCAGGGACTAAGATTCTGGCTAATTCTGGGGCCTGCGGAGCTATCCTCAACCTGGCTACCACCCCTTCCCCATCTTTCTTTATCACACTCTCACATTCTACCCATGTCATAGGGTCTTCCTTGGCAATACCATGTTCCTTCTTTTGTGATAATTCCTTAAAAACTTTCTGGTTTTATATAAGGAAGCAATTTTCTGTTCTGTATAGCAGACAACTGCTAAGTGTTTTCACACTCTCCATATTGCCCTTATTAATGGGATAAAAGGCACCGATTCTATGATGAAGGCCGCAGATGGCAACTAAGAGAGACCCACAACTGGACAGTGTGCAGGGAGTGAGACTTTGGAGGACTCAGTCCTAAATGGGATGTCTATGCAGATGAGACCCAAAGATAGTCAGAGCCAGAGGTGATGGATGGATGACTCTAGGGTAACTGCATCTTCCAGACACAGCAGGACTGAGGAACGCATGAATTCAGCATCCACAGGGCCTGCACAGGTTCAAGACAGATGGGATCCCAGCACTGAGAGGGCATTATGGACATGGTTGCTTATTCTTAATCAAGAAGCTATCTACAGCCCAAAACTTAGGATACCCAAGATATAAGATACAATTTGCTAAACGCATGAAACTCAAGAAGAATGAAGACCAAAGTGTGGACACTGTGCCCCTTCTTAGAATTGGGAACAAAACACCCAGGGAAGGAGTTACAGAGACAAAGTTCGTAGCTGTGATGAAAGGATGGACCATTTAGAGACTGCCGTATCCAGGGATCCATCCCATAATCAGCTTCTAAACGCTGACACCATTGCATACACTAGCAAGATTTTGCTGAAAGGACCCAAATATAGCTGTCTCTTGTGAGACGATGCCGGGGCCTAGCAAACACAGGAGTGGATGTTCACAGTCAGCTATTGGATGTATCACAGGGCTCCCAATGGAGAAGCTAGAGAAAGTACCCAAGGAGCTAAAGGGATCTGCAACCCTATTGTTGGAACAACATGATGTACTAACCAGAACCCCGGAGCTCTTGTCTCTAGCTGCATATGTATCGAAAGATGGCCTAGTCGGCCATCAATGGAAAGAGAGGCCCATTGGACTTGCAAACTTTATATGCCCCAATATAGGGGAATGCCAGGGCCAAAAGAATGGAAATGGGTGGGTAGGGAAGTGGGGGGCGCTATGGGGGACTTTTGGGATAGCATTGGAAATGTAATTGAGGAAAATATGTAATAAAAATAAAAAAAAAATAAAAAAATATATATATACATATAAAAAAAAAAAAGCTATCTACAAATGACATCTGCTTGCAAAGGAAAAAAAAAATCAGTTTTCTCCAATGGTGTCTCACTGGCTATATATTAACTACACTTCCGGCAGGCCCCAGGCCCAGCAGGAGATGGCTAACACAAAACGATCTCAAGGGTAATTTTGTAGACTGGGTATTTTTTGATCTTACTAGTATTTTTGTGTGTATATTTTGGTTTTTGGTTTTGTGTTTTATGTGATGTATTTATGTGTTTCTTGACTCTTTGTATTTTTAAAGAGCGAGAGCACAGCAAGAGCTAGAGGGAGCAAGAGACTGAAATGGAGAAAGGGGGCGTGTTGTGTGAGGTTGGGTGGGTAGGGAGGTAGGGAGGATCTGGGAAAGGGGAAACCATCGTCAGAATACACTGTATGAAATATTTTTCAATTTCAAATATTTTTCAATTTTTCAAAAAACTCATAATATTCTGTGACTGCTACATGACAAACTGCAGACTATACTATTTATGTATAGAAAATTTATGTTATTTTTACCTGAAATGACCAGCCAGAATGACAGGCCACCCCTTAACAAGTTATTTCCTAAATGAAGGAAGGGAATGGAAAGGAAAAAGGAAATGCCAAAATGAACTGGAGCACTGCAGAAGGGGCTGAGCCTTGCTCCTAGGATGGAAGAGAGGGTGGGCCTCAGAGAGGGCAGCAGGAGCCCTGACCTGTAGTACCATGGATGACTGCCTCAAGAGTCAGTACCTTTGGGATGGAGGCCAGAGACTTATGCACCAGCACTTATGCAGGTGCTCTGCTACTGAGCTGCATACCAGATCTACTCTTGTATCACATCCATTCTTTGCAGAATTGAGGAGTATTGGAAACTTCAAAATGAAAGCTGGGGGGAAAATTGATAGGCATGGATTTGATCTAGTGGATCACGGTCTAAGAAGCTCTGCTCTTGAAACCTAAACATTTTGCTTTTTTAAAAAAGCATCTGTGTGTCTGACTCTAAGTAGAGATCAGTACTTTCTTGGCACATTTCTGTTTCTGACATCCAAGTCAACTTAAGTGACTTAGAGCAAATGAAAACTGCCATTTATAACATAAACAGCTTAAAAATCTCCATTACGCTAACAGAGAAATCACTCTCTGCATGTTGGACACTGCCCTGAGCTCTAACAGCCATTATCTCAACCACTCCTCACAACAGTGAGAGGCCACTGCACACTTTTACTGACAGCCAGCAGAGAATGTCGGTCTGCAGGTCTCAGGCATAGTTTCTGAGATCTGCTCTAAATGGATTCCATAACACTACTGAAGAAAACTTTAGATGAAGCTTACTAACCATAACTAATAATCTGACAATTTAGGACACACAAGGCAAGATAATGCTTAAGTAACCCTCCCCACAGGGCAGCAATAGAAAGTGCTGCTGCAGGGCTTAGGGTCTTCAGCCTTCCCCTCCTGAGTCTGCACAGCCCCCAAGTTCAGGAGGCTGGAAGCATCTTTTCTTTCTGTTCTCAGAACTTATCAGTTATGGAGTACCAAGAATTCACTTATCTTTAAATGAAATAATTGTATCGTCTATGTAAATCTTAAGACAATTGTCATAGTGTGAGCCTTATTTGTATAATAATTCCAAATAAGATTCTAAAAATTTGACATTTATGAAATAATTAGCAGTTTGAACACTGGCTATTTCATGTACCAAGTTCTGTCCTTAAAAAAGTTATGAAGGACTAGAGAGATGTCTCCATAGTTAAGAACGCCAACTGCTCTTCCAAAGGACCTGGGCTCAATTCTATGAGCACCCATAGATGGGTTCATCATTCTATTTATAACTCCAGTCAGAGAGCGCTGATATGCTCCTTTGGCTTCCACAGGCACTAGGAATGCATGTGGTACAAAGACATACAGAAATTAAAAGTCATGACTGTTGTATTATGGTCATTTCTAAAATATAAAGCATATCTTTATTTCTTAAGAATATATATACACATATTTCTGAAGTCGATGATGTCATGCCTCAGACTGGCCTCAGAATCATGAGGGGAAGGAGGGATCATATGGAACAAGTCACAAAACAAAACTGACCACGAGATGATGGGACAAAATGTGGTAATGGGCTCAGCACATTGCACCTTGATATATATTTGGAGAAGAAACACAACCTCCATCCTCCCTTAAACAAGCTGTCATCTGTATAGCGTTTGATCTTTGCTGGTTTTAGAAGCATTTTTCTAATACAGCTCAGAATTTTAGAAAATCCGTGATGGCTACTGGTGTTAATAGTCATCACTACTATTTTAAATTGATTTAAATTTATTTCTAAGGCTGGATTAATGAAGAGTATGAAGATATGAAAGAGTTAATCATATGTATCATTTATGAACAGATTATATTTAAATATTTCCCCAGATATTTGGCAGAGTTTTGAAGTAATTAGATAATAATAAATGGCTGAAAGTCTAATTTTTATCCTTCATTTTCTGGTGGGCCAGGAGATTCAAAATGCAAGGTTTTGTACTGACTGATAAACAATATTGTGTAGAGAGCTACCCACCCAGCATGACAGCCATCATCGTTATTAGAGCAGCTGTGGCTGCATGCAAGTGAGCCTTAAGAGCGGACATTCTCTCTGGAGGGGAAGGAGGAGAAAGGTCACTGGCTCTGCTCTCCTCACTTCTCAGGAAGCTGTACCCAATCCTGACTTAACTGCAACTGCATCATGGAGGTGCTAAAGTACACAGAGGGTGCAAGCTTAACTGAGGGGTCTCCATCTGTACAGCTATGCTGGCCATGACTTTTTGGTGGTACAGCTGATTTGGGATCATGGAGCCTCTGTAAGTAAACCCTCAGCCATGCCCTCAATAAACTTACTGGTTCCCCAAGCTGGACTCTGATTTGTATGTTGGTTTGTCTTTGGTGCCTGATTTGTATGTTGGTGTCTTTGGTGCCTTACAAGGAAGAGGTAGATGTTTGTTCACATCTCCCTAGGGAAAAGTTCCCACAAGTGGAAGCTAGCTACATATACCCATTGGATTGTTTTAGGACACATACTTAGATCTGAAGATACAGGCAATATTTTAATCAGAACAAATCACTTATTTACAAACCACCTACAACTTACAACTTGCCAATAAAGTTTAGATACTACAAGTTATACTGACTATATAGGCCTATACACTAACTTGGTTCTGAAACTCTAACACAATCTTTTGTACTGTGCATGTCATTCTAGAGGCCAATTTAATGGGGAGAAACAATCAAATTTTTACAAAAAACCACTATCACTTCAACTGCTCTAATGCAAAAGCTTGAAAAAACATGCTGCTCCAGAGAAATTCTTTAACATAAATTAGGAGAAAGGAATAATAAAGTGGAGAGTCAAACTGAGATGAAAGCAGTAAAGACTTCTATCAAATAACCAAGGAGACAGAACACAACAAATATTTTCAAAACAGAAATAAAAAATAATACTCCCCTACCCAAAACAACAATGAACAAAATGATACCCAAAAGGATACTTCAGAGAAGCTAAGAAGCATTTCCCATTTTCTTCCTAAAGGTGAAGTTTCTAAAGCTTTGAACCCATCAGTCATACAGAATGGAGAGAGCGGAGCATCTGGGCACATGCGCTCTGGAGACCTACTTGTGCTTTTCCTCTTCACTCAGTGTCTCCCATCGTGCTTTAATTTGTTCTGTCGCATCCTCCAAACCAGTCTTGGGATTCTCTGTGAGGAACTGAGTGCGGTGGTCTTGAATGAACAGGGCACTGGCTGACATGGGCTTCTTGACTGCTCGATTGCTAATTAAGTCATAGGCTGTAAGCTGTCCAGATCTGTTATGGATTACATTTGATGTTCTGCTACAAGGACCATCACTGAGATTCTCTGGTTCAAGGCTTGGGTGACTATTGGTCACTTTACATGAAAAGCTCTTTTGTGGCACTAAAATTTTCACAGGTTCGATATTCTCTCCCATTGAATTACACAGATTTCCTCTGCTCCAATCGTCTGCACAGATTTCCAGAGCTTTCTCGGGAAGTGCTTCTCTCCCATCTCCCCCACTTCCTCCTGTACCATTCCTGCCATTTTCTCCTTGGATGTGCTCAAAAGAACCTACAGAATGAGTTTCACTGTGATTAGTCTGATTAGTCTCTGATGATAAATTATTCATAGGAATATTTTGAAATGTGTCCTTATTAATGTCACCACTAAAATGACCATCAAAAGAATTGCCTATATTTATCTGTTCATTTAAATGATGATCAATGTTTTTTCTAGATTCATCCTTTTGGAAGTGAATAGCCGAAGTATCAGCATTTGGATAACTATTTCCAGATGATTCCATTTTATTAAAAAGCACATCTGTTTCGGCTGTCTGACTAACAACCATGTTGGCTGAGGAAACATCTAGTCTGTTATTTTCAGAAGACTCTGTAGTGGGTAGTGGTCCATAACAGGTCATCATCAGATTTTCAAGAGCAATTAAAACAGATTCCTAAAAATACAATGAACAAGTATTAGGAGGGATACTGTGAAAAGGGGCAATATCCAAAATAATAACAAAAATTTTAAAAACTAAGTCATTTTAATAAGGGAACAGTTAGGACTGCATACGTTTATAGCATAATTATATATAGAACTTTATTTGAAAAAGATTACCTTATTCTGTAATAACACTTGACTTTTATCTGGTGTTAGATTTATATCCACCTCAGCTGATGGAACATCAATTTTCAGAAAGAAAATGGGATACAAGCGGGTAGACTCCTTTAGGCACTTCAGATTATAGTAGCGTCGAATTAACTAGAAATATATGCAAGGAATAAAAGACAGAAGTATCTTGTTATTGCCAGCTTTAAATAAGAACTCCAGCTCCAGGGGATCTGATGCCCTCATTTGGCCTCCGTGGGCACCAGGCACTTGGTACAGACATACTTGCACGACAAATATCCATACACATAAAATAAAATTTAGAAAAAGCAAAACTCACTTAAAATGTATTAAATTCTTAACCCAAGGGGTATTTTTCATTCTCGAAGTGATTACCTTAAGTATATCTTTATGATGTACTGGTCGACTATTAATAAAGATGAAACTTCTCTCTGGGGTTGAAAGACTTGTGGAATTGTGGTCTGCATCATGCTTTGGGAAGAATCCACTTAGGTAAATCTACAATTGTAGTACACAAGTATAGCAGGTATAACATCAACAATAAAGTTCTAGAGGTCGGATTACATACAGTGTATTAGAAAGTATACAAAATTGGATATTTTATTTATTAACATTTCAAATGTTATCCCCTTTCCTGATTTCCCCCACAGAAACCCCACATCCCATACTCCCTATGACTAAGCATAATAAAAAAAAATTTCATTTTCCACAAGTTTTACTTAGACAATTTAAAAATGTTGCAGCTTTTGTTTACATAAAGTTAAAGACAAATTATTCTGTTATATACTTTTCCATAAAATTAAGTTCTAGATTTTAAAATAATACATTATTATCTCTATAGATATTTTAAGTGTTGTTATGTCCAGGAGTTATTTATTTATCACTTGAGATTATGATAGATTAGGTAAACTGACTTTTAGAATATTTCCAGAGAAGTTCAGAAATTCACTTAGAGTTGGAGAAATACTTGTGAAATGGATGGATTTTAGCACTAATTTCTTATTGTTTTATCAAGGTGGTAATATTATCTATCTATCTATCTATCTATCTATCTATCTATCTATCTATGTATCATCTATCCAATTATCTCAGATTTCACATGTTTGTTTATATTATAACTATCTGTATAAAGTAAATCTATAAAATCCAAAAAAAAAAAAGTATACAAGATAACACATGAGACTTGTAACTTTAGGTCATATACAGGCTGGTAAGTATGCCTTGAGAATTAATGTTGAGTAACTACTTAAGAGTACTAAGCCAGTAAAAACATCTTATTAATGGCCTTAGCTTCACATTTTTAACTATCAGGACAAATACCCTTATCTTGTTTTATTTTAAAATGTCTTTCCTCATACAGTGATTTCACCCCCTTCCCCTGACTGGCTGTTTGTCTTTTTCTCTTCAACTATTATTTCCCATGAAAAGCGGCCATTTCTTTGTTCTTAATATTTTTGAAGCTAACTGTACTGGGTTTTCATTGCTGTGTTTAAGAAAAAAAATTGTTTACTTTGATTTAACTCTAATTCCCTCATGGCTAAATACTGGTAGTATCCTATAAGTTATCTCTATGATTGCTCACAGAACTTCACTACAGAGTTTTGTGAGTGATTATTTACACACTGTACTTTTCTCCAGTCTACAAATATATCAAGAGAAGGAAGAAACTGAAAGACACTAGAAAAATTGACCAGAAGGAAAGAGTGACTTAAGAGATTAGAAGGCAGAGTGTGTACCTGCTTCTACCTTGAGTTAATTCACATAGCACAGAAAATTGTTAAACATTTCATTCATTGTAATTCCCCTTCCTCCCACTTTGCATTCATGGTATGTGTGCACGTGTGTGTGTGTGTGTGTGTGTGTGTGTGTGTGTGTGTGTGTGTGTGCACACATGTATGTATATTCTGGTATATAATCTTATATGAAATAAGTCAAACCTGATGAGCAACTCTAATGGGAAGCATTAAGCTTAGGGTAAGGAGTAAGGTGTTATTTATAGTCGAGCAGTAACCATGACACTTGGTAACAACACAACCCTAGGCTGTCACCTCTGACTGTGGCTCACCCTGCTCTTGCGAGTAAGTGCTTAAGGAGATGCAGTACCAATTTTAGAACACTAAGTGCATTACTGTCCCAGTGCCAATGTCTACCAATTTGGAAAAATAAGTTAATAAATCTGGATAATCCATTACAAGATGATACCACTTAATTAACTGTAAAACTTCACAGCATTTATAAATGGCTGTATAATTTACCATGCAACATGAGACTCTTCTTCAAGCACCTGCTGGGTAGCAGGCGAGTCTGCTTAGCCTCTGGAGAACTTACTGAGTGTTTGGATTAAAGGAAATACATAGATGAGGAGAGAAAAAAGGGAAGAGAAGTGTCCTCTGTGCCCTAAAATGAAGGGGACCACGGAGCCAGGGGTTCCCTTTCACACCACTGTGACTGCAGCTGTGTAACTACTGACTTCTAGACACTGGGCTTTAAAAAGGAAGACAATCTTAAAAATTATCAAACCATGTTAAAGTTATAAGGGAGAGTCAAGCAGTCATGGTGCATATAATGCTATATAAATTAATCATCAGATTACTTCATAGAAAAAGAACAATAACACCCCCCCCCCCCAAAATTAGTTCAATGGGGAAACCCTCTGATAGACTGTATGAGATTCTGTACCTCATCCTAAAAAGAAAAAGAAAAACCCCTCCAAATACAAGCAACCCCATCCTTTCAGCTGCTTCTCAAGTAGACCTCTCTCCTCTCCTCCAGTCTTCTTTACAAACTAGCATCTCTCACCAGGCATGCTGTGGCACACCTTTAACACAACAATCAAGAGGGCAGAGCTTTGACACCAGTCTAATCTTCACAACAATGCAGCAAGTTCCAGGCCAGGGCTAAGTAGTGAGACCCTGCCTCAAGGAACAACAAACACCCAATAAAGTGGCTTTGAAAGACCCACAACGTGAGGACTCCCCCACGTTCTGACTCAGGAGAGTGACACCCCAAAATCACCCACAAGAAACGGTCTTGCTGCAACTTGCAAGAGGATTTTTATTCAAGAGCGCTCTCGGGCCCATGGTCATACACCACGCAGGGGTAGAGGACCGTGGTGCCCCGAGTAGCTGAGTAAGGGGGTATTTAAAGGAAGAAACCACAACTCAAGGAAGTGGGGAGGGCCGTTGTTGGAAAATACCAAGGTACCAATTAAGAGTCACAAGGAAGTGCAAAGTCACAAGTGCTACAAGGACTACCTGGTAATTGTTCCAGTTAACGCTCAGTTTCTAAGAGCCCCTAACAAAAGCACATTTGCATAGTGGGTTCCAGAGTTGGTCAGGGTGACTTTCTTTGAATGAACACTCTTTGAACCCAGGAAGCAGGTGGGTGGAGGAAGGAACTGTCGCTATCAAGGTATGATTAGCATACCTTGGAGCAATGAGTCACAAAGGTCACATTCCCAAGCCTCCACCAAAAGGCCTAGAATTTTGTTTTTACTTTGCTATACTTTCAGCTTCTCTCTCAAAAACTAATGCAAGTCTTTTTTCTTTTGACTATGCAGGCCTGACATCAACAACAACCCCTTTAAAAAACATCTTCCTAAAAGAACTGACTTCCTTCTCCCTCTTCTGTGACACGTCCTCTTCAGTCTGATTAGTTGTGCCCTTTCCTTTAATTTTATCCTTTAAGGATGATCACGGTCCCCTGAATTCCATGTTTAGGCCTCTTTTGCTCTGTAGTCAACTGGAGTAATTTCAGTCTCATCCCTAGTTCAATAGCTACCCACCACTGATACTAAGATACCAAAGCTGTAGTTATTTCTTGCATCAACTAGCTGTCACAAAAATGAACTCACCATATTAAAATGTCGTAAGCTATGTTCTCTAGCTTTTACCCCACTCTCCAACTGGCAACTTTTATGTTCTCGACCACACTAGAAAGTCATAGTCTGTCAGAGAAATACACTCTTTACCTTAACTATGATAGTGCAAGCCTGACTAATCTACGAACACTTGCCTTTTTCTTTCTCAAGTAAAGCTCCATAATATCATACACACATATCTAAATACCATATAAATACTAAAGTGGTCATGCAAATGCTCTGCTCAAGACAGTGGAACAAGATCATGTGAAAAAACCTTCTCATAAATACAAACTATATAGGGCTGATAAAAACCAAGGTTTAATTTCAAAAGAATTAACACCATAAATGGCAGACAAAGGTAGCGTTGTATGTATAAACTACACAATGGGGAGTGCCAGCTGGAGAAAGAGGTCTTCTGTGATGGTATCAGAGACAGGATGCCTCACTGGGCGATTAAAACCTAGCAAAGGATTGAAATCAGTCTTTCCACTTGGAACATGGAGCTCACATAACACCTCCCTGGAAGAAAACAAAATGACTTACATATTGTGACCACTGTCTGTGGCTGCTTGCCAGCGTCACAGGAAGAATAAAGCCAATTCCAAAACCAAGAACCAGGCTAGGACAAGCTGCAGTCATGAAGGAGTCTGGGAGTCTTGGAAGGATGAGAGGAATGAAGTACTAATGTGACACCCTGGTTTCACACTGGGACTAGGGAAGAGGTAGGCATGGGACTGTAAGACAGAGTGTAAGCATGGAGAACAAGACAGAATGAAAGAAACAAACCATGAGCCCTAATCCTGTAAATTAAAGTTTCAAGTCACATCAAATAGATGAGAATAAAACTCTTCTGAACATTGGAAACGATTCTGAAATTAAGTGCTGTAACATGGATTTTAAACCAAGTAAACATCATCAATTATATCAGAACATAAGCAAGCAAGCAGGGATAGCCACGAATAAAGTTTAGAAAACACTGAAAATATATTCCGAGTTATGAAAAAATACAGTTTGAGGAATAAAAATCAGGTAGTAATCAGACATTCTCTCACCTTGGAGTAGAGCTAAAAATATCAAAGAGAAGACAGATGTCAAGAAGGACAACCTGACAACCTAACAAAACTTTTCAAACCAGGGGCTCAGGTGGCATCACCACTCCTAACAAAGATTCTTCCTAGAACCAAGTACATACAAAAGAGACCCTTATCACAAAGGGAAGAGACGAATAGATATTCTGTATCCAACATTCCCAAGGGCCAACCATTCCAGTCCAAAAGGGGAGTATGTGGGCAAATTTTACAATAGAAGATATGTACTGGGGGACAGAATAAAGACAGAGGTCATAGCCAGTAGTGGGGGTGGGGGTGGCGTGGGGAATATGATTGGTTTTGCCAAGAATGAAAAACACTCACGGAAATTCTGACATTAGAAAAGTCAAGAATACAAGCCAGAGTATGGTGTGTTGACGGATGGCTGGTGGAACAGAAATACAACAGAATGACACAAAGCAAGAACAGCAGAGAGATCTGACTGCGATTGCTTACAGACATTCTAAAGTTACCAGACATTCTTCAGCACTTGAACTAGAACATTGTTAACACATGTATTATACATTCTTCCATGCAAAAATAAGCATGTGAAGACAAAGCAAAATTCCTGTTGTCTATGAGAGATTACCAGAAGTCTTTATATAAATCTGTCTCCAAAACCAGGGGAAAACAAATCAAAACAAAAACCCAAAAATTAAATTAAAAAAAAAATATCTGGTAATGTCTCAAAACAGAGTGAGAAAACTTACCCGCTGCAGGGCTGACTCATGAGAATCCCAGTCACATATCCAATCACAGCTAATAAAAGTCTAGACAACTGTTTTCCACACCTGAATATAAGGACTTGGTAAAACTACAGATCTGCCTCAGTTGACCTAAGAACAGGCCTTTGACACCAATCCTAACAAACTTCCATGTGATATCCAACACTACTAGCCTACTGATCATAGCAGGATGTCTGGAATATCTAGAATACAAGCATACACACAATCAAGTCCCATGCCGGGCAGTGGTGGCACATGCCTTTAATCCCAACACTTGGGAGGCAGAGTCAAGCGGATTTTGGAGTTTGAGGCCAGCCTGGTCTACAGAGTAAATTCCAGACAGAGAAACCCTGCCTCAAACAAAGGAACAAACAAACAAACAATCAACCAAGTCCCAGGAAAATAAGGGAAACAAGGACAATTTAGATTTTCGCTGACTATTCCAACTCACATACCATGAGCATCATAACACTAGAGAACCAGTAGGCTCAAAGTGATCAGTCAAGAAGCAACAAATAAAAG
This sequence comes from Mus caroli, assembly GCF_978045245.1. Lineage (NCBI taxonomy): Eukaryota > Metazoa > Chordata > Mammalia > Rodentia > Muridae > Mus > Mus caroli. The sequence goes on from NW_028227256.1 coordinate 50,020,136, forward strand.
GTCTCTTGACTAAAGAAACTACATTGTGACAATGTATCACAAATCACCTAAAATTAATGTAACTTTGTCTTTGAAATTAAAGTAAAGGAAGGCAGGAAAAGAGAAAGGAAGATCCCAGTGGAGCTGATGGAAATGGATGGATAGAGAATGGATAGATGGGTAGGGACATGGATGGATAATCAGATGATAGACAGGCAGGCAGGCAGGCAAGTATCACTCAACATGAACCTGAGAGTCAACAGCAGGCACAAACACACATTCCCAGTTACACATTCACAGAGCGAAAAGACAAAGAATCAGAAGTGTGGAACAAAAGGAAAACAGGGAGAGAGAATCAGAGATTTAGAGTAACAAGGCCTTCTAAGCAAAACAAAACATGTCTCCTATGAAATACTTTAAAAACAAAACTTTACCTTTAGAAAGATTCAGGCTTTTGAACACACACACACTAAGGAGCTATAAAACAGCATTTAAATAAAACATTCTTGGAAGCTGAATACTCTTGCCTTTTTATGTAAAGTACAACAAAAGAATTTGAAGATATAAAGACATACGAAGATGGAAAGAGAAATAGGATGAAAGAGAAAGAGAGAGAGAGAGAGAGAGAGAGAGAGAGAGAAACTGTTAATAGATATTAGTATAAACCCTATATAGCTAAGAAAAATGTGTCTCCAGATTGAAAGCATTAAGTCCTTGGCACAGTAGTGAACATAAATAATCCTTATAAAAATTACAAGTGGGGGAAGAGGTGGGCAGATAGAAGGAGCAAACAATACTAAGAGGATATTAAAAAAGCTATGTAGAAACCAACTGTTCTTTATATATATATATATATATATATATATATATATATATATATATACACTTTTTATTAGGTATTTTCCTCATTTACATTTCCCATGCTATCCCAAAAGTCCCCCATACCCTCCCACCCACTCCCACTTTTTGGCCCTGGCGTTCCCCTGTACTGGGGCATATAAAGTTTGCAAGTCCAATGGGCCTCTCTTTCCAGTGATGGCCAACTAGGCCATCTTTTGATACATATGCAGCTAGAGTCAAGATCTCCGGGGTACTGGTTAGTTCATAATGTTGTTCTACCTATAGGGTTGCAGATCCCTTTAGCTCCTTGGGTACTTTCTCTAGCTCCTCCATTGGGGGCCCTATGATCCATCCAATAGCTGACTGTGAACATCCACTTCTGTGTTTGCTAGGCCCTGGCATAGTCTCACAAGAGACAGCTATATCTGGGTCCTTTCAGCAAAATCTTGCTAGTGTATGCAATGGTGTCAGCGTTTGGAAGCTGATTATGGGATGGAACCCTGGATATGGCAGGCTCTAGATGGTCCATCCTTTTGACACAGCTCCAAACTTTGTCTCTGTAACTCCTTCCATGGGTGTTTTGTTCCCAATTCTAAGAAGGGGCAAAGTGTCCACACTTTGGTCTTCATTCTTCTTGAGTTTCATGCGTTTAGCAAATTGTATCTTATATCTTGGGTATCCTAAGTTTCTGAGCTAATATCCACTTATCAGTGAATACATATTGTGTGAGTTCCTTTGTGATTGAGTTACCTCACTCAGGATGATGCCCTCCAGGTCCATCCATTTGCCTAGGAATTTCATAAATTCATTCTTTTTAATAGCTGAGTAGTACTCCATTGTGTAAATGTACCACATTTTCTGTATCCATTCCTCTGTTGAGGGGCATTGTTCTATTAACTTACTAAATATATAATCTAAAACATAACCTTTGAAAAGAGATGCTCTCCATGGCATGGGTGATGTTCTCCCAGAAGCCATGCATCAGTAAAGCGGCACCACAGGACCAACTTTGGGACACCTTTCTACTGGTGAGTGTTCAGAGAGGCCCGGGGGCACCTCAACAACACAGACCATGGGGACTGCTTTTGGTTGCCCACATGAATTCAGCTGTAAAGACTGCTAAAGATTACACACTATGGTCACAGGGCATAAAAACGAAACTGAAGCTGAGCTGCAAGCTCAGCTTCCCTATTGTCCAGCTGTCATGGTGTCAGAGTTGCTATACAGGTTGGGGTGGGGGTATTATTCACAGTTTTACCAAACTGTGAATACTGCTAGCTACAACAAAAACTTCAGAGGCAAGACACAGCCTCTAGTGTTATGCTGGTAGGACTGAAATTGAGGCAAGCAGCCATTTTCTAATTGTATTTGAGGCCTGTTCCACAACAGGAAACTCATGCCTAGCTCTGTAAGTGTGCTTAAGTGCCCTTGACTGGGAAACCATGGGCCTTAGAAGGTTACAGACTACTACTACAGTTTTGCTAAAAGGCCATGTTGTCAAACTGCTTTCTACTCCTGTTTATACCCCTGGATTGTGCGGCTTCTAGACTTCATCAGAGGAGCTTACTGGAGTGTGGTGTTAATGGAAAACTCCACAAAAATGACAAGAGTTAAGTGCTGGTATGGGATTAGGCCCACATAAAACTGCTGTATCACCTCACCAAGGCTCAGGGGCTATTACATAAGAGGTGGCAGAAAGAATGTCAGAATGAATACACGAAAAAGAAAGACAAGAAAACAAAAGACAGTAGAGAACTTCTGGGTCTGTGTTCATTCAGAGATGATACACCTAACCCTCAAGAGACTGGAGCCCCCAGGGAGTTTAGAGGTCAAGTGGGGTGGGGGTGGGGGCATTCACATGGAGATGGCATGGGGTGGGGAGGAGGTATGGGATGTGGAGCAGATGGAGGGTGGAATGGGGGTGAGGGATGGAATATGGACTATAAAAATAAATCTAAAATAAAATAAAATTTAAAAAAAAGAAAAAGAAAAGACAAGTTGACTGACCATTAGACATTGGAATCTTTAGTAAAGGTAAGAGTTTATATGCAATAGAACACATAAAACACAAAGAGAAGGAAAAACAACTTAAGTTTTGAGTAACAGATGGGAATATAACAAAGGATAATATATTCAGTTGGTAGAGTAGGAATATTCTCATTTGTGTGGCATAAGAGAGAAAATACTGGATCTTTAAGAAGAAATGCAATCCTAGTGTAATGCTGGAATGTGTATTGATTTTGTATAGCTATAATTATATTCCATCTAAGCTGAGACTTAATTGGGTCTTTATAATTAATGTTTCAAGCAAAGATGGAGACAAATAAACACATAAACATAAAAGCCCACAGGGCTTGGAACAGAGGCCAGTGGCAGAAGGCCCACCACTGCTGTGAGGTGCTAGGTTAGACCCTAAGCTCTGAGAAAGAAAACTATATATGAAATAGGATAAAGACAGGACTGGCAGCCCAAGCCTGCAGCCCTAGATCCTAAAAGAACAGGGTAGGAGAACTCTAAGTTCTATAGAGTTCACACCTCTGCTGGGCAACCCAGCAAGACATGACTGAGAAATAAAGATGGGGTGGGGAGGGGAAGGACTTGGAACACAATTCAGTGTAATAGTGACTGTTGCACACACCAGGCTCCAGGTTCAATGCCCAGAACAATGAATGTGCATATGTATGTATATATGTATGAACACACACACCTGATGAAATTATGAAGGAGAAGCATGCTAAGTGAGGTAGCAACATCTGGCAGTACACAGAGCCAAATGGCACTATCTAAAGCTGAAAGACCAACAGAAGGCAACCTGAGCATATATTCACAATCAGAAAGACAAAGAAAGGCTAAACAAGATCTGCTCTTTTTTTCTATAATGTAAAGGGAAGATCCTAAATTGAAAATTAATTTTCAAAAAAAAAAAAAAATCAACTTAAATAAAAAGGAAACCAGGGCAGGGAAGTTCGGCTTTGCATTCTGTTGTGTGCCTTACAATACATCTTACTGACCACCTACCTCACCGTGAGTGAGAGTTGTGAAAGGGGAATTTTGCTGTGTACCTGTGATTCTTCACAATGTTGCTCAACAGATTCCATGTTGCCCATTACAGCAGTTCCCAGAACCGACATTAGAGCCATCCTGTGATCTGGAACTCTGCTTTTCTGCCAAATAACTGCCTAGGGAGAAGAAAACAGATGTGTTGTAGTACAATTAAGATTTAGTAAACTCAAAAACTTACAGCGTTTACATATGTAGCATTTATCCTTGAAGTTGACTGTGTCATTCACAAGGAACTCATGAGCTATGGTCTAAGAAAACAAACCCTGGTTCTACATTCTAAGCTGTACATGCAGAAATGTGTAACCTGATCAACCCCCAGTCGTTTCCTTACAATTTCACAAAATACTCTCTCTCTAACTCTAAGAATACATATTTCAAAGTGTATTTACAATTAAGGTTTCTCCCCCTCCTCCCAGAACTGACAGCTATGCTGTAGGCTTACTGTAAATATTTAAACCGTTGTAAAAATTAAAAAAAAAAGTACTTTAAAATGATGTGTTCAGGTACTTTTAGTAAACAGAGAACTTATAATTAGCTGACTCTCACATAAATAAATGCTGCATAGAGTAGATCCATTTTCCTGCTGCATATTGTAGGCAGATCAAGAGACACAATCAAGAGACCAGACCAAAGGTTGCTGTATCCAATTAGAGTTGAAAACACTTAAGAAATTGTCAGTATAGAAAACATGCATCCATCCAACAAATATTCACCCAGTCTCTTGTATGTCCTGATGAAAATATTCAAGGAACTTAAGAGAAACATCATTAGCATCTTGGGGACAAGAAGAGGGGGAGGGGACAGGAGAGGTCAGAGTGAAGAGGAGAGACAGGACAGTGTCAAGCACAGAAGAGTCTCTGACAGCAAGCAGGTCCTTCTCTGCAGCGACAAAGATGTGACCACTGTATTTAATAGTCAGGAGAGTGGCCACAGTTCCAGAAGTGCAAGAAGGGCCAAACTGCAGTAATTTGAGTAGTGGTCAAATAATAGGCTCATGCATCTCCCTCAGGAGCTCTGACTGACAGTCAGGGCACTACTGAAGGCAGGGAAGTACACTAGCCAGTCTGTGTGGAGGCCTGAGGCATGCAAGTTCATCGTGTGTGTGTGTGTGTGTGTGTGTGTGTGTGTGCGTGCGTGCGCGCGCGCGCGCGCGCGAGTGCGCTGAAGTCTTTCATTTGTTTATGCTATCCAGAAAAACAGAACCAGTAATCAGAAAAAGAAGTTTTTAATAAACCAGGCTGCTAAAACCATGCAAATAAATTTTTCTTCTCAATCCAATGTAGAACTTTGACAGCTCAATAAACCTGTATACTCTTTGGGAATTTTCTATTTTTTTTTTCTGAAAAGTATAATAACTGGAGGGAGAGGTTTATTACACACAGGGTAAGGATATACAAAGACAGGGAAGAAAAGAGAAAGGGAAAGAGAGGAGGGGTGAACCACGCTGTGAACCAAAGCAAGTCAGTCAGAGGAGTCCTGAGCAAGGCCAGGGCCATGCATGCCCCAGGACATTCTCCTGGAAGCAGCACTAACGGTAAGAGCAGGAGGGGAGGATGTGCTCTGTGGGAATCTCAAAGAACAACCAACCACACAGTGAGACAAATGACTGAGAGGGTAAGGGAGGACCTGTGCCCATTCCAAGAGTTCTACTTATACCATCAGACAGTTACGACTAAGGAATAATTCACTGCTTGCTAGGCACCTCTGATCCATAAACTAAGGTTTATTTTTCACAATCATTTCAGATAGTAAACCTAAGCTCAAAGAAACCAACTTTATTAAATAAACAGTCAGTCATGGAACCAATTCTATACCCCCACCCCGATTTGGCTTTAAACCTATTTTTCATATTCCAACATTTTTTTTTCTAGTCAAAGGAAGCAGTAATTTAGAAACCAGCTTGAATTTAAGGAGTTTAAGACTCCTTCAAACAGTAAAGTGTTTGACTGACAAATGCATTTTTTGATAATTACCACTTGTGGCCATGTGATGTCCTATGGAACTTCTTAATACTGTTTAAATGAATTTATTTTTAAAAGTTCAGGGAACAAATTGCTGACTGATGCAGTTTACACAAAAGTATGAAGGCACAGAGTAGGCTGGAAATGAAGTTAAATGTACAAGAGCAACATTTTGAATGGCCGAGCACAGCATGGCGCGTTTACTGTTTCTTATATATAATACTGGAACAATCTTAACTAAGAACAAAACATGATCAGATGTGGTAGTTTTGCAAGAGTGATTTAGTGAGAACTGAAGTTAGGAAAACAAAACCAAACCACGGTTACAGTATTTATCCGAGGCAGAGATTCCCAGCCATGAGCGTGAGAAATTAGCAAACTTCATTCACAAAATGTGCCCTTAGGTCTCCGGGAACTGTGGTTTCTGCTGGACTCACTGTGGTATGGTTACTTTGCAGTCTTGAAAAATGCGGTGAAATACACGCTCAGAAAAACATTTACATAAGAATTATACTTCTAGTTTGCTCATTCATTCCTTTATTTATTGACTGTAAGGGCAATTCCCTTGTAAGCTATGGCATTAAACCTGAAATAAAAGAACCAGCAAGAGGGAAAAACACACATACACACACAAAAGCAAGCTAAAGGATTTGAAAGAAATGTTATATGATGTGGTGACTTCAAGTGCTGAAGAAAAGTACTGTGGAGGCTTTCCAGGCTTTGGCCTGAGAAGCTGAAATGTCAGGAACCCCACTCAGCAAGATAACACATCACTAGAACAGGTTTGTGGGCAAGAGAAAAATGATGCACTCAGCTTGTTCAATGCTGAGTCCCTCATATCAAGGGCAGCACTGGATTCCACAGATGATCCACTAAGGTACAGTTCTCAACCTGTGGGAAGTGTCCCTTTCACAAGGGCCCCCTAAGACCTTTGGAAAACACAGATAATGATGTTTACATAATGTTACATATATGGTGTTAAACATAATGTTTACATTATGATTCCTAACAGTAGCAAAATTCCAGGTATGAAGCAGTGATGAGCATAGTTGTATGGCTGGGGTCACCACAGCACGAGGGACTGTATTAAATGGTCACGGCATCAGGAAGGTGGAGAACCAGTGCTCTAAGGAATTATATATTGAAGTTTTCTGGGGAAAGCTGGAGCTACAGTGAGCTGTCTCACTGGTTCCCAACACTAGCTGCCCTACTCTGTGCCTGCTGATAAGTAAAGACTTCGCTTTGTTACTCAAGGAACTTTGAAGCCATCTTTGCTTCCTTCAAGTAAAACAGTTTTATTGTGCTGTAGTTTGTTACATAGTGTGCTTACAGATTTGTAGCATTTGTACAATTTTAGAAAAAATGATCACTCCAAACAGGAATGGCCTTTCATCTCTCCGTAACTACTACCCTCTTCCTAAAACTGCCTATGTTCCGACTGTTATATGCATGGAATCACACAGAATGGAGTATTTCATTAAGACCATGCACAATGCTCTGAAATTTCATGAGTGGTGTATAACTCTATCCTTTTCCAGTGGCTGAGGAATATTCATGACACGTGTTTGATGTCTTTGCATAAGTGTATGGCTATCTGGGTGTTTCCTGTTTGGACCATCCTGAATGGTACTGCTAGAAACACTGCGTTTGTTGTGTGGACATGTTTCGTCTCTCCTGGACAAGTACCCAGGGCCTAAGTGCTGGGCCATGTGGGATCTCTAGGCTGCTGTCGTAAGGTTTCTACTACTGTGAAGAGACGCTGTGACCAAAGCAACTCTTTTTTTTTTTTTTTAAAGATTTATTTACTTATTATATGTAAGTACACTGTAGCTGTCTTCAGACACTCCAGAAGAGGGAGTCAGATCTCCTTACAGATGGTTGTGAGCCACCATGTGGTTGCTGGGATTTGAACTCTGGACCTTCAGAAGAGCAGTTGGGTGCTCTTACCCACTGAGCCATCTCACCAGCCCCCAAAGCAACTCTTATAAAGGGAAACATGTGATTGGAGCTGGCTTACAGGTTCAGAGGTTTAGTCAATTATCTTTATGTTGGGAACCATGTCAGTGAAGACAGACATGGTGCTGGAGAAGAAGCCAAGTTTTCTACATCTAGATTGACAGGCAACAGGAAAAGAGAATGACACTGGCCCTAACTTGGGCTTCTGAAACCCAAGGACCATTCACAGTGACACACTTCCTCTAACAAGGGTACATGCACTCTAACAAGACCCCACCTCCTAATAGTGCCCACTCCCTGTGAACCAATGGAGACTATTTTCATTAAACCAGCACAGCTGAGTAGCATATAATCTCTATGTGCATTAAGCTTCAAAAAGAAAGAAATGCTGGCAGTGGCTGCTGTTATAGGTACAGTGGTGACTTAAGGAGAAATATTCTAAATAACAGAGTAGGCAGAAGGTCCTGGACAGTCTGCAGCTGTATGGAAATGAAATGCCCCGTAACAAACTGACACACAATGAAATGTTAGTCACAGAGGCTGCACCCTGCACAGCTGCACCAGCACTCTCGCTCCGGCATAGGGAAACCGACTTCATATTCTCTCTCTCTCTCTCTCTCTCTCTCTCCCTCCCCATCTCCTCCCCCTTCCTCTCCCTGCTTTTCATCCTCCCTTCTTTCTATCTGGGGGAGATTAAACCCAAGGGAGCTGACACATGCTGGTCAACTACAGATCTCATCCCTACTATCATATCTACATAAAACTGTGAGGAAACCACTTCAATTACTGTATCTGAAATGTAACTATGAAGCTGTGATCTCACACCATAGACCTTGGCTGATGTTAGAGAGCTGCCTCGTGAATAAATCTTAGTTGCTGAGTAATGCCAAGGTTCCAGTCTCACTGCTGGGTTTGCTGAAGTCAGTATATAAGATGACTTTAGGAAACTGGTTTTAGAACATCAGAGCCACACAAGAACAATAAATGTTTTTGTTTTTTCTTTGCCGTAATGTGAACACTGCCAGTATGAACTGCCATGTCTCTGCAAGGGAATCAATTTAGGGGCATTGCCCAAACTTAGTATCATGTGGCCCAGCAATGAATAATACAAACATCTGCCAAGAAGCAAAACTTCCAGTCTTCCCCAGAAAATATTTGTTTTCCATACAAAATCCATTATTAAAGAAGCTGAAAATTTGATATATTTTTAATAAAAACCTTAGTTCTAGATCATCCACACTACTCTAGTAATACAGAGATAATCTTCTTACTTCCTCAAGTGTTCTGTATATCTTGCCCTTAGGCTGAAAGCTTAACATATGCTAAAAATACACACACACACCTCCATATGTTTTCTATCTAGGTCACACAAAGCTGGAGCATCTGAGTGTGCCAAGTGAGAATTGGACTCTGGGCAGTCTGATGACAGTGCAGAAGCTCCATCAAGAATATATTATTACATGCACACCATCTGAAGACTGATTTAAGTTAGTCAAATATATCTTGTCCCCATCCCATTTCACTGATATACACGGTTTGAATAGGGAATGTGTATACACAAAAAATGCAGTTACCAAAATGCACTGCTAATTAATTCTCTCTGACCATAGGCATCTATATCTATCTATCTATCTATCTATCTATCTATCTATCTATCTATCTATAAAGCACATGCTACCAGTATGAAATTCAACTGCTGTATTTAAGAAATTGATTTTTTAAAAACTATATTTCACTGTGTGTGTATGTGGTGTGTGTGTGTGTGTGTGTAGGGGGAAATGTGCATGCCAGTGCAGGCGATTGTTGAGGCCAGAGGCAAGGGATTTCCTGTAGCTAGAATGACAAGGCTTTTGTGAGTCTCCCAGTGTGGATGCTAGGAATTGAACTAAGAAGATTTCTCTTAGCTGATGAGATAACCCCCTACCTCTAGGTGTTGTACTTGAAATACTGAAACAGAATTTAAAAATGTATGTGTTTAAGGCTATAGTCCTAAGTCTTTTCTAAGATGAAAAGGAGAATTTTGATAGGCCTATAGTTCACATAATTTATTGTCCTTAATGTTAAAACTGATTTGAGTTTATTTTCCCTACCAGATAAAGGACAAAAATATTAATTAGAAATTTGCCTCAATGTATAAAAGGCATGTCTTTACATAGAAAATGGGAGAGGGAGATTCAAACTTTTAAAATTCATATAATTACTCAAAATTTATAAACAAAAAAACTAATGTAGTCACATAAAGAGCTATATGGGAAATGTTTAATCATGCAGCTTAAAGTGTCTTGTTTTTGAGGCAGTGTCTCCTGTTCTCACTGAGCTCAAACTGGTGCTACACTCACCACATAGCCAAGGGTGACTGAACTTCTGATCTTCAAACTACAGGTATATCCTGTATTTTATGGTATCAGGACTAGGGATCAACCCGAACTTCTGCTTCTCATAAGCACTCTTACTTCTCCAAACTCTGTAAATGAGGCTTGCAAAGAAAGAGGCACGCAAATATCTCTACAGTATGGCTCTTCACTGTTCTGTTTGTTTCTTAATCAAGTGGTAAAGTATGGGACTAATAAATATACCTAGTCTACAATTGATTAGGATTTCTCTTCAGTCTGCCTGCTTAGCAAAAACTTTCTACTTGTGTGGTAAAATTTTCACTTTAAAAGTATTACTTCTGCACTTCTGATCCAACCAGCACGGGGATAGCTAGGGCACAGAGTCAGCTGACACCTGCCAGCTACCTACAAAACCGCCACGGGATCTTAAGACCTCCAGTGAGTGGAACACAGCTTCTGCTCCAATCCAATCGCGCAGGACCTGAGACTGCATTAGTTAGGGAAGCAGAAAATCCGGCCTGATCAGGGGCACAAGTCCCTTCCGGTCGACACCAGTAAAGGGGTACCTTGGGCGCGGAGTTTGCGGACACCCGGAAGGTATACACAGGACCCTCCACGGGATCTTAAGACCTTTGTGAGTAGATCACAACTTCTTGCCAGGAGGCAGGTTCGAACACCAGATATATGGGCACCTTCCCTGCAAGAGGAGAGCCTACCAGAAGAGAGTACTCGGAGCACTGAAACTCGGGAGAGAGCTATTCGCCCAGGTCTGCTGATAGAGGCTAAAATAAACACCTGAGGAACAAGATCTACCCAGAGACAACTACAACTAACTCCAGAGATTACCAGATGGCAAAGGCAAACGTAAAAATCTTACTAACAGAAACCAAGACCACTCACCATCATCAGAACACAACACTCCCACCCCACCCAGTCCTGGGCACCTCAACAAACCCGAAAAACTAGACCCGGATTTAAAAGCATATCTCATGATGATGGTACAGGACATCATAAAGGACTTTAATAACTCACTTAAAGAAATAAAGGAGAACACTGCTTAACAGGTAGAAGACCTTAAAGAGGAAGCAAAAAATCCCTTAAAGTATTGCAAGAAAACACGACGGTGATGGAATTGAATAAAACCATCCAAGACCTAAAAAGGGAAGTAGACACTATAAAGAAAACCAAAAGTGAGGCAACACTGGAGATAAAAAAACCTAGGAAAAAATCTGGAACTATAGATGCAAGCATCAGCAACAGAATATAAGAGATGGAAGAGAGAATCTCAGGTGTAGAAGATTCCATAGAGAACATCTGCACAACAATCAAAGAAAATACAAATTACAAAAGGATCCTAACTCAAAACATCCAGGAAATCCAGGACACAATGAGAAGACCAAACCTATGGATAATAGGAGTAGATGAGAATGAAGATTTTCAACTTAAAGGGACAGCAAATATCTTCAACAAAATTATAGAAGAAAACTTCTCAAACCTAAAGAAAGAGATGCCCATGAACATACAAGAAGCCTACAGAACTCCAAATAGACTGGACCAGAAAAGAAATTCCTCCTGACACATAATAATCAGAAAAACAAATACACTAAGTAAAGATAGAATATTAAAAGCAGTAAGGGAAAAAGGTCAAGTAACATATAAAGGCAGGCCTATCAGAATTACACCAGACTTTTCACCAGAGACTATGAAAGGCAGAAGATCCTGGACAGATGTTATACAGACCCTAAGAGAACACAAATGCCAGCCCAGGCTACTATAACCATCCAAACTCTCAATTACCATAGATGGTGAAACCAAAGTACGCCACGACAAAACCAAATTCACACATTATCTTTCCAGGAATCCATCCCTTCAAAAGATAATAATGGAAAAAAACCAATACAAGGACGGAAACCACACCTTAGAGAAAGCAAGAAAGTAATTCCTCAACAAACCAAAGAGAAGAGAGCCACAAAAACAGAATGCCAACTCTAAAAACAAAAATAATAGTAAGCAACAATTACTTTTCCTTAATATCTCTTAATATCAATGGACTCACTTCCCCAATAAAAAGACATAGACTAACAGACTGGCTACACAAACAGGACCCAACATTCTGCTGCTTACAGGAAACCCATCTTAGGAAAAAAGACAGAAACTACCACAGAGTGAAAGGCTGGAAAACAATTTTCCAAGCAAATGGCCTGAAGAAACAAGCTGGAGTAGCCATTCTAATATCGACTTCCAACCCAAAGTTATTAAAAAAGACAAGGAGGGACACTCATAATCATCAAAGGTAAAATCCTCCAAGACGAACGCTCAATTCTGAGTATCTATGCTCCAAATGCAAGAGCAGCCACATTCATTACAGAAACTTTAGTAAAGCTGAAAGCACATATTGAACCTCACACAATAATAGTGGGAGACTTCAACACACCACTTTCACCAAGGGACAGATCTTGGAAACAGAAACTAAACAGGGACACAGTGAAACTAACAGAAGTGATGAAACAAATGGACTTAACAGATATCTACAGAACATTTTATCCTAAAACAAAAGGATATACCTTCTTCTCAGCACTTCATGGTACCTTCTCCAAAATTGACCATATAATTGGTCACAAAACAGGCCTAAACAGATACAAAAATATTGAAATCGTCCCATGCATCCTATCAGATCACCATGGACTAAGGCTGATCTTCAATAACAAAATAAATAATAGAAAGCCAACATTCACTTGGAAACTGAACAACACTCTTCTCAATGATACCTTGGTCAAGGAAGGAATAAAGAAAGAAATTAAAGACTTTTTAGAGTTTAATGAAAATGAAGCCACAACATACCATAACTTAAGGGACAATGCATTTCTAAGAGGGGAACTCATAGCTCTGAGTGCCTCCAAAAAGAAACTACAGAGAGCACACACTAGCACCTTGACAACACACCTAAAAGCTCTAGAAAAAAAGGAAGCAAATTCACCCAAGAGGAGTAGACGGCAGGAAATAATCAAACTCAGGGCTGAAATCAACCAAGTGGAAACAAGAAGAACTATTCAAAGAATCAACCAATCGAGGAGCTGGTTCTTTGAGAAAATCAACAAGATAGATAAACCCTTAGCCAGACTCACTAGAGGGCACAGGGACAGCATCCTAATTAACAAAATCACAAATGAAAAGGGAAACATAACAACAAACCCTGAAGAAATCCAAAACACCATCAGATCCTTCTACAAAAGGCTACACTCAACAAAACTGGAAAACCTGGACGAAATGGACAAATTTCTAGACAGATACCAGGTACCAAAGTTAAACCAGGATCAAGTTAACGAGCTAAACAGTCCCATATACCCTAAAGAAATAGAAGCAGTCATTAATGGTCTCCCAACCAAAAAAAGCCCAGGACCAGATAGGTTTAGTTCAGAGTTCTATCAGACCTTCAAAGAAGATCTAATTCCAGTTCTGCACAAACTATTCCACAAAATAGAAGTAGAAGGTACTGTACCGAACTCATTCTATGAAGCCACAATTACTCTGATACCTAAACCACAGAAAGATCCAACAAAGATAGAGAACTTCAGACGAATTTCCCTTATGAATATTGATGCAAAAATACTCAATAAAGTTCTCACTAACCGAATCCAAGAACATAACAAAACAATCATCCATCCTGACCAAGTAGGTTTTATTCCAGGGATGCAGGGATGGTTTAATATACGAAAATCCATCTAAGTAATCCATTATATAAACAAACTCAAAGAAAACATTTGACAAAATCCAACACCCATTCATGATAAAAGTCTTGGAAAGATCAGGAATTCAAGGCCCATACCTAAACATGATAAAAGCAATCTACAGCAAACCAGTAACCAACAACAAAGTAAATGGTGAGAAGCTGGAAGCAATCCCACTAAAATCAGGCACTAGACAAGGCTGCCCACTTTCTCCTTACCTATTCCACATTGTCATTGAAGTCCTATCAGAGGAATTAGACAACAAAAGGAGATCAAGGGGATACAAATTGGAAAAGAAGAAGTCAAAATATCACTTTTTGCAGATGATATGATAGTTCTGACCCTAAAAATTCCACCAGAGAACTCCTAAACCTGATAAACAGCTTCGGTGAAGTAGCTGGATATAAAATCAACTCAAACAAGTCAATGACCTTTCTCTACACAAAGAATAAACAAGCTGAGAAAGAAATTAGGGAAACAACACCCTTCTCAATATTCACAAATAATATATAATACCTTGGCGTGACTCTAACTAAGGAAGTGAAAGGTCTGTATGATAAGAACTTCAAGTCTCTTCAAGTCTTCAAGTCTTTTTCAAGAAAGAAATTAAAGAAGATCTCAGAAGATGGAAAGATCTCCCATGCTCGTGGACTGGCAGGATCAACATTGTAAAAATGGCTATCTTGCCAAAAGCAAATCTATAGATTCAATGCAATCCCCATCAAAATTCTAACTCAATTTTTCAACGAATTAGAAAGAACAATCGGCAAATTCATATGGAATAACAAAAAACCTAGGATAGCAAAAGCTCTTCTCAAGGATAAAAGAACCTCTGGTGGAATCACCATGCCTGACCTAAAGCTTTACTACAGAGCAATTGTGATAAAAACGGTATGGTACTGGTATAGTGACAGACAAGTAGACCAATGGAATAGAATTGAAGACCCACACACCTATGGTCACTTGATCTTCGACAAGGGAGCTAAAACCATCCAGTGGAAAAAAAAAAACAGCATTTTCAACAAATGGTGCTGGCACAACTAGCGGTTATCATGTAGAAGAATGCGATTGGATCCATTCCTATCTCCTTGTAATAAGGTCAAATCTAAGAGGATCAAGGAGCTCCACATAAAACCAGAGACACTGAAACTTATAGAGGAGAAAGTGGGGAGAAGCCTCGAAGATATTGGCACAGGGGAAAAATTCCTGAATAGAACAGCAATGGCTTGTGTTCTAAGATCGAGAATTGACAAATGGGACCTCATAAAACTGCAAAGCCTCTGTAAGGCAAAAGACACTGTCAATAAGACAAAAAGGCCACCAACAGATTGGGAAAGGATCTTTACCTATCCTAAATCAGATAGGGGACTAATATCCAATATATATAAAGAACTCAAGAAGGTGGACTCCAGAAAATCAAATAACCCCATTAAAAATGGGGCTCAGAGCTAAACAAAGTATTCTCACCTGAGGAATACCGAATGGCTGAGAAACACCTGAAAAAATGTTCAACATCCTTAATCATCAGAGAAATGCAAATCCAAACAACCCTGAGATTCCACCTCACACCAGTCAGAATGGCTAAGATCAAAGACTCAGGTGACAGCAGATGCTGGCGAGGATGTGGAAAAAGAGGAACACTCCTCCACTGTTGGTGGGACTGCAAGCTTGTACAACCACTCTGGAAATCAGTCTGGCGGTTTCTCAGAAAATTGGACATGGTACTACTGGAGGATCCCGCAATACCTCTCCTGGGAATATATCCAGAAGATTTTCGAACTAGTAAGAAAGAAACATGCTCCACTATGTTCATAGCAGCCTTTTTTATAATAGCCAGAAGCTGGAAAGAACCCAGATGCCCCTCAACAGAGGAATGGATACAAAAAATGTGGTACATTTACACAATGGAGTATACTCAGCTATTAAAAAGAATGAATTTATGAAATTCCTAGGCAAATGAATGGACCTGGAGGGCATCATCCTGAGTGAGGTAACCCAATCACAAAAGAGCTCACATGATATGTACTCACTGATAAGTGGATATTAGCATAGAAACTTAGAATACCCAAGATACAAGATACAATGTGCAAAACTCATGAAACTCAAGAACGAAGACCAAAATGTGGACACTTTGCCCCTTCTTAGATTTGGGAACAAAACACCCATGGAAGGAGTTACTGGGACAAAGTCTGGAGCTGAGACGAAAGGATGGACCATCTAGAGACTGCCATACCTGGGGAACTATCCCATAATTAGCCTCCAAACACTGACACCATTGCATACACTAGTAAGATTTTGCTGAAAGGACCCAGATATAGCTGTCTCTTTTGAGGCCATGCTGGGGCCTAGCAAACACAGAAGTGGATGCTCACAGTCAGCTATTGGATGGATCATAGGGCCCCCAATGGAGGAGCTAAAGAAAGTACCCAAGGATCTAAAGGGATCTGCAACCCTATAGGTGGAACAACAATATGAACTAACTAGTAGCCCCCAGAGCTTGTGTTTTTAGCTGCATATGTATCAGAAGATGGCCTAGTCAGCCATCATTGTAAAGAGAGTCCCATTGGTCTTGCAAACTTTATATGCCTCAATACAGGAGAACACCAGGGCCAAGAAGTGGGAGTGGATGGGTAGGGGAGTGGGGGGAGGGAGGGTATGGGGGGGACTTTTGGGATAGCATTGGAAATGTAAGTGAAGAAAATACCTAATAAAATATATATATTTAAAAAAAAAAACAATGACTTCATGAAATTCACAGGCAAATGAATGGAACTTGAAAATATCATCCTGAGAGGTAACTCAGTCACCAAAGAACACACATGGTATATACTCACTGATAAGTGTATATTATCCCAAAAATTCAGAATATTCAAGATTCAATTCACAGACCATATGAATCCCAAGAAGAAGGAAGACCAATATGTGTGTTTTTTGTTTTTTTTTTTTTTGTTTGTTTTTTAAATGTGGATTCTTCAGTGTTTCTTAGAAGGGGGAACAAAATACTCACAGTAGCAAGTATGGAGACAAAGTGTGGAGCACAGAATGAAGGAAAGATCATGCAGACATTGACCTACCTGGGGATCCATCCTATATACAGTCACCAAACCTGAACTCTATTGTAGATGCCGGGACTGTATATAGGATGGATGCTGATGGGAGCCTGATATGGTGGTTTCCTGAGAGGCTCTGCCAGATCCTGACAAATACAGAGTAGCTGCTTGCAGTCAAGATTGGACAGAGCAAGGGGTCTCCGACGGAGGAGTTGGAGAAGGGACTGAAGGAGCTGAAGAGGTTTGCAGCCCCATGGAGGTCAACTGGCCAGACCCCCGGAGCTCCTGGGGACTAGACCACCAACCAATGGATATACATGGAGGGACCCATGGCTCCAGCTGATATGTGGCAAAAGATGGCCTTATTGGATATCTGTGGGAGGAGAGGCCCTTGGGCCTGAGGGAGTTCGATGCCCCAGTGTAGGGGGATGCCAGGGAGGTAAGACTGGAATGGGTGGGTGGGGGAATACCCTCATAGAAGTGGGGGAGGGGAGATGGGATAGGGTGTTTCAGAAGGGGAGACCTGGAAAGGAGAAAACATTTGAATTGTCAATAAAGAACATATCCAAAGAAAGAAACAAAGAAAGAAAGAAAGGAAGAAAGAAAGAAAGAAAGAAAGAAAGAAAGAAAGAAAGAAAGAAAGAAAATAAGAAAGAACAGAAGATAAAATACTACAAAATACTCAGTAACACACTTGCTAACAGAATACAGACATGCATCTCAAAATTGGTCCACCATCCTGGCTTGAACCACCTGAATGTAAGGATGGTTAAATATATGCAAGCCTCTAATGTAATAAGCCATATTAGTGAACTTAATTATACAAATCATATAATCTAAGTAGATGCAGAAAAAGCATTTCATGGTTATGCCCTCAAGATAAAAGTCTTAGAAGAATTGAGAACCACAGGGACCATACTTCAGCCTAGTAAAAAGCTATATATGAGAAACCCACAGCCAACATAATCTGAAATAGAAAAAAAGATTGACTCAATCCCTCTGAATTCAGTAATGAGACAGGGATGTACAGTATTCCCAATCATTTTCAACAGTACTAGCTATTTTCAAAGTAATACTGTTTTCAAAGTACAACTGAGGCAATACGCAAGAGAAGGAAATTAAAGGCAAACAATCAGGAAAGAAGATATACAGCTATTCCTATTCATAGTGGACATGGTGCTAGACATTAGAGATCCCAAGAATTTGACCAGAAAACTTCTAGAAATGGCAAATTCAGCAATGTGGCAGCATACAGATTCAATATGCACAAATCAATAGCTTTTCTATACATGAACATCAAACATTAAAAAATAAGAGAGAACATGGGCCCACTCCACTTTACCATACACTCAAAGAAAATAAAATACCTGGGAATGAACAACGAGTATAGAGAAAATCTGGGAGGACAGAGTGTTTAAAATATTTATGGATATCGATTTTAAGATCAGCTAATTCATTTAACTAACCACCTTGAACTATGCATCCCAGGAAGACTTTTCCCATTCTCTCATAGACAGCTGCTGCTAAACAAGTTGGTGGAATGGAGGTGAGGCGTGAATAACAAACTTTAAATACATGAAACACACTATACAGGAGTTGGGAGACATTCAAGTTATCTGCCAAGTAACAGAAGACTGAAGTAACTCATATTAGTGTAGACAAATACCTGAACTCAGGAATCAATTATAGATATGTGTCTTTTATCCTTTCCTACCTTTCCTATATATACCCACTCACAAACTTCCACACTGTTAATGCCCCCCCTCCAATACTCCTGAATTATTACTTACTAAATTCTATATTCCATCTTTGCTACCAAAGATCCTATTGTGGGTAGGTAGGGTGGCCCTTGGGGCCACTCTTCCCCTGCTCTTACATGGTTGTATGCTTTCGATTCTCCAGCTCTCAAGCCTGATTCTCCTGCTTCCCTGGCATTGCTGATGTGGCTCTGCCTTCTCCTCTCTCTTCCATGTTCCTCACTGGGAACCGTCTCTGTCTACCTGCCCGACACTGCCCGCTGACAACATTATTACACAACTAGAGCCAACTAGGGTCAGGGACCCGCTATGTCTTACATGTAGATATGTGAATTCTCGTGTTATTTGGGAACCAAATTAACATAATATAAGCAATACACCAAATCCACAACATACATGAGTTAAAGAAAGTGTTAAGCCTGAAAAAATTCCTGACACAAAACATCCAGGAAATCTGAGACACAAGAAAAGACCAAACCTAAGAATAATAGGAATAGTAGAAGGAAAGAATCCTAAATCAATGGCCCAGAAAATATTTTCAAGAAAATCATAGAAGAAATTTTTTCTAAGATACAAGAAGCACACAAAACTCCAAACAGATTGGACTAGAAAAGAAAGTCCCCTTGCCACATAGTGATCAAAACACTAAACATACAGAACAAAGGAAGTATATTAATAGTTGCACGAAAAAAGGTCAAGTAACATATAAAGGCAAACCTATCAGAATTACACCTGACTTCTCAACAGAAACTCTAAAACCCAAAAGGGCCTTAACAAATATCCTGAAAACTCTAAGAAACCACTGATATCAGGTCAGACTACGACATCCAACAAAACTTTCCATCACCATAGATGGAGAAAAGAAGATATTCCATGATACAGTCAAATATAAACATTATTTATCTATAAGTCCAGATCGATAGAAGACACTAGAAAGAAAACCACTCAAAAGAGTTTACTGTACCCATGAAAATGCAGGAAATAATTTTACACTAGCAAAATCAACGGGACACACACACACACACACCTATTCTATAGAGTTATAGCAATAAAAACCAAATGGTATTGTCATAAAAGACATGTTGATCAATGGAATTGAATTGTTGACCTAGATGTAATTCCACATACCTATGGACATCTGATTTTTTATAATGAAGCCAGAAACACATACTGGACAAAAAAAAGCATCTTCAACATGTTGGGAACAAGCAAGAGGAATTTATTCTAAGTACTACCATTTCATTTTCAGACTCCATTTAATCACAGGGAGAAACTAAGTTCAAAGTCCTAGGCCCTAAGGGAGCTGAGGTCTTCCTAATAGCTGAAAAGTTTCTGTTGTAAGAAAATGGTTTTCTGAATCAAGACATCTCAGGAACAACTTGTAAGGAGACAGTTTTCTGAGTCCAGATATCTCAAGGACAACTTCTCCATCTTGCTGGCAGAGTCAAATTAAGTTCACAGTCCCAGGCCCAGCCTACTCCTATTCTGACCAAGAGAAACTCCCTTGTTCAATCCTTAATGTCAAAAATATATTTGGACAATGCTACAGTTTACCCTGCTCCCCCTTGATTTATTGTTTTTATCCTTTAAATATGCTATACAATGTGCCTTGAGGGTCACAGTTCAGCTCCCTACTCTGTTCTGTAGCATTGATGAATCAGTAGCAGCTTGATTAGAATAAATTTTTGTCATCTACATTGGCCTAATGTTTGAGTTATGTTGAATTTAAGCAGACCCCCAAACAAATGATGCTGGTCTAACTTGATGTCTACATGTAGAAGAATGCTAATAGATCCATATCTATCAAACTGTTAAAAACTTAAGTCTAAGTAGATCA
Organism: Mus caroli; assembly: GCF_978045245.1. Taxonomy (NCBI): domain Eukaryota; kingdom Metazoa; phylum Chordata; class Mammalia; order Rodentia; family Muridae; genus Mus; species Mus caroli. The sequence continues at coordinate 50,040,640 of NW_028227256.1, forward strand.
AAGACATCAAAACAAAACTAAACACACTGAACCTGATAGAAGGGAATGTAGGGAATAGCCTTAAACACATTGGCACAGCAAACAACTTCCTGAACAGAACGAACACCAATAGCATAAGCACTAAGATCAACAATTAATAAATGAGACCCCATGAAGCTGAAAAGATTCTGAAAGTCAAAAGACACCATCAATAAGACAAAATGGCAGCCTACAGAATGGGAAAAGCCTTTCACTGATTCTACATCTGGCACAGGGCTTATTTCCAAAATATGTAAAAACTCAAGAAACTGGGTATCAACAAACCAAAAAATCCAATTAAAAATGGAGGACAGATTGAAATAGAGAATTCTCAATAACAGAATCTCAAATGGCTGAGAAACGCTTAGAGAAATGTTCAACATTCTTAGCTATTGGGGAAACGCAAATTAGAACTACTTTGAGATTCCATCTTATATCTGTCAAAATGGTTAAGATCAATAGCACAAGTGACAACTCATGCTGGCAAGCATGTGGGGCAAGGTACACTCCTACATTTCTTATGGGAATTCAAATGTCTACATATTGTAGGGCTGTTGAGGGTAGGGAAAGAGGGGGGGAGGGAGAAAACCCACTTCTGGCCATAGCTCCTGTGCTCTGGACAGACAGATGCAGGAGGGCTGCCAGATGCTTTTCACTTGGCCCCAGGGGGTGGGGGGGGATCAAAGCCACTGACCCCACTCGATGGGGGATGGACAAGGGGCAGTCCCCACTACTAGGGGCCCTGGGGCGACACCCTTGGCCCCAGGGATACAGGAGAGAGGGCAGAGGAAGAGATGTTCCCACGCAGGCAAGAGTCCTTAGTCCGGTCCCTGGCTGGAGCACAGGAAGACCTTCCATTGGGAGATTAGAAACGGCTCAATAGGAGCAAGCCTATCCCATCTTCCAAGCACAGTGGGCCTTGATGAACAGAAACAATCTATGGTTTTAGAGCTTTATTGTAGGAAGGCAGGGGGAAGAGAGAAGGTAATAGAGAGAGGGAGACTGGCCATGGCCAAGAGGAGAGAAGGGGGAAAAGGAGAGAGAGAGAGAGAGAGAGAGAGAGAGAGAGAGAGAGAGAGAGAGAGAGAAGAAAGGCTAGAGTAAGAGGGAGAGAGTAAGAGGTTAGAGAGAGAGAGAGCACGAGGAGAGGATGAGGAGAGAGAGTAAGAGGGAGAGCAAGGAAGGTAAAAGCTTATGAGAGTGAGGAGAGAGAATGAGAGAGTAAGGTGGGACCAAGCAGCCCCTCTTATAGTGGGCTTGTATTATCTTGCTGTTGCAAGGTAACTGGGAGGAGTCTAGCCTGAAGGTCAGAAGCTTGGGACATTGTCTACGTGACTACTAGCCACAGCTTTTCCTGTGGGGGCTATGGGAGTGGTAACTTCGACAAGAGCCAGGAGTCCAGGAGACATGAGGGAACGCCTACTGTCCCATATAGGTGGGAATTACCACCACTCGGTATTGGGGTTCCACACCTCAGCTTGACTGGAGACCAGACTCCATTGCCCCACATCCACTATGGACACCAACATGGAGGTTTCTCACAAAATTGGGAATCGATCTATTTCAAGATCCAGCTATACCACTCTTGGGCATATACCCAAAAGACTCTCCATCCTACCACAAGGATATTTGCTCAACTGTGTTCACCTTGGCTTTATTCATAATAGCCAGAAACTGGAAACAAGTTAGATGTCTTTCAAGTAAAGGACAGTTTGTTTGTTTTTTTAATGTGGCATAGTTACATAATTGTGTATTACTCAGCTGTGAGAAAAAAAATGACATCATGAAACTTGCAGGGAAATGGATGGACCTAGGAAACAACTAGCCTAAGTGAGGTAACCCAGACCCAGAAAAACAAACATGGTATGTGCTTACATATAAATGGACATTATCTGTTTAAGTAACTGATAATCATGCTACAATCCATAGACCCAGAGGAACTAAGTTAAAATGAAGGATCTAGGGGGACATATGGATCTCTTTGGGAAGAGAAAATAGAATAGATTTTGTAGGTGTACTGGTGGCAGATGGGGATGAGAACAGAGGGATCAGATGGGGGAGGGAGAGATAGAGTGTGAGAAAAATTGGAATAAATGGACATTTAGGAGGCAATGTAGAAACCTAATATAGTAGAAACTTCCTGGAACCTATGAGGGTGACCCTAGTAAGGACTGCTAGTAATGGAGAATATGGAGACTAAACTGGCCATCTTCTATAACCAGTGCAGGCTCCCAGTGGTGGGACTAGGACAGCAAGCAAGTCACAAAAATCTATGATCTATCTGTCCTGACTGCAAACTGTGATTAGGGCAATGTTGGCTCAGCTTGTGGGATGCGGCCAACCAATGGCTTGTCTAAGGAGGCCCAAGCCATGAGAGGGAACCCATGCCAGATACTTCCTGGAAGACCAGGAACCTAATAGAACAGATGACGACAAAGAAGAAGACAAAGACGAAGACGAAAAAGACGAGGAGGAGGAGGAGGAGGAAGAGGAAGAAGAAGAAGAAGAGAAGAAAAGAAAGAAGAAGAAGAAGCAGCAGCAGCAGGAGGAGGAGGAGAGGAGAAGAGGAGAGGAGGAGGAGGAGAGGAGAAGAGGAGAGGAGGAGGAGGAGAGGAGAAGAGAAGAGGAGAAGAAAGAAGAAAAGAAAGAAGAAGAAGAAGAAGAAGAAGAAGAAGAAGAAGAAGAGAAGGAGAAGGAGGAGGAGGAGAAGAAGAAGAAGAAGAAGCAGCAGCAGGAGGAGGAGAGGAGAAGAGGAGAGGAGAGAAGAGGAGAAGAAAGAAGAAAAGAAAGAAGAAAAGAAAGAAGAAGAAGAAGAAGAAGAAGAAGAAGGAGGAGGAGGAGGAAGAGGAGGAGGAGGAAAGAAGAAGAAGAAAGAGGAGGAGGAGGAGGTGGAGGAGAAAGAAGAGAAATATTTTGCTATACTCATTGATTGGTACCTAGCCCAATCATCATCAGAGAGGCTTCCTCCAGCACCTGATTGGAGCACATACAGATAAACACACAGCTAAACATTTGGAATATCACAAAGAATCCAAGAAAAGAGGAGGAGCAAGGATTTAGGAGCCAGAGGGCTCAAGGACACCAGGAGAACAGGGCCCACAGAATCAACTAAGCAGGGTTCAATAGGGATCAGACACTGAAGTGGCAACAATGGAACATGCGTAGATCTGTGCTAGGCCATATGCAAACATGCTGTGGTTGTTCAGCTTGGAGTTTCTGTAGGATTCCTAATAGTGTGAGTCAGGGTGTCTCTGACTCCTTAGCTTGCTCATGGGACCACCCTTCCTATTACTGGGCTGCTCATCTGACCTTAATATGAGAGTTTGTGTTTCGTTTTATTGAATCTTGCTATTCCATGTTTGATTGGTATCTCTGAGAGGGCTGCTGTTTTCTGAAGGGAACTGGAGGATCAGTGGATCTGTAGGCAAGGGGATATGGGAGGTGTCTAGAAGGTGGGGAGGCTACTATTGGGATATATTGCATGAGAGAAGAATTAAAAAAAAAAAAAAGCAACAATAGGGGCATTCACAAATTATCCTAACCCTAGCCCTGAATAGCCCTCACTAGAAATCATAATATAAACTAGGAAACTACAAAATTATTTTGGTTCATATGCGATAATCAGTAATTACAATGTTATCAGACTAAAATAGCCTTTTTTTACTAATGTATATGCAAAACCTCATAGAGCAGGGCAGCACAGGTACTTAGTACTTTGAACTAAACCTAAAACTGAAGCACTCCTCTCACTTTAAATAAACTCGCTGAATCCACTTTGGCTATCTCATTATTCAATATGCTTTCAAGGAACATGGTGATGAAAGAAGAAAAATACTTCTTTCTAACATAACCATACTGGCAAGTACATCAACATTATCAGTATTCAAAGAATGTCTTGGCAGGTTAAACCTTCATAAAAAGAGGGAACACCAGCTAATCCAAGTTATCAAAATAGCAAGGGGACTTCTCATATTATGTGTAATATGATTGTTTGCTTCTAATGCAGAAACAGTACATTCATCGGTATCATTATACTTAAGTTTTAGACAAAGACAAGTTCTTCACAGGAACACAGAGGGATGAAAGTGAGCAGGTTTAAAAGAACAGCTGAGAGCAGAGCAAGGCTTAGTGTACAGATTTAGTTAAAATGTCAATGCCACGACAATTTTACTATTAGATTTGGGGTAATTACTGACTGTGTTCATGGTAGAACATTCTCAACACACTGGCTAGGATCTGAACTACCCCTGAAATGGATGAAGAACTTGAATTTGCTACAGATGCTGTGCTCCCCGTCTACCCATAATAAAATATAGCACCCTACAAAAATACTTCTTTCCCTTCTCAGAAAAAAAATGTGTATTCAGATAAGAAGACATTGGTTAAGAAACTAACATAACCCTGAAAACCCCTAAGACATGTGCCCCATTCTAAATGAGTAAGAGCTCTTCATCCTAGCAAACTGTTTTCTTATTCTCACTTTCACTCTCCTCTTTTATCTCTCCTCTATTTTCTATTTAAATTATTATCTTTACTTGTAGTCATGCTTTTGTCATGAATGTATAATTTTGATTTCTCTTCATTTCTTTCTTCTCCTTTTTTTTTTAATCAGTCTCCTCTTACTGATTATGTTTCTTTTGACCTTGCTCTTTTCTTAACTTGGAAACATTTAACTTCTAATTACTAAATGTCCTCTGGATCCAGAGGTCACAGGGTTATTTTAGCAGGATGAGCCAGTCCATCAACAACCTGAGGCGCCCCAGCACAGCAAAGCTGGAAGGGTCTCAAGGTATCATCTGGTAGAGCTCTCTGCCAGCAGGAACAGGTGGCTGACACTTCTTAATTTTTTCTTTTTTAAGATGACTAAAGATTTTTATCATAAACATTTCACAAAGCATGAAAATAAAGATTCTTCTGACAAGTTAGTAAAAACTGAACACAAGCAAATGTATTTAAGAATATATATGTAGATACATATGTATGTAAAAATTAATGAAAAAGAGGTGAAGTCATACAAAGACATAAAGAAGGGGCATAAGGAGGGATTTACAGGGAGCTCAGGGAAGAAATAAAATTATACTACATTATAGTATGTATTAAAATATACTAAATATAATAAAAGAAATGATTTGTTAATGTTATGGTTAAACATAGCAATTCACTAAAACATATGAAAGAATTCCTGTATTCACTTGAACTTGAGATTTGTACAAGGAGACAAGAATGGACCAATCTGCTTACTTCTACATGACAAGTACCAGTTGAACCTGGAGCCATTTGTTGAAAATTCTGTCTTTTTCCACTGGATGGTTTTGGCTTCTTTGTCAAAGATCAAGTAACCATAGGTGTGTGGGTTTATTTCTGAGTCTTCAATTCTATTCCATTTATCTACCTGCCTGTCACTGTACCAATACCATGCGGTTTATATCACTATTTTTCTGTAGTACAGCTTGATGTCAGGGATGATAATTCCACCAGAAGTTCTTTTATTGTTGAGAATTGTTTCACTATCCTGGGTTTTTCTTATTCCAGGTATATTTGAGAATTACTTTCTATCTCTATGAAGACCTGAGTTGGAATTTTGATGGTGATTGCAATGAAAATCTGTAGATTGATTTGGTAAGCATGGGAGATCATTCCATCTTTTGAGATCTTCTTCAGTTTCTTTCTTCAGAGACTTATCGTTCTTGCCATACAGATCTTTCACTTGCTTGGTTAGAGTCACACCATGGTATTTTATATTATTTGTGACTATTGTGAAGGGTGTTGTTTCCCTAATTTCTTTCTCAGCCCATTTATCCTTTGAGTATAGGGAAGCTACTGATTTGTTTGAGATAATTTTATATCCAGCCTCTTTGCTGAAGTTGCTTGTCAGCTGTAGGAGTTCTCTGGTGGAATTTTTGGGGTTGCTTATGTATACTATCATATTGTCTGCAAATAGTGATACTTTGACTTCTTCCTTTCCAATCTGTATCCCTTTGATCTCCTTTTGTTGCCTAATTGCTCTGGCTAGAACTTAAAACCAGATATGCTCACTGAATCTAAAAGAAGAGAAAGTGAGAAAGAACCTCGAACACATTGGCACAGGGGAAAATTGCCTGAACAGAACACCAATGGCTCATGCTCTAAGATCAACAATTAACAAATGGGACCTCATAAAATTGCAAAGCTTCTGTAAGGCAAAGGACACTGTCAGTAGGACAAAATGGCAATGCACAGATTGGGAAAAGATGTTTACCAACCCTACATTCAATAGAGGGTTAATATCTAAAATATAGGAAGAATTCAAGAAGGTAGACTCCAGAGAACCAAATAACCCTATTAAAAATGGGTACAGAGCTAAACAGAGAATTCTCAACAGAAGAATCTCGAATGGCTGAGAAGCACTTAAAGAAATGTTCAACATCCCGAGTCATCAGGGAAATGTAAATCAAAACGACCTTAAAATTCCACCTCAAACTAATCAGAATGGCTAAGATCAAAAAATTCAGGTGACAGCAGATGCTGGTGAGGATAGGGAGAAAGAGGAACACTCCTCTATTGCTGGTTTGACTGCAAGCTGGTAAAACCACTTTGGAAATCAATGTGGTGGTTCCTCAGAAAACTGAAAATAGTTCTATGTGAAGACCCAGCTATACCACTACTGGGCATATACCCAAAAGATGCTCTAACATATAACAAGGACACATGCTCCACTATGTTCATAGCATCCTTATTTATAATAGCCAGAAGCTGGAAAGAACCCAGATGCCCCTTGACAGAAGAATGGATAAAGAAAATGTGATATAATTACACAATGGACTACTACTCAGCTATTAAAAACAATGACTACATGAGATTTGCAGGCAAATGGATGGAACTAGGAAATATCATCCTCAGCAAGGTAACCCAGACACAATGGAACACACATGATATGTACTCACTGATAGGTGGATACTAGCTGCAAAGCTCAGAATACTCATGATACATCCCACAAACCATATGGGGCTTAAGAAGAAGAAGGAAGACCAAAGTTTAGATGTTTCAATCCTGCATAGAAGGGGGAACAAAATAATCACAGGAGGTAGAGAGTGAGAGGGAGGGACTGGGAGGAAGAGAGGAGGGGGGGGGGGGGAAACAGGAGCAGAACAGGTATTGGACGGGACAGGAGAAAAGTACAGAGGGTCAGGAAACACAATAGAAACATGTAGCAGTGTGGCATGGGAAACTGGGAGTAGCCACTAGAAAGCCCCAGAGTCCAGGGAAGCAAGAGGCCCCCAGGGCTCAATGGTGATGACTTGAGCTACAACCTATAGAGATTACCTCTACTAGAAAGGCACGGTCCCCAGTAGAGGGATGGGGCCACCCAAGCATCTCAAAATTTTTAACTCAGAAATGTTCCTGTCCAAAGGAAAGACAGGGACAAAAAATGGAACAGAAACTGAAGGAAAGGCTATCCAGAGACCACCCTACCTAGGGGTTCATCCCATCTGCAGACACCAACCCACCCACTATTGCTGCTGCCAAGAAGCACTTGCTGACATCGTTGTTTCCTGAGAGGTTCTACCACCACCTGACCAATACAGATGTGGATGTTCACAGCCAACCATAGGACTGAGCCCAGGGACCCCAATGGAAGACCTAAGGAAAAGACTAAATGAACTAAAGGGAATTGTAACCCCATAGGAAAAACAGTAACAACTAACGGGACCACCCAGAGCTCCCTGAGACTAAACCACCAACCAAAGAGTATACATGGAAGCAGTCATGACTCCAGATACATATGTAGCACTGGATGGCCTTATCTGACATAAATGGGAGGGGAGGAAGGCTTGATGCCCCAGTGCATGAGGATGCTGGAGGGGTGAGGCAGGAATCATAAGCAAAGGGCAGGGAGAGAAAGAAGGTTGGGGCGGGAGGGGGGGGGGTCTTGTGGAGGAATAAGTGTGAAGGGGGATATCAATTGAAATGTAAATGAATAAAATGTTTAATAAAAGCTGATATGCAATTATAGAATAAATTTGTATACCTAAAAAAAATGAATTCCTTTGTCACTCTGAGCTTTAAGTGCTCATATACATTCAGTTACTGCAAATATTCTAAAGTATGAAGAAGACAAGACAGTGCAAAGTGGGAAGAGACCTCAGTCAAGCGAAGAACCTGTACGCCAGGGTATGCTAGTTTCCCATCCAATTTCCAATCCAATTTCAACCCTTCACCCGCTGTATAACTCTAAATAACACATTAAACTTCTCTGAGTTCAGTTTGGAGGACAATTGCAAACTGGTACATCACCAATTCATTCGCATGTTCTGTGAGGACATCAGCAGACCGAAACACCTGGTACCCATGGATTCTGGTATCACTGAAGGTTAATTCCCCATTTCCCATTTACTCCTGTGTGAATCTGTTCTCCATCCATTGACTATTTCAACGTGCTTATGTGGAATCAAGGAAAAATGAATGTCTAGAAAAGATATAATAAACCTTTGTTTTTCCCAAGGTTCACTACACAAGAAATGAGCTGGAGTGGCCTTTAGAGATCTTAAGCAACTCTGGGTCTCAAATGGGGAAAAAGTACTGCCATCTTCACCTGCCTAAGGGACACACTCCAGAGCTGTTCCTGGATGGAAGTCTCTGGGACTCACTGATGGCAGGTATTATAAAGTGGAAGGTTCTAGTAGACTTCCCATAGGTCTTCAGTGCTCCTCATATACTAAAGACAAAACTGAAGGATGTAGACCAAACTTTTTAGGGAAGAAAGAAAGCTATATACTGTCCTGGAGTTGGTTAAAAAATAATACCACAAACTGCACAGTTATTTTTCAGTTATTCACAGTTATTAAGTTATTTTTAGGGGAGTTGGAAAAGCCAAGATTAAGGTTTTAACAGGTTTGGCTTCTGATGAAGGCCAACTCTTGGTTTCTCTTCCCCATCCCCAGGTGACAGAAGACAGAAGCAGCTCTTCTGGTTTCTTTCACATAGCCAATTTATGAGGGCTCCTCATGGCCTAATCACCTCTACAGGAACCATTTCCTACTAGGGGGTTAGACTTTCAACAAATGAAGTACAACTGTGGAATATGGTAAATGTCCACTCTATGGCATGCATTAATACAGATTATACCATCTCTTCATATATAGTGCTTCTTATAGTGCTACAAAATTTTCTTACAAAATATAACCATGCTCACCTTATTATGTACAAAAGTAATCCTCACGTCAGGTTTCAGGACACCATAGCTTATGAGAAGGTCCTGTACATTTTTTAGTTCATCTTTACACTTTTTAGCTGTTGAGTAAAATTGTTTTCTTACAGGTAGATTCTTAAACAACTTTAGAGCAGTTACAGTTGTACCTGTTGGCAGATAAAAGCATTTTAGATACAGAAGAAACCGCACATATCTAAATTCCCATATAATCAGTAATCAACCCTTTCTACCACAAAGACCAATCTTCCTCCAAGTATATAGTATAGAGGTCCAAGAAGGGCCATCTCTGTAAATTACTCTAATGCCCTACTAGGCTCTTCTACTCAGGATCCACTGAGTAAACAAGAGTAATTTTATTTTTAAATGGGCAGAGAAACACAGGTTTACTAGAGTGCAATCTTAAGAAGTCCTAGGACAATCCAACCATGTGGAGATGTAGGTTAGTCTACATTAGAGTATAACATTTAGGTGATATAAGACTACACAGCATATACAATAACTTTAGGCATGCCATACCACTATAAAGAACAGTTTTTCCAAATGAGTCTCTTTTTGATGTTGATTTGTTAGAAATTTCTTCTGCCACAAAAAAACTGGTCCATAATTCTTAATTTTGACTTTTCAAAAAGCTCTAACTACCAACAGGGTAAGTGAGTTCGTTATAGTAGTGTAGCAAGGTATTGTTCTTCCATAGACACTGTATACTGCATTCTTTACAGTACGATACCAAATGTACTGTTGCTGCATAAACATAGCAAGGGCATTGTCATTGCAATTTCCAGGCAGATCCTTATTTCTGTCTAGTGCCATGCTTCCTCATCTGCTGAGCTGTCCCTAGAACCACATGCTCTGGTTACAGTATTTTAGATCCAAACTCCTCCATTCTCCACCCACCTCTAATTGCACAGCCACTTTTGCATTTTCAAGAATAGTGTCAATATGAATCTTATTCAGCACTGCTAGTTTTCTGTATTCACTTGTTTTTTGTTGCAAAAAACAAAACCAAAATGAAAGCAAAAAACAAACAAATAAGCAAACAAACAAACAAACAAACAAAAAAACCCAAGGAGCTGGAGAAATGTCTCAGCAGTTAAGAGCAATTGTTGCTATTGCAGAGGATCCAGCCTTACAAGCTGTCTGTAACTCTAGATCCAGAAGACCCAACCCCCTCTGCTACCCTTTTCTTACCTCCTCCATACTAGGCACACGTGTGGTACACTTACATACATGCAAGCTAAACACTTAGTGCACATACAATAAATCCATCTAAATTAAACAACAAACAGTCCTGAATCTGGGTAACTTAAATGAGGAGATTAATTCAGGTCACAGGTCAGGAGATTCAACAGGAAATGGTTTGCTGTTGGTGAGGAACTGATTATCATGGTATCAAAACGAGAGAAGCCAGAGAAGATTGCAAGTGTTGGGCAGGAAGCAGACATCTAAAATGATTGCTCCTGACTGCTGTTCTTTAGATTCTGTTATAGGAAGTTTTTAGCCTTGGTTGTATTTCATTAGGATCAAGGGAGGATAAGCTAGGCCTGGGGCAATCCTAGCTACTTCGGAGACTGGGGCAGAAGGATAATAATTGAAGACACCTACTTCAAACAGTGAATTCAAGGCTAGCTTGGGTAACCTATTCAGATCCTGTCTCAAAATAAAACATTAAATGAGGCTGGGATATGAATGATAAGGACTACTCCCTTCACCTTCATGTGTTGGAAGTTTGGTCCTTAATGTGGCAAGACTAAGCAGTGGGCCTAGTGGGAGGTCTTATGTTGCTAGGTGAACTGCTCTCAACAGGCTCTAAAGTTCTTGTGAGTCCTTGGTTATTCTGTCATCTCTCCCAGTTGCACGTGTCCTCCTACTATAATATCACCCACCATGAGATCCCATCAAAGACAAGCTGATAAAACTGACCTGAATGCCTCTTCACTGAGGACTAACTTTCATGGTACCAGAAAGAGCCCTGCAAGCTTGAAAAAGAGGTAAACAACCAATAGTCCTACCCAGCTATGACACCTTAGAACCACAACAACTAACATGGCACAATAACCCTAAGAGTACAGTACCTCGGCAGTAACCAAAGCTCTCGAGTTGAACTTAAGACATTCTCAAAATGACAGAGACCATGCCTGGTATTAGAGACCAAAGCAACTATCCAGGGCTAATGAAGTCATGGACAACCGCCATTTAGCTAAACCAGTATAATCTCTTATTATATACTAAATATTTGTCCTTATACCCAGAGATAAGTGTAGAACTCACCCCTCATCAAGGAAACTTCACTTTTCAAGAGAAAAAGACCATTACAGAAAAATATAACCACCAATTAAAATAAAGAGTTGTGGAGTCCAGTCCCAATGAATACATCTACAAAGCACTTCCATACTCAAGGAAGGTTTAGGGGACATTATGTATTAGAGAGTATGCTATGAGACTTTTTCTCCTAGCAATGTCACAAGATTCACCCATAAACTCTCATAAACAGGACTACCAAAATCTTAAGTCATTGTCTAAAGGAGTCCTATAGCCCCTCCTCAAAACATTGCCAAGGCTACAGGTTAACATCCTAGTGCTGAAGAGCCACTCAATTATGCCACTAAACATGGAGAAATAGAACTGTTGCCAAACCAGAAGCTTCATCTACTGACAAGTGTTTAAAGTATTCTGCATACTACCAGGGGAGAAAATCATCATCAATATTATGCAGCTACACAACCTTTGACCCACAACAGAGACAGGCTTGTAAGATGTGCTGGTGGTACAAATGTTATGGGAATAGCCAACAACTTTTTAAAAATGAATTGAAGGATCACTCTATGAGATTGAACCAATACCTCCCACTGCTAATATAGCTAACAATATGAGACTGGATAAGCCATGGGCCTTAATGGAAAATCTACCCTTATTATTCTGCTGCAAGGACACAGCAAGAAGGTGACTCCTAATGATTTTTTGGTATACTATAGATCAGTGCATCCCTCAACCCTCATTAGAGAAGTTTCTTCTTACAGCAGATGGTAATTAACACAGAGGGTACAGAGACCCCTCTTGCATTATCCCCAAGAGTGGAATATTACAAATTAACCACTGGTGTTTATGGTCCTTTACCCTCAGGGACAGTGAGAACAATCCTGGGAAGAAGTCGATTAACTTCTCAAGAATTTATTGTGCATCCAGGTATAGTAGATGGTGATAGCTTGGAAGAAATAAAAGTGGCAGAGGTGAAAAAGGAGATGCAAATTGATGTAGGGGACAGAATGGCTCAACTGTTGTTTCCTTACAGCAAGGACAAGGCTGCACCGATAGAAATGATAGGGGTTTGGGGTAGTACTGGAAATCGGGTGCTCTGGCAAACAGTGGTTAATGATCAGAGACACAATTAATGATACAAATGCACGGTGTTGACATAGAAGGTTTGGTGGATACAGGAGCTGATGTTAGTGTACTTTCCCAAAAGTCTTGGGATCCAGATTGGACACTTCAGAAGGTTTTCACACGGATAAGACAAACTGTCTGATGGATCACCTGTGTGGGACCAGAAGGGCAAACAGGGAAATTGAGACCTTATGTGGCTGACACACCCATAAACTTATGGGGAAGGAATCTTTTACAAAAATGGGGTACTTAAACCAATATTCCTTCAATTCCAGGGAAAGCAAGTGAGGAAATCAGGGGTGATGTGGTCAATGCTCCGGCAGAAGGTATTAATATAGGTGATCAGGAAGTATTACAAGCAGTGCCCATTATCCAAATGCAGGACATCACAGGGATTGAGCTTCCAAATTTATAAAGGGGCTACTGCCAACATACCAAGAGCCTTTATATGCAGAGAGAGTTGTTTTACATATGGAGACTGCTGAGTTTGTACCTGATCACTCAGAATTAATTTTGTTACTTTACAATTGTAATAAGCCATCCGAAGTACAAATACAGTTTGATACAGATTTGCCTGGAGGATTACCTCAAGGAAATGAGGAGCCTATTACTACTAGAAAATGTGTTACAAGCCTCAAAACACCATGAGAAACATCATGCTAATGGGAAAGGTTTAAAGAAAAAAATTTCCATCACTTTGCAACAAGCCAAAGGGGGGGGGGGAAGTCCTATGTGTTCTCTATACAACTAAAACTCCATTACCTGGTAGTAGTAACTAACCCTAGGGTACCAAAAGAAACGACATCTGGCAGATGGATGTTTTCCATCTTGCAGAATTTGGAAAGCAAAGGTATATACACCATTGACATGTACTCAGGGTTTCAATGGGCAACTGCTCTAAGTTCCAAAAAAAGCTGATAGCATAATTACACATTTATTGGAATTAATAATAAGTAATTCTTTCCATATTTCAATATAAAGCATGTTACTGGTATACCACACAATCCCACAAGACAAGCAGTTATAGAAAGAGCCAATTGTACCTTAAAAGAGATGTTTATTAAACAAAAAGAATAGTAAACACCCCCAGGGACAGACTAAATAATACTGTTAAGATGGGGACATGGTTATGCTTATGTATCTACAGGGAATGAAAAAAATACAGTTACCAACAAAACTTATAAATATTAGATCTGACATGGAAAGCCTCTTATCAGCTGAGAGGTGAATGCTTTCACAAAGCAAACAGCCCAGGTGATTCACTCTCGCAGACCTGTCTCAGTTTCTGATTTTTCAAAACTATGCATGCAAATCAACTTCAAAGGGGCTAGCCCAAGTGAGAGATCACATAGAGACTGGACAGACAACACTAAGACTAGATAATTCAAAAACTGGCAAAAAAAAAAAAAAAAAAAGCTACAGCTAGCTTTTTAAAAACTAACCATTTCTGCCCTTGGGCCCCAAAACAGGAATTCTTAACCCCAATTCAGCAGGATGCAAATATAAGAAGACCATCTCAACCTCTCATGTTGGGGTGGGCGGCTTTAGTCACTTGATGTTATGGCTGTTATCATCTGGGGTGGTAGACTGTTTTAACCACTGTATACTGACAGAAATTTAAGGTTGTTTTCCTTAGTTGTATACTGACAGAAATGTAAGGGTTTTTTTCTTAGACGATTGTTTGACTATATTGTATATAAGCTGCTTGTTTAAAGTACTAGTTCTATGGTTCTTATAATTGTTTCTATTGTGTATAAATTGATGTTAGAGCAAAAGACATTTTTTTAAACAGAAAGGGGGGATATGAAGTGGAAATTCCTGGTTTCTTTGAAGACCTAAGTTGTGATATGTGATGTTTTTCTGGAAAGTTCCTTATGGGATGTTTTTGCTGAGGCAGACACGTGGGAGGATGTTTTGCTAAAAACAGACACTTGTGTTTCTCTGGAGGCAGCCTGGAAAATGGGCATGTGATGTTTTGCTAGAGTGGATGCTTGAGAGAACATATGATGTTTAAAAGGATATAAATATAGCCCAATGGGCAGTAGATAGCGCAGAACAGTATTGGCATCCCTTGCCAGTCTTTGATGTTCATTGTTGGGCTTTGTTGATGCTAGTCCTCACCGTTTCATTCTTAGTCGTCGTTTGTCATGGCTTTATAGATAGAAATGCACCAAAAAACCTCTGCTGGTGTTCCAGTGGCTTCTTGCCACTTCCTACTGACAGAGCCTTGCGGTTTCTTCTGGACTGATCTGCCACTGCTGGTTTGTGAATGGTGTTTGGGAGTGGATTGAGCTGCCACAGCTGATTTCGTGTGAACTGAGCTGCTGATATCCTGATAATACAGAATGGATTTTCTCTAAAGAAATATTTCTAAACAGGTTCACATCCTCCTTTGCTGTACTTCCCTTTTTGTTCCACTACCTGTGGTGTGTGTGGGATAAAAGGAGTGTTAAAGCATTCAAGAACACTTATTAAAAGTAGGTTTTGAACAATCTAAGCCTAGGATCTACCCACAGCAAGAAGGTGACTCCTGATGACTTACTGATATACTATACATCAACCCTCCTTAGAATAAGTTTCTTCTTACAGTGCATGGCAATTAACACAGAGGCTACAACTGGACAATGTCAAGAGAGTGAGCCTTTGGACTGCTCAGTGTTAAATGTGTCTCTTTATCAAACCCCTCTCCCTGAAGACTCAGGCATGTGTGCAGAAGAAAGGGTGGAAAGATTTCAAAGACAGGGGTGGTAGATGACTTTAAGGAAATGGTGTCTTCCAGACTCAACAGGGCTGATACATAGAGACTATATACAGGTTCAAATCAGTTTCCAGCATGCACATGGGAAAGTGAACACAAAGTCCCATCCCTAACCAAGAAGCTATTTGCAATTGATACCTTCTGGGGGTGGGAAAATCAGCCTTCTCCAGAAGAATGTCTCCTGGTCTATCACCTGCATCCCAGGACAGGCCTTTCCCTTGAGTAAGTGTCCAACACAAAACAGAGGTGATAACAATTTTTTTTTGGCTGGACAGTAGTGGCGCACGCCTTTAATCCCAGCACTTGGGAGGCAGAGGCAAGCGAATTTCTGAGTTCGAGGCCAGTCTGGTCTACAAAGTGAGTTCTAGAACAGCCACGGCTACATGTCAGAGACCATCCCGTGAGAAAGTGATCCCTTCTCAAATCTCTTTAACAAATCAAATGGCCTTGTGCTAAGAGCTGGTTGCCACCCCCCTTCCTCCTTATTCCCTTCCTAATACCTAAGGCTGTAAAGTTGAATAAAAGTCCCCTCTTCCTTATCTCTTCCTGAGTTCCCATGACATCCAAGGACATGAGCTATGCCTGAGCCCAGCCTGACACCCAAGGCTGTCAAGGAGGATCTATGTTCCAGAGATAAGATGCAGAGTGCCCGCAAGTTTGGCGCCTGACCTCAGCCCCCATGTCAGCAGATGCCCACTTCTTTGTTCTTTGTATAATTCTCCCTCGACCCCTCCCATTTTCTCCGCGATGTATGCTTTAAAAAGAAGGCACCTCAGCTTAATAAATGAGACCTTGATAGGTACAATTCTACTTGGTCTCCGCCCCTCTTTCTTTTCCTCCCATTTCCTTCCAGGTTCGCGGTCCCCCTCGCACCCACGAATAGCTGAATCCCGCGGGACGGGATAAGTGGCGCCCGACGTGAGGGCGAGGTCCGGATGGTAATTCCTAATCGGTGGAGGTTCCAGAGAAGTTCGTCGCGACTCCAACAATTCAGAAGCAGTGAAGGACCCTTTCCGCTGCTCACGGAAGAGCGAGAAGTCCTTGGTGAGTGAGTCATCTCCACTTCAGGTAATGGGAAACAAGCTATCTAAAGAGGCAGCCTTCATCAAAGGCTTAAAGGTAGCTCTCAGAGAAAGAGGAGTACGAGTAAAAAAGAAAAATTAGATTAGACTTTTTATTTTCATAGACCAGGTATGTCCATGGTTTATTATAGATGAAGCAGAGATACATTGTAAAAAATGGTGAAAGTTAGGTAGAGACTTAAATGATAAACTAGCTAATGAGGGTCCCGATGCGGTCCCTACAACTGTCTTTTCTTATTGAAGAGTAACTATCAAAGCAACCACTGTGCCTCCTCTCCCTTCTCTGGATGTATTCCCAGAAGAAGGAGATAAGGAAGTAGACTCTAAACATGAGAGAGAGAAAATAAGTTTTAGAAAAGCAGTTATCCCCTGTTTGAGACCTTTTAGCAAAAAAGAGAAAAAAATGAAAATAAGCTATTTCAGAGCTCTCCTGGAAACAGAAGGAAAACGGGAGACGTCCTGCTTCCTCTCTATCTCCTATGGAGATATTCTTAGCTCTGATTAAGATATCTGTGTCCCTTTGAGACACCAAGTTCTATTCCCTGTCTGTCTATTGTCTGTTTTTGGTGCACCAAATTGTCCATATATTTGTCAATTCATGTTTGTTTTTGTTTTGTTGTTTGAATGATTGTTGTTCTGTGTTTCATGTTAAAAAATATAAATGGTTAAAACTTCATCTGCTGGCTGTACATCCTTTAATTTAGTTTAACTTGTTTAAAAAGCAGTCTCAATTTGCATAGCACAAACTGATAAGTTAGCTGCACTGTGGCTAAGAGCCAAGTACAGCTAAAAAAGCCCTGCTAAGGGCCAATTTCAAGCTCTTAAAGGGGCAGGCAGCCTTTTGCTTGTAACAGAAAGTTAGCTTAAAATTGAGAACTCAGGGTTGAAGTCATTCTAAACAGTACTAACCCAGAAAAACAGGTCTTTAAAGATACTTCAAAATAGAGATAATCTTTGGGCCAAGACTCTGACAGAGTGTTCAGATTGAGAAAATGTTTGCATTTAGGTTGATGCTGAGCTCAAAGGAGAGCAGCCTCAGCGCGGCTTGTGTGGCACTTCTTAGAGCCTTGTTACAGACCTAGCCAGATGTTGTTCTAAATAAAGTTTAAATTCAACGTTTATAAAAGGTCAATCAAGCTGTAGAATTTATCAATACATTGCGATTTGACTTGCCTACTTTATATAAAGTTATAGTGTACAGAGTTTGCTTATATATATGTCTTTTCCTTGTTCCAAACAGCCATTAATTTAGTTATTGCAGATTATTGATGTTTGATCTATTACATACCATCATATTAAGTAAAATTAATAGTCATTATCTTAAAATAAGTTAAACAATGTTTTTATGCATGCTCCTATATCTTCTATAAATTCATGCATGCATGCATCCCATTTACTGTGTTTAAAAAATAGCCTTTATATGAGAGAAAAGTATATGTGAATTAAATCACATACATATCCTATTTCAGCACAGATAATTAAATTGTGTGCTAAAGATGGTGTTTAAAAATGTTGAACAATCAAACTTTAAGTTGTATATTAATAGTCATATTATATCCCAGAGCTTGCAATTGCTTATGCGACTTATAAGAAAAAAAACTGTTCCTTTAAGAAGACTGTTTTTAGACAGTTAAGAAATTGTCTTGGGTTGCCTAGAAAAGCCCCCCAAGATTTGCTTTTATGTTGTAAAGGTTTACATAAAGCTTTAACTGTTAAAGATTACAGATAGCTCCTAAAAAAATACAAACTCAAGATCCTTATAATTATTTGGGTTTTAGACTTACTGATCAAGCTGCTTTTCTCTAGAAGATAGTTATTCTCAAAGCAAACTTAAGGACTTTCTCTTATTTCTGATTATTAAATAAATAAATTATACACATGTGACTATAATAACTTTTCAAAAATTCTAGTTACAATCTCTCTTCAAGAAAAACAATTGAAAGTTTAATTAGTCACTGTCCATGTTATATTAAAACCAACTATAACAGTCCAATATTTAAGTGGTTTTGTCAACAATTTTACAATTCTCAAAGACAAGGTATTATATAACTTTAAAAACTCTATCTTCTTTAAACAAAAAGGGGAGAAATTATACCCCCATACACATTATTTATACCCCCATACACATTATTTAAATCATACTTTTATTTTTAAGAATTTTAAAATTCAGATGTCTAAGAACTTAATAAATGCCTCATAGTATCTTAAAACTAGACATAATCATGTCTAGGTGAGATGATAAGGATACACTCATTGACACATGGCATAAGCCTGAACAGAAGGTTATTATGGGGAAAAGAGGGCGGTGTTTCTGTTTTATCCACAGAATACTGCAGAAGCATGCTAGCTTCCAGAATGATTCCTGTGACAGACTGACCTGTGAGTTCATGAGTGCCCTGGCAGTGATGACAATAAAGCTGTGTTAAGTGCACAGAAAAAGAGGAATCAGAGAGAGCAGCCACTTACAAACAAGATGAAGAAACTTCCTATCTTTGCCATGGGCTACAGCAAGGAGAGCCAACCTGGTGTCAATTTGAGGACAACTATAAATGAGGACTTGTGAGGCAAAGAGACTGCTACAGTGTATTTAACAAGATTTCATCAGAGACACTGTTTTTGGCCATTCAGGCCAACTCCCCTATAGCTGTGAAAGCTTTTGTACCTTACATATATGCTATATTGTTAGATAATTTTAAGAGTTAAGATCACCAATCTTGACAAGTCTTTTCATATTCATTGTAATTGTTGTCAATTAACTAATTATGTAGATCCTAATTTAGATAAGAAATTTGCTGTTATGATTTTGTTAAAGAGACTTACATATGTTTTGCTGCCTGTTAGAATTAGGAAATGATCCTTAGTTTAAAAATCTGGAAATGCAAACTTAAAAAAGGTCAAATGAGCAATTTTAAGATTTACTGCTTTAATTGCAATTTTAACTTCAATATCTACCACAGCTTTAGATCAACAGCTGCATACTGATCATTTTGTTAATGATATGCATAAGAATATTAGCAACTTATTGTAGATAAAACATTAGAGGCAAAGGTTAATGTCTTAAAAGTAGTGGTCTCAACTATAAGACAAGATATAACAAATATTAAGGTTACAAAGACAAAAATTTCAGATATTAGAAGAGTGTTGTTTTTACTCTGACAAGACTGGCTTAGTTCAAGATAGCATAGATAAAGTTAGAGCTAGTTTAAAAGAGAGAAAACGTAACAGAGAGAAACAAGAATATTGGTATAAAAATTGGTTTTCTACTTCTCCCTGGGTCACTACCTTGCTTCCCACACTTTTGGGACCTTTCTTGGGTATTCTGCTGCTTTTGTCTTTTGGCCCCTGGGCCTTTAAAAATTAACCAGTTTTGTTAAGTCACAGATTGAAGCTGCTCTAAGTAAGCCGGTTGGTTGCAGTCCACTACCATCATCTGGATATCCAGGACTCAGACGAAGAAGATCCTCCTCCCACCGAGACAGAAACTGCGACTCAAGTCTCCAATTTTCCACCCTTGCTGCTAATGCAGAGTCCCCTTGGTTCCTTAGGTTTTGGAGACAATAGGGACAAAGAAGGGTGAC
The DNA here is from genome assembly GCF_978045245.1 of Mus caroli. Lineage (NCBI taxonomy): Eukaryota > Metazoa > Chordata > Mammalia > Rodentia > Muridae > Mus > Mus caroli. The sequence continues at coordinate 50,060,647 of NW_028227256.1, forward strand.
CTCCAGCTCCTATTATAGCTTAAGAGCCACAAATTGTGGCGTTACAATTGACATAATTCTTGTAGAGGCCTTACTGAGTCTGAGGTTGATAATTCTCCTATGAGAACTGCACAAAATTCAGAATTGTGCATGCTGGTTCGTTAAAAATGCGAATCTGGTATGGGCCCAGCATGGGTGCAAACTAAGTATTGCAGGGGAAGGTCCATATAGACCATTTCTGAGTTCCCTGAGAGACAAACCCGGTTTGGAAAGAGGTTGGTATCTAATTTCAGTTACAATTAATAATTTTTCTAAGGCTCTGCCTCACCTCCCCAAAAGATACCAAGAGCCACAAGTGTGGGTCTGTGACAGCACCCACGGGAGGAATCGGGTCAATGTCCCCCCAGCCATGGTAATGCCCGCTCATCTAAAGATGAAGAGATTATTTGATCACCTCAGTTAAGTGTGGCCTTATTAAATTTAATTCAGAAGGGGGAGATGTCAGAGACCATCCCGTGAGAAAGTGATCCCTTCTCAAATCTCTTTAACAAATCAAATGGCCTTGTGCTAAGAGCTGGTTGCCACCCCCCTTCCTCCTTATTCCCTTCCTAATACCTAAGGCTGTAAAGTTGAATAAAAGTCCCCTCTTCCTTATCTCTTCCTGAGTTCCCATGACATCCAAGGACATGAGCTATGCCTGAGCCCAGCCTGACACCCAAGGCTGTCAAGGAGGATCTATGTTCCAGAGATAAGATGCAGAGTGCCCGCAAGTTTGGCGCCTGACCTCAGCCCCCATGTCAGCAGATGCCCACTTCTTTGTTCTTTGTATAATTCTCCCTCGACCCCTCCCATTTTCTCCGCGATGTATGCTTTAAAAAGAAGGCACCTCAGCTTAATAAATGAGACCTTGATAGGTACAATTCTACTTGGTCTCCGCCCCTCTTTCTTTTCCTCCCATTTCCTTCCAGGTTCGCGGTCCCCCTCGCACCCACGAATAGCTGAATCCCGCGGGACGGGATAGCTACACAGAGAAACCCTGTCTCGAAAAAACCAAAAAAAAAAAAAAAAAAAAAAATTGCATGCTTATTTGTTTTGTTGTCTTATTAGCTATTTGTTTTGACCTTTTACATTTCTTTTCTTTGATAGACGGAGAGGGAAAAAACATATTAAGAAAATGCCTCTATTAGACTGCTTCTAGGAAAGTCTGTAGTGTATCTGTTTAATGAATGATTGATGTAGGAGGGTCTAACCCACCGTACCACCCCTGGGTAGTCTAGAGTGTATTTTCTTAGTGGATGATTAATATGGATTGCCTAGCCCACTATACCATCACCCTTAGGCAGGTGATCATGGGTGTATATGAAAGCAAACTGAGAAAACAAGGAGAAGCAAGCCAGTTAGCAACATTCCTCAATGGCTCCCAGCTCAGCATCTTCCTTCAGATTCCTGCCTTCAACTCCTGTCCTGACTTCCTTTGATGATAGACTATGATGTGGGCATGTAAACAAAATAAGCTGTTTGCACTCCAGGTTGCTTTTGGTTAGACTTTTGACCACAACAATAAAACACTAAGTCAATAGCTGAATCCTTTTCTGCTAACTATTCAGGGTCTGTGCCAAGACAATGAGCTTCAAGGAGTATGAAAAGAAAGGATGTGGTCAAAGTATAGAACTTTCTTAGGTATTTCAGTCAGTAATGGCAGAGGCCTATCGATAATATTTTTTTGTTAAAGAAAACAAATAAAATAAACTCAAAGAAACAAACATTTGTATTCCAGACACAAATAGGAGCAAATGAAGACCTTTTTGGCCTAGCAAGAATTCATCACCCAATTATTTCTGAAAAAAAACAAAACAACAACAACAACAAAAAAAAAACAGTGGAAAGTGAACTCTAAGCAAACAACCATTACCTTGGGATAAAGATCTCATGACAAGAGAAGGTAATAAAATAAAGTTAGATAGTCTATGGCTCTTGGAGGGTGGGTAGCATTATCACTCCAGGTGGCATAACTTTATTTGGATTTAGTGCCAGGCATGAACAACCTCTATTTGAGTCATGGTCAAGGGAGTCCAAGAGATTTCCAAGCAATATAGACAACTGCTGCAGCCCATGACTGCCTCTCAGACCTTAAAGATAAGACTTTACTGCTAAAGACACAACACTTTGGACTAGTAAGTTGGAAGAATACAGATGGAACTGACTTGAAAGCACACTCTGTTAGGTTAGCTCTCAAAGCACCTTTGCAAACTTCCAAAGGATCATGGTAATTCAAAGTCCTACAACGCATAAAACCTGTGACCAGCATGGTAATATATCCTCAAGACTTGGAACTTACAGACACCTAGTAAGGCTTAAGGCCCACTTAACTGGAATCAATTCATGCCTAGTACTGTAAACCTAGCTAATTACCTATAGCTAGTAATGTCTTGGATTCTAGAAGAGAACCTACTAGTGCTACATTCTTAAACCAGTATAACTCAAAACTTCATTCTAAATACCTATACTATGCTCACATACAAGCATCGCTCTCAAACTTCAATCCCATCCCCCTTTTTTCCCCCAGCAGATGGAAACTATCATAGAAACACATAACTGGTCAAAATGCAGAGAACTGACTAAAGGGTACCCATTCTCAATTGATAGGGGAAAGATATTTAAGCACTAGGATGTCTGCTGCAAAATAGTATCATGTGTGTGTGTGTGTGTGTGTGTGTGTGATAGAGAGTTGTCCCCATGAAATCTTAACAATAGGTCACCTAATCAAGACCTACACAATAACATGAACTCAGACTGGGGAAATCTTACCAGGCCCCTCTCCTAGACACAAACTATGGGCAATTAATGGCTGTTAAGAGGAAGAATCAGTCTTCCTCAGGAATAAGCCCTGTTATGGATTATTTAAACCTAAGTGGTCAGCCTTAAACATGTACATATGAGTAACACTAAATGGTCTCAGTAGTAGACATGCACATAAAAAGAAATGATGAAGTTACAAGTGGAGACACAAGAAGAGCTGGAGGACTAAAAATGATATAAATACAAATACAAAAGTATTTATTGCGAATTCTCAAACAAAACAAGTATTTTTAAAAGGAAAATAAATTTGGTAGAGAACGAATCTTAAAAGCTAACGTGATAATTAAATAAGGATTGGTGATATGAAAGAGATACTAAAGGAACAGTGTAGGACTTGATGTTTTGAACACTTATTGGTAGCACACATTAACTGTACAAACTGAGGGACTGCAAAGGAGAAAGCACACAGGACCCTTCATAACCTGGTTCACGTTCATTCCCCTCCCTTCCAATGTCCTTTCGTCTACTCCTGTAGCACATCAGATTTGTTTCTACCTCAGAACCTTTGTACATGCTCTTTCCCAAAACCCACATACACTAACTCCATTATCAACCTTCATGTCACAGTCTAAGTACCAGAAGCTTATAGAATCATCTCAAAATACCCCATTCAAGAATGCTTCTTCCAAATATTTTATTTCTTCTTAGAAATGATCAATGCTTAAAACACCTCTGTTCTGCCTTCTGTCTGAAACTGCATTCTCTATCCCTAGCATCTTAATCTGGCTGGGGTCTGCACTGCAGTGTTGGGTTTACTCTTGGTTTGATTAGGGATTACACTGTCAGATGTTGTTTACAGAGTTCTCCAATACTGCTACATGCTGCCTGTCCTCCTGTGACAGCTAGTCTTGGCTTTCAACTACACATGGAATTAACTAAAACCAACAGGTTAGGTACACTTGTGAGGAATTTTTATTGATTCAATTGAAGTGGGAAGACTCAGTCTCTTTCTGGATCTTTAGAGGCAGGAAGATCCACTTTAAATCTGGGCCACTCCTTCTAATAGCAATCAATATAAATGACAAGAAAGGAGGGAGCTCTCGCTCTCTGCTTGCTTGATCTCACTCTAGCAGCCAATTTCTGGCATTGTGCTTAAGACCAGCTGAGATGTTCAGCCTTGTGGGCTGAACTGCAAGATTCTGGGAATCTTCCATCAGGAGATAACCCTTCTTTGAATTGTCAGACCATAGCCTCTGAGCCACTCTAATAAATCCTATACATATATCCTACCGTCCTATCAGTTCTGTTTCTCTAGAGAACCCTGACTAGCACAACTCCTAAGACCTGCCTCTGAAATCTTAGGAGATGCTTCTGTGACCCTTCTAACTCCTGCATCCTGTGTCCTTAAAAAAATAAAATAAAATCAGCAGCACATGGCTGCCAAGGTTTGCTACCAGCACAAGCTGTCCCTGGGACTCCACAGCCACAGCAGCTTCTTAATGCCTTGCCAACAGGGTTTTGGGCAGTGAGAGTGAACAAGGCCCCTAGGGCCCTTAAAAAGCCCTGGGAAGCCTTTGAGATAAACTTCATTTGCTGTGTTGTTGATTTCTTAAGAGTCTTCCTGGGCTGCTGGCTTTTTAATCAGTGCTAACCTTTCCAGTAACCATGCCATTCTAGACCAAAAAAATTCAATATTCGGCTTTTCTTGCCAAACTTCAAGTTTTACGATTTTTCTTTCATTTTGTTACCAATTCTCACTGTAAATATACCTAAAAGTTTCCAGTAATACTCAGGTCATTGCCTAAAATCTATATTTCTTTCAATCTTTCTCTACCAGTACTGAACTCCCCACAGAATGTCAGGGCATGGGAATAATGAAACCAAAGTCTTTGCCAGGGTGCTGCACAGGTGGTGTTATGTTCAACCGTCAATATAGAATTCCATTTGAAACTATATGATCACCGTCTTTACTATGTATTTTGGATTTTTTGTAAAACCTTTATTTCAAATTACAAGTGTATGTGTGTCTGTGGGTGGGCATATGTAGGTGAGTACAGGTATCTGAGGCCAGAGGAAGGTACTGGGTCCTTGGAACAGTTGTGAGTATCATGTGGGTATTGGGAACTCAGGTCCTCTGCAAGAGCAGTAAGTACTCTTAACTGACAAGCCACACCTCCAGCCTGATTGTCCATATTTCTATCACCATCTGATTTTCACTCCTTAAAGTCCACTTACAACACTACACTTTGTCTAGCACAATCCTCCAAAGAACTAGTTCTAAAACTTGTCATTGTCACCTGGCACAGGGATCGTAATTATCCCACCTCTTATCACCAACTTTCTGGGATGGGGGATTTTCTATGACCATAATAACATGCTTAAGCCAGTCAATTTTAAAAAAATAAAACATTTACTTTAACTCATAACTGGAGGTTTTTTAATCATGATCATCTGGCACCATGCTTTGGGACCTGCAGTGAGCTGTACATCTTGCTGCATGTGGCCAAGAAAACTTGTCTTAACAACTAGGAAGCAAAGAGAGAAGAAGGGATATGGACCCAGTAGCCTCTTACAGGACGTACCTAATGTCTAATGACTGAAAGACCTTCCTACTAGTGAACAAGCCTTTCACAAAGGGGACAATTGAGATCTTAACTATGTCACCCATCTAGTGAATACTTGGGTATAGCAGTTTTATACTTCTAGAATTTTCATTTGGTTCTTCTAAACTTTCCATTTAGCATACGAACTCCCAACTTTTTTCTTTAATGATGCAGGATTTGCTTTAAAACCTTTTTGGCAAATAGTTCTTCCTAGAGGTTCTCATTTTGCTCATCTGCCTCCGCTGCACCTTTTCTTTAGCTGATAGCTCTTATTTTCCCTTGATCAGGTCCTTTAAGGCTTTGATTTGATTTACATAAAAGAATCACAGTTGCTGAAGATGGTTGTATTTCCTGTGTTCCTGTCAAACAGGAACCAGTAGCAACCTATGCTGTAGCTTGACGATGGAATTAATCCTCTTCCTCTTGTAAATCTGAAAGCTCTTTGTACAGTGCAGTCTCAACTTTCTTCAGCACTGCTCAGTCAGCAAAAGTCCTGTGTGTAAGCAAATGAGTTCTGTATGAGGATCACATACTTCAACCTGGCAGTTCAGTCCATGGGTGAAGTGCTATGTGAAGTGCTGATGGTTTTCCAGTGTCTTACCCGACGACGTTCTATCTATGGTAGGTAGCTCTGTTACGCACCTACTCGTTCAATCTCAGTTAACCCCGCCAGCAGCAGACAGAGCATGTGGTCATCGGTTACTTCTTGTGCAGGAAGGGACGCTCTTTCTCTTGAGCTTAGTTCATGTAAGTTTTTCCATGACACAACTCTTCAATAAATTTAAAGAAAAAAAAATGCAGGTTTTTGAAACTGTAGGGTTTTTTTCTCTTTATGGCTACAGAGAAATGGTCTATTCTCCATACATCATTCTCTAGCTGAAGGATCCATTTCTTTCACTCCTTACCCTCTACCCATGAGCTTCCAACTCAAATGCCATGCTCTCTGAAAATCTCACTGACCATACTCTAGGTGCAGTGGTTTCATATTACTGTCATTACTTACTGACGTATCCATTTCTTACTAACCATTGAATTCCTAAATGGCAATATAAAGACACCTACTATACTGATGTACCTACTGATGTACCAGGTACATCAGTACCTCATACATATGTTTATGAAAAAAAAAAACATTATTAGTTGACTTTTAGACACATATTATGCTCTAAATACATTATACCTAACCCATACATTCATAAATTACCTTTCCATCTTAAAAGAGCCCAAATAAGCTAATTATCATAAGTAAGATTTTAATAATTTTAAAGTAATGTTTTAATAAAACTTACAGATAAAAAGAACTTTTTAAATTTCAAATGAAATGTGTATCCTTAAAAACCAAGTAATACCAGCTAAGACAGAGGAGGCCCCAGTGCACTATCATATTTTACAAGAGGACTGCTCAGCTCTCTAACTTTAGCACATTCTTCAAACACCACAATTAAAATGCAGGCCTGCAATATGCTGTTATATTTTTACATGACCCTATATTATGCCACTTATGAAGGCAGCTATTTATACTCCTAATGTAAAAGTGTGGGTGCTGAATTGTCACAACGTATTCTAAACTAGTGAACAAAGTTCCACTATTCTGTTACAAAACACAAAACTGCAGTCCATGCACAATTCCACAGAGCAGTAATCTATAGCAAGGGTTTCTCACAAGGTACAAGAAAAGAATACTCCTTTCAAAAGTATTTGTTCTGGAGAATAAATCAACCTACAAGCATAAAACTAGGGGACATAAAATTATAATGAATACTATGAATAACTCAGTCACCCTTAAGACTTGAAAGCTGGAGAGTTATTCTATTTCCTTAGAGGAAAGCAGGAACAGAGGCTGGAGAAGCTCAGTGGTTAAGACTGAAAATGACCTTTTTCTGCATTCCTTCACTTCCTTTGTACAATTCTTTGAAAATCAGCCAATTGTTAAAGATTGTCGGTGCCCCTAGTCAATGGAGAGAAGATAGAGACACCACTTGCCTTAGAATAAAAACTATGTGCACTTCTTGCTACAAGTTGCTTAGAAGAGCAAAAGTGTGCTTGCTCTCCTAAGAGCACTTCCTGCAATAGGGTGCTTGCTCTTCAGCATGCACTTCCTCCCAGTGTGCTTCTTCTTCAGCATGCACTTCCTCCCAGTATACTTCCTCTTCAGAGTCCACTTCCTCCCAGTGTGCTTGCTCTTCAGAGTGCACTTCCTCCCAGTGTGCTTGCTCTTCAGAGTGCACTTCCTCCCAGTGTGCTTCCTCTTCAGAGTGCACTTCCTCCCAGTGTGATTTCTCTTCAGAGTGCACTTCCTCCCAGTGTGCTTCCTCTTCAGAGTGCACTTCCTCCCAGTATACTTCCTCTTCAGAGTCCACTTCCTCCCAGTGTGCTTGCTCTTCAGAGTCCACTTCCTCCCAGTGTGCTTGCTCTTCAGAGTCTACTTCCTCCCAGTGTGCTTGCTCTTCAGAGTGTACTTCCTCCCAGTATACTTCCTCTTCAGAGTCCACTTCCTCCCAGTGTGCTTGTTCTTCAGAGTGCACTTCCCAGTGTGCTTCCTCTTCAGAGTCCACTTCCTCCCAGTGTGCTTGCTCTTCAGAGTCCACCTCCTCCCAGTGTGCTTCCTCTTCAGAGTCTACTTCCTCCCAGTGTGCTTGCTCTTCAGAGTGTACTTCCTCCCAGTATACTTCCTCTTCAGAGTCCACTTCCTCCCAGTGTGCTTGTTCTTCAGAGTGCACTTCCCAGTGTGCTTCCTCTTCAGAGTCCACTTCCTCCCAGTGTGCTTGCTCTTCAGAGTCCACCTCCTCCCAGTGTGCTTCCTCTTCAGAGTGTACTTCCTCCCAGTGTGCTTGCTCTTCAGAGTCCACCTCCTCCCAGTGTGCTTCCTCTTCAGAGTGTACTTCCTCCCAGTGTGCTTGCTCTTCAGAGTGTACTTCCTCCCAGTGTGCTTCCTCTTCAGAGTGTACTTCCTCCCAGTGTGCTTGCTCTTCAGAGTCCACCTCCTCCCAGTGTGCTTGCTCTACTTCTGTGTTTATCACATCCTCTTGATCAAGAGTACAGCTCTGCTTTGCAGATGGGGAAAGGAAAAGACTGTAGTGGTCTTGCAGAGGACCAGAGTTCAGTTCCCAGCACTGAAAACAGGTGACTCACAATTACCTGTAACAGACACCAACCATCTCCTGGCCTCTGTAAGAATACATACAAAAAGTGGCAGACATATATAAGGACAGACAGACAGACAAACAGACACACACACATACTCTCCCACACATAAATTAAAAATAAATATTTTGTAAAAGGTCTCTCAGGCATAATGTTTGAGAGTGTGATAAAGAGAAGGGAAGAACAACTAAAATAACATTTTATTAAAATCATAAATAACTTTAAATGGGCAGAACACTCTATAAAAACAAATATATACCTATACCCCAAAAACAGAAATTTTCAGTAAATCACTTTTTAAATATGTACAATTTCCCAGTGTCTAATTGAGAGGCTGTCACTGCACCTACAGTTATGCCATCTGACCAGAGGATATGAAGACTAAATGCTAAGGATATTCATACCACAGCAGAGGTTAATCGACAAGAACCTTAAATGCACAGGTATAAATTAGGATGGTTGAACTGTAGTTTTATCTTACATAGAAAACATTTAAATGGAAGCTAATGACAGCTGGTGAAATGTGAGTCTGCAACTCAGTCACTCACAAACCATCCACATGAAGCAATGTAACTGCATGATCACTTTTAGTGTGCACAGAGTTGTATAATTTGCCTATCTAGAACAATCTGAAATTAAGACTCTGGGATTTTTTTTGTTGCTGTTACCTAAGCAATCAAATATATTTAGGTGGAAAAAGTGAGTTACAAAAAGTCATGTTGGTTTTGTAACTATTGACCTTTCAAGTGTGTTGTTCCCTGAGTTATGAAATAAGCTAATGAATATAAGATGCATTTACTGACTACAAAACTTCCTTAACATGCACACCTAATTTTACTTACAGAAGGGAGAAGACTGACGTCAGTAGAAAAAGAGAAATCAGCCAGTAAAAGGGCAAGGATCAGATGGAGTCCTTCTGTAAGGATTGTTATTTCATAGTTCCCATGGAGATGAATACAGAAAAGCATGAGAAGTATGAGTGATACAGAGCCACTGGCCACCCAGATCAGACTGGCAAACACTGGGATAAAAATACTTTTAAGTTTTATAAGGTGACTGGGCTACTTCAAAGTACTCTACTAGGGGGCACTCAGTGCCTCTGGTGCTTTCCTAACTTGAACTTTTAAGATTCAGAGGCTATCATAACAGGGAACACACTTACACAAAAAATAAAATAAAGACTTATCTCTGTTCAACACAACACATATTGAATGGATAATGTGCATTACTTTAACTGAAGTATATAGTATTTATTACATATCTAATTAAGTGGTGATTATAGATGAGCTCACATTTATTGACTTATGAATATATCAGATGTAAATGAGTATATTTACTTAGGGTTTCCTACTAATTCTATTTTGTCTGTGAATACAAAAATGTAAATTCCTAATGAGCAAAAGTAATCCCTAATGACCTAATGATGCTGACAATTTCCAAAATTATAGGCAGAGTGAGAGGATTTATCAGAATTAAGAAAACAAATTTCATAAAGACCAAAGTCATTTAAAAAAGTAAATACAATATTTTAACATTAAAATTGGAGCAATAAAAGCACAAACCGTGTATTATGTTCATCAACTATAACAAGGAACATAAATTAAATTAATATTCTAGATGTGAGAAGGCAAACAACAAATATCCCTTGCAGATTCTGAAGAGGAGCCACCTTTGACATTGGCACCACTATAACCACCCACTGCTGGGAAAATGATGAGGGGATATTGTGAACTTAGACTAAAGAGTCTGTTTCTACCTTAGAATTAAGTTTTTAGAAGAACTTAAAAATATACAAAATAAAATTACAAAGATGTGTGTAAAACAATAAAAACTAATAAATAGTTGATATATTTATTTATCTCGGAATGAGAGCGTGGGGAAGTGGAAAAAGTGTCAGGTAAGACTCCAGCTGTACGTTGGTAAACTGTAGGAGCCGAGCAACCATCACACCTTTCTACCTATAATATTATGCCTCTGTATGAACTTTTTATCAATAAATACTTTTAAATCGTCTCGGGGCTACAGTTTATGAAAAATGATGTTTTAAGTGCTTCAGTAAAACGCTCTCCCTCATCTGTGACAATGATACTAGTGACCCAACAACATTAAAACACTTGCTGCTACAGGTACTCAGTCACCTTGAGTCACCCTGTCTTTGTAATTTTATTTTGTATTTTTTTAAGTGCTATTTAATTCAAGGCAAAACTCTTTCCTTTTTAAATGATGTGTGTGATGACAACAACAATTTTACACATACACAGATACACAAACACACACATACACAAACACATACATACATACACACACACACACACACAGAGTGAGTACACTTACCTTGACCAAGATGTGAAGGCTTCTGAGAAAGTATGTGGCCACTGCCATCTAAAACATACTGAGTGCTAAAGTCATCAGCAGATGTCCTTGTTGTAACTACCACCTGGAAACAACAAACCAAACCAAAAATGTGTATGGCAATCTAACAGAATTTACCCTCCTCTTTTACTCTTTTACCCTCCTATATCTTTCACACTTTGAAATGGGATCGTACTGTGTACTTTAGACTAGTCTCAAACTCATGATCTTCCTGCCTCCTTCTGAATCCTGGATCAAAGGAATGTATCACTACAACATTTATCTATGGCAACCAAGATAATTTTCACAAAGCCAGCATGGTAAGCCATGCCTACAACTCTAGCACATGGAAGTCTGAGGCAGGATAACTGCAGTGAGATCTAGACCAGGTTGGATCTCAGAGTAGAGACCTTGTCTAAGTAAGTAAATAAATAATCACATATTTACTCAATAGTAAAAAGGATATTACTTGGCAATTCCCTTATTTTATTGTAATGAAATGGTTTGTGTGTGTGTGTATGTGTGTGTGAGAGAGAGAGAGAGAGATTAATTATATACACACACATATGTTCAGATGTAGGCCAGAGGCTTCAGATAGATCCCCTGGAGCTGTAGTTACAGTGGGTTGTGAATCTCCATGTGGGTGCCTGAAACTGAACTCGGGTTCCCTGGGCTGAGGCTCTAGTCCAATGCTTCATTAGTCTGGATACTTCTCTGGTAGTGTTTTTTGGAATTACACTTTTAAACAACAGAACAGCCTGTGATTTTTTAATGGTGAAAATGAGCTGGTATTTGAGCATTTTAATTAAAACACAACCAGTATACCTCAATTATACCATGCAGAATCTTTTTTATAATAATTTCCACAAATTTATGGAAAATGAATAACCAGTAATCATTTTCTTTTCCTTATATATTTTATATAAAACATTTAGTTTATTAAAAAAACAATTATAGTTTCAAATAGTAAAATTTAAATATAGACACAAATATTTAAAGTTTTTTTTTAAAAAAAACAAGTTTAAAACAATGTTTAAGTATAAATTTCTCATTAAAGTCAGCATTAAGCATATGATCATAGGAAAAGGCTCCATTAAAGCACAAAATATTTCCTTATGATGTCAGCTGTGGAATAAGGTTTAAGAATCCCGCACTTTTCTGAACTATCCATATTCTGTTTACCAACCTGTGATACTGGCAGGAGACACTGCCTCAATGGAACAGAAAATGAAAACCAGACAAGACGCACTGGTGTAGAATAGGGATGCTGTCAGGGAAAGAAAAGTGGACTAAAAGAGAGCAGCCCTGTGATAAGTGGTGGTCCAAAGTTAGGAGTTATCTCTTCTGACTATCCGTGGACTCAGCACAAGTTAGAATCTACAAAAATCCAGCTGTACTGATGAGACTTATCTAGGTCCAGCTAGAGGTCTATATTTCATAGCTCTATCATCTGTCCTCAGTAGACTTATTGGTGGCATATGCACTATGAAACACCTGGGCACTATGTGTGGGTACCCATACCATCCCCAGCACACCTCCCGTCCATGTTTGTGTGTGTATGTGTGTGTGTATGTGTGGAGAAAGAGAGAGAGAGATCTCATTAAGTTTCAAGAATTAGTAGATACTAACAGGTTTTCTGAAATGTCTTCTGAACTTTTACTAGAGGTACTGTATCAAGCTGCTATTTGTGTGATTACTGTTCAAAAAAAAGGTGGCAGAGGGGAAGGTTGTCACTTCAGGTAAAGCTGTGTGTTTCTGTACATTCTAACTGTTCTACTTTGCTGAAAAAAAATCTATTCCATAAGTTAATGGTGTTTAATTTTAATCTAGATCTTACCAGCCACACTGAGTCTAAAATATCCAATGTATTATTTGATTTGTTTATCCAAAACAAACAGAACAATAAGTGATAGAGATATTTTTCTATGTTTTGTTATTCTACAATTGTCCCTTTAAAAGTAATTCTACATTTAAATAACTGCTTCTTCAAAATGCCAAGGTCAATTGAATTCTATTTCTATTCTCCAAGTGCAAGCCACCTGACAAAATGTTGGTGTCACTGAGCAAAGGCAGCCCTGGGACTCGGAGTCCCAGTGCTAACCCTGCCAGTGGCTTCTAGAGGCTCCCAAATAAATGATTACACCCTCTCTCCAGGAGGGTGATGATAAGATGAGGATGCTAATGCTTTGTAAGGTTACATGTGATTTTGCTTTTACCATTTCAAAGCCACCTTTATGACACTAATTTGTTCATGCTTTAGACATGTTAGTGAACAGTAAGTACACACCCACCTAGATCAAGATGAGAAAAGAAAGGAAGCAGGATTTTAATGCTAAAAATATTAACACTTACGTTATACTTAAAAAAAAAGAACACTATGGTTTTTAACAATAAAATTTCATTAATGTCAATTTATAGGGCCCTATGGAAATGTATTCATGTGGGCAATGCTTATGGTGAGACAGTGAAGAAAACATATAGTTACGTTTTACAAATTCATGAAACACAGCATATTCCTCAGAGGAAGGAATTGTATTTCGAGGGTTCATTTCATGTCCTGGGCAGGAAATCTCTTCTTTGACAGGCACAGGTTCAAAATGTATTAGCTATGCAGCAAGAGCTTGTGCTCTACACTAACTCATGATCAGGAGTGTCTCTAATAACACACACACACACACACACACACACACACAATCATTGGTGATTCTCACAAGGCAATGAGCAGTTGTTGAAATCTAGTGACGTCAAGCTTTTAAGATAGTACCTTTTAGAATTCTTCAGAGATCTTGAAGATTATGTTAGCTCTGTTATTAAAAGTTATGTAGGCGCTGGAGAGATAGCTTAGTGGTTAAGAGCACTGTCTGTTCTTCCAGAGGCCCTGAGTTCAATTCCCAGCAACCACACAGGGCTCATAACCATCTATACTGGGATCTGATGCCCTCTTCTGACATGCAGGTGTATATAAAGATAGAGCATCTGTATACATTAAATAAATAAACAAACAAACAAATCCTTTTTGAAAACTTATGTAAAATCATTTAAACCTTATGCAAGCAGTTTCACCATAGGAGTTAGATGAAATGTAAACAAAATTACTTCAGATACATCCTGACAATTCAAGTAAAACTTTTCTTGACGCAAATTCATTTAAGGTAACGGTTGTACCCTTTTCAAAACATTTGTATTGCCTGTAATGAGCTAAACCACCATTTAGGAAGGAGGATTCAAAAATTCCCAATCGTTAAAAAAATTCGCAACCCTGTTCACACTAAAGTTCTACTGCTGTGGCTGAGAATGACACAGGAAGCTCCAGATACTGAAGAAAGTTGGTTTTATTTGTTTGCCATCAGTCTAACACTGGAGGCTTCCTCTTGCCCTTTACAAGTCTCCCAGCTTTTCAGTGCACCCCTCTAAGCATGGGGGCTTAAATACACCTACAGAGCCTATGTTCTCTCTATAGAATGGCATGTAACAAATGTGACTGCTTAGAGCAGTACCAGTCCCACTGTGACAACTCTAAAAGTACTGCATGGGTGGACTTGCAAATATGAATGTTAGTTATGAAGTAACAAATATGAGGACCACAACAATCAATAGGAAAGAACAAGACAAAAACAATCAACTTGCACTACAGAACAAAGATGTTTTGTGAAAAGTAGCAGGGATTTGCCTAAGAACGGCTGCAAATTTTCAGAAAAGTTTCACCAACATGAGGAGTGTAGGTAAATGTGATTGCCTTTAGACAGGGAATAAGCAACTGATTTCATCACTGATTTAAGCACAGCAGCATACTGTTTTTTACAATGGAGTCCAAAGCAGAAAAAAAAAAAAATGGCTATATAACTTCTCAATGTATCTAAAAGGCATGGGACAGATAAGATGTAGGAAGCTCTTACAACTGTAACAAGGTACAGTAAACCCTAGCTTTTGATTAATAGTATGAATACACTGAAAAGTAACAGTAAAATCATGAACAGACAACATTATAATTGATAAGTCTGTGGGCTTACATAATTGAAAGTGCTATAATTCTATCTAGTAAAGACCAGTTTGTATCAGCACCAACCCAGAGCAATGTGGCATGCATTGTGATGACTATGATAACACATGGTTACAAGAGGGTTTCATCTCCACTATAATGAATGGTCCTTATAGATGGCTTTGAAATTGGAGTAAGAAAACTCGGTTGGCATTTAACTCTGCAAGGTCCCATTTTCCTCATCAGTAACATGAAGGGATTATCTACAGAAGATCTCCAAGTAAGGTTAGCCAGCGAGTAGACTTTGAGACAGACATTAATGAACAGCCCTTTCCTGGGGCATGGTCTGGCATGAGCACCTATAGGAGAGGACAGAGAAGCATTTTCCTGAGCTGGTTGTACCTTAACAACCCTTCACCAAACAGCCACTGAGTGTCAACTGCTTCTTCTCTGCGACCTGGATAATACAGATCTCTTCAGAGGAAGCAAAGGAAACTCAGCCATGAGCTGTTAGTGACCAGCACTCTTGGAAGCATGCATCTTAAGGCAGGGAATCTGTGCAGTGCACTAAGGTCTACAACGACTACTAGAGGTTTCAGATAAAATCAAACCTAATCACTGTATTACTGTGATACTTCAATAATTCTTCTGGAATTTTGATAAGTAAAATGATTTCAATTATTTGTATTTGAGTCCTTTTGAATGTCTTAAAAAGATAAGTTGGTAAGTGTGGGTGTCAAGTGAACTTAACTAATCTATAAAAAAGGAAACAAACAATCAAGCAAGATAGTGACCAACAGACAAGCAAATGGCCATCAGAAGTCAGAACCACAGAGGAAGTCACATTCATGAAGACTAAGTACTGTGCTGCCATCTAGCAGGCAAAGCTGGTACAACCACTCCAAGGTTGGACACATCGTCAGAAAACAAACACATCAAAATACATTAGTTCCTGACAATACTCTCACAACATAAAGGTTAATTTCTATCAGCTAGTTTAGACAACAGCCAAATGATCAAATATTTCTACACTAAAACAGCTGACCAAAGCTCTAACCACAGAGCTGCAGTAGAAAGCTCAGAGGTCTCAAACTCTATACTCCTTTTAAAATGTGATTTCTGCACTAGTTGCAAGGCTGCCATGTACATTCTCCAGAAGAAAGACTGGCAATTCCCAGCTGTACTCTCCATCTACTCTTTCCTAAAATCTATGTGGAGTCTCAAGTGAAGTCGAAGTACAGCAAGTGCTGAGTGAACGAGACGAAGATGCACCTGGTACACTAGGTCTGGAGTAGATTCTAGGGGACACTTGGGGATTTCCTCCTCAAACTAGCTCTGAATATCTGCAGTCCAGGGACTGAGGTCTAGTCCTCTTTGTCTTAAGGGCAGAACTTTCGACTCAATTTCATCACCTTTGCTATGCTTTCCCAGCCTACTAAGGTCCCACTTTACAGAGCTCCAAAGTCAGAGCATAAGTGAATCCTTAGTCAAGTACATGCATGCACGCATAAAAAGGAAAAAGGACTACAGTGAATCTGGAGGATACCACACGGCTGATATCAGGCCACCAAATAGACATTCAATGACCAGAGAGGAGGACACGGCGTAACTCACGTTCACGCCACTTTTCTAAATGTTAGGTGCACATGTGATGACTTTTTGGCAATCTTACCTAAATGGTGTATTCTGGCCTTAGCACAAGTAATATGGCCATGGGGAAATTTTCAATAATTAAAGAGACCTTCACAGTTACCAGCACACAGATAACCTTCAGAGAATGACAGGGCCCAACACCTACACAGAAAAAGTTTAGCATAGGAAGCTTGTCAAGTCATACAATCAAAAACAACTGAGATACATACAAACCAGAGACTAAGGTTACGAGTAATTATAAAACCTGGCAGTCTAAGACAATTGAGTGTGTGAGGAACTGAAGCAAAGGCTCTAAAGAAATTACAAGTACACAGCCAGCAGTCACTTGCCTTAAGTTGCAGCATCCAACTGCTTTCTATCCCAATCTATCCCTAGGTATCCTATGGGGTAGGGCAAGTCAACTCAGCTAGAGAACTCAATTCCATCACCTACATTTACCACGGTGGCATTTACAGTGTGTTCCACAGACTCAAAAACAATTCAGTAGCATGCCTCTTAAGAAACAGTTTTCATAATCAAGCGGGTACAGGAAAATATATATACTATAGACTACCTTTAGATTCACAACCTACTTTAGGATAAAGGCTCTAAAGTGTGCTACAGTTAAACGTTGACTTTTAAACACAACTTTTCCAAGCTAATGGTCTATTAAACAACCTGCTCTAATGAATGAAAATATCACAAAATACACATTACTATTTTTCGAAATATTAAAGATGGAATTATCATATGCAGTACTAAGGTCTCCTTCACCAAAAGCAAGGACCTAAAGAAGTTTTGGAGCACCTGTGATCAGAGCAACTCTTGTCATGGCAGCAAGCCACGAATCCAAAAGCAAAGGAATGCATAAATAAAAGGAATGTATGATATAGTCTAGTATGCTAATTTCAATATGATGCTCAGGATAGCCTCAAACTCTGTACTGATAAGCTAGCCTCCATGGCACTAGAATTACAGGCATGAAAACACACCTGGTTCAGGAGGTCCTGCGAGTGTTACAGCACAATGGGCACAAACCTTGAAGACATTATATAAAGTAAAATAAGCCAGATACGGATGGTCCACTTTTATGAGGTAGCTTTAATGTCAATTTGTAGAGCTAGAAAGTCGAACAGGACCTGACAGAGAAGAGGAGGAAAGAAAGCAGGCTTTCTTTATAGTGGGTATTGAGTTCTAACTTAGGAAGAGGAAAATAACCCAGAAACAAGTACAAATTGATAAACACACAACAATGTAGATATACCTAACACCACCAAATTATAGGTAAAAATGGTAAATTTCATATTCAGTGTATTTTATCATAAGGTAAAAAAAAATATTTTAAGCTACTCTGACAAACAATGAATTGATTTTCTCCTAATTCTAATATTTGGTCATTGAGAAGTTAATAAAAAAAAAAGTCAATATAAACTTCCTTACCTCTGCAACATTACATATTGACCCCAAGGCTTCACCACGAAAACCATAAGTTGTCAGATTTCCAAGGTCTTCATGACTGCTGATCTTTGAGGTGTAGTACTTCACTGCCATTACAGGGACATCTACAGCCTTGATGCCCTCACCATTGTCCCGAATCTCAATTTTATCAAATCCATAGTTCTCCTATAAAAAGAACATTAAGCTGCAGTCACATTTAACACAAGGTAAACAATCTGGTTATCTGACAACTTGAAGGAAAAGTTGACACTATACACACAGGAGTGTCAATTCTTTAGCTTTGCTAACTCCTATGTACGTTTTGTACAATAAAGTACTTGTTTTGTCTGGATCTTGATTCAACTCGAACACAAAGAGGTCAGTCTATTCTCTGAGGATTCTATTAATTTTCTCACTAGCATAGGTATTTATGGTCATTTATATTTAAAATTAAAATTTCTGACATAGCTTTTATATATATCATCCTCCAAATGAACTAAAACTAAACACTACCGGTAACCAGCAAATCGCAACCTGACCTCACCAAGAATCCAGCAGTCATCCTTATTTAGCTTGATCTTTAGCAAGTCCTTCCTTTTTACCTTTATAAAACATATTTTTAGAGTACCTTCTGTTTCTATTTTGTGGAATAGTTTGAGGAGAATTGGAATTAGATCTTCTTTGAAGGTCTGATAGAACTCTGCACTAAACCCATCTGGCCCTGGGCTTTTTTTGGTTGGGAGATTATTAAAGACTGCTGCTATTTCTTTAGGGGATATGAGACTGTTTAAGTCATTCATCTGATCCTGATTTAACTTTGGGATCTGGTATCTGTCTAGAAATTTGTCCATTTCATCCAGGTTTTCCAGTTTTGTTGAGTATAGCCTTTTGTAGTAGGATCTGATGGTGTTTTGGATTTCCTCAGGTTCTGTTGTTATGTCTCCCTTTTCATTTCTGATTTTGTTAATTAGGATGCTGCCCCTGTGCCCTCTAGTGAGTCTGGCTAAGGGGTTTATGTATCTTGCTGATTTTCTCAAAGAACCAGCTCCTGGTTTGATTGATTCTTTGAATAGCTCTTTTTGTTTCCACTTGGTTGATTTCAGTCCTCCTGCTGTCTACTCTTCTTGGGTGAATTTGCTTCCTTTTCTTCTAGAGCTTTCAGGTGTCCTGTCAAGCTGCTAGTGTGTGCTCTCTCTGGTTTCTTTTTGGAGGCACTCAGAGCTATGAGTTTTCCTCTTAGGATTGCTTTCATTGTGTCCCATAAGTTTGGGTATGTTGTGGCTTCATTTTCATTAAACTCTAAAAAGTCTTTAATTTCTTTATTTCTTCCTTGACCAAGGTATCATTGAGAAGAGTGTTGTTCAGTTTCCACGTGAATGTTGGCTTTCTATTATTTATGTTGTTATTGAAGATCAGCCTTAGTCCGTGGTGATCTGATAGGATGCATGGGATAATTTTAATATTTTTGTATCTGTTGAGACCTGTTTTGTGACAAATTATATGGCCAATTTTGGAGAAGGTGCCATAAGGTGCTGAGAAGAAGGTATATCCTTTTGTTTTAGGATAAAATGTTCTGTAGGTATCTGTTAAATCCATTTCTTTCATAACTTCTATTGGTTTCAATGTGTCTCTATTTAGTTCCCATTTCCAGGATCTGTCCATTGATGAGAGTGGGGTATTGAACTCCCCCACTATTATTGTGTGAGGTGCAATGTGTGCTTTGAGCTTTACTATAGTTTCTTTAATGAATGTGAATGCCCTTGCATTTGGAGCATATAGCAGAGGATGAGCTCTCAATGGGAGGAAAGGCCCTTTGTCTTGTGAAGATCATATGTCCCAGTACAGGGGAATGCCAGGGCCAAGAAGCGGGAGTGGGTGGGTTGGGGAGCAGGGTGGGGGGAGGGTATAAAGGGCTTTGGGGATAGCATTTGAAATGCAAATGAAGAAAATATCTAATAAAAAATATTTTAAGTGTTTACACATGATAATTCTCAAAACTGTTTTAGAAAGTTCACCAAGCAAGAAATGGTTGAGAAAATATATCTAACTTGGCAATCTCTTTTTAAATTTGAAAATTAAGAAGAAAAACCCAATTCATAGTTTAATTCTATTATACTAAGGTGTTTAAGAGTAACCAAATTTCTATAATGCCCCTATGAATTTTTATGACGGCCATATTGTAAACGTGCTCATCAACTGTCATCAGCCTTACTGCAAAAGACTCTGCAAACATCACCTCAGGTGCAAGCTACAAAGGGGATAAACGTCTTCCAGGAATTACATTGACTCTGTTTTATACAATGATGTCATACTTTAATAACCTAAAATCATATAATACTTTGTGAGTATTTTTAAGAATAAACTATGCGTTATAAAACACTATGAGAAGATATCTCAGATTTCAGTTTCCACCTGTCTCTCAATGTAAAATTAAGATGACATTCTGAAAAACAGCATGTCTGCTTTATTTCATTAAACAGCAACATAATATAAATGTAAATCTTACAACATAAATAACTCCAGGGATCTGAGTAAGATGAAAACACAAACATTCCAATGTATATTTAAAACAATATTAACATATGTCCAGAATCAGAATAAAACATGCCTAAGTACATTTATTAGACCCAGTTAGGCAGTTTACTCAGAAATCCTACAGCAGACATAGCCAATGCTGAGAGTAACTATGTAACTAAAGTCACAGCACTAGTTTACTTCTGTAAGAATGTGTCCATTGCCTGGTTAACAGTATTTTAAGAAACAATTTTTCTTTCAGAAACATTTAAGAACAAGACACATTTTGAGAGAGTTAAACAGGAAAGAGCAAAAGGGCAAAGTCCCACAAGGAAGTAAGAGTGACAGTGTATGTGTCTCCCTCAGAGACTCTGATGCCATCTGACAGATGTAAGGACACAATCACTTGGACTTACTGTCACTTGTATTCTAATAAGGCTAGTTATATATGAAATACCTAAGGAAAACAGTCACTTCAATTTTAATTCAATAAGCTGTCTTTCACATCTCAAGCACATAGCATATTACTTAAAGCACTGGTTCTCAACTCCGAATGCTGTGACCCTTTAAAACAGCTCTTCATGTTATGGTGACCCCCCAGCCATAAACTTATTTTGTTAGTACTTCATAAGTGTAACTTTGCTACTGTTATGAATTGCATAGCAGCAGCAGCAACAATAGCAGCAGCCAGCAACTTGCTATATTATGCACACACTAAAGCTTCACTTATAATCTGAAACATTAGGAGTAGAGCATAGTATCTGCCTAATGAAGCCCCCAGCTAACCTGTTAGTCCAACCATGCTAAGAACATGCTCATAAATGAGAAACCGTAAGTCAGGAACACTAGATTCCAATCACAGATTCACTACTAGCTGATTAAGTGATTGAGGTAAGCTTTGGGAACATTGATTCTCTGTAAATTGGCAACCAAGATAATTTTTGTAAGAAGTGGTTGGAATGTTATAGCCATTGGAATTTTAGCTGATAATAAATGAAAGTTAGATCCTTTTATTACAGGGTGGCTCTGTCAGAATAATAATGTCACGGTGCTTACAACAACAACAACACCAAAAAATCTAACAAGTAGATTTTTAAAACCATATTCTTACCTTCATTAACATACTCCTACACACCTAGTATATAGTAGATTACAAACAGGTAGGGAGGACACAAAAATATAGGGTATAACTCTATAAGCTTGAAACTTCAAATGAGCAATGTCACAAGCACTGATGGGTGCTTCCTAAACTTTTCCCACCCATAATTTCTTTTCGTTCCCCAAATTTTTACACATATATATATATATATATATATATATACACATATATATATAATAAAATAGGTATGCAAATTTGATATTTAATAAGTGACATATTTTGTTATACATATACTTTTATCATTTATTAAAGATGAACACATATTTGCACATTGATGGGATAGAGATGCCTGTTTATTTTTGCATATTTAAATCGTGGTGGAACATTTGCTATTTTTAGAACACAGAACATCTTCAAATCTTTCAGGTTTGATCAGCTGATTCTGTAATTATCAATACTCATAATATACTTTGTCTGTTTTACAAAACTGCATAACTACATTTAGAGCCTACGGAGGTTTGATTAGACTGGCCTCCATAGGCTCATATTTGGTTCCTAATTGGTAGAACTATTTTGGGAAGCACTAGGAGATGTGGCCTTTTCAGGTCTGGAGTCTCTCTCTGCTTCTAACTTGTGAATCAGGATGTAGCTCTAAGCTATTTCTCCAGCATCAAGCTTGCCTGCCTGGCACCATTCCTCCTGCCATGTTAATAGACGCACCTCTGAAACTATAAGTAAGCCCTCAACTAAATGCTTTCTAGGTTGTCTAAGTCATGCTGTCTCTTCACAGCAATAGAAAAGTAACTATGACCTAAGTTGATACCAGGGTTTAGGGTATTCCTGTGACAGAACAGACCATGCTGCTTTCTGGAGAAATATGGAAAAGACTGGGGCAGGAAAGCTGTTGAATGCTGTGAACAGGATTTAATAGGTCACCCTAGTACAAACCTGGAAGACAGTAGTGCTGAAAGCAATGTGGATTATATAGGCCCAGCTCAAGAGGCTTTAGAGGGGAATAATATTAGCAACTAGGCTAGAGACCATTGTTGTGATAACTTGGCAAAGATTGTGGCTGCTTTTTGCCCTTGTTCTAAGAATCTGCCTGAGGTTAAGTTGAAGAGTTTTGGATTAATGTCCTAGTAGGGGAAATTTCCATAGAGTTTAGGATGACTCTATTATGCAGTATTTAGTGACCACTGATAGGTAAATCTTCAATGTAAAAGAGCAAGCACATTTTGAGGATCAAAAGAGCACTGGAGGATGTAATGTCAAATTGGAGCCTTGGTCTGTGCTGAAAGACATAAGCAGGTGGGGGCAATAAAGAGGGTAGAGTCCACAGGGCAAGACCCTACCCAGCTAATCAGGCAAGTTGTAGAAGAAAAGGCCTAGGAAGTGAAAGAAAGTTTATACAACAAAGAAAAGCATCAACAAATCAAACTTTATGCAAACGTAATTCAAGGAGTAAGAGTAAAGGGACTAGACTCTTCTTCCTTGGTTAAGGAAAGCTGCCTACACCAGATGTGTGACAGGGGAGTCCCCATATGGAGGCCTGGTGAGGGCTTGAGAGGAGCTGGTTTTTTTTGTTTGTTTTGTTTTTTAAGTATGTATATTTTTTATTGGATATTTTCTTTATTTACATTTCAAATGTTATCCCCTTTCCCGGTTTCCCTCCCTCCTGGAAACACCCTATCACATCCTCCCCTCCCCTGTTTCTATGATGTGTTCCTACACACTCCAACTCAATTCCACCTCCCTGCCCTCAATTCCCCTACACTGGGGCATCTATCAAGCCTTCATAGGACCAAGTACCTCTCCTTCTCCCACTGATACCTGATAAGGCCATCCTCTGCTACATGTGCAGCTGGAGCCACGCGTATACTCCTTTGTGGATGGCTTAGTCCCTGGGAGTTCTGGGTGTGGGGCGGGGAGGTTGGTTGGTTGATACCATAGGTTCTTCCTATGGGGTTATAAACCCCTTCAACTCCTTCAGTCCTTTCTCTAACTCATCTATAGGGGACCCAGCGCTCAATCTAATGGTTGGCTGACAGCATCCGCCTGTGTATTTTTAAGGCTCTGGCAGGACCTCTCAGGAGACAGCCATATCAGGCTCCTGTCAGCATGCACTTCCTGGCATCCACAATAGTGTCTAGGTTTGTTAACTGTATATGGGATGGATCCCAGGTGGGACAGTCTCTAGGTGCCTTTCTTTCAGTCTCGGTATTTGCTCCTGTGAGGAGTATTTTGTTCTGAGAGGAATTGTTTTAACAGCTTCACTTTAGTGAAGTCTGGATTATGTTAGAGACTCCAAGATGTTGCAGATGCCAGAAGCCTGCAATGTCTATTGAGGAAAGCTGCATTCAGGAGGGAGAACCAGCTCAAGAGAGAGAAGTATGTTGCAGATAACAAAGAGGAGAGAAATGGGTGATATGTCCATCCAAGCTCTTTGATATTGGACTCACAGCTGCGGGATTTGGACTTTGCCCTGCTCGGTTTCAGTCTTGCTTTTATCCGCTATTTCATTATACACCTTTTCCTCCATTTTAGAATGGTCCTGTATATCATGTGCCATTGTATGTTGGAAGCATATGATTTGATTTTGATTTTACAAGGAGGTCACGGGAAATTTTAAAATGTAACATCCTGACATATAATAACTTGAAAAAAGAGGGATTTACATGCTTATGTGCTGAGGAATGATGGTAGGAAAACACTTAAAGTCTTTATTTCCATAAGATCAGAAAACAGCATGTGCAATAAGAATAACTCACAATATACAACAGTATGAATTTATAGTGAGGTGCTGTAGGCATGTCCTGACAGCACACACACATTCAGTCTTGCTTTTATCCGCTATTTCATTATACACCTTTTCCTCCATTTTAGAATGGTCCTGTATATCATGTGCCATTGTATGTTGGAAGCATATGATTTGATTTTGATTTTACAAGGAGGTCACGGGAAATTTTAAAATGTAACATCCTGACATATAATAACTTGAAAAAAGAGGGATTTACATGCTTATGTGCTGAGGAATGATGGTAGGAAAACACTTAAAGTCTTTATTTCCATAAGAACAGAAAACAGCATGTGCAATAAGAATAACTCACAATATACAACAGTATGAATTTATAGTGAGGTGCTGTAGGCATGTCCTGACAGCACACACACAGCACATACTTTGCTGGTTTAAGTCATATGAATAACTAAGGACACACATTAAAAGAAAACAGGCATTCAGGCAAGTGACTCGGTGAAAGGTTCCTTCCTATCTAGCATGTGTATTTTTCTGTAATTTCCTTTAGTGTTACAATAATCTTAGTTTACACTACAATTTATTCTTTAAAACGTGCTCCAAAATGTCCACTGCCTGGGAAAGAAAAGACATCAACAGTCTAACAGGACGATCTGTCCGCCCATTTTGCTGTAGAGGCCTTTGCTTCACAGGGACACTTACCAATCTAACATCAATGCTGGTAGCTCCGGCATCCAAGGAGTTTTCAATGAGCTCTTTCACAACGCTGACCACTGATGTGATTGTCTGAGAACTGGAGAGGAGGCGAACTGTCGCTGCAGGCAACTGTTTCATCCTAGCTTGCACCAGAGTAGCTAGAAAAGAATCATAAGGAGTGAAAATAAGAATGGCTAAACAATGCTGACTCTCACAGAGCAGACAACACTAGATGACATTGTTAAGAGCTTACCGGTGTTGAGCCACTACGTATACAAGGCTGAATTTTAAACTCACAGAGTAGAGATAACTAATTTCTTACTAATAACCTTAGATACAGGTACCATCACCATCTCCGCTTAGTGAGATGACTGGGACATGCAAAAAGAAACTAAGTTCATTCAGTTATTAAAACAGGGTAAAGACTTTATACAGAAAGTCCTGAGATATGTAATTAGTTACCTCTCACCAAGTACACTGTGACCCAACAGCACTAAAAAAAAAAAAACAAAGCAAAACCAAAAAACCAGGAGAAGTAGATTTTCAGGTAAGATGGCAGACTGGTAGCTACCTCCACATGACTGGTCAAGTAGAAGAATCAGAATAAGAAAAAAAAAAAAAAAAAAAAAAAAAAAAAAAAAAAAAAACAGATCAGACACAGAAGAAGCCGGAGGGAAAAAAGGAAAGAAGAAGGGGGTGGGGGGAGTGTCAGAAGGCCATTTGTTTTGAACTACAACAAAATAATCAAAATAAAAATGTTTAGCTGGTAAAAAATAAGACACAATGGACTTTATTTACAAAGAGAGAAAGAGAAGAGCTTCGGGAATTCACATATGCAATGGCAGAAAAACCAAGTACAAGGGAAAGCATGGGCAATCCTGAAAAATGATCTGAGCCAAAGGCAGCAATACAGTCCTGCTCACAGCAGGGGGAGGGGGCAGAAGACCTGCTCACAGCAGGGGGAGGGGGCAGAAGACCCTTGCAAACAGATTCTCCCCTTGAAACAGATTAGGTTTGAGTCAAGAGCGATCTACTCACCAAGAATCCCCAGATACTCAGGAGGAAGACAAAGCCAACACATGCACAAAGTCGGAGTTGTCAATCGAAAACAACAAGCAAGATTGACAAAGCCCTAGCCAAATTAAAACAAAGATTCTAATTAATAAGGGTAGAAAAGGAAAAGGTCATGTGACAAGGGCTCAATGAAATAATGAGGGTCATTTGGTTATACTTAAAAACATATAATGGTGGTTTTGTTGTAGCTTGTCAAAAGACCCTCACTCACACAAAGACCAGAGACATCATCGTTGCAAAACACATGGTGATTTTTACTTATCCAACATTCTGGGAAAGCCCCTCTCAGCACGCATGCCAGAGGAGAGACCCAGAACAAAGAAAGAACACACTTTTTATACCTTTCTAAGGGCCAGATATAGGCACCAGGGTAGTTTGGCTTATTTTAATTGGTGTAGTCAATAACCTTTAAGACATTGGTTGGTTTATAGAGGGTGACTCTCATTTTTTTCTGTTCTTGAGGTTTTTAGTGTGAGGCAGGGCAGAGGAACTGTTAATCTTGTTTTGGAAGCTTAGTAATTTTGAGTGTTAAAACTATGTTTCTATATTTGTTTAGTCAGCCAGTTTTTTATCTGACTCTGTACTTGGCCTGCTAGTACAGTTTGGAATGTCCTTTTGAAAGGGGAAGGTACTGGGTGGTCTTGAATTCATTTTGGATATTACAGTTACAGTTAGAATAAAAATGTCCCCAGCAGTCTCCCATAAGTGATTTCAAAATCTGTCCTACTCCCATCTAACTTTGATATAAATTCCAGTCTTTGTGTTTGCCTTTAAGATGCCTTACTCCTGAGTTCCAGCATGAAGAGAGTTTCCATAGGCTCCAGCCCACTCTTGGTCTGGCCATCAATTAAAAAAAAAAACCAAAAACCAAAAACCTAAAAGTTTTAATTGGCCTAATCAGAGTGGTTAACTATTTCAGTGGATCATTTCCCCAGCACATGAGTGCTGGGAACTGAACCCTGGTCGTCTAGAAGATCTCTTAACCTCTGAGCCATCTCTCCAGCCCAGGGAAAGCAATCTTCTGGGAAGGGGAAGATGGTAAAAGAGGACAATGGAACACAGGTGTCTGAAAGCAGGAGGAAGGAGGAAGGGAACAAACGCACAAGCAAGACTTGGGAACAGAGAACTGTGGTCTCCCTGCCCCTGGGGATCATGGTTCAAGTTGGGCAAAGGTCACTGCCTCATTAGCATGGGGAAGCATTTCACGAATCTCAACCGCTAGCTGAATGGGTTCTTACTGGTAGAGAGGAAGTTGAGCCTGTAATCTGACTAAGGCTACATGACATTCTAAAGGTAGAGATGTGTAGCGGTTTTTGAACTCCCGGGACAAGTTCAGAGAAGAGGAAGCCCTGCCAATGAGGAAGTCCTCCATACTGTGCTGAACTCAGAAGGCTATCCCGACAATGGTAGGACTTCGACCTTAATGAGCAGGGCAACAGGGGAGGGGAAAGAACTAGAACAAAGTGTAACACTCGTATGAATGAAAATGCCATAATAAAACCCATTATTTTCCTGCCAACTTAACAACTAAATAAAACAGAAAGTTCACAACAGCATAAGTGTGAGAAAACTGATGTTTTTCTCTTTTTCTCTCCAAGGGTTTTGAATATAATATGTATAATTCTGATTTCCTTCCTATTAAACTTCAAGTGCCTGGCTGGGGCCGCCAGGTCAAACTCAAGGTATTCCTATCAAATTAACTCCACAGTCAACCCCCAATGGAATGAGCTCCTATGTCATTTTACTCAGCAGGCTCCCGTTAAGCCCTGATAAACTCATCTCATTCGTGGCTTTACACACTTTCCTTATCATCAACTGTACAAATATGCATAATTGGTCTTTAGAAATTTTTGTTTTAGGTTAATAAGCAGAGACAAAAACAGAATGACTGAATGATTGGGCATAGGAGCCTCTCAAAAGTTAGAGCTCTTTACCTTAAATGTCCTGGTCCACGCCCACCATATCAGCTCACTGCGTCACTGAAAACAGGAGAATCAGAGACAAAGGCATTTTAAAGACTTCTTAAAAACCACCAGTGAGCTGTCAATAATTTAAGAATGATAAGGATGGCTGTATGAGTGTAATATGAGCTATGCCTGGCAGGCAATGATCACACAATGCTGGCATCTTGAGGTATGGATAACGATTCCATCATGTAACAGCTTCACTGGTACCTCATTAATCATGCAGATGTTTTGAAGTCTTACAGTGCCTTTATAGAGCATGGAGCCGTTTGGATTGGCTATCAAGAATCTCAAATCACTTTTAATCCAAATTAGTCAAACCCCAGACCTAAAACATGTTTCTAGTCATGATGGGAAAAATCTCTGTGCAGGTAACAGAGGTCCTTTGCTTGATGATCCAACAAGGAAACAAGTTTCTATTCAAAAAGAAACAAACAACTCCCCCCCCCAATTTAAAATGAAAATTTTAGTACTTAAAAGACATACAAGTGGATTTTTGCTGTTGGTATGTAGAGCTTGCCAGCTTGGAATTCACTGAGTAAACCTCAAACTTGCAGTAATTCTCCTGTGTGTTAGCTCCTGAGAGTTAGAATTAAAGGTGTACATCTGGGGGTGGGGGGGTTACATCTGCTTTTATTTATGCCTAACTTCAGAAAAGATTTTGGGAAGATTAGCTTGACAACACGTAACTCCTTTAGAATGCTAAGAAGAATTTTGTTGCTGTTGTTATTTAGGAGAAAAGACCAAAAAAACTGTAAAAACAAAACAAAGGAGCAAAATACTCTAAGAACTTCCTTAATTCCACACAGCTAACTATGTATTTAAACAATGAACTGAACCTAAGGAAATCTAGTTTTAAACAAAATGATACTGCAAAGCACAAAACAAAAAGTCAGTTTATGATTCTTTCTCAGGCAATATAAGAGCAGCTGTCGTGTGAGGAGCTGGTAACTGCGGCAGAACTGAGGCCGGGCACTGTAACAATTATGCCAGGATTGTAGATAAGCTCCTGAGAAGAGGATAACTTAATAATTCACCCATATTTATGCCAACATAAAGAAGACAAAGCTGACTGTCACAGCGGGAAAACAAACCAATGGTCAAAACCCAGGTCTTAAAGTCTTTATTGAAGCAAACTTAAATTCCTCTGCAAAAACAAGGCATTGCCTATAAAAATGGTGAGATGGGTCACTGGTTTGTTCCAAGGATCAAAGTAAGAACTTTATAAACACTAGGCATGGATAAAGGCACAGAAAAGGACAGACAAGGATAGAGGAGTACCGTAATGAAGCCAACTACTTTGTATATTAGCAGCAGAAAAAACAAACAAACAAACAAAAAAAACAAACTAGGCACAGAGGTACATACATAGCTACAATCCTAGGTCTTAGAAGGCTGAGGTAGGAAGATGAAGTGTTCAAAGCAGTCCTGTGCTTAATAGCAAGATTCTATTGGAGGGAATAAAATATCATAAATGGCAATTACTATTTTCTGATACCGGAAACTGAACCCAGAGGAAGTCCTAGAGGCTTCTTGGTTCCTCTGCACTCTTCCAGGGCACAGGAAGGGGATGCCACCTATGAGTCAAAAGATAGTCAGTCAGTCCCTCACCAGCTCCTGAATCTGCCTGGGTCTCAGCCTTGACAGCCTCCAGAATTGCAAGAAGCCTGTTGTTTATAAGCCTCCTGGTCTGTAGTTCTTTATCAGCTAGAATAGACAAAGGCACAAGCACTTTCACCTCTCTTTGTCTATCCAGTCTCCCTGTAAGCATGCTGATCTGAAAAACAAAGACTAGCCATTTCCCTTAGCCCTCTTTTTGCTTTTCTTTTCTTTTCTTTTCTTTCTTTCTTTTTTTTTTTTTTTTTTTTTTTGGTTTTTCGTTTTTTTTCCGAGACAGGATTTCTCTTTATAGCTCTGGCTGTCCTGGAACTCACTTTGTAGACCAGGCTCGCCTCGAACTCAGAAATCCGCCTGCCTCTGCCTCCCCAGTGCTGGGATTAAAGGTGTGCACCATCACGCCTGGCTATCCCTTAGCCCTCTTAAGACAGCAAATTTCTCCTTTTTTGTGACCAAACTTAAGGAAGTACCTGTATCTAGTGTTACAAATTCCCTTCCACCAAATCATTTCTAAAATAGTTGCCAAACAGAATATACTGTACCCACCTTTACACAAGTCTGAGTTCAACAATGCCCTCTGCAGACGCTAATCCCTTTCCTTGGGACCTATGTTGATTTTTTTTCTTTGTTTTGGTATTTAGAATCAAACCAAGGGTCACACAAGGCAAGCACTTTCCTGTAGCTATGTCCCTAGTGAGGGACCATTATCTATCTATGTCCCTAATGAAGGACCATATCTATGTCCCTAGTGAGGGACCATTCTGTTCACTTCCCAGACAGTTGTATCCATCTATCTCTGATGTCTTTGTGTTTTCTTGGTTTTCTTCCAAGGAATACGACCATCTCCCAACATAAATCTGATTGGCCACGAGACAGGCATTTCTAACAATTCTTGCCACTGCTCCCTCAGGTGAGTATCTGTAAAATAGACCTTATCATCTTGCCTCCCTCATCCTTTCCACTTAGCCTTGTTGTCTCTAAATAATACATTAGTATTGGTGGTCACCATAGTCAGTCAAGAACTCCATTTTCCTTTGTTATTAACTCTTTTTGTACCCCCAGCACCCAGCTTCCTCCTAATCAATCAGTTACAATATCCGTCACAACAATCCTTTCTGATTACTTTCGGAATAACCCTTCTCTCTCCCATACTCTTTAAGTACTTGGCTTGCATCATGCAGAGGATGTCTGTCAAAACCTTATCCTCAACTACATAGCTTTTTGAGTACAAAGAATCATATAGTATATCTCTGAATGAAGAAAAAAAAAAGGCAAGTTCAGTATTTTATTCCTGGTAACCAGTCCAGGATCAATGCAAAACACTAGGAATAATTTTAAACTAAGTGCCTGCCCTCTCAGCAAATTGCCAGGATCTCAAGTTCCACTATAGGTTTACTTTTAAACTGGCCTGTATATCATATCATCCCCCAGCCCAGTGTACCTCCTAACCTCCAATTCATCCCCTGTCTTAGTTAAAGTTTCTATTGATTCGACGAAACACCATGACCAAAAAGAAAGTTGGGAGGAAAGGGTTTACTTGGCTCATACTTCTAGATCACAGTCCATCACTGGACGTCAGCACAGGAACTTAAGGAGGGCTAGAACCTAGAGGTAGGAGCCGATGCTGAAGCCATGGAGGAGTGCTGCTTCCTGGCTTGCTTCCCCTGGCTTGCTCATCCTGTTTTCTTATAGAACTCAGGATCATCAGTCTAGGGATGATGATATGGGACAGCACCCACAGTGTGCTGGGCCCTCCCTCACTGATCGCTAATTGAGAAAATGACTTACAACTGCATCCTCTGGAGCCATTTTCTCAATTGAGGCTCTTTCCTCTGATGACTCTAGCTTGTGTCAAGTTGACACATGAAAACAGCCAGTACATCCTCTGATCTAGTATACCTCCTATCAATGTCTGAATTCCAGGGTCTTATTTATCTTCCTTCTAAATATCATACTTAGATGACCTAAAAGACAAGATAAATATTATTCTATCTCAGAATTGCTTTCTCTCTATGATTTGCTTGGTAATAAAATTAATAGCCAACATAGGAACTTCGTGGACTATCTTTTATAATCCTCGACACACATTACACATCTATGACAATGGAATGTAAAAGCTTGTTAACTTGCAGAAGATTACCATATTACTAAGACATATGCATATTTTGGCTCAGAAGGCTACACCTCAATACTTTCCAAGCAAGCAAGTTAGAAATCTCAACAATACTGTAAGAATTCCCACCATATACATGGCACCTGCTCCTTCCTGAGTTTCTTAGAACATTCTTCCCAATACCACTTCTGGTCAGCCCCTTAGTATTTCTCCTCTGAACGACTCCAATAACTACCAAATTGA
Source organism: Mus caroli (assembly GCF_978045245.1). NCBI lineage: Eukaryota > Metazoa > Chordata > Mammalia > Rodentia > Muridae > Mus > Mus caroli. The sequence goes on from NW_028227256.1 coordinate 50,092,644, forward strand.
TATATGGACTTAAATATTTGTAAGTTGTTTCCATAATTAAAGTATCTTTGCTATCCTACTTTAAATTTTTAAGATTTTTCAACTGCTAAGTATGTTAAGTCCAAATTCCCTACTACCCTATCTCTCTAATTTCATCCCATTTTCCAAACGTACACACAGTACTAATCTGGTCACACTACAATGTGGCTCTCTTTACCTAGATGTGATAGGATTTCCCGGGTCACATGACATTTTTCTGGGATGTCTTGTGTCAGTTCCCAAAACTCTTCTTCCATATTCCAATCTCCCAAGAGATTAGGCATCCCTTCATTTTTTTAATTCAAGCTCATAAATGGCTATTTTATTTATCTGTCCCTTCCTCCTGGCTCACACTGCTTTGAGGGCAGTGAATCTATATTGAAAACATATTCAGGAATGTGGCATATTATTAAGGGGTGTGCACTTAAAGACCTCCTCTGAAAAGCCAGAGGGTTGATGTCAGGCTTACATGTCCCAGCACACAACACATGGAGTGTGGGAAAAGAATTCATACCTACTGAGGACAATCCTAGTGTTGGAACAGTCCTAGTAGTGTTAGAAAAGAAGTCATGTTTACTGAAGCCAATCAACAGTCCTGGAAGTATGCTGTGATCAGAAAGAGAAACTGGTCTACAAAAGCAAAAAGATTAGAGAGCTTGGATTTTAGGGAGAAAACAGCAAATTTTACAACAGAATAAATCCAACCCAACCATCACACAAAACCAACACAAATAAAAGATACCTACACACACATACAAGCATTCTGTCAACTTTAAAATGTTTTTCAGAGTTATTTCTGAAATAAAACTGACAAAGTTTTATAAATACAAATCACCAAGGTTAAAAAAAAAAAAGCACTTTCAAAGATGATTTAGAAAGAGAACGGATTAATCAAATCTTTTTTTTCTCCCCTTCCTCATAAAGATGAACTTCTGGTATTCACATCTCTTCAGGATGTACACTGTCTTCATTGGGAATAACCACAAAGTAATACCTTTTTGTGTGAGACAACGCACAGCGCTACAAGCCGCTACACTCTCTAGCAAGACAAAACTTTCCCACCTTGAACCCCAAGGGTCTGAGCTCCAACTACTGCCGAGCCAGCCCAGAAGGCTTGAAACGCGTGCGCGCCAGCCCCGCAAATCCGCACCTAGCCCCGGGAGGCGCCTTCAGCCTCCCCGAGCATCACCGGGCACGCTCGTTCGCGGTGACACTACCTTCTAACTCGCATTCACCACCCACCGCGGCAAGCACTCAGCAAACCCCGAGCTGCACGGCCTACTTCGCTGGATGTCCTTCCGACCGAAGCACGGCTGCGCTCAGCGGGACCGGCGCTCGCGCTCCTCTTAGGCCCGCCCACAGCAGGAAGTGGGATTGGCGCGGCTGGCAGCCAATCGGCTGCTCGCAAGAGCAGCTTGGCAGCCTTCCGGAAGCGGTGGGGCGCACCAGTAGCGCTCTAGCGAGAGGACCTACCGTGGCTGCCGCGGGAATTGTCCTGAGACCGGCCAGGAGCTGGCGGCCCGTAAGCTCGAAGGCTTCCTGGAGCTGCGGCACGGCCCAGAAGGTCTGCGGCAGAGCGGGTTCCTGCTGCCTCCGGGGCTCGCGCTGTGCACCCTAGGTGTCCGCAGGTGGTCGGCGCGCCGCGGAAGTGCAGCGGTGACTGGGGCGGTGGGTGTGCGCGGGCGGGGAGGGCCGGGTAGGGAAGCCTTTGCGGCATAACCTGCTGAGAAAGGTTTTCTAGTCTAGCATAGGTGGCAATGTGAGGCTCTTTCCAGCGGGTTTGGGTTTTTAATATTTTACGTTGTGTGGGATGTTCGAACTATTCACCTTTAAAAGTGCATTATAGGTACTTGGTTATTATAGAAGCAAAATTTACGCGAGACTTTCCCTTAGTGTAACTTTCATCACTGCCTATTCCATACATCTTGAGAAGCCGAAAGAACATTTACACTCCAGAAACACTTGCGTAGCCGGGTGAAATTCCTTTCTTCAAACACTGCAATAGAAAGGATTTTAGGTATCTTTGAATAGAAGCTGAAATGTATTCTAGCGCATTTCCTTCTGTCAGACAACACCCATTTCAGTTTGATTGTAACAAAGTAAACTCTTAGGCCTCTTCAAAACTGTATGCTCACTATAATTGAGTACTAATACTAGTTCCTTAGTGTTTCTTCCTGAACATAAAAGGAGAAAGCAGGTGGGTGGGGGCGCGCGGAGGTAAATAAATAAGTAGAGAGTTTGGCTAAAGAAATATTGAGAAGGATTCATGACTTTAACCTAGTTGTGGTACAAATTTGAACCCCTAACCCTATAAATTTTTCATTTTACATCAATAACTTGTTATTTCTAGGTTCACTATTCAAATGGGGCACACAGCCAGACATTAATGGCTTATACACTTGTAATCCCTCTACTCTACAGGAGGATGGATACCTGTGAAAATGAGGGCAGCCTGACCAACCTATAAGAGAGAGAGAGAGAGAGAGAGAGAGAGAGAGAGAGAGAGAGAGAGGGAGATCAAAGCAAAATGCTTTTGACCTCTGACTATGGTTAAAATGTTCCATTACATGTTAGCATCTTGCCACTCAGACTGGTTGGGCCAGTTCTGTCCCCCCCCCCACACACACACACACACACATCTTTTTTAAATACTATTTTATTGGTGATTATTATATTTGGCAAAACTAGCTCCACAGAGAAATAAAAGTAGTATGCGGAAAGCTCATAAAAGAAAACAAAAAGATGACCTGAAAATACAAAATGGGCTAGACTACCATGGGAAGGGGAATGAAGAGAGCAGGAGAGGGAATACCCTAGAAATGTGGTATAGGCATATATTGAAACATCACAGTGAAACTGCTAACTTGAACAATTATATATTTAGCTCCTGGCTCTCACTCTGCTTACATTTTACATATATGTAATTTTTTTCTTTTTTTAAAGAATTTTGAAATCGGGTATTGCTATGCGGCTAGGCTGACCTCAGATTTTGGCAATCCTCTTGAATGCTGGGATGACAGAACTGAACCAACACACCTGGATCCAGTTTGAGCTTTCTTTCCCATTATTTCCTCTAGTTAAATTGACAGGCTAGAAAACAAGCTTTGGAAAAAGAAGCCATACAAATAAGCTTTGTCTACCGAACAGTAGTGACAGCCGGCACTGATAGTTTATTGCTTACGTTGACATCTGGAGAAGGCAGATTTTGGAGGTCTGTGTGCTCCAAGTGAGAAGGGGAGAAAATTGAAGTAACGTTTTGTCATGTCAGAATGTGGGTGTTTAGGTTTCCGACTATGGCACTGTTGATTTCTTTCTTTCCTGCAGAGCAAACATGAATGTTGGAGTTGCCCACAGTGAGGTAAACCCCAATACTCGTGTAATGAACAGCCGTGGTATGTGGCTGACATACGCTTTGGGAGTTGGCCTGCTTCATATTGTATTGCTCAGCATCCCCTTCTGCAGTGTTCCTGTTGCCTGGACCTTAACAAACATAATACATAACCTGGTAAGAACCCCATCTTCTTTTCAATATGGAGAGCTCTAAGATTGTGGGTCAGGGAGGTAAGGAGAAGGAAGCAGTGAGACACTATTTACTGAGTACAGAGCTTCAGTTTGGAAAGACGAGAAGAGTGGAGATAAGTTACTGGTGGTTCCTAACAGCACAAAGGTACTTAACACATTGTCAATCAAACCTATAACGTTAGTGGTGTTTGGACAGCACGCTGCTCTTCAGTACTGGGATTTGAACTTGGCCCAGTGAGTGTCCAGCAGGCTCTGGGCTGAACTACACCTCCAGCCCAGCACCTAGGGACTTTGTTAAGAACTCTGCATTCTGTGCTGTAAAAGTCACCTATTTAAAATGTACAGTTCCATACTTGGCATTGCAGAGATAAATACATGTATATAATTCAGTGATTTGAGATAATATGAGTTAATTTTGAAGAATTTTAATATTGGTTAGTATTTTTTTCCTTGTCACAATTTAACATTAGGCCCATTTCTACATTATAATTTGGGTTATTACATATTGATTCACTAGAATACTTGAACATAAATTTATTTTGTTTATTTAATTCAAATCTAATAAAGACCTTTGGTTTGAATCTTTGCAAAGTTTTTCTAAATTGTTTAAGAATACTTTATTCAGTATAAACATTTTAACTTAAGCACTTTTCAGCGTTTTATGGTACCTTAAATATTTCTTGTTGATTTTCATGCTCCTATATTAGCACTAGCACTACAGATTGTTACCAACTTCATTGACTACTGAGCATGTTATTCATCCTTGCAAATTGATCACTAGGAAGAGAACCCATCCAACACTGAAGCCATCCAACTTTCCTTAACCTTTAAGTTATTACTAAAGTAGAATAGAAAAGGAAACTAAGTCCAAACTGATTGTATACTTGCCTATTAGAGCAGAACAGAAAAAAATAAAATAAAGGAAATGGGTTTTTATGTTAATAGTTAATTTACATATGGGATGCTGGTGAGGTTGATGATCAGGATGCTGTGTTGGTAGAAATGAGAAGTAAATACTTCTTCCGTTTTAAGCGATAGACTTTGGTAGACATCACTGTTGTACTTTCTTGTTCAAGAGGTGGAATCACTGGGCGTGCTTGCACACAACATTGATTAGGGAGGCAGAGGAAGGTGGATCTCTGTAAGTTCAAGGACAGCTCGGTCTACATAACAAGGTCTACATGGTCAGGAAAAGGAAGACTGCATAGAGAGGCCTTGTCTTAGAGATAAAGAGGGAGGTGAATATCTCACCATCCTGGTTGTCTTCTCTTTTTCCTCCTGTCGAGTCTTCCTTTTATCGGCCCTTTAATATTAGTAATCTCCTCTGGTCCTCTTCTCTGATTCTCTTTATGCTGTATATTCTATCCAGATCATTCTACCTACCTGTATTTTCAGTTTCTATCTATAGACTAATGCTTGTATTTAGATCCCCTTACAATTGAAAGCAAGCATTTAAATGGAGTTTGTTTTAGTCCTGATTTAACCCTCACCACACCAGTCTGTTCCTAAGTTCCCTCTAGATCTTATCTTAAGGCTTTTACTGCTGACCACTGAATTTCAAAGGTAAAACAATGTAATGTCACCCTGACCTTTTCATGAGCAAAGGAGACTCCAGTAATAGCCACTCCAAGAAAGTTAGGTAGAAACCTGTAATGTCCTGTGCAAAAAGGACATGGCCACTTCTATATTGTGTAAATGCCTTTTCCTATGTATGCCCTATTTACCATTTCACTATTAACTTGACTACAGCATCATTTATCAGAAAATTATCACAGTGGTTTTCCTCTTCATGTCTCATTTCTACCCTCCTGTACTCAGACTTTACTTAGAAATATTTTTTAAATGTGTATCTACACAAGGCCTATTATAAGTCCTTTGAAGAGTCTCCTTTGTGTTTATAATAAAATCCCAAGCTCTTTGTGTGGCATAATTATTCTGTTCACCTAGTCTCTAAACCAAATATAGGCTGTAGGCTTTGTCCTAGCAGTTTGGAAAAAACAATATTGTTGTTACCTTTTGCCTTGGCTTCAGCCTTTCTGTTTCCTCATTCTGCCAGGCTGATTCCTGTCCAACAAAACTGCTCAGATTTCTCCTCCTATACAAATCTATAGAACCCTCTGCATTCGTTATATATTCATAATAGTTTTGTAGTTAGGAGGTCAATCATAACTGTTCATTTACTTTGGTGTTTGAAACAGGCTCTTGCTCTGGCCCCAGGCTGGCCTTGAACTCTTGGCATTCATCCAGTTTCAATTTTCCAAGAGCTGGGATTTCACGAGTGAGCTGACAAATCTGGCTTCTTTATATTTTAATCTCTCTGTTCTCTGTTTACTGAATACAGAAATTTAAGTGTATTATAAATACCATTTTCATTCCTGCCTTCCTTGTTTAGAAGTTGATTGACTTGAGATTGTGTCATAGTACACAACTATGAGCAAACAATGGTTAGCGGGCACAGTATAGGGAAGCATGTTTTTCATTCATTATTAGTTCAGCAAACTAAAAACCAAAATAAAACAAAACTAAACTAAATTTAACCAACCATAGATAGAGCAACTACGAGACTGCAATTGAAGGTTTCTATTGAAAATAGCTCCCATTTTAGCCAACTAGAATGTGATAGGTGAAGCTTTATTTAAGCGTGTGGAAATGGAGCTAATCACTGTAGTACAGAAACCATACTGCTCTTAAGAACCTACAGTGATGACCTTTATTTGATGCTACAGTTCATTCTTTTATTTTTTAATATATATTTTATTTTTGTGTATGTGTCTGTGTGTTCACACATACATTCAGATATCTGTGAATGCGAGAAGAGGGTGTCAGATCTCCTGGGAGTTACAGGCAGTTGTGAGCTGCCTAACATGGGTTCTGAGAACCCAACCTTGGTCCTCTGCAAGAGCAACAAGTATTACTAACTGCTGAGGGGTTTTCATACACACACACACACACACACACACACAAGTAATTCCTCTTGCCTCACTACAGTTAATTTTTGAAGATTATGTTAATAACTTCACAGGATTATCATTGCAGCTATAAAATGAATGATACTCTCTTTGAGTCAATAACTATTAAGTGCTAGTATACCAAACATGTATTTTCTTTTCCTAATTATTTTGGTTTATGAATAATAATCATTAATACTGTTGTATAAAAGCTACTAAAAGTGAGCATATTAAAAGAAAAGATACAGTCAGTAAAAATGTCATTTTATGTGATTATGTGCATGTTGCGTGCACATTGCTGGGAATAGGTTGGAGCATCATAGATACTAGGCATACACTGCTAGAGAGTTAACTATACTCAAGTGCAGATTTTATCCATTTCCATTGAAAAGGGTAAAAACTTTTGAGTATCCCATTTTAAACACTAGTGAGAGCAATGTGGTTCGAAGAAAACAGCAAAAAGATTGTGCTTTCCCTATATTCTAAGAAAAAAAATGTATTGGAGAGTAGTTCTTTTTTTTCATAAAACAATAATTTATCAAAGTACTTTAATACTTTCATATAAAACTATACCCATATTAAATAAAAAATCATTTATATCCTCTATTAACTAGTGCAGAGGACTATGAGAACATTTTTGTTTCATGAATTTTAATCTGTTTTCTCAGTCTGTCTCTGACTTGATTTATTGTCCTTGAAATAACTGTTTGACGGTTTGTTTCTAGTTTTTAGTGCTTGAGTTAGAACCTGGGGTGTTCTATAGCCTAAGCATGCCAGGTGCTTCAACACTAAACCACACCCTAGCTTTATAGCAGCTTTATTGATGAGTGATCTATATAACAAAATCTACCCATTTTAAACATGTAGTTGAATTAAACTTTTAAAATTTTTTCTAAGAATTGCATTCTTGAATACTGTATTTACACTATTTCCTCCCCATCCCCTCCAACCCCTCCATCACCACACACACACATACAGACACACACACACACACACACACACACTCCAATTCACAACCTCTTGTTATTGTTGCATATACATATATATGTATATAAATACAGCCTGCTGGGTCCATTTAGTGTTCCTCATATGTGTATGTGTTGGGATCAGATAACTGGTCAGAGGGCTCAGACCTGGAAAGGACTAGGGCTTCTTCTTCGCCTTAGATCGTTTGTGTTCCTGGATGAAAGACACACACTGCCTTTATATTTTTTAATATGCCTTAGGCAGCATAGTAGCTGGGTAGCTGCCTATCCTCCATGCTGTTAGAATCTTCTTTCCAATCAATAACCCCAACTTATCACATACTATTTGCTCTGTTCCATCTTGGCTGCTCTTTACCCAATTGGGCAGTGCTCTGGGCCACATTCTCCTGGCTTTTAGCTCACCGCTGCGGCCGCCTCCTCCTCCTCCTCCTTCCTGCATATTCTTCTTCCATGGCAGCCTCTCTGTCTGCCCTTTGACTCCTTTCTCTCCAAGCCTGCAAACCTCAACCCCACCTCTGTCTCTTCTGCACAGCTATTTGGTGTTGGCATCTTTATTCACCAATCAGAATTATCACAGGGACAAGGTCCCAGGGGCTACATGCAGACTCCAGGTCTTGGGGGCTGCACTTAACATTACAGTAGACGGTAAAAGCCAAAACCTCAACACCACCCATGTTGGCATATCAACTACTGTTACATTGTTTAGGCAGTCATACTGTTTAGAAATCATGAGTGCAGTTTCTCTGCTGTGTATAGAAGACACTGTCTTACAGCAGATATCCTGGATCTCTGACTGTTACAATCTTTCCACATCCTCTGCTACAGTGTTTTCTGAGCTAGGTTAGTGTAGGGATTGTGTTATACATATAGGACACCCTACAAGCAGTTGTTCTATGCATTTTTACCAGATTTGGATTTGTGTAATGGTGTCTGCTGCAAAAGGGAGCTTATTTAATAAAGTGAGAGTTACACTCACTATGGGTATAAAAGGATAAGAATGCAGTTAGACATTTCTCAGCTTTAAGAAAGTGGCAATAATAGTAGGTTTTCTAGAGTCCAAGACCTAACCAGCCAAGAATGCTTCCAGGTCAGTTCCAGCTGGATTCCTCCAAGTCCTTTATCTGAAATGTGTAGTGTATTCAGCAATGGGAATTTAAAAGTTCTGGGAGGCAGCAAAGGTTAGTGGTAAAGGTTCTTGAATACTCTTGACCAACACCTTAAAGGGCGGTTTCCTATGACTGGAGTCAGGGCTTTGTTAGACAGTTTATAACTCTTGGAGGGAACATTATCACCCCAAATGGCAGAATTAGTTCTTAATTTCTGAGACGTTATATACTTTTGAGAATTTAAAGAACATACTTTGTGTCTCAATGTTCCTTTTAGTGTATGTAAAAATGGCTTCTTGGCATTGGTAATAAAAACACACCTTGGTTTAGTATCGTCTTCCAGTGTGTCCAATAGTTGGTCTGTTCTAGGTCTTATTCCTCAGGTATTAGGGCCAATGGAAAACAAACACGAAAATAACAGACCATTGCACTCAGAAAAAGAGCCGAAGTCTATGCATGCGCCTAAATGGGGAGTATTCTGGGTATGAGTTATATAGAGGTTTCTGCCCTACCTCTCATTACTTAAACTTTCTTTCTTTTTTTTTTTTTTTTTTTTGTCTCACCAGCCCTCAGAAAAGTGGACTTTCCCAGGCTAGAGATACATCTTGTTCTGTTTCATATGCATACATATTCTAGGTCCTCTACACATAAGCCACTCACTAAATATCTGTTAAGAACTTTGAAAGATATGTTTTTTCCACAACTGCTCAGGTATTGCTGGATAAATTTTCTGTCTGAATTACCTTCTTTTTCCTTTTTTCTTTTTTTTATTGTTTTTTTTAATTAATTAATTTTTTTACACTCTATATTTTACCCACCCTCCAGCTGTTCCACATCCCATACCTCCTCCCTATCCCCGGTCTCCACATGGCTGTCCCCATCCCCAACCCTACCTGACCTCTAAACTCCCTGGGGCCTTCAGTTTCTTGAGGGTTAGGTGCATCATCTCTGAATGAACACAGACCCAACAGTCCACTTTCTCGGCTCAGTCAGCAAAGGGCTTGCTGCAAATTACATTTTATTACACATTTTCAATGAATTTTTTTAATCAATGTGCAAAATAATGAGTTTCACTATGACATCTACCATACAAATACTAATGCCTTGTTCATACTGCCCTACCCCATACCCCTGCAACCGTCCAGTTTCTCCCCCAACAGCCCCCTTATGCTTTGACTTCATATATATGTTTCTAAATCTACATTCTATATATGAGAGAAAACATGCATGTTCTGTTAATTCTACCCAGTAGCCCTCTGTCATGCCCTCCTCCCTTTCAACCCTTGCTCTTTTGAAACATATGTATAGTTGCATATTTTTCCCATTGCATTTCATGTCCTCCATATGCAAATATACTCAAAGCTAGATTTTATATGTTAGAAAATGCAATATTTTATCTTTCTCTTATTACCCTCTTGTTATCCCTTCCCTTTTACAATTTATCTTATTTTTGTCAATTTTATGAAACACACACAAGCACACGCCTGTTTGTTCATTCACTAGTGGTGAATAAAACTATTATGGTATATATACACCACATTTTATCTTATCACTATTCTGTTGATGAGCATTTAGGCTGGGTCCTTGTGCAGAGTGCAGTAATATAGAAGTAGTATATGTTAACGTTCCTATTTGTTTAATGAACATGTTCCCGTTGATTGTCCATGTACTGGTTTTCACAAATGAAACATGCCCCAGAAAGCTTTATACTTCACAGATACTGAACACAACTTTTCACTGTTTTATGAAAACCTAACTTGTTAGTTTAAATCATATACTCTTTCACAAATAGCCTAGAGCCATCATGATGCTTAACTGTCAGGATGCATTCTGCATTTGATTCCCTCTGATGTTTGCTTTTCAGGGGATGTATGTGTTTTTGCATGCAGTAAAAGGAACGCCTTTTGAGACTCCGGATCAGGGTAGAGCAAGGCTGCTAACTCACTGGGAACAGCTGGACTATGGAGTACAGTTCACATCTTCTCGGAAGTTTTTCACAATTTCTCCAATAATCCTGTAAGTGGTAGAAGTGTTAAGAGATTATGCATTAGATAAGAAAATAGTGTTTATTTATCAGATTTAATTGACTTTTATTAAGAACTTTTATCAGCAAGTAGAGGCAATAAGTAGAGTCATGAGGGACAGGCACAATTTTTAACAATTGGTAAGAAACCAGTTTTTACTTGAATCAATATGGATAGAAATACTACTATTCATCAGTGAATATAACATTCTAAGATACACAGATTAAAAACATTCGAGTCTTTGTTTCTTCTAAGGAAATTATGAGTACACTTTTTTGTATCACATATCATCCTAAAGAATGTTTTGCTGATGATAATTATAGATTACTACCCAACTATTCTGATAGCTCAATTCAAGCTTGGTCAGATCTTTAGTGTAAGACTAACATGGATTGAATTCTGTATCATCCATTCACCTTGGTTTGCTTGGGCTGGGGATGAAGCTCAGCAGGAGAAGGCTTGTCCAGCATGCACAAGGCCTTGAGTCTGATCCACAGCACCATATGAAACCAGGCATGATGGTGCACACTTGCACTCCCAGCTCTCAGGAGGTCAAGGCAGGAAGTTCAAGAACTTGGTCATGCCTGTGTAGCCAGTTGAAGCCTGTGCTGGGCCACATTGAGCTTTTCTCAGTGCCCCACACCTAACCCCTCCCCTAAAAATCGAAGTGATGGTAGCTGACTTAGTGGCACTTACCATGAGTTTCTAAAGAACAAGTCAGCTACACTGTACAGCTGTTGGACTCTACTTTCCTCTCAATACCTACATCTCTATTCCCCGAATTTGAATATTTTATTCCTAACCCAGTTTTTACCTGTTTTTGTGCTTTTGCTCAAATTGATTCTAAATGAAATACCATTTCCTCTTTTCTCCCTTGGCTCTATATAGGTATAATTGAGAAATAAATACATATTTTTTATGAGTTTTAAGAGTTCATAAGTACACAGATGGCTTATAATATGACAGTAGTTTGTACATGATATGTATCACACATAACTTAATTTTAACACTATAGCTTCATACATAATACTATATCCATGATAGTATCAGTGTAGTCTGAATTAGGTGAAAAGACTTTGTAAGATAGGTAAGTTTTGGATAGATACATTCACAGTAAGGACATTTTCAAGAGAGGATCTTAAAGGAATAACTTTTTCTCCTTCAGACTTTTTAATTTTTTGGAAATGAGTTTTGTCACATGTAAAAATTAAACTCAAAAAGAAAATGTCTCTATAATCTAACAGAAGGAAACGTAATAATAAGCATAAAGACTAGACTTGGGCTCTATTGGTTTTAAGCTGTGTGGCATTGCTCTTGCACATGCTAGAGAAACAATACAATTAGGATATTTCTCGGGCCCTTATGAGTTTTATGGGTTTTGTTTTGGCCATTTTCTTAAAAGTCTCAGGCACCTCATCTGTAAAACATAGACTGCAGTATAATATACATAAAAATTCTTGACATATGATGAATTTTCAATTAGCAATATACCAAAAAGTCAACCAAGATCTATCTATATATAGTCTTCCTAGTTTTCAAAATATTATTTTGACGCAAAGTTATATTTCAAATATTCTAATTAAATTCCTTGTATAACTAAAGAAGTAACTTTTAAGCCATCTATATAGTATAGATTTTTTTTTTTCTTTTTCCTTTTGTGGCACTGGAGATCAGATCCAGGGCATCCTGCAGACTAAGTCAATTGAATCACCAGCCCTGATCATTTTCAAAAGTGCTCTCATATTTGCTTTAATTTGTACATGCTATTACCACAGACTTTTGGATAAAGAAATAGACTCAAGCCAGCTAGGGTAGCACAACCTGAATCCTGGTACTGTGGACGTAGATGGGTTTGAGGACAGCCTGGTCTGCATATCAAGTTCTAGGCCAGCTAGAGCTACGTAGACCCCCATCTCAAAGGGAAGAAAAAAGGAACAAATTCATATATGTTACATTGGTAGAGATTATGACTAAATTGACTCATGAGCCTGGATGAAACTGAAGCTTTGTCTTCTATTCCAGGCCTATTTCATATACCTTAGCAAATAAACTGTTTTATACTGATTCTGCCTGAAATTGCATTTCCTCAGAGAGTCATCTAAGAGTGGGGTATTTCCATATACTCTACACGATGTTATTAATTTTTATTACAAGAAAGTGTGGTAAGGTGAAAACACGCCAAGATGTATCTGATTATAAATTAAACTGATAATAGCAACAAGTCAGTTAGTTGGCTTACTGAATACAGTGGATAAAGTCATTTTGTTCAGTGATGAAAGTATAAGACAGTCTTCAAGTATTTAAAAGCATGAAGAAAGATTTTGCAGCAAAAATTGAGAAATAGGGGCTGTAGAGATTTCTCACCAGTTAAAAGCACTAGCTATTCTTCCTTAGGACCTGAGTTCAAGTCCCAGCATCCTCATGGCTGGTCACAGCTGTCTGTAATTCCATTTTGGGGGTAGGGAGATCAAGTGGCCTTCTCTGTCCTCAGCAGGCACCCGGTATGCATGTGGTACACAGATACACATACAGGCAAAACATTCATACACATAAAATGGTTTTTTAACTGAGAAATATGGTTTAAGTGGAAGACTATAGAATTTCTTATGTTAGTAAATTCTGAAATAGATGTGTACAGTTTTCTGGCTTGTTTTCATTTGTGGAGGTAGCTGTTCTTTTCTAGCCAAATTATACAAAACTTGTTTTATGAGATAAAACTAGAGGAGAAGATCTTCCTGAGTCCTGTAATAGCAAACCAGATGGGATTTTCACCTGAATCCTTCAGGTTTCCAGATAGACTGGCTGTAGACTGCTCTGCTATAGCAAGACAATCATAACGTCAGAAGGGCAACTGAATGTGTCTTTCTTTCAACAATTCTGATTTCTGCATGTACAAAAGCTTGTTTCCAACGCTGTGCACGAGTTGTACATGACCTACACTTAAACTCTCCTAGGCATGTGAAATGTATTTGAAAGTCATTGCTCTCAACCATGGCAGACATCAGTGTGTTCCTGCACACACTGCAGAGATGCAGATGTCCACCCCACTTTTTAAATCTCAAACCAAAAGGTTTCATTTTATTTTAGTATCAAAATGATTTTATTTTTAGGCATTTGTGTATATTCACCCCTTTTGTAATGTGTTTCAATTCTAGGTAATTTCATTTTGGGATACTCTATGTATTCTACCTTTTTATCTCTGCAGATATTTTCTGGCAAGTTTCTATACAAAGTATGACCCGACTCACTTCATCCTAAACACAGCTTCTCTGCTGAGTGTACTTATTCCCAAAATGCCACAGCTTCATGGTGTTCGCATCTTTGGAATTAATAAGTATTGAAATGTTTGTGCAACTGAAGAGAACTGTTAAGAGCTACTGGGTTTCCTGTAATGAAAGAGTGGTTAATGAACGGCACTGTTTCTGTGATAATGTGAAATAAGAGGTATTTACATTGGAGGGCCAAGTACTTCTCCTTCATAGCTGTCTTGAAGTGCTCTACTTAAGGATGCCTCTGTCTAATTTGCTTGGTATATTTCTGAGAGAGGCTTTGCAGGCAGGCTGGGCAGGCCCAGCTTATAACTTGATGATAGTAGGATAAGAGTACAGTAACTAAATCCAAGGAAATGTGGGATTTGTAAGAAACTAGGTCCAGCTTATAGTGAGCGAGCATTATGTTAGGGAAAGAACATTCCAATCATTCGTTCATAGTCAGTTGAAGCAGACTTCTAGAAAGCAGAATCTCCTGTGTACATGTTCTTATTACTGTGCACAGTCTGCTTTGTATGACATACACCTAATATATGTCCTCGGGTTTCTGGCTTAGTATTGTGCATTGATAAATGAGGTAATGTTTGCATTTATTACATTACAGGGTTTGTGAGGGTTTTGTCTTCATTTCTTGCTCTAAGAGAAGAAGATAGGCATCATACAGTCAAGGCTCTGAGTCAACGTGCTCATTTTGGAACAAAGTAGGTTTTACTGCTTTTCCAGAAGCAAAGCTGCCAAACCAATTAAGAGAATAACTTACTTCAAGCACTTCAGGTCTTGAGTAGCTGAAAATTATTGTTTAGTTGGTTAAGTCTATCTTTCTTCAAAAAAGGAAATGCAAGATGGGGCGAGCTAGTGTGAGGAGACCTAAGTTATGAATTCTCTGTCTTAGTCTCTTACTCTCCATCCCCACAGTTTGGTTTGCCCATTAATAGTTCCTGTAAATGTATGAGTCTCAGTGTAGATGACCCAAAATGGTCCCTATATTCACAGCAACAACTATATTGAATTCTTGTGACTTGGGGAAGCTTCCTATAGTTGCTAGCACTCATTGTATAAAGAGAAGTAAATGCCTTTCTAAAGTGATATAAAGCTGAAAAACTCAGGAACTTAAGAGTGAGGACAGTTGTCGACCAACTTATAAATCGATTGTGGCAATACACAGAGTTAAGGGTAGTGATCATTGTTTCATATCTCAAAAGTACTGAATTTAGAAATCACTTGTTTGATACCGCCTTTGTATGTTTGCCTTTTCTTGTGTATCTTTAAATAACTGGGAATTGATGCTTTAATAAAAAGTTTTCTTTGGTGTAAGATTATTTTAAGTTTTCCAAGACAGTCATCACAACTACACTGACACTTTTCAGATTTATAAAATTAGCTAAAAATGTTCCTCTGTTTAAGTACATTTTTTCTTTATTCTTTTCTTTTAAAGACAGGGTCTCTGTGTATAGCTCTGGCTGTCCTAGAACTTGTTCTGTAGACCAGGATGGCCTCAAACTCAGAGAGATCCACCTGCCTTTGTCTCCTGAGTGCTGGAATTAGAGGCATGAGCTTTAATTAATTTAACTGCCCAGTTTAACTTCATTTTTGAAAACCTGTATTTTTACACATACTTAGAAATAGGAATTTCTCTTCCCATTTTCTGTGCTTTCTACTTTCAATGCTTTCAAAATATTTATTCGTAGCTATATGAGGGCTGGCTTGGTTATGCTGTTTTAGACTACAGAGTTTGTAAATGAGAAAAGTGTGTGCCTTCTGTAGAGGTGCTTACAGGTACTTGAGGAAGTGAGGAATACCATGGAGGGTGGGAGGTAATGGATGCGTGGACATTAACATGTAGCACACCTACAGCATTTGAATACATCTGAATACTGCTGAATAAGAAGTGGAAAGTAGTAATGGATTCTTGAACTCCAGAAATGTGTTTGAGGAAACTCAAGAAAGCCACTGGCACAGGGAAAAGAGAAAGGGGAATGGCAGCGTGAAAAAGTTACACAAAAAAAATGAGGGATTCATTTTATTCACAGCTCACTGACTGCTGTTGAAAATAAGCTGAGAATAGAAAACAGAATAGTTGGGAAGCGACTGCAGCCAAACAGTAACTCAGACTAATCAGGAGCATGTAAAATGGTAAATGGTCAAATGTGCACTTCATGGATGAGACACTGTTGGAGAAAGAAGAAAATGAAGCGATTCTGTAATGTGGCCTGAACCTCCAGTTGAATGGTTGTGTTAAACCTGAAAAATGCCAGTTTCATAAATGTGTACTTTAACTATTTGAGACATAACTGTCCTAATCTGGATGCAGTGGCCCATGCCTATAACCTCAGCATTTGCCAGGCTAGGGGAGGAGGGTCACTTGCTGCGAGTGCAAGGTCACACTGTCACAGCAACAATGAAACCTAATGAAATCTAATGGAGTCAGGAGGCACTCTGGCAACTTCCGTGTAAATGCGCCGCTAATTTCAGCACTCACAGCAGATCTTTCAAAGATTTTAATTATGATTGTGTGGGGTTGTACAGGAGTGTAGTGCCTGCAGAGGCCAGTAGGGGGTGTTCCATCTCCTGAAGCTTGAGTTGCAGGGTTTGAGTTGTCTCACTAGGGTGCTTGGAATGGAGCTTTGATGTGCGTCTTTTACCCCTGCACCATCTCTCTGGCCTGTCAGTGTAGCTTAAAAATGGTAGTGGAGATTGACAATGCTTTCCTATTTCTTTCATGGCAGTTTTCACTGCTGTATGTTTTTCCAAGGTGACTCCTGTGTGGTTTTGACATGTCACATTTCTTTTTGGGTTTTTGGTTTATGGTGTTTCTGTCTACCAAACTGTAGATTCTAAGAGAGCATAAAAACAGCTACTGACAAAATATCTATGTGAGTTACCCTAATAGATATGTGATGGCACAGCACTAAGTTAGAAAAGTACTTAAAGATTGTAATTCTTACACTGCATCAGTTCACTCTCCAGCTGCTGGTTTAAACTGTTAACAGTATTGAATAAGCCTTACTACAGCAGTTACCATTGCCCATAACATACAGTCTCACATTTCTCCCACTTGCAGGATTGCTCTAAGAACACTTTGTTTTTTATTGTATAGAGTGCAAGCTAGATACAAGAGGTGATGAGATGAGACTTTCTTTTTTCATTCTGTTACCACCTCAGCTGTTTTGATTTGATGGCCACATCACTGATTGACTCTGTGGTCACAAAAACCTCAGATCTTCAACATGAGCTATCAGGTGATGGCTTTCCCCTTCATACACTTAACAAAATGGGTTTACTAAACCAAAGATAAGAGTTTTTCTTGTCAAAATCTATCTTGTTAATTTTAGCCTATCTTATCTACCTACTGTTGAATTGTAAATCCTCCTCCTTTGAGTCCTGAATGTTGAGATTACAGGGTGCACCACTATGCCTAGCTAACTTTCTCTATAATTTTAAATTTAACATACAAGCTAAATTGTCTTTGCCTTTTCATTTTGCATAAGTATATATTTATTAAAAGTCTCAAAACATAAAAATTACAATTAAAAAGTAACATCCTAAAATGAATAAAATTATTTTTTCCATGTAAATAGCTGTATTGTCAGTCTTATTTTTTACTTTGCAGAACAGATTTTTCAAGTAGTTTGTATTTTGGTTGACCATATTATCATGAGGATAAATGTTTGAGTGTTTTCCTTCATCTTCTACATTTAAAATTGGTGAAAAAATTTATTAACATATTAACTGTTTCCTGGGAAAATACAGAGATCCTTTGAAACAGATGTTCCTCTCATGAATTCTCCTCAAACTATGTGCTTCTCTCATTGCACTGTTAACATTCAGGAGGGTAGAGATTCACTCTCTCCCTTCCCTGCTCCAAGTATGCATGGCCTCTACATACTTGGAGAGTGGGGAGCTTCCTCAGAAGTTACATTTTCTTGATTCAACAGTTCTGCTTTGTTTGTTGTGGATCTAAAATGTTCTTCCAAAGGTCAGTTCTAAAGGCTTGATTGCCATGCAAGCTGTTCCTAGGAGATAGAGCCTATTCAGAGTAGGTCCCCGGGGTCGCAGATCCTGTCTACAGCATGGTTCTCCTTATTTATTGTTTCTCACCTAACAGTGAAGTGAGCATGGTCTTCTTCCATGTGCTCCCATCATGGTTTTCCACCTGATCACAGTCCTAAAAGCAATGAAGTCAGCCATACATGAACTGAAATGTCAGGAATGATGAGCCCAAACGCCCTTTCATCCTTTGAAAGTGTTCTTCATGACAACAATGAAAAACTTACTAACAAAGTATAGATCTGAAAGAAGTAAAAGCAGGAACATGAATGTATGAACATACATGTCCACAGCCGCATTCTTCACAATAGCCACAAGTTGACATGCCCACATCAAAAGGAATGGATAAAATAACGCAGGTATGCAATAATATGTGATTCTATGTTTAAAAGGGAATTTTGATATATGGTAGACAACAGATAACCTCAAAGACCCTATGAAGTAGTCACAACACGACAAATGTGGTTATGATTTCCACTTACATTCATAAAAACAAAGGAGAATAGTTGTTGCCAAGATTGAAGTATTAATGTTTACCAGCTACTAAATTTTAGTTTGGGAAGATGACTTTTGGAGATCAATGGTAGTGAAGACTATAAACAAGGGTTCTTCAGACCATGTATTCTCTATCTTTTGCCATAAGAAGATAACCTGAAGGACAAGTTGTAAAGTAAGTATACTACCTCAGCAAACGTAAGAGAAAAATCCTTTAAAAATGAAACCAGACGAACAGTATTTCCTACAGTACAAGGATTTTTCTCACGTCAAAGATGGAATTGCTTATTAAAGAAGACTGGAAAGGAGAAAGGCAGGTGGCCATAGGATGCATGACTGATTTGAGACTGGTATGTGACTCAAGTGGGAAGCAATTCCTCAACCTTGAAATATTGGCCATCAAGAGCACTAAATTTATATCTACTGCTTTCATCCTCTGCATATAATCTTCTTTTGATCTTCATTGTGGTTTATTGAAAACAAAGATGAGAGACCAGCAGACTCACTATCCTAGCTCCAACATCATTACATTTTTCACAAGTTAAAAAAGTAACAAGTTCTGATGGCTTTTAAATGGTGTTCTAGCAATTTGTGATGTGTGACTCAGTGATCTAGAGTCCAGTCACTTCCAAGCCAAAGCCTGGAAAGGAATCAGATGCAGAAACCCAGGAATTAGGTCATGATCTTGCCAGGCTACAGATACAGCCATTCAAACCACTCAGCCTTCTCCAGGTTACTCCACTTTGTGTGCATTTCCAGTTTTCTACGTTTCAGTTACTTGCATTGAAGGTCGAGGGTTAATCTTAAGCTTTTAGCTCTCACAACTAAGAAAGTACCTGCCATAGAGGAACAGTCTGGATGAATGTGTGATAAAGTCCAGGTAGGCCTACAGGAGTGGGTATTTGTAGTCCCAGTTACTGTGGAGGCTTACAAAAGGAAGTCCGGGAGTTCTGGACAACATTGCAAGAACCTGAATCATAGATTTTAATAATATTTCATACACATGTACATGCATCTAAGTGGAACACGTAAGGTATAAGTATTGTAAAATTCTTCCTATTAAATTCACCTGACGGTTAAAAATGAGTTTGTCTTCTGGCATTTAACCAAACAGGTTCCAGACTCAAGGTTGCCCTGGCCCATTCTAGTGTTAGTCAGAGGCACTTAACTCTTGTGACTAAATTCATTCAAATTTAGCAGCCCAATTATCTGTAAATGAGGCCACCGAAGCACAGTATCTCCTGGATGTGCTCCTGACCTGGCTGGCACAAAATTGTTACTTTATTGTCACAGGTTGAAAAAAAAGTCTCATTTTTTTAAAGTAAGTTCAATATTGTAATTATGAATTTACTAGCACCTTCTCCTAGAGTTTAGTATAAGTCTGTGATAAGATTTACCTGGTGCTGGTGCTGGTGCTGGTGCTGGTGGTGGTGGTGGTTTTTTAACTCATCAAAGCAAAGATCCAAGCCCTTCCCAGCCTTGCATTGTAAAGCCTTTGCTTGCTACAGTTTTAAAGTTTAGGTAGAGAGGAAAGATTTGGAATGCATCCATTTGATTGTACTAACAAGTACATGCTATACAGAAAGTTGACAGCTGACCTAGTAATCTGGGGCTATAGAATGCCACGGGTGCTTCACTTGGGATGATAAATGGAGCAGTTGTTTAAACGGTACAACCAAATACACTTCACTGAGAATCAAGTGCTGTTTTTGCGGGTGTTCTGACTTCTGATGAAAATCCTTTCCCCATGAAAATGGAAGGTTTCTCAGGCCACTACCTTTTAAGTCTGGTGACAGCTTTCCTAAAATAGAATGACAGTAAATCCTACCCTTTTTCTCTTGGTGGCAGCAAAGTTCTAACGGAGGGCAGAACCCTTTCCTTAAATGCGGCATAGTGTGGGCACAGTGAGATCTACTGAATCTGGATACCTTTTCATGAGTGGCTATTAGCGTGATTTAGTAAAAGTCCTGGTATTCACAAACCTGGCAGGAACGCCTGGGGCTATAAGAAGCCTTTAAGCATTTCTTTACTGAGACAAGAGAAGGGCCGCCGACCCAAGGACGGCGACGTCACTTCCGGGCGCCTGAGTAGTGCAGGCGCCCGCAGTTTCTCAAGAAGGGGAATGGAGACTGCTCGCGCACGCGTCTTTCCTGTCCCAAGCTTTTGCTCACCACCAACAAAGACTCCGTTGCTTTCCAGCAACAGATTCCAGCTGTGTTGTCCAAAACTAATTCTTCTGGAGAGGCTGTGGGAGCTCACGACTGAAATCTGCGCGTAGTTTACTCTCAGCCCAGTCACTGCAGGTCTGCTTTCCCAGTTGACGCGTTCACTGTATTCCTAACCCCAGTTTTGCTCATTCCACACGTCTTGCAGTGTGGGAATACTAGAGTGTTTATGTTTAGTGATGGATTGCTACCTTTTGGGGAGGAGTTGATGTGGGGAGAAGGGTTTAGGAAGAGGTTTGGGTGGTGAACCTATTACAAAAAGTGGAGATGTGAATCCGAAGATTGGATAAGTGTTTACAGTTGTCTTTGCTGAGATGCTGGGGTTTTTTGCTTGGTTTTTTTACAGTGAACTTTATGAGAGGGCTTGCTTCCAAAATACAAAATTAAATTCTGATTCGTGAGCATATATTTTAATAAACTGTCCAAATGCAGTACACTCTTATTATCTGGGGGAGGGGAGGTCAATAAATGGGAGGCCTTTATTTTTAATTTGATCTATTTGCCTTTAATTTTTAACATCATTCTAAGTAGGACTGTCCACTTAACTATTATACTATAACATTAACTGTTGTATAAAGTGCGGTGTTGAGCATGGTTTACCCAAAATGCCTGGACCAGAAGTGTTCCAAATTTCAAAAAAAAAATTTTTTTTTTTAATTTTGAGATGTGCCATATTCGTGACCAATCTGAGGATGAAATCCAGGTATAGATGTGAAATTCGTGTTTCATTTGCATACTGTAAACACAGCTAAGGCAATTTTATACAATAATGTTTTTAGTACTTTTTGTGTCTCCACTAACAACTCAGGTGGTAGAGCGCTTTAGAGTCTGACTTTGGGGGTGCTCAACTTGATACATTAATCATTTTATATGCTTCTCATTTTTCTCTTGCAAAATTTGGTTTATTTATATCTAGTGATTTCTAGGACCTCTAAACGATTTTGATGTTTTTACAAATGTTCTTAAAATTTTGTAAGTCTGCCTACTTAAAAAATAAGATAATATTCATTATTTTGTTTAAATAAATGAATACTTTGCAAATGACATAATATTTCTGTAATTCTTTTCTAGGAAGTATTTGTAGAGTAACAAATATGCTAATGTTAAGAAAGACAGCAGGAGCTATTCCCAAGCCCCCAAAGAGTAAAGTTTATGGATTTTTAAGAAGATTTACTGTTCATCCCAGAACTCTCTCTTGTCATAAACTGGTCCTGGGAATTGAAACCAGCTGTGATGACACAGGAGCTGCTGTGGTGGATGAAACTGGGAATGTGCTGGGGGAAGCGCTGCACTCCCAAACTCAGGTTCATCTGAAGTAAGTAGCAAAGATTTGGGTCATTTCCCGCCTTTTTAAAGAAGAATGTCACCACTCTTCCATTTATCATGTATAAAAGTCAAAATGTAATAGTTAAATTATTTTCTATTGTGTAAGACCACTAAGTACCACAATAAATAACTATGCCTTATGGTACACACCTTTAATACCAGCACTGCAGAGGTAGGCAGATGTTCCAGGCCAGCCAGTGCCACTCAGTGAGACTTGTCTCAAAAAAGAAAACAACAGACAAACCAAAACCTGCTGTAGAAATATCTCATACCTTGTCTTGGCTTTTAAGGCTTCCCCAGTTCACAGTAGGGTCTCAACATTTGCCAATCCTTATAACAGAAGGAAGCAATAACCATTCCCAGAACTAATAAATTTTCTGATGTTTTTCTCAATGATGCCTTTTCCCCCTGTATATATGTTTTGTGGTTTCAACAGCAGTCCCAGGAAAGCATCATCTGATAGTTTAAAAAAAAAAAAAAACTATTCACATGTACACATATAATTCACATAGTACTTAAGACATTGTTGTATTAAGCTTGGGTTTATAAAACCAGCTGTTTGCAAATGACCAGAGGACTGGTAACTTAAACAATTGGACTGGATATAAAGTGTAAAATATACTTAGCTTTAACCAATTGTCACTCAAGAATGTAAAATTTAAAATGATTAGAGTATCATAATTTTCAAAAGAAAGTGGAAATCCACATTTTAAACATAATCTCTAGTTTGTGTTTTTAGATTACTCCAAAATCAGGTGGGAGTTTCACCTGTCGTCTCTACTTGCTTGCCTCAGGCTGATGTGTAGTTTCATAATCTGTCACACTGAGACCATGCATTTTTTTCAGCTTTCTTGACTATAAAATCCAGATAATCATAATGCCAATGTAGTAAATGTAAATAAATGTGAATTATTTTAGCACACTTCTGTAGTTTTTGACAAATTTAAGTGGTTCAATACAATGTAGCCATTACTAATAGCAGTTCTGTTCCTGTCAACACAGTGAGGAGATCATTGCAGGGTAGTGTAGGAAGTGTAATAGTAAGGCACTGGTTGCTAGCATGTCCCGTCTTTCAGACCACTTTTTCCTTGCCACTTCCTATCCAAGTCAGCCATCCAGCTGTTGTAAATATAACCCTCAAGTCCTGCTTGACACAGTTCTCTCCTTCCTCATCAACTTAGTTCAATCCTCCCTTGCCCCTTGCCTAGACTCTAACCTCAAATTTAAACAATTCCCTAATCATCTGCATTCTTTATACAAATTAAAACATGATTATAAAATGTGTTCTCATTAGTTATTGGAGAATAAGGCCACCGCTTTACTCATTATTTGTCTTTATTGTTTAGCATAATTTTTATTGAAAAAACACCAAAGAAGGCATGAAATGGCTATAAGAAGGAAGAAATGAATGGGAGGAAAGGACTTGAACTCAAACATTCAAACTCCCAAATTCCAATCAAATATTTCGATATGGGGAAAAAACCAGTCAGCATATTGCTTTCTAGTGTTTTCTGACATCACAATCTGTGATGGTCTCCAAGAATCAAAAGACACAGCTAGAAAAGTAAAGAGACTTTGAATTTGGTGGTGGCAGTAAAAGTGTTACTAAACTAAACATTAAGTGTGGAGACTAAGGTAAAATTGAATGTTAAGGGCAAGTGAAATAGCTCGTTAGTAAAGGTCCCTCCTGACCAGAGTTCAGCCCCTGGAACTTCACATGGTAGAAGGAGGACACTGACTCTGCAGGTTGTTCTCTTACCACCTCTACATTCACCAGCCCTCCCCTAAATAAATAAAAATGTAATCTAAAAAGTGTAAATTGCGTACTAGATTTTTTTAAATGAGCCTTGAAACTCAAATGACTCTGAGACAAATAAGTATATAAAGTAGTAACTAAGTGTTTATTGAATGTTGTCAGCATTTTCATATCTGTATAGAAATTATCCACCTAGTCTTAAAGTGGCAGATATTTTGCAGTGATGTGTTCAGACCAGAGGTAAATCTTACAGACCCTGTGACAGACGGTAAACCAGTTATATGCTACTGTATCTGTTGCTGGCCAAGTTCCACCTGTTGTCTTTCCCATGCTCGAGACTGAATGCAAGGCCCTGAGTATGTTAGACAAGCCCTTTACCACTGAGCTGTATTCCCAACCCTCCCTGCTAATTCTTAGCATTTGTGTGATCAACCGCTGTCCCACATAGACCCAAAATCCCAACTGCTAACTCTGAGCACTAAATTCCCAAACTTTATTTTAGGATTGTAAGCTATCTCCTGTCCTGGTGTGACCTCAAGTGTACTGTGTTTAAAAATAAACTCATCTTCACAAAACTGTCTTCATATTTCTCACTGTTTTATTTTCTTCTTCTCCCAGTCATCCCTACCAAATATGAGTTATCTTTGATGCCTGGACTCCTCATATTCTCTTGTCGAGTTTAACATATAGTTACTTTTGACAAATTACTCTTGCAGTAATTTCTGAAATTCTCACCTCAAAAGTGTTGGTTTGAGCTAAATGGATTAGCCTGTCCTTCCTTTGTTTATGACCCATTTGAAATGCTTTATAATGCTATTCTGGTGACGTCATTCATCAGAAGTAAACTCAGGGGTTTTGAACACAGCATGAAAAGTCTGCAACAATATTGAACTCTTATTGGACTTACATTATAAAGCACACAATGTGCTTTCTACAGTGATTCACTTGGGAGAATGCCTTCAGATGTAACATTTTCTTTCCTAGTTTTTTTAAAGACTGTCTTTTTGTTTCAGAACAGGTGGGATTGTTCCTCCAGTAGCTCAACAGCTTCACAGAGAAAATATTCAACGAGTAGTAGAAGAAACTCTCTCTGCCAGTAGAGTCACCCCAAGCGATCTCTCAGCAATCGCAGCTACCATCAAACCAGGACTGGCCCTGAGCTTGGGAGTTGGCTTATCCTTTAGCTTACAGCTAGTAAATCGGTTTAAAAAGCCATTCATCCCGATTCATCACATGGAGGCTCACGCACTGACTATTAGGCTCACCAATAAAGTAGAATTTCCTTTTTTAGTTCTTTTGATTTCTGGCGGTCACTGCCTGTTGGCGTTAGTCCAAGGTGTTTCCGATTTCCTCCTCCTTGGGAAGTCTTTGGACATAGCGCCAGGCGACATGCTTGACAAGGTACGCTTCCTGGGATCTTCTCCTTTCCTTCCGGTGCTGCTGCCAGTCTGCAGACTACTCACCCAGGCAATTCAGAACATTACCTAAGTAGACTTAAAAAACTATTTTTAAAAATTACTACCAAAGGCTTGGTGGGGGTAGCAGTGTAGACTACAAATTCAAGGCCCAACCTTGGCCTTTAAATGAGTGTGATGCAAACCTGGGCCATGCAGCAATGTCTTGTCTTAAAAATTAAGAGTTGTGGCAAAGCTTAGTGGGGCACATCTTGAATGATAGCTCCTGGGAGACAAGAGGCATGTGGAGCTCTGAGTTTGAAGCCACCCAGGTCTACATAGTGAGCTCTAGGACAGCCAGGGCAACAGAGAGCAAAACAAAACAAAACACAAAACGCTAAGAATTGTAATAACTTTAAATCTTTTTCTTTTAGATAGGTTTCATTCTGTAACCCATGCTAGACTCAAAACTCACAGTGATCCTCCTGCTTCAGCCTCCCATGTGCTGGCATGATAGATGTGAGTCACCACTATGTCCATCTCAATTTTGTAATTTTTAGCCATTTAATGAAATAAGAATTTTACATTTATATGTAAAAGCTCAAAGAGTTTCCAGGTGTTGGTATATATTTAGTCAAATACTTCTTGTGAAAGTGTTTGGGAAACTAGCATGCTGCAAAAATATAAAGGTGTGCCAGGCATGGTGGCACACGCTTTTAATCCCTGCACTCATGAGGCAGAGGCAGGTGGATTTCTGAGTTCGAGGCCAGCCTGGTCTACAAAGTGAGTTCCAGGACAGCCAGCGCTATACAGAGAAACCCTATCACGAAAAACCTAAATAAATAACATAACATAACCTAAAGGTATTCAGAGATAGGGACGAGGGATGGCAGTCCATGCCTTTAATCTCAGCACTTGGGAAGCAGAGGCAGGTGGATTGCTGAGTTCAAGGCCTGCTTGGTCTGCATAGTAAGGTTAAGGTCAACTGCATAATTGCTTAACATCACAACAGTTTTCTTTTAGTAATATGGAACCTACTACCATAAATAAAATGATAGAGGGAAAAAATAGGTAATTTACTTGTTTGCTCATTTGTTTATTTGGTTTTTGGAAGTAAGTTTCTCCGTTTAGTCTTGGCTGTCCTGTATCTTGCTCTGCAGACCAGGCTGCCCTTTGCCCACCCAGACAGATTCTTATTTTCAAAGTTCAGCATTAAATAACCATCTCCACTTTAATTTTCCAGTCCCTGTACAAGAGAGTCTAGGGAAGCAGTACTTGGACCCTGCTGGTCAGTTTATTGCAGAGAGGAGTTGCATGGTTCCTGAAATGAGCAGATGCTCTGGATTCATTCAGGATTTTAGAAGGAATTTTTTTATTCATTATCTTTATATCTTACAGTTTTAAAATGTGTAGCCTATGGCTCATATGTTATGTCCTTATTTTCTTAATGTTACTTATTACGTGTATTGGCTTGCATATTTTGAACCATCCCTATATCTCTTCTGGTTTGAAACTGACTTGGTCAATAGTGGGTTATCTTTTTCTTAATAATTTGCAGTCAAAATATATTTTATGAAAAAAACTTTAAATGCTTGTTTTTAATAGGTGGCAAGAAGACTTTCTTTAATCAAACATCCAGAATGTTCTACAATGAGTGGTGGAAAAGCTATAGAACATTTGGCCAAAGAAGGAAATCGATTCCATTTTACTATCAATCCACCTATGCAGAATGCTAAGAATTGCGATTTTTCTTTTACGGGACTTCAACATGTTACTGATAAGCTAATAACACACAAGGAAAAAGAAGAAGGCATTGAGAAGGGGCAAATCCTGTCATCAGCTGCAGACATTGCCGCTGCGGTACAGCATGCAACAGCGTGCCACCTTGCGAAAAGAACACATCGTGCTATTCTGTTTTGCAAGCAGAAAAATTTGCTATCTCCAGCTAACGCAGTACTAGTAAGCTTTGTCCTCTCCCCTGGTAGTAATAGTATACTTTCCAGTCTGTTTTTTACCCCCAAGAATCTAGTTGACTTCATATTTAGAATGAATTGGTCCTTGTGTCTCATACAGACAGCATGGAACAATACAGAATAAAAACAATGTATAATCACTGTGAATATAAACATAACATCTTTATGGGGCATATCTACAGCCTGTACTAAAAAAATCCCAGGCTACATTTCTCTCTGAATTTTATTGTACTTTCTGTATAAAAAGAAACCACAATAACCATTGTGGTTACTATTTTTATTAAGGTAGGCTACCATCTCCCATCTTTTAATTAAATCTCTTTAAATGTGCTTACAAGTCTTGATATCCTTCCTACATAATAGGTCTTAAATCTTACTTTGAAAATTATAAACTAATGAAATGTATAAATTTGGGAATTTGAAAATGGAATATTAAAAATGAGTGTTAAAGATAATGGTTTCTTAAGAGCTGAGTAGCTCAATGACTAACAATAAAGCACAAAATGCAGTCTAAAATATTGGTATATTATGATTGCAAATGTTGCAGGGACACTTTCTAATAATAAAAAATACCTTTAAATGCTAGCAATGAATACATGCTGGCATTGAAACTGTGATTACTATCTGCAAATTTCTATTATGCAAATATATCCCTTATTACATTAACCCCAAATGTCATAGTTTCTTGTTGGGTGAAGCTGGTTTTGTTCCCTGAGTTTAGATAACAGCTTGGTTTATATCTCTATGTGACAGCTGTTAATACTCATTGTCCCACTATTTTCAGGTTGTATCTGGAGGTGTTGCAAGTAACTTGTACATCCGAAAAGCATTGGAAATTGTCGCAAATGCAACACAGTGCACGTTGTTGTGTCCCCCTCCAAGACTGTGCACTGACAATGGCATCATGATTGCATGGTAAACCACAGGATATATGGGATTTAGTTGTTATCCTAAAAATAGTCATTAGCAGCTCCTAAATTTCCTTTCCTTAAACCTTATGTTGAGCCGGGCATGGTGGCGCACGCCTTTAATTCCAGCAGAGGCAGAGGCAGGCAGATTTCTGAGTTCGAGGACAGCCTGGTCTACAAAGTGAGTTCCAGGACAGCCAGAACTATACAGAGAAACCCTGTGTCAAAAAAACAAACAAACAAGCAAACAAACAAAAAACCTTATGTTGTTTCAATGATTTTTATCATTTAGGAATGGAATTGAACGATTACGTGCTGGCTTGGGCATTTTACATGATGTAGAAGACATCCGATATGAGCCAAAGTATGTAGTATCACATTTATACAAACTATAAAAGAGATAGATGAGTATTTTTTATATGTATGAAGTTTTTGTTGACGTTCTGGTGGTACTTTAAGGAAGATTATTGGGTTTCATGAACGTAGTTGAGAAATAATTGATAAATATTCCTGCTACAGATCCAAATTATAAAAATGTTAACAAGCTATATGAGTTATGGCTTATCTCTGCAGGTCATAAATAAAGATGATATATTGTTTTATTTCTTATCAGAAAAGAACACATTTCAGGGCTGGAGAGATGGCTTAGTAGTTAAGAGTTCTTCCTGCTCTTACTGTAAGATTCTGTTTCCAGTACCCGCACAGTGGCTCACGGCTACACTTAACTCCAGTTCTAGGGGATCAGCATCCTGACCTCCACGGCCACGTACAGATAGTGTTCGTGCATACAGTCAAGTCTACACACATACACAAAGAAAAGAAACCATCTCCATGAGCAGTACTTTTGTAATTCTTGACATATCTATGGACAGTAGGTGTATTAGCAGACTTAAGGGAGCCATGAAGATAACATCCAGATAAGAGACGGGGTTACAGACCTGATCCTACAGGATAGATGAGAATAAGCCAGAAGGCAGCTGTTCACTCTAAGCCTTATTTCCTCTCAAACCATAGTTCCAAGAGCAAAGTTTCTTAATTTGGTATCAAATTCTGTCCAATTTTGTCTGGGAATAATATAGGACAATTATGTTTCATAACTTGACATGGTTATATTTGAACATTGTTCTTTCTGTTATTTTGAACTTGTCAGCACCAGAGAGTTGTGCTGCAGGAGCATTGTTAATGTGGATTGTGGATAACTAGAGTTTAGGGCAGTATCTCAAGGAATCACTTAACATGGCAGCTTAACCTCAGATAATACTGCCTGGTCCAGTTGTCCCCCTTGTGGCCGTGTCAAGGCTCTGTCCAGCTGTGGTCAGCTTAAAGTCTTACCTTGAGCAATATCATAAAAAAGTGGAAATCTGCGATTTTGCTTTTCCTTACTGAGGAAGACTAGACAACATGAATGAGAGGTAAAAAGCTCTCCAGTCTAAAAGTGCAAGGGAAAGTTGAAACGGACAGACCAGCTTGTGAACTCTGAAAAGTAATGGAGACCAAGGGACCTCTGAAAATATAAACAAGCCAAGACTTGATATTTTCTGTTAAAATACTGTTACCATTTTGACCTTTATTGTCTATGACATCTTTTGTTGTTGTTTATATTTCATTTTAAGGATTTTTTTCCATTTGTATTTTTGTTGTTTGATAGTTTGTGAAATCCAAGGCTTTACATGTGCCTAAACTTACACTGTACCATTGAACTAACTACATGGGCCCAGCATTCATTTTGATTTAAGCTTACTAATTTACAGTACTTTTGAGCAGTATGACTTGCAAGTATACCTCAAAATTAAGGTTCCTTAAGAATGAGGCATTGTTCTGCATTGTTCAGGTTTGTGTATGGGGAAGAGTAACCACCTGGGCTGACTCTCCATTATTCCTAATGTTGTCCAAACTGCAAGCAGGTAATGTGTACAAGTCGGGATGGGTTGTAAAGCAAGTATAAAGTCATGTGTCCTCTGATTTTTATACAGATGTCCTCTTGGAGTAGACATATCCAGAGAAGTTGCAGAAGCTGCCATAAAAGTACCACGATTAAAAATGGCACTTTGATTTGTGATTTTAAAGGTCTCTACAGGTAATATTTTAAACAATAAAGTTAAGTTTTAAGGTATTGGCATCAAATTATGTTAAATATGTTCATTAGGCATCAAATCGTTATATTTGTGTGTGTATATACATAGTCCTGTAGGGGCATGTGGGTGTGCATGTGCACCAGTGTATGTGTGTGCATGGTAGCAGGGAGTGGTTCACAATCCAAGCATCACATTCAGGATGCTGTCTAACCTCCTTTGAGTCCAGGCTTCTCGTTGTCTTGGAGCTTTGCCAATAACACTGGGAGAGACTGCACAGGGAGCCCCGGGAAGCTCAGGAATCCTCCATCTCCACTGCCCCATCACTGGGATTGTAAGGTTACACTGCCATGCCCCATGCCGCCAATGGCACGTAGTTTCTGGGGATTGAACTTGGGGTCATAGTTGTAAGGCAAGCCCTTTACCTACTGAGTTCTCTCTCTAAGCCCAAGGCCAAGACTCTTAAAAAAAAAAAAAAAAGGGTTCCTTTTCTTCCCACAGACAATAATTGCATGTTACAGTTTTGCAAAAGAATGAAAGAATGGCTTTTTCATAATTAAAAAACAAAAAAAGAACGATGAAACCAAAGGGCGACGGATTTACTAATGTTGGCAGATGAAGAAAGAAAATCCTCAGGGAAAATGTAGTAGTTATTTTCATTCCCGGCCTCTTATCATGGATTTGATATCGTTTCCCCATTTCTCAAATAAGAAGAATGGAAGCTAGCTTTTGACTACTACAATACACTGACTTCTTTAATGTATTTAATTATATTTACTAAGATGAAAATAAATGAGATAAGAAAGGTTTGTTTGGATAATTTTGTTTGAAACTTGGTACTGCAGACACTAAGTTTACCATTGATTATTTTTCTGAGTAAAGTAACTACATCCTGTTTG
The DNA here is from genome assembly GCF_978045245.1 of Mus caroli. NCBI lineage: Eukaryota > Metazoa > Chordata > Mammalia > Rodentia > Muridae > Mus > Mus caroli. The sequence continues at coordinate 50,123,612 of NW_028227256.1, forward strand.
GGGCTCGAAGTACAGAGCTACTTGGGCGAGGGAGATGACTTGGTTGTTAAGAGTACTTCTTGTTCTTGTAGAGGACCCAGCACCCGCATGGCAGCTCACAACTATCCATAACTCCAGTTCCAGGGAATCCAACACCCTTTTCTGACCTCCACAGGCACCAGGCACACATGTGGAATACAAAAAGTAAATTTTAAAAAGAATGATCTTCATTTTCTTGCCACTAGAGGTTCATATTATGCCCTCTGCACTCAAATAATTTGTTAATTGTGTGCACTTTCTTATCTCTGGTAACAGGTTTTATTGAAAAGCCATAAAGTAAAGATAAAAATTTAGCATAGAACAAAGCCTTCTTCAGGTGACTCACTTTATAGCATGCTGACCTTCAACTCTCTGGATCCTTCTGCCTCAGCATTTCAACAGTAGAATTACAGCTATGTACCCATCATTCTTGATTAGAATGGGAACATTTCTAGTCTTAGTCCTGATTTAACCTAACTTTCTTCTCAGAGAGTTCCATAAGTAATTTTTTTGTTCAACTTTGTTATGATCTCCTATTTTCCTTTTTAAAATAGAGCATCTGGAAATAGCCTTTGTATTCTTGGTCATTAGATGGCTGTTGGATGACAGGATGAGGGTGATTTGTATTCTTGGTTGTTAGATGGCTGTTGAATGACAGGGTGAGGGTGAAGAAATAATAAGTAAATGCAACAACTAGCTCATGAACTCACACCTTACATTTGGATTTGCATTTCGTATGTGATTATGAATTAACAGATATTTTCCTATGGATACTACAATCAGTACACATAAATTATGGAAGAAAATTTACTGAAGTATATATTATGAATATATTCATTTGAGACAGAGTCTCACTCTGTGGCTCAGGCATGTCTAGCTCACACTGGATTGAGTCTTAGCAAACCTCTTGCATGAATCTCCCAGGTCCTTGGCTAAAGGTCCGGTTCCACTGATAAAGCTTGGGATGTTATCTTGAGGCTTTTCTTGTCTATAATCTTAAAAGGAAACAACAGAGTGATAAAAAATAATTTTTTAAGAGTTAAGAACATCCTCCACTTAAGGTTCTAGAAGCTATGCCAAAGGCAAGGCAGAACATTTGTAAGAGCCAGCAGGTATGGAAACAGTGGCCTCCAGATGCAACAGGACTGATGCACATATCTATAACCTCAGGGATGTGGCAGCACGTGTAGGGCCTGCACAGGTTCAAGCCAGATGGGGCCACAGTCCTGAGATATGAAAGTGAACATAAACTCCCATCTCTAACCAAGAAGCTGTCTTAACTGACATCCACTTGCAACAAACAATTTTTCTCCAGTGGAGTCTTACTGGATATATAAACCTCATATAAGGGTAGGTAGGCCTCATGCCCTTGTTTAGGCATTTTTTGGTTTTACTTGTCTTTTGCTTGTGTCCTGTGGTTTTTGGTGTGGTTGTATATTTTGTGTTCTTTCTTTCTTTTAAATTCTGGTTTGTTGAGGGATTTTATTTTATTTGTTTTCCAGATCAAAGCAAGGTTACTTCCTATAGATAACGGGACAACTCTAGTTTTCATATGTTTTAATGATACTCCCTGTGTACCTTAAGAGTAGTGATTTCAGATGCTACTATGAGTACTTAGACATTGTACATTTCGTGGTTTTACAGATGTTACACACATTTAAAATACTTATTATTTGACAGCTTAGGTGTTGTATTAAGTGTTAATATGTGGGCTTTTAACTAAGCATACCAACTCATAATGTTTCTAACTCTTGAAACATATTATGGATATATAGATACACACAAATATAATATGTATTATTCTACTCATGACAGTTGATAAATATAGGTATAAGTACAAGCATTCTATATATAAATTCTACTTTTTTTTCAGGCAATAACTGACATGCAATTCAATTCCATATGAAACTCTGGGAAGAAAACCTACTCAGTACAAACAACGTCCATTCGAACAACACAAATGCCATCCCCTGAAGATGCTGTGTATTTTACCACAATAAACAGTATGTTTTGGAAAAAAAAAAAGTCAAGAATCATTTCGTGTTTCAAATGTTTTTTGTTTTTTGTTTTTAATTATTGGCTTTCTACAGGGTCTGGGTTGGCGTTCTGTTCATCTTTCCCAAGTTTGTTCAAAAACACTATTCTTGGTCTTGATACATTTATGATATCTGATGAAACTCCAGATAGAAATAAAAAAATGTTGTGGGAAATACTGGCCTTGTGTGTTGTTCTGAAGAGCTCCTTGACGTTAGTCACTGGAGGTAATAAAGTCAGGGAATCTCTTGGTTGGATTTTAGGTCTTGCTTTCTGTCGGTGCTCTTTCCCTGGAAGTAAGAAGGCTGCACTTAAACATCTCTCAAATCAAGTGCCCTAAATATAGTCTGATTACTTATTTTCTTTGCCTAACTAAAACATGTACCAGCTTTCTACAGATACTCTTGAATAAACATTCATTTTCTCTCTCTCTTTTTTTTTTTAAGGAATTTCATGTATGTGTAGGAAAGAGGAGGGGGAGCACTGAGGCTAGACAAGGGTATCACATCCCCCAGAGCTGGAATTACAGGAAGCTGTGAGCTGTATATGGATGCTGCAAATTAAACTCGGGCCTTCTAAAAAAGATCAGTAGTTGTTCTTAAGCACTGGACCGTCCCCCAGTCCTGCATTCTTCTTACAGTTCCTGCTTTCTTACTGGTTATGTCATAGATGTTTATTCTAGGACAACATACACTGTCATTGGCCCTTTTCTAAGGCTAGCAGATTAATAAGCATGTGCATTACAATACGTAACCCATGTTTATTCCCTATTCAGTACCTAATAAGGTCCTGGAGAGGTGGCTTAGCCACTAAGAGCATACAGTGCTCCTGCAGAGAACTGATGGTCAGTACCCAGCACCCACATCAAGCAGGGCACAACTTCCTGGAACTTCATCTCTACTGGATTCTGGCCTCTGGCCTCTTGGGCATCTGCACTCAGACATATGTCTCCCCTCCCCCCATGAAATTCAAATGTGTTTTAAAAATTAAAATAGAAAGGAATGAATAATATTGTAAGATCTAAATTCTGATTTCCTCATACTACCCAACTTTCAACTACTGAGTCAGAGCTATCAAGTATCAATGAAAACAGTGTGGCCTTTAGTCTAAGAATTTTTAGATAATTATACATGAAATTTTACAACAATGTACAATTGTTTAAGGCACAGATGGTGCCTTATTTGTGTTTTACTTGACGATAACAGAAAGATCTTTTTAAAATGTTGTGTGTATACATGTATCAGAACACGTATGTGGAGGGCAGACTTAACAGACAACTTGTAGGAATTAGTTCTCTCCCAACATATAGGTTCTGAGGATCAAGCTTGGGTGATTAGGCTTGTTGGCAAGTACTTTTAGCAACTGTGCCATCCTGCCAGAAAAATCTTTGGCTACTGATAACAGTAGGGAAGACATTAAATGAAGAATGTGTCTTCTGTCTGTATAGATACAAAACAGAAGCTTAAAGGTATGCTCTCTAGAGGGTTGTCTCCACATTTTGAATTTTTAAAGATATCATGTGCTGGTTGGTTTGTGTTGTATTGACACAAACCTAGACACAACTGAGAAAATGGTACCACCAATTAAGAAAGTGCTTTCGTAACTCTGGCCTGTAGGCAAGCCTGTGGGCGTTGTCTTGATTTATGATTGGTGTGGGAGGGTCCTGCCCTATGTTGCTGGTGTTACCCCTGGCTAGGTCCTGGGGTATATAAAAAAGGAGACAGAGTAATCCAGCAATTAACTCATGTCCATGCCTCAAAATCTAGCCCTGTTTTTTTCTGGCTGATGAGCTATAAGCTTTAAGTTGAAATAAACCCTTTCGCCCCAAGTTGCCCTTATTCATGGTGTTTTATCACAGCAATAGAAACCCTAAAACAGAATTACAGAGTGCCAGGACTAGCAGGCATTAAAGAAATAAAAGAAAAATTAATTACCTTTTTTAAAGACAGAAATTACAGGTGGTCCTCCATTCCTCTCCAGGCTAAAAGGGGGCAGAATATCAAATAATAAAATAAATGAAGACATAGTATACCCAGAAAACCATGAATAAATAAATATTCCAGGTTCCATGTTCAGGGGCCTTAATGATCTATGTCATACATGTATAAAATTGCATGTATGCTGCCTACAGCTACCTTATCACTTAGTCATTGCAAATATTAAATATAACTAAAATGGAACATTATGTTTGAAGTGATGGGAAGAAGGTATGGTTTGAAAAGGAATGACATAGTCTTATATGTGTGAATGCTTGTCTCAGAGAATGGCTGTATTAGGAGGTGTGGCTTTGTTGGAGGAAGTGTGTCACTGTGGGGGCAGGCTTTGAGGTCTTAAATGTTCAAGCTAAGCCTCAAGCTAAACATAGTCATTTCTGCTGCCTGTGGTTCAAGTTGTAGAACTCTAAGCTCTGTCTCCAGCACTATGTCTGGGGCAGTCCTGTCTCCAGCAGCATGTCTACCTGCACACTGCCATGCTTCCTTCCACAACAATAATAGACTAAACCTCTGAACTATAAGCCAGCCCCAATGAAATATTTCATGATGTTTCTTTACAGGAATAGAAACCCTAAGATGGGACTCATACTGAATTTTGAGAAAAACTGAATTGAACAGGAACACATTTTCCATTTCCATCAGAGGTGTGGGAATGACTGGCTACAAAGTATAAATCATTTGTTGTTGTGGATAGCCCTGGAACTAATTATATTTGATGTTAATTCCGTTCTCCTGTGAGTGGTTGTGAACAAGGAATGAGTCAGCACTCAGGTGATTTCCTGTAAACCTGCTTCCCACCTTAATTTGTAAAATAAAGGAGAGCTGATGATTGGGCAGATAAAAGGGAAGGTGGAGCAGAACATGGGAAGAGAGAAGGATAAAATGGAAGAAGAGGATGCAAAGGAGAAAGAAGAAGAGGAGGAGGAAGAAGAGGAAGAGGAAGAAGAAAGAAGAAAGAAGAAAAAGAACCACAACGGGTCTCATAGATGTGGAAGATGGTAGTGTAGTGGTAGATCTGCCCAATCTAGGCGCACAGCATATAATCATATTAACTGTGTTGTGCTTTCATTGCCAGGGCATATTTGGGATGGAGATATACTGCAACAATTTGTACTAAATTAAATTTATAAAAGAATAAAATTAACTTGTAAGTTACCACAATTAATGTTCAGATTGTGGTTTTAGATTTTCAGTTATTAAAGGATTCTTAAAATAGACTATCTTTTTTCTACATAAAATTACTTTATATGGTCATAAAATACTATTAGATATGATTCCCTTCTTGTATAATAATAATAATAATAATAATATATTGTGAGTAAATATTTTCCTATATATGAATGCCTTCCTACCTGGAAAGACTCATAATTCAGCTCTGTATGTAGAAGCAGAGAAAATAGTTCACAGTAAGTTTTTATTTATTTATTTATTTATTTATTTTGCAATTCCCATTTTAAAAGACTTAGGTTATAACGAGACAAAGTGAATTTTACTATTTTTCCTTGATGGAGTAATGCACTTAAAATGAGGAAAAATGTTTGATACTTAAGAGTAAGCTTTAAACGGAAACCTGTTGCTGTTTGATACAGAGATTGATAAAACAAAAACAAAAGGACATTCGGCATTCAAAAATAAATAAAACCAGGGCTTTGGCAATGAACATTCATTCAAGGTTAAATTTATAAATTTATATTTGATACACAGAGGATATGTATTTCAAGGGGGAGTTTTACATGGTGGATCCTTAAAATCTAAGATCTTTACTAATGATGTCACTTCTGAAACTTCTTTTTTGTTTATTGGATATTTTATTTATTTACATTTCAAATGTTATTCCCTGTCCCAGTTTCCCCTCCAGAAATCCCCTATCCCATCCTCCCTCTCCCTGCTTCTGTGAATGTGCTCCACCATCCACCCACACCCACCTCCTCGCCCTGGTATTCTCCTGCACTGGGGCATTAAGCCTTCCGAGGACTAAGGGTCTCCTCCCATTGATATCCAACAAGGCCATAAAGGCATAGTACCTTAAGGGGAAGTCCCATCCTTTGCTGCAGTTGAAACTCCTTTAGGAACGCAGGATTGATCTTTCCATTTTTACTGATGTTATTTGTTATGCGCAGGAATTGGTTCGGCTTATTCCTACACTCAGTTAACAGAATTCGGAAAGCATGTGCATTGTATGTGAGGTAGCAAAGGGCACCGGAACATGCTGTGTGACCTGAAACAGGAAGAAATTTCTTTTTAAAGAGTGTGTGTGTGTGTGTGTGTGTGTGTGTGTGTGTGTGCATTCCCGTGGAGACCAGAAAAGGGCATTGGATCCCCTGTAACTAGAGTTACAAGCAGTTGTGACCCATCTGATATAGATGCTGGGAGCCAAACTGGGGTCCTCTACAGCAGCAGTACATGATCTTGAACCATCTCCCCAGCCCCTTAGTGTTTAATTACAGTTGTTGTATACTGCTTTTGTAAAAATCTGCTTAAATGTTGGAGTAGATGTCATAAATTACATAATATCCCAAGAAAAAGTGTCCTCTTGTGTGGGAGAAGCACCTCTTACTGTTTGCAGCACGTTCCGTTTTACAAATAGCCTTTTCTTTTTACCTCTTCGCTTCCTGAGTACAGGTGGTGGCAGAGCTGCTGGATTGCTCCCAGTGAGAGAAAAGCCTCTGGAATCCCAGCCCTCGAGTGAGCCAGGCTAGCTATTAAATTACCTAGGATTAAAACAAAGAAACGTTCTTATATTATCTAAAACTGATAACTGATAGATTGCTTATTGTTCACATGTGCATTTCACTGTAAAAGACTTGAGCTACACAACCAAAATGAAGAAGTAAGAAAACATGTCCATGTAAATGCAGGATAATCGTTCCCTGTAGTTGACTGCATTTCTGTGAACATACTAAGCCTTACACAGATTTATTTATATAAGAAGGAGAAGTGTTTAAAGCTGGAAGCTTTCTGTCTTCCAAAGCTTCAAAATATATCCACTCTTTTTGGGTTATTAAGGTTTTATTTATTTAAGTATATGAGTGTTTTTCTTGAACCGTATCTGTGCACCATATTTTTTTGTGTGTGTGACAGGGTTTCTCTGTGTAGCCCTGGCTGTCCTGGAACTCACTTTGTAGACCAGACTGGCCTCGAACTCAGAAATCTGCCTGCCTCTGCCTCCTGAGTGCTGGGATTAAAGGCGTGCACCACCATGCCCAGCTAATCTCTCTCTCTCTCTCTCTCTCTCTCTCTCTCTCTCTCTCTCTCTCTCTCTCTCTCTCTCTCTCTCTCCTCTTTTATCTTTCTCCTGTTTTATTTTATTTATTTATTATATGTAAGTACACTGTAGCTATCTTCAGACACCCCAGAAGAGAGCATCAGATCTCATTTCGGATGGTTGTGAACCACCATGTGGTTGCTGGGATTTGAACTCAGTACCTTTGGAAGAGCAGTCAGTACTCTTAGCTGCTGAGCCATCTCTCCAGCCTATATGTATTTCTTGAGACACAATGGTCAGTGCATAATTGAATTCTCACTTTATACTCTAAAAAAAGTCATTAAAAGTTTGAAATAATAATTAGAAAAGGAAAAGGCCATGGTGAGAGTTACTGTGTTCCTTTTCAGTGCACAGAGTACATGCCCATTGCTCTATGCAGAAATGGATGCTCAGTATTTTCAGGTAGCATAATTTGAAACTATGCAACAGAGAATCAGACAAAACATAGAGTTGGTGAACATTTGCTACTCAGATTTTCTTAATCATTTATGATTTGGGGACATTTTTAATGAGTCATGGGAATAATTGGTGGACTCCAATAGAAGAAATGGAGAGGTAGAGAGCACAGGATACATTACTTTCCTCTGACCCCGAAAATGGTCACAACAATGACTATGACGGGCCATATTACTCTTTCTACAGTTCATGCAACAGTTGTCCTTGAATTACAAGAGAAGTACTTAATGAGGCTTAGGTTAGAAAAGCTCTGAAGAAAAGCATGAGACACCATGAGATTACATGCAAGAAGCCATGTAATCAGTTCACAGTCTACAATTACACTTGTTTTCAACCCAGCCATGTTTCTCTACATAGTTCTTTAAACGTGATGTGATAAAGACACTTGCCTGCTGGCATCACAAGGTTGTTATAGACATCAAATGTAACCTAAAAAAATTCCATATAAAGAAATCCTAGTAATGGACGTTTCATGAGGTAGAGGGGCAAATATGCAAAGTACTAAATTTTGTAAATTAATGAACATTTTTCTAGATCCCCAATGAAGAAGTGTTCACTACAACACCATACTTGCCGATGTGAAATGTTAGGATTGATCCATGTACTTGAAATGCTGTCATTGCCCTCTCTGTTTCAACTCTTGATTGAAGAAAAGGCTTGAAAATAGATATAGTTATCATTCCAGTTTCCAATATCAAGTGCTGTTAAAAAACGATTATTGGGGATCAGCGCCGGGGTAGCTGGAGCGCAGGGTTGCCTGACACCCGCCAGCTACCCACGACCCCCGCCCCAGGATTTTGGGACTGCTGGTGAGTGGAACACAGCTTCTGCTCCAGTCCAATCACGCGGGACCTGAGACTGCTCTGGTTGGGGAGAGAGAAATCCGGCCTACATAGGGCCACAAGCCTCTTCCGGTCAGAAAAGCACCGGGGCAGCTGGAGCACAGGGTCGGCTGACACTCGCCAGCTAACCATAACACCCGCCACAGGATCTTAAGACTTCTGGAGAGTGGAACACAACTTCTGCTCCAATCCAATTGCGCGGGACCTGAGACTGCATTAGTTAGGGAAGCAGAAACCGGCCTGAGTAGGGCCACAGGCCTCATCCGGCTGGACCAGCACCGGGCTACCGTCAGCTACCCACGACCCCCGCCGCAGGATTTTGAGACTGCTGGTGAGTGGAACACAGCTTCTGCTCCAATCTTTAAACAGTGACAACGACAACAACTAACCCCAGAGATTACCAGATGGCGAAAGATAAACGTAATAATCTTACTAACAGAAACCAAGACCACTCACCATCATCAGAACCCAGCACCCCCACTTCGCCCAGTCCAGGGCACCCCAACACACCGGAAAAGCTAGACACGGATCTAAAAGCATATCTCCTGATGATGGTAGAGGAGTTCAAGAAGGACTTTAATAACACACTTAAAGAAATACAGGAGAACAATGCTAAACAGGCAGAAGACACTAAAGAGGAAGCACAAAAATCCCTTAAAGAATTGCAGGAGAACACTGCTAAAGAGTTACAAATCCTTAAAGAAAAACAGGATAACATAATCAAACAGGTAGAGGTCCTTACAGAAAAACAGGAAAACACATCCAAACAGATGATGGAAATGAACAAAACCATACTAGACCTAAAAAGGGAAGTAGACACAATAAAGAAAACCCAAAATGAGGCAACACTGGAGATAGAAACCCTAGGAAAGAAATCTGGAACCATATATACCAGCATCAGCAACAGAATACAAGAGATGGAAGAGAGAATCTCAGGTGCAGAAGATTCCATAGAGAACATCGGCACAACAATCAAGGAAAATGTAAAATGCAAAAAGATCCTAACTCAAAACATCCAAGAAATACAGGACACAATGAGAAGACCAAACCTACGGATAATAGGAGTGGATGAGAATGAAGATTTTCAACTCAAAGGACCAGCAAACATCTTCAACAAAATTATAGAAGAAAACTTCCCAAATCTAAAGAAAGAGATGCCCATGAACATACAAGAAGCCTACAGAACTCCAAATAGACTGAACCAGAAAAGAAATACCTCCCGACACATAATAATCAGAACAACAAATGCTCTAAATAAAGATAGAATACTAAAAGCAGTAAGAGAAAAAGGCCAAGTAACATATAAAGGCAGGCCTATCAGAATTACACCAGATTTTTCACCAGAGACTATGAAAGCCAGAAGATCCTGGACGGATGTTTTACAGACACTAAAAGAACACAAATTCCAGCCCAGGCTACTATACCCAGCCAAACTCTCAATTAACATAGATGGAGAAACCAAAGTATTCCACGACAAAACCAAATTCACACATTATCTCTCCACGAATCCAGCCCTTCAAAGGATAATAACAGAAAAAAACCAATACAAGGACAGGAACCACGCCCTAGAAACAACAGGAAGGTAATCCCTCAACAAATCTAAAAGAAGATAGCCACAAGAACAAAATGCCAACTTTAACAACAAAAATAACAGGAAACAACAATTACTTTTCCTTAATATCTCTTAATATCAATGGACTCAACTCCCCGATAAAAAGACATAGACTAACAAACTGGCTACACAAACAAGACCCAACATTGTGCTGCTTACAGGAAACTCATCTCAGAGAAAAGGATAGACACTACCTCAGAATGAAAGGCTGGAAAACAATTTTCCAAGCAAATGGCATGAAGAAACAAGCTGGAGTAGCCATTCTAATATCTGATAAGATTGACTTCCAACCCAAAGTCATTAAAAAAGACAGGGAGGGACACTTCATACTCATCAAAGGTAAAATCCTCCAAGAGGAACTATCAATCCTGAATATCTATGCTCCAAATACAAAGGCAGCCACATTCATTAAAGAAACTTTAGTAAATCTCAAAGCACACATTGCACCTCATACAATAATAGTGGGAGACTTCAACACACCACTTTCACCAATGGACAGATCATGGAAACAGAAACTAAACAGGGACACAGAGAAACTAAGAGAAATTATGAATCAAATGGATCTGGCAGATATCTACAGAACATTCTATCCTAAAACAAAAGGATATACCTTCTTCTCAGCACCTCATGGTACCTTCTCCAAAATTGACCACATAATTGGTCATAAAACAGGCCTCAACAGATACAAAAATATTGAAATTGTCCCATGTATCCTATCAGATCACCATGGACTAAGGCTGATCTTCAATAACAAAATAAATAATAGAAAGCCAACCTTCACGTGGAAACTGAACAACACTCTTCTCAATGATACCTTGGTCAAGGAAGGAATAAATAAAGAAATTAAGGACTTTTTAGAGTTCAATGAAAATGAAGCCACAACATACCCAAACTTCTGGGACACAATGAAAGCATTTCTAAGAGGAAAACTCATAGCTCTGAGTGCCTCCAAAAGGAAACTAGAGAGAGCACACATTAGCAGCTTGACAACACACCTAAAAGTACTAGAACAAAACGAAGCAAATTCACCCAAGAGGAGTAGACGGCAGGAAATAATCAAACTCAGGGGTGAAATCAACCAAGTGGAAACAAGAAAAACTATTCAAAGAATCAACCAATCAAGGAGCTGGTTCTTTGAGAAAATCAACAAGATAGATAAACCCTTAGCCAGACTCACTAGAGGGCACAGGGAAAGCATCCTAATTAACAAAATCAGAAATGAAAAAGGAGACATAACAACAGATCCTGAAGACATCCAAAACACCATCAGATCCTTCTACCAAAGGCTATACTCAACAAAACTGGAGAACCTGGATGAAATGGAGAAGTTCCTAGACAGATACCAGGTACCAAAGTTGAATCAAGATCAGGTTAATGATCTAAACAGCCCTATATCCCCCAAAGAAATAGAAGCAGTCATTAATAGTCTCCCAACTAAAAAAAGCCCAGGACCAGATGGGTTTAGTGCAGAGTTCTATCAGACCTTCAAAGAAGATCTAATCCCAGTTCTTCACAAACTATTCCACAAAATAGAAACAGAAGGTACTCTACCCAACTCATTCTATGAAGCCACAATTACTCTGATACCTAAACCACAAAAAGACCCAACAAAGATAGAAAACTTCAGACCAATATCCCTTATGAATATTGATGCAAAAATCCTCAATAAAGTTCTTGCTAACCGAATCCAAGAACACATCAAAACAATCATCCATCCTGACCAAGTAGGTTTCATTCCAGGGATGCAGGGATGGTTCAATATACGGAAATCCATCAACGTAATCCAGTATATAAACAAACTCAAAGACAAAAACCACATGGTCATCTCGTTAGATGCGGAAAAAGCATTTGACAAGATCCAACACCCATTCATGATAAAAGTCTTGGAAAGATCAGGAATTCAAGGCCCATACCTAAACATGATAAAAGCAATCTACAGCAAACCAGTAGCCAACATCAAAGTAAATGGTCAGAAACTTGAAGCAATCCCTCTAAAATCAGGGACTAGACAAGGCTGTCCACTTTCTCCATACCTATTCAACATTGTACTTGAAGTCCTAGCCAGAGCAATTCGACAACAAAAGGAGATCAAAGGGATACAAATTGGAAAAGATGAAGTCAAAATATCACTCTTTGCAGATGATATGATAGTATATATAAGTGACCCTAAAAATTCCACCAGAGAACTCCTAAGCCTGATAAACAGCTTCGGTGAAGTAGCTGGATATAAAATTAACTCAAACAAATCAATGGCCTTTCTCTACACAAAGAATAAACAGGCTGAGAAAGAAATTAGGGAAACAACACCCTTCTCAATAGTCACAAATAATATAAAATACCTTGGCGTGACTCTAACTAAGGAAGTGAAAGATCTGTATAATAAAAACTTCAAGTCTCTGAAGAAAGAAATTATAGAAGATCTCAGAAGATGGAAAGATCTCCCATGCTCATGGATTGGCAGGATCAACATTGTAAAAATGGCTATCTTGCCAAAAGCAATCTACAGATTCAATGCAATCCCCATCAAAATTCCAAATCAATTCTTCAACGAATTAGAAAGTGCAATCTGCAAATTCATCTGGAATAACAAAAAACCTAGGATAGCAAAAACTCTTCTCAAGGATAAAAGAACCTCTGGTGGAATCACCATGCCGGACCTAAAGCTCTACTACAGAGCAATTGTGATAAAAACTGCATGGTACTGGTATAGTGACAGACAAATAGACCAATGGAATAGAATTGAAGACCCAGAAATGAACCCACACACCTATGGTCACTTGATCTTCGACAAGGGAGCTAAAAACATCCAGTGGAAGAAAGACAGCATTTTCAACAAATGGTGCTGGCACAACTGGTTGTTACCATGTAGAAGAATGCGAATCGATCCATTCCTATCTCCTTGTACTAAGGTCAAATCTAAGTGGATCAAGGAACTTCACATAAAACCAGAGACACTGAAACTTATAGAGGAGAAAGTGGGGAAAAGCCTTGAAGATATGGGCACAGGGGAAAAATTCCTGAATAGAACAGTAATGGCTTGTGCTGTAAGATCGAGAATTGACAAGTGGGACCTCATGAAACTACAAAACTTCTGCAAGGCTAAAGACACCATCAATAAGACAAAAAAACCACCAACAGATTGGGAAAGGATCTTCACCTATCCTAAATCAGATAAGGGACTAATATCCAATATATATAAAGAACTCAAGAAGGTGGACTCCAGAAAGTCAAATAACCCCATTAAAAAATGGGGCTCAGAACTGAACAAAGAATTCTCACCTGAGGAATACCGAATGGCAGAGAAACACCTGAAAAAATGTTCAACATCCTTAATCATCAGGGAAATGCAAATCAAAACAACCCTGAGATTCCACCTCACACCAGTCAGAATGGCTAAGATCAAAAATTCAGGTGACAGCAGATGCTGGCGAGGATGTGGAGAAAGAGAAACACTCCTCCATTGTTGGTGGGATTGCAAGCTTGTACAACCACTCTGGAAATCAGTCTGGCGGTTCCTCAGAAAATTGGACATAGTACTACCGGAGGATCCAGCAATACCTCTCCTGGGCATATATCCAGAAGATGTCCCAACCGGTAAAAAGGACACATGCTCCACTATGTTCATAGCAGCCCTATCTATAATAGCCAGAAGCTGGAAAGAACCCAGATGTCCCTCAACAGAGGAATGGATACAGAAATTATGGTACATTTACACAATGGAGTACTACTCAGCTATTAAAAAGAATGAATTTATGAAATTCCTAGCCAAATGGATGGACCTGGAGGGCATCATCTTGAGTGAAGTAACACAATCACAAAAGAACTCACACAATATGTATTCATTGATAAGTGGATATTAGCCCAAAACTTAGGATACCCAAGATATAAGATACAATTTGCTAAACGCATGAAACTCAAGAAGAATGAAGACCAAAGTGTGGACACTGTGCCCCTTCTTAGAATTGGGAACAAAACACCCAGGGAAGGAGTTACAGAGACAAAGTTCGTAGCTGTGATGAAAGGATGGACCATTTAGAGACTGCTGTATCCTGGGATCCGTCCCATAATCAGCTTCTAAACGCTGACACCATTGCATACACTAGCAAGATTTTGCTGAAAGGACCCAAATATAGCTGTCTCTTGTGAGACGATGCCGGGGCCTAGCAAACACAGGAGTGGATGTTCACAGTCAGCTATTGGATGTATCACAGGGCTCCCAATGGAGAAGCTAGAGAAAGTACCCAAGGAGCTAAAGGGATCTGCAACCCTATTGTTGGAACAACATGATGTACTAACCAGAACCCCGGAGCTCTTGTCTCTAGCTGCATATGTATCGAAAGATGGCCTAGTCGGCCATCACTGGAAAGAGAGGCCCATTGGACTTGCAAACTTTATATGCCCCAATATAGGGGAATGCCAGGGCCAATAGAATGGGAAGGGTTGGGTAGGGAAGTGGGGGGCGCTATGGGGGACTTTTGGGATAGCATTGGAAATGTAATTGAGGAAAATATGTAATAAAAATATTAAAAATCAAAAAAAAAACGATTATTGAAGGCAAAAGGGGTTAGTGCATAATCTTCTCTCAGGCCGACTTCCTAGAGAAGGAGAAACACCAATCATTTAATTTACTTCATCACATGTTCCTCATTGGCTCCTAGGTTACTGACTATTAAAATGCATTTTATTCTTAACAGGAAGAGAAATGTGACATTGTTAGGGGACATTTTTAAAGAAAAATAATCGCCTAATATTAACTCTCTTACAAAAACTCTCTTCATCATAAAGTGTTTCAGAAGCCTCACTGTAGTTTTAGATAAGAAGGGAATGGCTGGGGATGAAAAGGCATAACATTAAGTTAAATGTTGAATTAATGACCGATTTGGGGTTCATCACCAAGCATAAAATTGCTGCCTGTCTTCCTTGGAAAATTTGATTATCATACCAGTTACACAATCATGACCTACAAAGAGACATTTTGTATATTATCTTAAATAATACACTTGCATGTTGCTATGAAGAGCATTTGGTTGTAACTGATACTGTTTTCTTAGAGCCATCTTGCCCATGTGAGCACACAGAGGTTCTATGAAGGTCTTACCTTATCTTTTGAGTAAAGAAGATAAAGACCATCAGAATATTCAAATCCTTCATATTTTTTTGTAATTTTTTCTTAGGAAATCATTCCCTAGGACAATGCATGCCAATGAAAATGCCACTTCAACCTAAATATGTGGTTTTCAGAAATTATCTTCCATTCACAGATTACCAAAGACTATATTTCATTATGTAAATATTTATACAGATTAGATTATGGAAATGTGGTTATAAAGTGTTTTAAAGCATGGTTATTGAGTATAGTTCTCTGACTACTAATTAAAGGCTAACACAGCTTCTGCAGGACTGTTCCTCATAAATTTTAATGGCAAGGAAATGTCCATCTCCTCTGTGTCAAGAGACAACCACACATTTCCTTCTGAGAGTGCGGGGGGTGGGGGGCAGTAGCGCATGAACATGAAAGAAAGATGAAATTTCAAGACCTGTAAGTCATATAAAGTACTCAGAAATTGCTGGTTGTTTGTGGGCCTAGAGGCTGCCTGGGGCTAAGAACAAAGAAGAACAAACCCGGGCATGACCCGTCATTAAAACATTCCTGGGAACAGCTTGACAGTAAAGATAAAGAGGAATGTGAGGACATAACAGGGCTATCTGAACTGAGTCAACAACTCACAGAACCCTGACACCCTGACCTGCACGCATTCTTTTGCTGACATGTAATCTTTCTGCTGATGTTTGAATAAGCCAATAGTGTGTCGCTATGCTGAATTCCCCACCCCTAAGCCCTTTATCCCATAAAAACCCCTAGCTTTCAAGGCTTGGGGTCGAATCCACTGTCTCCTGCGTGAGATACGTTTCAACCCAGAGCTCTGCCATCAAACTGCCTCGTGTGTTTGCAGCAAGAAGGATTCTTGTGTTTCTTTGGGTGCACTCTCTCTCTCTCCCGAGACTAGACTGGGGGTCCCCGAAAGGGGGTCTTACAAACAAAGATGCAGTCCTAATCCTACATATGAAGTCGAATCCCTTCTACTTCTAAACATAATTTTTAAGTATTTGCTGGCATGGGTTTAAAGGCTGTTTTAAGTTGCTGATGACCATGGAGCTGTCGATGTGTAAGGGACCACCTGAGAATTTAAGCAAAGTTTTATAAGACGAGCATCAAGGCAGAGTTGTTTTCTTTAGTTTTTAGAGTTATTTAATTTACAGTTA
The DNA here is from genome assembly GCF_978045245.1 of Mus caroli. Lineage (NCBI taxonomy): Eukaryota > Metazoa > Chordata > Mammalia > Rodentia > Muridae > Mus > Mus caroli. The sequence continues at coordinate 50,140,097 of NW_028227256.1, forward strand.
TCTTCCATTAGGAAATTGAACCATGTACATCACTAGACTTAACAGACAGCTTTTGAAAGGGCTATAGTATGCCTTTCTTGAGATTCCACCTTACACCAATCAGAATGGCTGAGATCAAAACTCAGGTGACAACACATGTTGGTAAGGATATGAAGATAGAGGAACACTCCTCCTTTGCTGTTGGGATTGCAAGCTAGTACGACCACTCTGGAATTCAGTCTGGAGGTTCTTCAGAAAATTGGAATAGATCTGCCTGAAGACTCAGCTATACCACTCTTGGGCATATACCCAAAAGATGCCCCATCATGCCAAAGGGACACATGTTCCATTGTTCTGTAGTGGCCTTATATGTGATAGCCAGAAGCTGGAAAAAAACCCAGATGTTCCACAGCAGAAGAATGGATACAGAAAGTGTGGTTCATTTACACAATGGAATACTACTCAGCTATTAATTATGAGGATATCATGAGTTTTGCAGGCAAATGGATGAAACTAGAAAATACCATCCTGAGTGAGGTAACTCAGACCCAAAAGGACATGCATGGTATGTACTCACTAATCAGTAGATTTTAGCAAGGAAAAAAAAAGTACAGAATACCCAGGATACAATCCACAGAACTCAAAAAGATTAACAAGCTGAAGGGCCCACATAAGGATGCCTCAATCCCATGTGAGAGAGAGAGAATAAAGCAATCACAGGAGAGGAGAAGGGATGGGGAACCTGGGTAGGAAAGGGGACAGGGAGGGGAAGAGGGGAACATGATCAGATATTGTGAGGGACAGGACTGAAGCCCTGAGGGCCAGCATAAAGAATGGAAACAGGCAACCTCAGGAGGTAGGAGGTGGTGGTGGGAGACCCTCTAGAATGTGCCAGAGATCCGGGAGGTGAGAGACTCTCAGGACTCAAAGGGAGGGAACTTAGATAAAATGCCCTACAGTAGGCAGAGAGAACTTGTAGAGTCCACCTCCAGTAGAAATACGGGGCATCAAGTGGAGGGAAGGGGTTGCCATCCCACAGTCAAAAACTGACCCAGAATTGTTCCCGTCTAAAAGAACTGCAGGGACAAAAGGAGAAGAGAATGAGGGAAAGAAGGTCCAGTGACCAACCCAAATTGGAATCCAGCTCAAGGGGAGGCCCCATGGCCTGACAGTATTACTGATACTATGGTGTGCTTACAAACAGGAACTGCCCTCCAAAAGGTCCAACAAGCAGCAGAAAGAGTCAGATGCAGATATACCCAACCAATGGACAGAAACTGGTGGCCCTGGTTGTTGAATTAGGGAAAAGCTGGGGGAAACTGAGGAGGAAGGCAACCCTATAGGAAGACCAGCAGTATCAACTAATCTGGACCCCCAAGATCTCTCAGACACTGAGGCACCAACCAGGCAGCACACACCAGCTGAGAAGAGGCCCCCAACACATATACAGCAGAGAACTGTCAGCTAGGGACTCAGTGAGAGAAGATACACCTAACCCTCAAGAGACTTGAGGCCCCAGGGACTGGGGAGATCTGTTGCAGTGGGGGTATGCCATTTGGGAGGTGGGTACATCCTATTGGAGACATGAGGAGGGAGGTATGGGAAAAGAAAAAAGAAGAAGAAAAGAGAGACAGACAGAAAGAAAGAAAGCAGTAATGGAAAAAGGTCAAGTAACATATAAGAGCAGACTTGTCAAAATTACACCAGACTTCTCACCGGAGACTATGAAAGCTAGAAGATCCTGGACAGATGTTATACAGACCCTAAGAGAACACAAATGCCATCCCAGGTTACTATACCCAGCAAAACTCTCAATTACCATAGATGGAAAAAAGTAGATATTCCATGACAAAACCAAATTTACATGATATCTTTTCATAAATCCAGCCCTACAAAAGATAATAGATGGAAAACACCAACACAAGGAGAGAAACTACACCCTAGAAAAAAGCAAGAAAATAATCTTTCAAAAAAACTCAAAAGAAAATAACCAGACAAACATAATTCCACCTCTAACAACAAAAATAATGGAAAGTAACAATCACTTTTCTTTAATATCTCTTAACATCAATGGAATAAATGAAAATAACACATCATACCAAAGCTTATGTGACACAGGGAAAGCAGTGGTAAGAGGAAAACTGATATCTCTAAGTGTGTCCAAAAAGAAACTGGAGAGAGCATACACTAGCAGCTTGATAGCACACCTGAATGCTCTAGAACAAAAAGAAGCAAATTCACCCATGAGGAGTAGACTGCAGGATAATCAAACTCAGGGCTGAAATCAACCAAGTGGAAACAAAAAGAACTATACAAAGAATCAACAAAACCAGGAGCTGATTCTTTGAGAAAATCAACAAGATAGATAAACCCTTAGCCAGACTTACCAGAGGGCACAGAGATAGTATCCAAACTTAAAAAATACGAAGTGAAAAGGGAGACAAAAAAAACGGAATATACCTTAAAATAATTAAAAGAAAGAAAAGAAAAACCTGGAACAGAAACCTAAGGGCTGAAGGAAAGCTTTTAGAGTCTTTATTGTTAGAGATGACAGTTAGAGATGACAGTTGCTTAAATTTTAAATTCTAAAATAAAAGTAAGCTCTCTGCAACATTTCCCTCATCTTTTACCTTGACTTCTCTTTAAACCAATATTTTTATTTTGCATTTATTTTGTAATTATATATGATGAACTGTGTCAGAAAGGCACAAAACAAACCAAGCAGGAACAGAAAGAGATACATCTTCACCAATGTTTCTGTCAAAATGGAAAGCTCATACTGTTGTACACACTCACTGGGACAAGATTGTTCCAGAACATAAATGGACTAATTCGCAGCTGCTACAGAAGTGTCCTGATAGCTTCCTAGGGTCCCTGGGACTGAGGTGCACTTTACAAGCAGGGACCTGATGATTGTCTTGGATTTCTTTTCTTTTTTTAAAATTAGATATTTTCTTCATTTACATTTCAAATGCTATCCCCAAAGCCCCCTATACCCTAATCCCGTCCTCCTCCCCAACCCACCCACTCCTGCTTCCTTGCCCTGGCATTCCCCTGTATTGGGGCATATGATCTTAACAATACCAAGGGCCTCTCCTCCCATTGATGGCTGACTAGGCCATCCTCTGCTACATATGCAATAGAGACACAGCTCTGGGGGTTACTGATATGTTCATATTGTTGTTCCACCTATAGGGCTGCAAACCCCTTCAGCTCATTGGGTACTTTCTCTAGCTCCTCTATTGGGGGCCCTGTGCTCCATCCAATAGATAACTGTGAGCATCCACTTCTGCATTTGCGAGGCACTGGCATAGCCTCACAAGAGACAGCTATATCAGGGTCCTTTCATCAAGATCTTGCTGGCATGTGCAATAGTGTCTGCGTTTAGTGGCTGATTATGGATGGATCCTTGGGTGGGGCAGTCTCTGGATGGTTCATCCTTTCATCTTAGCTCCAAACTTTGTCTCTGTAACTCCTTCCATGGGTATTTTGTTCCCTATTCTAAGGAGGAATGAAGTATCTACGCGTTGGTTTCCATCTTCTTGATTTTCTTGTGTTTTGCAAATTGTATCTTGGGTATTCTAAGTTTCTGGACTAATATCCACTTATCAGTGAGTGCATATCAAGTGACTTCTTCTGTGACTGAGTTACCTCACTCAGGATGATATCCTCAAGATACATTCATTTGCCTAGGAATTTCATAAATCCATTCTTTTTAATAGCTGAGTAGTACTCCATTGTGTAAATGTACCATATTTTCTGTATCCATTCCTCTGTTGAGGGACATCTGGGTTCTTTCCAGCTTCTGGCTATTATAAATAGGGCTGCTATGAACATAGTGGAGCATGTGTCCTTTTTACCGGTTGGGACATCTTCTGGATATATGCCCAGGAGAGGTATTGCGGGATCCTCTGGTAGTACCATGTCCAATTTTCTGAGGAACCGCCAGACTGATTTCCAGAGTGGTTGTACCAGCTTGCAATCCCACCAACAATGGAGGAGTGTTCCTCTTTCTCCACATCCTCTCCAGCATCTGCTGTCACCTGAATTTTTGATCTTAGCCATTCTGACTGGTGTGAGGTGGAATCTCAGGGTTGTTTGGATTTGCATTTCCCTGATGATTAAGGATGTTGAACATTTTTTCAGGTACTTCTCTGCCATTCGGTATTCCTCAGGTGAGAATTCTTTGTTCAGTTCTGAGCCCCATTTTTTAATGGGGTTATTTGACTTTCTGGAGTCCACCTTCTTGAGTTCTTTATATATATTGGATATTAGTCCTCTATCTGATTTAGTATAGGTAAAGATCCTTTCCCAATCTGTTGGTGGCCTTTTTGTCTTATTGATGGTGTCTTTTGCCTTACAGAAGCTTTGCAGTTTCATGAGGTCCCATTTGTCAATTCTCAATCTTACAGCACAAGCCATTGCTCTTCTATTCAGGAATTTTTCCCCTGTGCCCATATCTTTGAGGCTTTTCCCCACTTTCTCCTCTATAAGGTTCACTGTCTCTGGTTTTATGTGGAGTTCCTTAATCCACTTAGATTTGACCTTAGTATAGGAATGGATCAATTCGCATTCTTCTACATGATAGGAATGGATCAATTCGCATTCTTCTACATGTTAACAACCAGTTGTGCCAGTACCATTTGTTGAAAATGCTGTCTTTTTTTCACTGGATGGTTTTAGCTCCCTTGTCAAAGATAAAGTGACCATAGGTGTGTGGGTTCATTTCTGGATCTTCAATTCTCTTCCATTGGTTTACTTGTCTGTCACTGTACCAGTACCATGCAGTTTTTATCACAATTGCTCTGTAGTAGAGCTTTAGGTCAGGCATGGTGATTCTACCAGAGGTTCTTTTATCCTTGAGAAGAGTTTTTTGCTATCCTAGGTTTTTTGTTATTCCAGATGAATTTGCAGATTGCTCTTTCTAATTTGTTGAAGAATTGAGTTGGAATTTTGATGGGGATTGCATTGAATCTGTAGATTGCTTTTGGCAAGATAGCCATTTTTTACAATATTGATCCTGCCAATCCATGAGCATGGGAGATCTTTCCATCTTCTGAGATCTTCTTTGATTTCTTTCTTCAGAGACTTGAAGTTCTTCTCATGCAGATCTTTCACTTCCTTAGTTAGAGTCACGCCAAGGTATTTTATATTATTTGTGACTATTGTGAAGGGTGTTGTTCCCTAATTTCTTTATCAGTCTGTTTATCCTTTGTGTAGAGAAAGGCCACTGATTTGTTTGAGTTTATTTTATGTCCAGCTACTGCACTGAAGCTGTTTGTCAGGTTTAGGAGTTCTCTGGTGGAATTTTTAGGGTCACTATATATATACTATCATATCATCTGCAAATAGTGATATTTTGACTTTTTTTTTCCAATTTGTATCCCCTTGATCTCCTTTTGTTGTCTAATTGCTCTGGCTAGGACTTCAAGTACTATATTGACTAGGTAAGGAGAAAGTAGGCAGGATTTTCTGGCTTTCATAGTCTCTGGTGAGAAGTCTGATGTAATTCTAATAGATCTGTCTTGACCTTTTTCCCTAACTGCTTTTAATATTGTATCCTTTTTTTTTTAAGTGCACTTGTTGTTCTGATTAGTATGTGTTGGGAGAAATTTCTTTTCTGGTCCAGTCTATTTGGAGTTCTGTAGGTTTCTTGTATGTTCATGGGCATCTCTTTCTTTAGGTTAGGGAAGTTTTCTTCTATAATTTTGTTGAAGATATTTACTGGCCCTTTAATTTGAAAATCTTCATTCCCATCTATACCTATTATCCTTAGGTTTGGTCTTCTCATTGTATCCTGGATTTCCTGGATGTTTTGAGTTAGGATCTTTTTGCATTTTGCATTTTCTTAGATTGTTGTGTCCATGTTCTCTATGGAATCTTCTGCACCTGAGATTCTCTCTTCCATCTCTTGTATTCTGTTGCTGATGCTTGCATCTATGGCTTCTGATTTCTTTCCTAGAGTTTCTATCTCCAGAGTTGTCTCCCTTTGTGATTTCTTTATTGTTTCTTTATTCTTCCATTTTTAGATCCTGGATGGTTTTGTTCAATTCTTTCACCTGTTTGGTTGTGTTTTACTGTAAATCTCTAAGGGATTTTTGTGTTTTCTCTTTAAGGGCTTCTAGCTGTTTACCTCTGCTTTCCTGTATTTCCTTCTTAAAGTCATCAAACATCATCATGAGAAGTGACTTTAGATCCATGTCTTCTTTTTCTGGTGTGATGGTGTATCCAGGACTTGCTATGGTGGGAGAGTTTGGTTCTGATGATGCCAAGTAACCTTGGTTTCTGTTGCTGCTGTTCTTATGCTTGCCTTCTCCCATCTGATTATCTCAAGTGCTTGCTGACCTCAATATGTCTGATTGGAGCCTGTCCTTGGTATAATCCCGGTTGATTCAGGACTCCTCAGAGCCCAGCTTTCTCTGTGATCCTGTGATTCCTGGCTCCTGTGAACCTGAGATTCTGGGTGTATCAGAGTTCTTGGCAGTCAAGCTTCCTCTGAGACCCTGAGATGCTGTTGTGACCAAGCTCCTGTTATCCTGGGATACTGGAATCCCAAGATCCTGGGTTTGTTACAGCACCTGGAAGTGGTGTCTCCTCTGAGGACCATGGAGCTGTCTGGTCTGTTTAAAACCAAGGCATACCAGTACCGTTCAGAAGGAACCTGAGCCTCTGGTCAGGCAGCGCTCCAGTGTCCTTGCTCCTGCTGTCACAGGCCAATCACAATTGGTTTGGAACAGATGTTGTCTTCCACTCACCAGTGATCCTAAGATCGTGTGGTGAGTCCTCTGGGGATCATGTGAGCATCCGCCAATTCTCGCCCAAGGAGATATATTTTTTTTAAATGACCTTAACTTGTGTGACTTGGTAAAAAACTAAACAGAACTTCATCATTAAATGGCATGTGCCTATATTTTAGAAAACCATTAAGTTTGTATATGAGAAGCTATTGCTTTGTATTTTTCATTGTATATATTTTAACCACCTCCTTCTCTTTTCTGCCTTCTTACTCAATCCTTTCTTACACACTGTCCTTCCCTTCTTAGAAACTCTTGAGACCTGCACGCCCTCCCTCTCTTGTGGCGTTTCAGCCCAGGTCCTGACTCACCTGCTGACCTGTTCCGCCCACCTACTCCTTTGTTCTAGAACAACTGAATGCTGCTTTCACAATAATAACTGTTATTCTTTTCTGAGCATCTAAGATGCTCCACATATAAAACACAGTACTTATTTTACTTCTTTAATGTCATTGGCCTTCTTTTGCTATAGTGATTTTTGAAATTTACCTTGCATCAAAATCACCTAAACCTTCTTAAAATACCTGTTTCTGGATTACACAATGGTGGGGCAGAGAAATTGTATTTTGTAGTTAATGCTGACACTGTGTATAGAATCCTGCTTGCGGGGGCATTTTTCTACTACTTCATAGCAGCCAACATGTAAACTTAGGAGATCCCAGGACATGATGGGGGCTCAAAGTTTTGAGAACCGGAACCCTTCTCCAAGACTTGTGATCATAATCAACAGCAACTGCATGGTCATGGGAAGAGACTAGGAAAAGGGAGAGGCCTACTTGGAAATGATTTTCTTGGCTAGGAGAGTTGCTTCGACGATGGTTCCTAAGTATTTCCAGGAACAGACAGTCGTTACTTGGAATGGTTTCTCGATGGTCCTGAACTGCCTCCTCACAACTGAGGCACTCAAGTTGCTCAGGGAAGCCCTGCCTCACCAGAACTGAAGAGCTCGAGATGCTCAGGGAAGCTGGGAGGGCCTTACCTGTGCTGAGGGCTAAAGTTGATTTGAACTCCTGGGAAACCCCTGAGCCAGTTAAAGCTGTCCTAGGGTCTCCCTCATGCAGGTTATGCCTTAGGCCGAGTGTGCATGGTCTGCAACTGGGGCGACCTCTGTACATGTTGCCTGATGGCCACAGCCTAGCAGTTGATCCCATGAGAACAAATGCTCTAACCTCTCTCTCTAGATCTCAGCTCAGCCCCATACTGTCTCTGCTACTGTGCATTTGCTTATAAGGGAAACAACAGAAATCCTGGCGTGTCATGGGCCAGTGCTAGGCTGCGGCCCCTCTGGAATCCTATTATGCAACAAACATTTACTGAACATCAATTATGAGGCACACAGCATGCTGGAGGATGAGACCACAGATAGAGGGAAAACGGCAAAAATCCCACATGCTTGCCAATGTGGTGTAAGATGTTGGCAGTACCAAAAGGAACATCCATCCAGATGCCTGTGGAGTGACTTTTAAAATAGGGTGCAAAAATAAGAGCTACCCATGCAAACAATTGCTGAAATCGATCTTCTGGGACAGGGTGTTGTTCTTTAAAGTTTGATAAACAAATCACTCCATCGAACCCAAGGAATGTGGGCACAAAACAAGTACATAAAATTGGGTGAGATGCAGGGTGGAATTTTGAGTTTATCCCACATAACTGAAGGTCAGGTGCAGGGTGATGACTGCGGAGTGCTGTGAAATTTGAGGTGGGCTATTGATAACAAACACATTATGGGGTTGCAATGTGCTGAAAATGTTAGGGTGATCCTTGAGTTTCTATAAGGGTGTCAAAACAAGATTAAGTTCAGCTGTAAACACAATTCACCTTAAAGAATCAGAGAAACAGAAATATCAGATACATCTTTTAGGTATCAGGAGTAGATTAAAATGGCAGCTGGGATGAGGCATACAAATTTATATAAGTTTAAAGTAACTTAAGCCAGAGGAGTGGTTGAAATCACCAAGGAAGAACATATTGTTGATATCTTGTACGGAAACCTATGATATTTAACATTTAAAGGTCAGTTGGAGGAAAATCAGAGCTTTGTAATAGGACTGACAGAGGGAAGGAGAGAAGAGGAGGGCCAGAGCAGGTTAGGGGCAGCCTAAGATAAAGAAGGGATAGGAGAGTTTCAACTGTCCTAAGCCAGGGATGTTTCATGAATAAGGGGAGGACATGGCCAACTGTTTTAGTTGCTGCTGCCAGGTCAGGGGAAATTTAAGGTTAACTCCCCTGATTTTTACACTGAGCAATAAAATTCTTAGTGGCTAGGGAAGAACTTAGGCTCATGTGTAAAACTTAATTTACCAGGAACTCAGGCAGAAGGCGGCCTTTGTCAGGTTAGTCTGTCAGTCTCCTAACAATTCTTTACTAAAAATAAAAGGATCAGAAGTGTCTGCCCTAGATATAGATAGATCCAAACAGTAATGTTACAAGGTGGTTACTAGCTCAGGAGAGTGGGGGTGATACTGAACTGCGGTGAGCTGAGACGGGTGTAGGCAAGAGCTCGTCAGATTGCTATCAGTTTGATACACAATACAGTGAGTAGCAGAGACACTTTTGATAGGTAGATGACCATTTCTGGTTTTAGGGGGAAGGAAGAAAATGGTGTAACTACGGATAAGCTGGAAGTTCTGATGCAAATACACAGCAGGTTGTAGTTCTAATACTAATTCTGCTGGCATCTTTGCTCTTGGATTCTTTCACTCACAACTTTGAGAAATAAATTTGTCTAAGAGTTCTGATGCTGTGAAGAAGGCATAGGTCTTGGGCTAACTAATCTTTCTGTGAATGGCTAAAAATGGGACAAGTAGATTTGGGGGAGGGGTAGAAGTAGAATTAGAGTTGTAGAATCTTCAAAGCCCAAATCAAGGTTCCTGGCAATAATAACAATTGAATTATGTGTAGGTATGCTGCTATGAAGACCTTGGGGAAGCAACCTGCCCATGGTCTTACACTGATATTAGTCCCTCTACCCCTGTATTTCTCTGAACATTACCTGGGTATTCTATAATCTAACTCAATCTTGACACTGTCTATTAGGAGTCAGTGTCAAGTCTCAGGTTTAAAACCTCAGTCCTAAAAGACTAGCACTTCAAGTGCTTAGTTCAAGTCAGGACCTCAGCTCCTTCTCTCCAGCCATTTATGAACTCAACGCTCACAACCCCTCTCCCTAGTGTCAACAGTGTGCTTATAGAACTCAGGAATTTACACTCAAAAGGATTTAACACAAGAACAACCAGATAGAAGAAATGCACAGGGCAAGGTACTAGGGTGGGCAAATGACCTTGCATGCCCTCTGTGCAATTTGGTCCTAAAAGCCCTTTCCTGCATTTGCAAACTGGAAGTCATCAAGGCTTCGAAGAGCTGGATAATGCTGCATCTCCACCCCACTTCACCTCACTTCTCAGGTGAAGCTTCTAAAAAGGCCAACTGAAACCCTGTATTTTCTGGTCTTTCTTTGAATGATCTCAAGGCTGAGACTATCTATGAAACCCCTGTCTTTTCAAATGGAGCTCTGATGAGAAAAGTAAAATTAACACAATGAACTCTGAAACTACTACACCCACAGTGAGGCAGCAGCTGTTTATTTTGAGGTAACCGTCACAAAGTACAGGGTAGAATAATCTTGTTATGATGTAATCTTGAGAGAGGTTTTCTAAGATAGGATTTGGAGCCTTCCACACTTATCAGATGCCTTCTCATTAGATTTTTCCAGTTTTGCAATTCTAGATCCAAACTGTATGGCTCGTTTTGGCAGAAGGGCAGAGGCTGGGAGACCAAGTTCCATAGCTGCAAGTCGTAAAATAAGCTTCTCACCAACTCCACGGGGCAGAGTGAGGTCTACCTTTTCCCAAACTGGCAGAGAATTTAGGAAAGACACAACATTTTCATCCAGGAAAGGAAATCTAAAATTGATCAAAATAAAAAAATAGTGATTGTTATTAAAAATAGTCTGTTTATGACCATTTAAACATTTTAATGGCCAAAATATAACTACATTAAAAAAGTAGCTAACTACTAACTTTATTGCAACAATTCTCAAGTTTTTTCAGAGTATCTTTGTGCATGTCCCCAGTATGTTCACGAAATGATCATGAATTTATGTCTGCTTTGAGTATGTCTGCAGAAACTGAACTCTGAGTAATGATCTGCCCTTTTGTTTGTTTACTTTTCTATAAACTTAGGGGTTTTCTCTTTTTTGGTTTTGTTTGTAATATCATCCCATCCTTACCTTGTACCCATAAAATGCAATATAGTTATACTGTACTCTTATAAAAACATTCTCATCTGAGTATATATAACATTATAATAATTTCGTATGATGCCTTTGGAATTAACTACTTCATCAGACAAAGTACTCTCCTCCTTCATCTACCTGATGATGAATTAAATTTCTTTTTTCCTATCCTTCAACCCTTGACCATTTCTCGTTACATTCTGAAGAAGGAGAACAGCTTACGTACTATGTAAGATAGTATTACTTATTTAAAATAGGATTAAGAAGTAGAGCAGCATTACCAATGTCATCTGGAATAGCATTGGCACCACAGGAACACTTGGGTAAAATAGGATTAAGAAGTAGAGCAGAATTACCAATGTCATCTGGAATAGCATTGGCACCACAGGAACACTTGGGTAAAATAGGTTTAAGAAGTAGAGCAGAATTACCAATGTCATCTGGAGTAGCATTGACACCACAGGAACACTTGGGTAAAATAGGATTAAGAAGTAGAGCAGCATTACCAATGTCATCTGGAGTAGCATTGGCACCACAGGAACACTTGGGTAAAGGCAGTCATAGTCAACAGAAAGGGCAAAGCCATGCAATAAAGGTTGGGGAGGATTCTCAGACACACAAAGAGGGAAGCACGTGTACAACGATGCCCCTGTCTTCACGAGGCTTACATGATCTCCTCCTTCTTGCCTACTGAATCCTTTTAACAAATGCCATTTATTAGCTAAATAGTTTCACTCATTTTTATTTTTGAGGCAGGGTCTTGCTATGAAGCCCAAACTGGCCTTGAACTCATGACTTTCCCAACTCTGTCTGATGAATGTAAACTACTATACTCAGGTTGATAGTTCAACTCTTCATTCCATCACATCTTCCTTTATCCTTAATATTTAAATTAAAAATGCTACACTTAAGTATGTCTTTATTATAAGTATGTTTTAGGTAAAAATAAACCCAAGATTTTAAAAGCATATATGAGAGTGCCTGGGTCTCTGAAGATTTTATACCCCCTATAATAGTGTTAAATCGTGTTTAAAAATTAAAAAAAAAAAGAACTCACTCAATAGACAGAAATCCAGGACTGGGACCTCCACCGATCACTACAGTAGTCATGCCTACACAGACAAAACCAAACGTTTAAACTGCCTGTGCTTGGCACTTTAACTGTCCTGTTTTCCTTGTGGTCCTAAAAAGAACGACCCATTCCATCACTTCAGAACATGACTGCAAAGTTGCTTATGAGGAATCAATGGCTTCCTGGCTCCATCAGCTTTGCTCTTGACCACGTTTATAAAGAGACAGCGTGCCTGCTCTCCTGCTTTGCTGGAACCAATCTCCAAGGGAAAGGGAATGTAAAACCTCCTTTGTAATTTTCTTAAAAAGCATTCAGTAATGAGTTACCTTGCTTCCTTTCCATGATCACCAATAACTCTGTCATCACGACCAAGGTTTCTAGAAGAAATTCGACCCAATTCCATTGCTATTTCCTCGTTCAATCCTTCTAGGCCAAGAGACTGAAAGCGGGCACGATGCCGGGAATAACCTGCCAACTGTTCATCTGCACCAATCCCAGTAAGAATCACCTATAGAAGAGTAAAGAAAGCCAGAGACACGACAAGAGGATAAAGAAAACAAGTTGTGTTTTTCTTATGCAGGCTAAAGAGTTATAGTCCTAACATTTTAGGAGGAAAACTGTGAGTCAGAAAACAGTAAAACAAACAAATACACTGTACTAGAAAGTGTAACTATAGTACTGTATATTCATAAACCTTAAATGTTGAAAGCTTCAGTCAAAATTAGGTCTCATAAATTCTGAGCAACAGTCCTGGATCATACCTTTGCACTGCTCTTGTAAGATGTCACAGCATCTTGGGTCACCAACCAACCGATTCCTCTAGAAGCAAACCACACAGCACAGCCAATGCTATCATCCAGAACTGTGTCCAATGGCTGAACTAAGTGACATATTCGAGCTCTTCTTAGTTTTTGTAGTTCTTCAAGAGAAACATTTATTTCCACAAAATTCCAAGTTCGAGAAGGGTTGACAGACTGTAGTTCCTTTAGTCCTGCTTTTCCTGTGACTCGGTCTGGTACCTCAGCCTCACCTGGCCCCTCATCCGCAGCAGTACTCTGAGAGGACTCTTCAGAAGGGATCTCATGGTGGTTCTGCTGTTTTCTTTCTGTGTTAGGAATAGGTAGCCCTGTCTTTTGTTTAGGCACAAAAGCCACATTCAGAAGATCAATTGGCTCATCTAAAGGAATATGACGATCGGCAAGGGCTGCAATCACCATAGAATCAACACCTCCAGAAAACAGGATTGCAATGTTTGCTTTCGAATCACAAGTTTTTAAAACTTCCTTTGATGCCAGATTTTCTTCCCTAGCTAAACATAAGATGCGTCTCTTGACTGAAACATTGAGGATGGCAATGAACTGCTGAACTATTTTTTTCGTGTGTTCATCTGTAAGAAATATCTCAAGTGTCTCTCTTGTACCTGGAATGCTGGAATTGTTTCTACATTGGATTTCCAATGGAATCTCGGGCAGCTTCTTATTTAAGGGAACGACAGGTTTTGAGAGGTACAGGTTGGCTTCATTTATTACCACTGATACAAACTCTGGCAATTCGGCTGGAGTCTGAGTCAGGTCATTACCACATTCTTCGGCGATATTCTCCTTAGAAATGTATCTCCAAGGATATAATTTTAAGATCACAGATCTGGAAACAGCAGCAGAATTGAGATCAATTTGGAAAATTCCAGATGCTGGAACTTCTTGCCACTGGTCTGCAACTCCAGATACCTGGGCACCAACTGACGAAAGGCAGAAACTCTTGCCCAGATTACTAAACTGCCAAAGCAAGCTACGCCGACCAAAAAAGTCCCTACCAAACCATAAGTGATGGCTAGAGGCCTGATAATAGATAAACGACCATGGACCTTGCACTTTAGAGAAGAGCAGCAAAATTTCAGACTCATTCTTACAGGCAGAAAGGCTATTGAACATAACCTGGGTGTCATTTTCTTCTGCTTCAACCTTCACTCCATTAAAAACTTCTCCATTCCATAAGAACACATTGCCATGTTCATCTTCTACAGGTTGGATAGTCAAAACACCTCTTAAATGAAGAACATGACCAGAAAATAAACACTGATAGTTAACAGCAGATTTTAACAACTGCCTGCTACTACTGGGGCCCCGCCGTCTAAGATTCCGCAGCAAATCCTCTTTTAAATCTTTACTGAAGTGTTCAACAGAGAAGCTTACAGAACAGCAAATGCCACACATGGTTATGTGAAGTCAGGCTGACTGTGTCTTGACTTTGGTTGTCTCTGAGTTTTCTAATGCTTGGTATTCTTTTTTTAGTTCGTCTAATGTATCTGTTAGGAGGAAGTGAGAAAAAATATTGAAGTGAAAGTTCGAAAATATTTATCTATTATTTCATGGACAAAACAGGCTACTTCTCAAGATTAAACCATATGAGATTCACTGTGCAAATGCCAGCAATAATTCACAATGCTTTAGTGACAAACAATGCTGATATTTTGGTAGTATTTTCTTTCCACTGAATACATACTTTGTCCAATCACTTGGCTAAACACCTTAGATATATAATTTTTAAATACTTCAAGACCTTAGAGCAGTATTTCTCAACCTTCCTAATGCTGCGACCCTTTAATACAGTTCCTCCTGTTGTGGTGACCCCAACCAAAAAATTATTTCATTGCTACTTCATAACTGTAATTTTACTACTGTTATGACTTGTAATATAAATATCTGACATGCAAGATATCTGATATGTGACGCCCCAAGAGGGTACTGACCCACAGGTTGAGAACTGCTGCCTTAGATGTTCAAAGTATTAGCCCTGAAAGTCACTGTACAATGATTTTTCATATTTCTGTCAAGCTCTTAAAATATACATGACTACTTTACTTAATAACTAAAGTGGATATGTCTTAAAGTTATATTTTTTAATTCCTTGAGAATTTCATACTTGTTTATGATATATTTTGATCACGGCCACTTTCTATTTCTCGATCCATATCTCCTTCTACTGGGGAGGGGACTATGTGCCACTAGCAACAATGGCATTGAATGGCAGTTAGTACAGAGAACCACAACTGGTGCAGTGTGGACCATCAGTGACTGTGGAGTGCTCAACTCTAAACTGGACATCTGTATCACACCCAAAGCTCACAGATAAAAGAGGAGACAGGAAGACCATCATAACAAGAGACTGGGAGGACGGCTACAAGACCGTGTCTTCCAGACATGATGGGGTTGTTATGAACATGAACTCTCTGCAGCTATGGCTGCCTGCCCAAGACCAAGCCAATCCAAATCCCAGCCCAAGCCCTACCGGAAGAGTCTTTTTAAAACTGTAGAACATCTGCAAGGTGGTTGTGGTGCAGCGCATGCCTTTAATCTCAGCACTTGAGAGGAAGAGGCAGGCATATCTCTGAGTTCAAGACCAACCTGATCCATAGACTGAGTTTCAGGACAGCCAAGGCTACACAGAGAAACTGTCTTGAAGGACTCCCCCTGCCACCCCCTCCCCCCAAAAAACAAAACCAAAACCAAAAAACCAAAAACCAATAAACAACCCACTGTACATTTCTTTGGAAGTCTAACTGGAAAACAGACCACTGTACTAAATCGACACACACATTTATTCAGATAGGGCTTAACTGAGGCACCATTATGAATCCCCACAAAAAGCTTACAAAAGGTTTTCTGTAGCATTCCATATATAACTCTGAAAACAAAAACCAAGACGACCACCACTTACTTTTACTTTCAGAAAAGATTTTTGTTCGATCTTCAAGAAAGAATATGTTGCTATTCTGTTGCTGCTTGTATACTCTCTGCAAACGTAATTGACAATATCAGAGTATGACTTGCATAGTGAGGCTGAACAGTATCCTGTTATCATTTATTCTTGAACTTCAGGAATATTCAGAACAGTAATTACCACAGAGAAACAAAGTCACTGAATACTACGCCACCCAGAACTGGTTGTTTGCTTAGCATGTATCATCACACCACACACTTTCAGTAACAAAAGCTATCATAGCCACAGGTTTATAATTTACTTCATAAATGAAGACCTTTTCTGACCATGTGGGTACAACACTATAGTTCTTTGCTGGTCTCAAGCTTCAGACACTTACTGTATCGTCACTACAGGTGCTGATGAGCGCCTCTGCGTGTAAACACACATGCACCCTCACAACTGCTTACACACCAGTTACTCAGAAGTGTCAAACAGCATTTACACATTTTGACAGTTTGATCTCCAAAAATTTGTATTAATTTGCCTTAACATCTAATATTTCCCAAATGACAATATCAGAAATGTCAAGAATGTCAGTCATTACATAATCGCAGCTGATTTATGAACACATTCATAAAAAAAGGCATTAAACGGGTTAAGTATTTAGAATATTAAAGTT
The DNA here is from genome assembly GCF_978045245.1 of Mus caroli. Classification (NCBI taxonomy): domain Eukaryota; kingdom Metazoa; phylum Chordata; class Mammalia; order Rodentia; family Muridae; genus Mus; species Mus caroli. The sequence goes on from NW_028227256.1 coordinate 50,156,557, forward strand.
TCCTGTGAAAAACTTCATTCTTTTTTGTTAAAATATAATAAAGATTTTTTTTTTATCTCTGAGATCTATTGACATATACAGGAAAAACAAATTTAAAACATGCAAAACCAAACTAGGATACCACGTTAGTTTTTAAATTATGATCTTTGAATTTTGTAATGTTAGCATAAATGATCAAAATCATAATTTTAATGTACTATACTATTCAGATTTCCACAGCAACTCACCCGATTCTTCTTCAGATTAGAAAGTTCATCCACAATAACTTTCTGTTCTTTAATCTATTAAAGTAAAGAAAAATAATCTAAAGTGGAAGTTTTCAAAGTATGTTTAGTGAGAACATTTTAAGTCACTGCTTTAAAACTAAAGATGGGGTTGGGGGCTATAATGGACTGCCTGTCTAAATGGACACTGAACAAATCACCAGCACTCAGTCTGGAATCAGTAGAAGACAGCTTGAGAAGGAGAAGCATAGGCTTGCCAGGGGCCAGTCACCACAGCCCACATCATTAACCAGGGTGAGACACTGCCTACCCAAATTAATACCAATCTTTTAAGCCGGGCAGTGGTGGTGCATGCCTTTAATCTCAGCACTTGAGGGGCAGAGGCAGGCAGATTTCTGAGTTCGAGGCCAGCCTGGTCTACAGAGTAAGTTCTGTGACAGCCAGGGCTACATAGAGAAACCCTGTTTTGGAAAAACCAAAAACCAACCGACCAAACAAAAGAACCAAAAACAAACAAACAAAACCTCTCCCCAAAACAACAACAACAACAAAAACCCCCCAAAACCCCAAGTCCTTTAGTTTTATAAGGTCTTGCTGTAGACTAAAAGAGAGAAATAAAATGAATGTGAGTTCTTCTCTTTACCAACAACCAATGGTTTTATGATGTATGCACTAGATGACAGGCAGACATTTGGATAAAACAAATGAAATGGTGCTATGGTACTGAATGCCCTACCTGCACTGATACATGATTTCCACCACTGTATCATTCTATTTCAAGTATTAAGGACTGCATATTGCTGGTATCGTTAAGCTAGGCAAATAGTCTAAGTACTGAGAGCTGTACTAATAACCTACGAAGCCATATTGAGTACACTTTCCTGGAGATTCAAGTCTGCTTGCAGAGTTTTTATGCTCATTACAGGAATGACAGGTGTCACTTTAGGTGACACCACAGTACACTGTGGTACAGCGGGAATTAGGCAATATACCGAAGATATCATATAGGACAGAAAAAATACAGAATTTAGGAATGTTTAATATCTGCAAAGACTATACCCACACCCCTCCACTCTACACGTTTAAAGATTTTCGTCTGTAACTGGAAGTTAAGATTAGTTCCGGTATGGGGTGCCTCCCTGAAATCCTGGTTATTAGGCAAGAGAATTATTCAAGTAATACCTAAGCAACAATATCTGAGGCTGGCCGGAGTTATTTATGAAACCCTATCCTAAAGGAATAGAAAAAAATAATTTGCTAGGGTGCTCCTTTCCCTTGTTGAATAATAAAGAGATGACCAAACAGATGTTTTTAGGATCACTTAAAGTTGAGAATGTTATTTTAAGGTAACAGGCAGCTGAGAAAATCGGCTAAGAAGCTTTTGCCTCAGTCTGGAAGAACAGGTAGACTTCTAAACTTTTATGATGGACGTCATGGATGGCGCCCAGGCGGGTGCGTGGCTAACTGGATGAAGCACAGCCACAGAGCAACAGATCTGTGTGTGACTGAGTAACACATCTGTTTGTCACTATTTTTTCAGGGGACACGCCTCCATCGTCGCAAACCTGCAGGATGGAGGGGAATCAGCTGCTGGTGCTGAGAATGCAAGGCGGAGGCTACAGGGCACAGCGGGGCCCGCCGCCCACCACCCTTCCCCGGCGTCCCACGGCACCTTGCTGCTAAGGGCCTCGGCGTGCGCAGTCGATGTGTGTGGGGGCCCCGGCGCGGCGCGGCCATCGGCGTGCACCCCACTGCTGGGCATCGCCACGCCGTGCCGCACGCCAAGAACCCAGACTGAGGAAGGAACAGCGGCCAGCAGCCCGGGCCGGAAGCCTGGGTTCCACTCAGAAATCCGCCCCTTCCGGCACCCCGACCAATGGAGTGCGCACACTCACGCCTGCGCAGTGGCAAGCGCGCCCGGAGTGGGTTGTGAAAAGTCGAATCAAGAGTTGTGCTCCATTGCTAACTGGTTTTCTGCTAAATGTAGGTGTGGCTTGGCTGCAGAATCTATGAATGGTCTGTATCGCCCCCTAGTGGATCCTATGTAAAAATAAATCACTATAATTTAATACTCTTTAATTTGGTTTTCTTCTCCTCCCCCTCCTCCTCCCCTCCCCCTCCCTCTTCTTCTCCTTCTTCTTCTTCTTCTTCTTCTTCTTCTTCTTCTTCTTCTTCTTCTTCTTCTTCTTCTTCTTCTTCTTCTTCTTCTTCTTCTTCTTCTTCTTCTTCTTCTTCTTCTTCTCCTCCTCCTCCTCCTCCTCCTCCTCCTCCTCCTCCTCCTCCTCCTCCTCCTCCTCCTCCTCCTCCTCCTCCTCCTCCTCCTCCTCCTCCTCCTCTTCTTCTTCAGATTTACTTATTTTATGTATATGAGTTCACTGTCTCTGTCTTAAAACACACCAGATGCAGATTTCAGGTGCAGAGGATACCATAGAAAACATTGAAACAACAGTCAAAGAAAATGCAAATTGCAAAAAGCTCCTAACCCAAAATATCCAGAAAATCCAGGACACAACGACAAGAACAAATCTAAGGATAACAGGTATAGAAGAGAGTGAAGATTCCCAACTTAAAGGGTCAGTAAATATCCTCAACAAAATTAAACAAGAAAACTTTCCTAACCTAAAGAATTTGATGCCCATGAACATACAAGAAGCCTACAGAACTCCAAATTAATTGGACCAGAAAAGAAATTCCTCCCATTACATAATAATCAAAACACCAAATGTACTAAACAAAAAAAGAATATTAAAAGCAGTAAGGGAAAAAGGTGAAGTAACATGCAAAGTCATACCTATCAGAATTACACCAGACTTCTCAGCAGAGACTATGAAAGCTAGAAGATCCTGGGCGGATGTCATACAGACCCTAAGAGAACACAAATGGCAGCTCCGACTATTATATACAGCAACACCCTCAATTACTATAGATGGAGGAACAGAAGGAACAAGATCTAATTCATTCTATGAAGCCACAATAATGCTGATACTAAAACCACACAAAGACCCAACAAAGAAAGAGAACTTCACACCAATTTCCTTGATGAATATAAATGCAAAAATACTCAATAAAATTCTTGCCAATTGAATCCAAGAACACATCACAGCCTTCATTCACCACGATCAAGGAGGCTTCATCCCAGGGATGCAGGGATGGTTCACAGAAATCCATCAATTTAATCTACTACATAAACAAACTCAAAAAAAAAAAGCACATGATCATTTCATTAGATGCTGCAAAAAGATTTGACAAAGTTCAACACTTTTTTGTGTTAAAAATCTTGGAAAGATCAGGAATTCAAGGCCCATACCTAAACATAAAAGCAATATACTTTAAACCAGTAGCCAACATCTAAATGGAGAGAAACTTGAAGCAATCCCACTAAAATCAGGGACTAGAAAATGTTGCCCACTCTCTTTATATCCAATATAGTACTTGAAGTTCTAGCTAGAGAAATTAGACAACAAAAAGAGGTTAAAGGGATACAAATTGGGAAGGAAGAGGTCAAATTATCACGATTTGCAGATGATATGATCGTATACTTAAGTGACCCCAAAAAATTCCACCAGGAAACCCCTGCAGCTGATAAATAACTTCAGCAAAGTGGCTGGATATAATGTTAACTAAAACAAATCAGTAGCCTTCCTATACTCAAAGGATAAACAGGCTGAGAAAGAAATTAGGGAAGTGACACACTTCACAATAGTCACAAATAATATAAAATATCTTGGTGTGACTCTAACCAAACAAGTGATCTGTATGACAAAAAACTTTAAGTCTCTGAAGAAAGAAATAGAAGAAGACCTCAGAAGATGGAAAGATCTCCCATGCTCATGGATTGGCAGGATTAATATAGTAAAAATCGCCATCTGAAAGCAGTCTACAGATTCAATGCAATCCCCATCAAAACTCCAACTCAATTCTTCATAGAGTTAGAAAGAGCAATTCTCAAATTCATCTGGAATAAGAAAAATCCCAGGATATCAAAGACTATTCTCAACAATAAAAGAACTTCTGAGGGAATAAGCATCCCTGACCTCAAGCTATACTACAGAGCAACAGTTATTAAAAAAAAAAAAAAAAAAACAACCAAAAAAACACAAAACAAAAACAAACCTGCATGGTACTGGTACAGTGACAGGCAGGTAGATCAATGGAATAGAATTAAAGACCCAGAAATGAACCCATATACCTATGGTCACTTGATCTTTGACAAAAGGACTAAAATAATATAGTGGAAAAAAGACAGCATTTTCAACAAATGGTGCTGGCTCAACTGGAGGATAGCACGCATAAGAATACAAACAGAACCATTCTTATCTCTTTGTACAAAGCTCAAGTCCAAGTGGATCAAGGACCTCTATATAAAACCAGATACTCTGAAACTGATAGAAAAGAAATTTGGGAAGAGCCTCCTGCACATGGGCACAAGGAAAAATTTCCTGAACAGAATACTGATAGTTTATGCACCAAGATCAAGAACTGACAAATGGGATGCCATAAAATTACAAAGCTTTTGTCAGGCAAAGGACGTCATCAATAGGACAACACAGCAACCAGCAAATTGGGAAAAGATCTTTACCAACCCTACATCTGATAGAGGACTAATATTCAATATATACTAAGAATTCAAGAAATTAGACTCCAGAGAACCAACTAACCCTATTAAAAATGGAGTACAGAGCTAAACAAAGAATTTTCAACTGAGGAATACGACATGACTGAGAAGCACCTATAGAAATGTTCAACATCCTTATTCATCAGGGAAATTCAAATTAAAACAACCCCGAGATTCCACCTCACACCAGTCAGAATGGTAAAGATCAGAAGCTCAGGTGACAGCAGATGCTGGCGAGGATGTGGAGAAAGAGGAATGCTCCTCCACTGCTGGTGGAATTGCAATCTGGTTCAACCACTCTGGAAATCAGTTTGGTGGTTCCTCAGAAAATTAGACATAGTACTACCGGAGAACCCAGCTATCCCATTGGGCATATACCCAAAAGATGCTCTAACATGTAATAAGGACACATACTCCACTATGTTCATAGCAGCCTTATATATAATAGCCAGAATCTGGAAAGGACCCACATGTCCGTCAACAGAGGATGGATACAGAAAATGTGGTACACTTACACAATGGAATACTACTGAGCTACTAAAAATGATGAATTCATGAAATTCTTAGACAAATGGATGGAACTAGAAATTATCATCCTGAGTGAGGTAACCCAATCACAAAATAACACACCTGGTATACATTCACTGTTAAGTGGATATTAGCCCAGAAGCTTGGAATACCAAGATACAATACACAAACCACATGAAGCTCAAGAAGAAAGAAGACCAAAGTGTGGATACTTCTGTACTTCTTAGACAGGGGAACAAAATACCCATGGGAGGAGATACAGAGACAAAATGTGGAGCAGAAACTGAATGAGAGACCATCCAAAGCCTGCCCCACCTGGCGAACCATCCCATGTACAGTTACCAAACCCAGATACTATTTTGGATGCCAACAAGTGCTTGCTGACAGAAGCCTGATAAAGCTGTTTCCTGGGAGGCTCTGTCAGTGCCTGACAAATATGGAGGTGGATGCTCTCAGCCAACCATTGGACTGAGCACAAGGTCCCCAATGGAGGAGCTAGAGCAAGGACCCAACGACCTGAAGGAGCTTGCAACCCCATAGGAGGATCAACTATATGAACCAATCAGTACCCCCAGATCTCCCAGGGTCTAAACCACCAACTACAGGGTATACATGGAGGGATTCACGTCTCCAGCTGCATATATAGCAGAGGATGGCCTTGTTAAACATCAATGGGAGGAGAGGCCCTTGTTCCTGAGAAGGCTCGATGCCCTAGTGTATGGAAATGCCAGGACAGGGAAGCAGGAGTGGGTGGGCTGGTGAGCAGTGGGAGGAGGATGGGATAAGGGAGTTTTCATAGGGGAAACCAGGAGAGGGGATAACATTTGAAATGTAAATAAAGAAAACATCTAATAAAAAATTAAAATAAAAATATGAACCGTATATTTAATATAAACATATCTAATTCCTGAATTTAAAAGGCAAATAGACCAGGATAAGATGAAGTCAAATAATGTCCTTCACTTCAGCTCATTTTATATCCCAAAACATTTGTTTCATTATGTACTCCATGTAAAAGTCACTAATAGTGTCTTCTAGGAGTGTTTTTACATGCTTTAACACTGCCTTCATAATCCATATTAATTTTATTCTAATAGCATATCACAGTTCAGATTTGACATATATACATGTCTTAATCGCCACATATTTCAGTGGTAAATGTGCTGGTTTTACAGTTGTAGGCATACAAGTTTAAAATAACACAAGAATGTCTGTCCTTGCTGTGTGAAATCTGGTCAAGCCTGGAATTAATCTTTGAGAAAGCACATCAGGGAGATAGCATGTTGTCTGCCTTGTTTTGTAAACTGGTGAACTGGATTTCACAGTCTATGGGAACGGTTCCTTTTCTGGAATGAATGGCGTGCTTCTGCTGGAGTGTTTTGCAAAACCAGGACACTTGGCATTGTATATGCTGTTCAGATTTCATATGCATCACCTGTCTCATTCTCTAAAAGCTTGGAAGGAGAAACTATTTGGAAAATGAAGGAAAGATGGGAGGAAGAAAGGAAAGGAAAGGGAAGGAAAGGAAAGGAAAGGGCAGCGGAGGGAAAGAGAGGAAAGGAGAGAGGGAGGGAGGGAGGAGTAGACGGGGGAAGTGCGGATGAGAGGAAAGCAGAGAATGGGGTAAATGGAGGAAGAAGACAGCTCTGAATTGTCAGTGCCTCTTAGGCTAGTAGGTAATGATTTATGGTGTTAAGTGAGCTTTCAAACAGAAGGTTTGCTATTGAATACAATGCTAATTTAAGCTCCAAAGCACATTTTGAAACATCATGTTCCAGAACCCCTTAGACTGTGGACTTATTTACAAATGGCACAGACCTAACCGCCCGATGAACGATAAAGTCCATGACATCATAAGGCTGTCCGGAAAATCCTGTAGTCGGCTTCCTGCATGTCGTGTTCAGTACTGAAAAGAATGTGATATAAATGTGAATATAATTCAACTCATATTTTAAATTTGTAAGTGAGGCCTTTTTGCATGTTAAGAGATGTTCTTTGTTGAAGTTTGCCTGTATGTGTTAAATATCTTATTTATTCACACACACACACACACACACACACACACACACACACACACACAACACACACACGAATCCAGAAGTTAGGTCCTCTGGAACTGGAGTTACAAGCAGTTTTGAATTACCCAGTGTGGGCCTGGGAAACAAACTTGGTTCTTCTGCAAGTGCTATTAACCTTTGAGCCATTCATTGTTCTAGCCTTTTTTGTATGTGCATGTTTTTTTGTTTTTTGATTTTTGATTTTTGGGGTTTTTTTTTGTTTTGTTTTGTTTTTTTGAGACAGGGTTTCTCTTTATAGCCCTGGCTGTCGTGGAACTTGCTCTGTAGACCAGGCTGGCCTCAAACTCAGAAATCTCCCTGCCTCTGCCTCCTAAGTGCTGGGATTAAAGGCAGGCATCACCACTGCCAGACTCTGTGCATGTTTTGAGACATGGTTTTATCATATAGCCCTGGCAGGCTGGCTCGGTGCTCACTATACACTAGGCTGGCCTCAAACACAGGGCTATCCTACTGCCTTTGCCTCTCCAGTGCAAAGACTGTAGGAATATGCCACTATACCTGGCCTGAGTTTGAAGCTGAGACAAAATGCTAGCTAGTAAATTTTTAGATGAATTTCTAATATGATGTTAAATAAGCGAATCTCTGGAGGGCAGGAAAGAAAGCAGAGTATATAGACAATAGGAATTTCCAGTGTAGTTTTCATGTCAGCTGAGCTAAAATTCTGGCCTGGCACATGCATTGTTATTTTTATTAGAATGTGGACCTCTTGATCCTGAGAGCCTTCCAGAGCTTCCAGCATACAATGGGTGATTGATCTGTCTCTGTGATTTCTCTTAACAGTCTATAGGCTGGAGAACTTTCCCTGCAACTTCAGGCTAGCTTTCTGTTTTTCATTCATACCCATTTTACTTAAGACATCTAATTGGGCTGATTCAAAGTGATGTGTGACTAAACTCAACATGTTTGCACTACAGTGTTCTCCCCAAGGGCTTCTTTATTGGCAGCTAACAGAGCCCCTAGCCAGATAGTGCTGGAACCTTGACTCAATACATCGTCTCTTCTCACAGTCTATCAAACATGAAACTCTTCTGAATTTCCTTAAGTACTGTAAGCTTTTGACTTTTTCTCATCTCTGCCTCCATTTAACACTTTAGACCATTGTACTTTCCCGACTATCACAACTTTTTCTTTGAGTCCACTAAGGAATCTTTGTACCCCAAATACTATGAGGACTTTTAAGTATGTAGGCCATATCATTTCAGCACCTTACTTAGTGTATCCCAGTGCTCTCAAAGTCAATTCTAAACTCTCTTTACTTGGTCCTATACTTCCCTTGTGCATTCCCACTTGCCCTTTCTCTTACAGGTTCAGGATATCTTGACTCTTTCTCTCTTTAATACACTATAAGTTCACTCTGATGAAGCCTGGCATTCATACTTTTGGGGAGGTCTCTGCAAGCACCCTGGCTGGCAGAGTAATGATCTGCATGAGGCAAGAGGAAAATCTGCTTTAGCACGATTAATTAACTGGACTAGTTAAAACTTCTAAAGTTAGATCCTAAGCAGTTTCTTTTTGACATATTTAAATGCAGTACAACTTTCCTTGTGATAATTATCACAATAAAGCTTAAGGCCTAACTACCTTGAGACTCTTTTGCAAAGTTCATGTCTTTTGGAAAGTACCTGTGACCTATTCCACAAGGATGGTTTCTATTGATTGAGAAGCAATGCTCAGGATAAATGTTTTAGGGGAAAAAGATAAACACAAGAGTCTGGAAGATTCTAGGAGGCCTGGCCCTACAGCTAGCAAAGATCACCAGGATATTAGTTACATTCATCCCCATATTTCTGAGCAGAAACAAGTATAAATTCCTTTTGTTGAAGAGAAAAGCCTGCATGTTTAACATTCCTGGCTTTGCTAGTGTGATCTGTAAGCATGAGGACCTCATGCCCTCTACACCTACTTAATTCCAATTCACTCATCAGTCTCCTCATTAATATTACTTCTTCCTATGTGTGTTTGTGAAGAAGAAGAGGTTAATCCCTTCTTCATGGTTCTATAAATTTCCATATTCCTTTGTGATCCTTATGGTGTTCATGTTTCCAATGAGTTTGGACTGTGCTGTCCATTTCATCTAGATTTTCCAGTTTTGTTGAGTATAGGCTTTTATAGTAGGATCTGATGATTTTTTGAATTTCCTCCATTTCTGTTGTTATATTTCCCTTTCATTTCTGATTTTATTAATTTATATACTGCTTCTTGACCCTTTAGTTAGCTTGGCTAGGGGTTTATCTATCGTGTTGTTCTTCAAAGAACCAGCTTTTGATTTTGCTGATTCTTTGTATTGTTTTCTTTGTTTCTATTTGATGGATGTCAGCCCTGAGTTGACTATTTCCTGCCTCCTACTCCTCTTGGGTGAGTTTGCTTCTTTTTGTTCTAGAGCTCTCAGGTGTGCTGTTAAGTTGTTAGTGTAAGATCTCTCCAGTTTCTTTACCAGGGCACTTAGTGCTATGAATTTTCCTCTTAGCACTGCTTTCATTGTGTCCCATAAGTTTGGGTATGATGTGTCAACATTTTCATTAAATTCCAGGAAGTCTTTAATTTCTTTCTTTATTTCCTCCCTGACCAAGTTATCATTGAGTAAAGAGTTGTTCAGTTTCCATGTGTATGAGGGCATTCTGTAGTTTTTGCTGTTATTGAAGACCAGCCTTAGGCCATGGTGATTTGATAGAAACTCAAACAAGCTACCAAATTCTGGAAAGTCCTCACCAATGCTGAATCTTTGCATCTGCTTCCTGAATTCAGGCATATTATCTGGGCAAATAGAACACAGAATTTAATGTAGTCGTCACTGTGGTACTTACTCATCTACTCAGCATTTGCTTTGTGAGGAGGATAGATTTCCAATTTTCAGTAGAGATTATAGTTGAGCAGCAAATTGTGAGTCATGCTGATTTGGTGAGGCTTCATTGGGTGCCCTGGTCCATAATAGTAGTTCCCAACATCCCCATTGTAGTAGTAACAGACTCTCCTCTTGGTACCCTGAGTCTGTGCCATCTTGCTCGCTGCCCAGCCCTCCCATCAGTCTCAGCCAGCTTTCTTAAGACTGGCCAATATCCTAACTCCCTTTGGACACACATAAGAAAAAGACACGGCGAAATGGCAGAAAGCGATGTCCAGAGAGTGACATTCCATTCACAAAAAGGAGGTGGGTGTTTTTAGTTATTTATAATGTGGTATATGTTTGTCATCCTTTAAGGGGGCTTGGGCAAAAGTTGGTAATGGTCTTGATTAGGGTGGAATCAAAATAAAGGAGTTAAGCTCAGATTTCTTTTTTTTTCTTTCTTCTTTTTTCTTTCTTCTATCCTTTTCTATCTCCTATCTAATGTTCAGGTGGAAAAGTTGGGGGGGGGGAGGCATGAAAAGAAAATGGGGATCTAAAAATTATATGTATATATATATGTATGCATACAAACAAACACACACACATATGAATAAAAGTGTGGATTATTGAATCTACTTTTAGACCAAAGAACACTAACAAGCCAAATATTTTTTTTCATTTCATATGGACATTGTATCTTGAAACAGATTGAGGATTCTATTTTGCAACAACCTATGTGTACCTGAGCACAGTGAATACCAAGCCTCATGACTAGGTACTTCCAAAATAAGAACCTCGTGAGACAGTATAGGATGCTTTCTTCCATTGGCCAGGGTGAATTTGGCACCATAAATCTTGCCTGCCACAGAAAAATTAGGGCCCTTGTGATGATAAAATCTATAGAGATCTCAGAGAAGTGAATGAAAAGGATCCTGTCTGAAGTATCAATACTCAAGACACTTCACCATCCTAATATCATATGTCTCTACCTACAGATCAGGTCCTACTGACATCAAAACATGTACATCTTGTGACCGAGTTTGCTCCAGGAGGAACATTATTCGATATGATAATGGACGATGGCCCACTTCGAAAAGAAGAGGCAACAAAAATATTCAGGCAGATAGTGTCGGCCATAAAATACTGCCACAATTTTGACATCATCCATAAAGACATTAAACCACAAAACATCATGGAGGATGAAGACTGACTCATGAAGCTGATGGACTTTGGCCTTGCAACAAAACAGACACCTGGCACCTTATTGCATATGAAATGTAGGACCAAGTGCTATGCTGCCCCAGAAATTTTACTAGGGGAACCATATGATGGCAAAAAGGCAGATGTGTGGAGTATGGGAGTACTGCTCTGTTTTATCACCACTGGGTATTACCCCTTCAGAAGAGGCACCATAAAAGATATTGAGGAAGATGTCATCACAATGACCTATCATATTCCAACTCATTTCTCTGGGCAACTTGAAAATCTAGTTCACCAAATGCTCACAGTTCCTCCAGAGAGAAGGGCCTCCATTGAAGACGTCGAGAGGCATCCATACATCACAAAATATGAAGTAAATATCCCAACGGTGACTGATTTAAATTACAACATCATAGATACGCTGTGTGGCATGCAGTTTGATGCCAAAGAGATTATTGAATCCCTGCACAACAAAAAATATGATGAACGGATGGGGGGCATATTTGATTCTTAAAGAACAGGTGCACAAGGGGTCTGAGCATGGATCTACCACATCACCCAAGCCTCTGGACCAGTGCCCTACGTGGCCCTCATCCCAAGAACACCCCTCTGTCTCTGGTCCTCCCCTAAAGAGAAGGGCCAGTGAGCCCAACTTAAGCTTCTTCCATATCCAGCCTTCTGGGGAGCACAGGCTTGTTGCCTTGACACTATCAGAACACAAGGTGTCCAGAAGTGTCTCCATGCCTTCCATTGCTCTACACTGTCCTGAGAAAAAAAGTAATTTCAACTTTGCACTCCATTTCAGAGCTGTGGCTGCCCCATCTGTCTGCAGCAGCATATTGGAGGATAAATTGCCTGTGCCACCTGATGAAGAGTCTGACATGGAAACATCATCTCCCCCTCAGAAAATCAGCTGCTTCAAGAGAATGAGCAAGAGAATCAGGACTTGCCTGTCATGACTCTGCTGCATCCCACTTTGTCTTTGTTTCCAAAGACAAAAAAGAAGCATACATCCTCCAAGAGAGTGGCTCCTGGAAGAGGCAGGAGGCAGAACCCGATGAAAGGGTAAGCAGGTATGGGAGGGGGCATCTCTGCTTTATATTTTATTTTCTATGTTTTTTTCCATGCAAAAGCAAGAGGAATTTATTGTTCCAGCTCACTGGGGTCATTCTGCACCTGAAGGAGAGGCAGCAACCCTGGGCAGCCCTTTGGCAAGTTTTTATACAGTTTCTAGGGACAGAATAGAGTATCAGCAACTAGACACAATATCATTGGTAGAAGAGTGCTCCCTTTAATCTGATTGGTCTTCAGGGAATGAGGTAGTAAGGGCTTAATTAGCCTTTTCCATCAGGCCTACATGTTCTCTGACCTGTCTCTTCCAGGAAGGGAGGGGTGCCTGGTGAAATTTTCCAATGGCTCTGAGCTGACCTCTTCATTTCCCCCTTTTCTTTGTGCATGCTTCAATCCTGAAGCTATTGCTGGTATTCTAATAGCTCATACTCCTGGTCTTCTATATCTAGTTCTTTTTATCTCTGCTTTAAGACCATTAGCTGTATGTACCTATGAGTTCTTTAACAAAAGTGACCAAGCAGTTCATAATGTTGGGGCCAAAAGTCAGAAGTAAAAACAAGATGATTAAGGGACGTAATAGGGAGATCAGGGTGGTGAACCAAGGAGAATTGGTTTTTTGTTTGTTTGTTTTTTTCCTTTGATTTAAGTTTTACTGCATTTTGATGAGAAAAGATACATAATTTCCATTTTAAAATTTCAAATTTATCTGAATTTGTTAACATTTAAAAACACATTTTGAGTAAATAGACTTACATCACATTCTTCTTTCCCTTTTGTATCCCAACTCCTCCCGAAGAGCCCCCCCTTCAAAACCTGTAATACCTTTCATTTTTTATCATAGTCTTTAACATTTATAAAATATTGTAACAATAAAAATGAGTATTTTATAAGTTGTTTGATGTAAAACAACAATCAATTGAGCAATCTTATGTAGATGTTTGTCTACAGCAATACTGAAAATACATATGTTTTTCTCAATATAATTTTAAATAACTCCAAATATAGTAACTGTATGATATTTTAAAATACTATATGACTATTAGTTTTTTAAATGAACATAAATAAAGTCTTTTTGTTTGTTTTGCTTTTAGTAGAGCTTAAAATCTTGGCTTACTGTGGTACAAACACAAAATAAGAACAATTTTTGGATATTGGAATTCATTGCAATAAGGCTGTAATTGAATGTCCCTCACATCACCAAAGTATTTTACCTTCATAGTAGATAAGGTAAGAGCTGACAGTTCTGCTGCACCAAAGAATGAATTGTAGGCATGATTTCTGGATACAGATTTCCTGCTACTGTCAAAGCTATTTGACTTGAGTGATTGTCATCATTCTCAGTCTGCAGGGAACAGGTTCCATTCATTTAAGAAATGATGTGTGTGTGTGTGTGTGTGTGTGTGTGTGTCTGTGTCTGTGTCTGTGTGTGTATTAAGGTGGTCTATCCATGAAGTCATTCATCAACTGTTTCAATGAACAATGGTTCTCCTTAGAGGTTGGCACAGATGTTAGGTGAGATGTTAGATTCTGATTCATTGGCTGTGATGATTTTGTTTTGTTTTGTTTTGTTTTTTTGTTTTTTTTTTTTTAAATTTTTTTAATTTTTATTACATATTTTCCTCAGTTACATTTCCAATGCTATCCCAAAAGTCCCCCATAGCACCCCCCACTTCCCTACCCACCCATTCCCATTCTTTTGGCCCTGGCATTCCCCTATATTGGGGCATATAAAGTTTGCAAGTCCAATGGGCCTCTCTTTCCAGTGATGGCCGACTAGGCCATCTTTCGATACATATGCAGCTAGAGACAAGAGCTCCGGGGTTCTGGTTAGTACATCATGTTGTTCCGACAATAGGGTTGCAGATCCCTTTAGCTCCTTGGGTACTTTCTCTAGCTTCTCCATTGGGAGCCCTGTGATACATCTAATAGCTGACTGTGAACATCCACTCCTGTGTTTGCTAGGCCCCGGCATCGTCTCACAAGAGACAGCTATATTTGGGTCCTTTCAGCAAAATCTTGCTAGTGTATGCAATGGTGTCAGCGTTTAGAAGCTGCTTATGGGATGGATCCCTGGATACGGCAGTCTCTAAATGGTCCATCCTTTCATCACAGCTATGAACTTTGTCTCTGTAACTCCTTCCCTGGGTGTTTTGTTCCCAATTCTAAGAAGGGGCACAGTGTCCACACTTCGGTCTTCATTCTTCTTGGGTTTCATGCGTTTAGCAAATTGTATCTTATATCTTGGGTATCCTAAGTTTTGGGCTAATATCCACTTATCAGTGAATACATATTGTGTGAGTTCTTTTGTGATGTGTTACTTCACTCAAGATGATGCCCTCCAGGTCCATCCATTTGGCTAGGAATTTCATAAATTCATTCTTTTTAATAGCTGAGTAGTACTCCATTGTGTAAATGTACCATAATTTCTGTATCCATTCCTCTGTTGAGGGACATCTGGGTTCTTTCCAGCTTCTGGCTATTATAAATAGGGCTGCTATGAACATAGTGGAGCATGTGTCCTTCTTACCGGTTGGGACATCTTCTGGATATATGCCTAGAAGAGGTATTGCTGGATCCTCCGGTAGTACTATGTCCAATTTTCTAAGGAACCGCCAGACTGATTTCCAGAGTGGTTGTACAAGCTTGCAATCCCACCAACAATGGAGGAGTGTTCCTCTATCTCCACATCCTCGCCAGCATCTGCTGTCACCTGAATTTTTGATCTAAGCCATTCTGACTGGTGTGAGGTGGAATCTCAGGGTTGTTTTGATTTGCATTTCCCTGATGATTAAGGATGTTGAACATTTTTTCAGGTGCTTCTCTGCCATTCGGTATTCCTCGGGTGAGAATTCTTTGTTCAGTTCTGAGCCCCATTTTTTAATGGGGTTATTTGACTTTCTGGAGTCCACCTTCTTGAGTTCTTTATATATATTGGATATTAGTCCCTTATCTGATTTAGGATAGGTGAAGATCCTTTCCCAATCTGTTGGTGGTTTTTTTGTCTTATTGATGGTGTCTTTAGCCTTGCAGAAGCTTTGCAGTTTCATGAGGTCCCACTTGTCAATTCTCGATCTTACAGCACAAGCCATTACTGTTCTATTTAAGAATTTTTCCCCTGTGTCCATATCTTCAAGGCTTTTCCCCACTTTCTCCTCTATAAGTTTCAGTGTCTCTGGTTTTATGTGAAGTTCCTTGATCCACTTAGACTTGACCTTAGTACAAGGAGATAGGAATGGACCAATTCGCATTCTTCTACATGTTAACAACCAGTTGTGCCAGCACCATTTGTTGAAAATGCTGTCTTTCTTCCACTGGATGTTTTTAGCTCCCTTGTCGAAGATCAAGTGACCGTAGGTGTGTGGGTTCATTTCTGGGTCTTCAATTCTATTCCATTGGTCTATTTGTCTGTCACTATACCAGTACCATGCAGTTTTTATCACAATTGCTCTGTAGTAAAGCTTTAGGTCCGGCATGGTGATTCCATCAGAGGTTCTGGCTGTGATGATTTTGAAAAACATTCATCTCAGAATATGAGTAACTTATAAAGTCCTCTTCTTCAAAATTGATACAATAATTATAAATATCAAGCAAAGCCTTCAGTCTCACTCTTAGCTGTTCTCTTACAAGCCACCGCCCAAATTAATTGTCTACATTTCTTTTGGCTGTATAAATAATTTTGAAATATGTAAGCTGTTCTGAAAACCATAGTATAGTGTAAAAACATCGAATGAACAATCTTACTAATAGAGAGGCTGAGGATGAGCATGATTTCAAGACCATTATGGCACACAAGACCTTGTTATGTACAAACAAGCAGAAAGTGTATATGGATTGAACACTATTGGACCTATTTCTCCCATTACCATCTATGACTCTTGATCTCTCTCCTAGGTTTTCTAACTCCAGGGTTGTCTCCCTTTGTGATTTCTTTATTGTTTTTATTTCCATTTTTAGATCCTGGATGGTTTTGTTTAGTTCCTTCACCTGTTTAGTTGTGTTTTCCTGTAATTCTTTAAGGGATTTTTGTGTTTCCTCTTTAAGGGCTTCTAGCTGTTACCTGTATTCTCCTGTATTTCTTTAAAGGAGTTATTTATGCCCTTCTTAATGTTCTCTATCATCATCATGAGAAATTATTTTAGATCTGAATCTTGCTTTTCTGGTGTGTTGAGGTATCCAGGACTTGCTATAGTGGGAGAATTGGGTTCTGATGATGCCAAGTAACCTTGGTTTCTGTTGCTTATGTTCTTTTCCTTGCCTCTCACCATCTGGTTATCTCCAGTGCTACCTGCCCTGGCTATGTCTGACTGGAGTCTGTCCTTCCTGTGATCCTGGTAGTGTCAGAACTCTTCCAAGTCAAGCTGTCTCGTGATCCTGTGATTCTGGGATCCTGCAATCCTGAGATCCTGGGTGTGTCCCAGCTCCTTGAAGTCAACCTTTGGGACCTTAAGATCCTGGTGTGACCAAGCTTCTGGGATCCTGGGATCCTCTGATCCTGGGAGTGTTAGATTGCCTGGGAGTGGAACTGACTCTGGGTGTTGTGGGTTGGCTGAGGGGTTTGCACCCAAAGTCTGCTCAGGGCCCCTGGCCCAGACAGACCGGAAGGAACCCACACCACTAGTCTGTTGGAGTTCCTGCATGCCTGGGACCCACCGGTCCCAGAAACTCCCAATGTTGGGGAACAGATGTTGTGTCCTCCTCACCTCTAATCCTCTGATTCTGGGCATGTTGGAGTGCCTTGGAGTGGAGCTGCTTCTGGGTGTTGTGGGGCTGCCTCTATTTTCTATATTTTTATTCATGTCTTTTTATTGGAAAAATCAGAAGGCTGTACAGTTCTGGCATGTCTTGGGATGCTCAGATGTATTTCTACTCCAGCTGGATTAAACCCTGCTCCTTGGCTTACCACCTCAGGAAGAAATCCTGCTGGAGAATGCCTAGGTGGGATTTGATACAACTGAATTAGCAGTAATCAGCAAGAGACTGTTGGTACAGCCAGGTGAAAGGGAGCTTGTGGAGCTGTTGTCCATGGGGAATATATTCAGATTGAGATTGTGCTTGGGGAACTAGTGCCTGGCAGAGTGGCCATGGTTAAGGTACAAAAGGGACCACTTAAACGGCTCCCTACAATTCCATTGGACAGGCAGGTAGAGTGTGCTGAGCCCTGTGAAGACTGGCATTGGTGCCTGAATGCCCACATGGGGAATCCAAGCTGCACACCCAGAATCTCCACAGTAGCATTCAGAGCCTACCCATACAGCACCATGCTTGACACTAACTTGACCAAATTGTCAGAAAATTATCCAACACAAATAGGGAGTGGCAATCTATTTCTGGCATACCAGATACTTTAGGGTGTGAACTTGTCCTCACTCTAGGAACAGTAGATGGCCTGACCTTCTCTTCTGTCACATTTTTTACTCAGGTGCTCACACACACCCCCATCAATTTTATCCATCATATATGTTTAATATTTGGGATTCAATGCTGCTGTTTTCATCTACAGAGGATGATCACTTGAGTCACTCTGGAACCAAAGTTCACACAGTGCATGGAGGGTCTGGATTCTCCCTATCTCAGAGTCAGCATGAGACAGAGCCCAATGGCCCATGTGAGCTCTTTCCTCTCACGCCTGAAAGGACATGATGCTCCATTAGCTTCCTGACACACAACATGCTGACAACCAGTAGTCAATGGCCTTGGGGATTCTTAATGTCCACAGCTTGTCTCAAGTGCAGTCTTTCATCATTCTGGTAAAGGGAAATGGCCCATATATTCTGCCATCTCTGTACTTGCTCCAGTATCCTTCCATCCTGGACTTTTTGGCTCTTTTCCTAGTGGTAATCTACACAGGGAGGTCTCATTTAGTAAAAGGTTCTCAGATGGGATGGGTCTGCCATTGCTCATGTTAAACGGGGTTCCTTCCCTCTCTTATCTAGTACCTTTCCCTCCTTCAGCTTCTTCTGCAGATGGTGGCCCTGTGTGGCAGAAGCTGGTACATGTGAGGCCAGGAAGGACATGGGTCTCTGACTATGAGGGCAAGTGGTTCAATATTGCAGAGGATCACATCTCAATATAACAAACAACATTGAACGGGAAACACGAAGTAAAATCTTCCTACCTGAGCAAGGTATGCAGAAAAGATGTGATGCTGTTGTAAACAGGGACAAATGTCCAGATGGAATCCTATGTGATGATCTGGTGCCTGGCAGAGGGACAAAGGTCAAAGCTCTAATAGACCACCTACGTGTTTCCCTGCAGTTCAGAAGGACACCCAGGTGCTGAGCTCCATGTTTGCTGAATCAGTGTGGAGCATCATCATCTGTAGAGGAGAGAGAAACTGGATTCCCACCCTTTTGGTCTGCATTCCAGGACAGTAAGACGACAACCAATCAGTGTGTGGAGAATGATACAGGATTCTCCAAAGAGACTCCATTCACAAGAACAGGGTCACTTTGATAACTGCCAAAAATATCTGATAAATAGGCAAGAAGACCTGAGCAGATGCCTTCAGTGCCTGTATCCCAAGACCAAATAAGTGTTCTAGTCTCATAGGATACTTAAGCGGTCTTTTTTTTTTTTTTCTCCTCCTCCCCACATTCATTTTATTTCCTATCATGATGTAGACATTTCCTTCCCATGGTCAGATTTGAATCTTTTTCCAGATGTTGAGTAACACAGTTGAAAAGAGGATCTGGACTTCCCTGTCCTCACATGTCTGTATGGACATTCAGGACTGCACATGCTCTGGAAGATCCTTTGCCAGCTGCAGGATTGCCTGAGGAGCTGTGCTGACCACATCTACTACAGAAGCACCTGAGCCAATAGACTGACCGTCCTCTGACAAGGCCATTCTACCCTAGACACTGATGTGATGATTTCCCTGCCTCCATATAAACACACCCAGCCTGTACCAACAGTGTGCTACTGTCACTATGGGGACACTGAGGACAAGAGGATGATGACAGGAGGATGCTGGATGCAATAATGATTGTGTCACCTTGTAATGCTGAAAATAGAAGCTTAGGCCTCAAAGGAAGTGGACTTCAAGTGTGAGAGGTGAGTGTTACTCCTGAATCTGAGTCAATACCAACACCCAGGAATCCAGGAGCTTTAGATGGTGGATGCTTCTGTCCACACTGGGAGAGTGGTTAGTCCCTGAGGTACATTTAATAAATAATCAATTTGTATAGGTTCACCAGGAAAAAAAGAGTCATGCCTCCTGGAACTTTCGGGTCCAAATAAGGAAAATAGCAAGCATGTACTTCTTCATTTGGGAAGGGGGAACCCCAGATGATGCATATATACTGACCACTTGTAGGTCTTACAGATTCTGACAGAACCTCTAAGGCTTGAATTACTGTGAAACATACTTCTGTATGTACTAGAATCCTGCCTGAGAGCAGCCTACACACTCAAATGGCCAGAACCCAAAAGTAATGGTGAATAGGGTGACAGGTGTTCTGGTGACCTATAACACCACCAGGAGCCCTGAGGCCCACGTCCTATAATCAAATGTAGACCCTCATCAACACAGGTCACTCTAGGGAAGCTGTCACTGCTCCGGAGATACTGCTGATAGAAAAGGGAAGGAGGCCTCCTCTTCTCTGATTGAGCACTTAAGTCCCTGTAGATTCTTTATCCTGCCTTGAACTCCCTGCTAATCCAGTGGTCCAGTATTCTCCAACTGTGAAGCAAGAGAAGACCACAGACATTTGCAACTATAATCCTATCAAACTGAGCTTCCAGTGCTCAAAGGCAAAGGGTGGACACAGATTTCTCAGTCACAGAAGTTATGGTGTTCTGATGGGAAGCCCAAGGCCAAGGGGGGCTACTGAGAATCCTGAGCCCCATGAGAGTGACACAGGACATGAACAGTGTGGGTAAACATGATCCCCTTCACTTCAAGCTGCAGTGTAGTCACCATCTCCTGCAGAAGAAGCACATGTCCTGGTAGATTATCCTCTAGCAAGGCTACTCTGCCCTTACAGCTCATGTGATGATTGCCCTGTATCCATATAGGAGACCTGACCTTAGAAGATCAGTCAGTGAGTGCCCCCAGATCATTGCCAATGCCTCTCCTTGGGACTGTGTTCTAACTGTGTGATGTCTGAGAGAGCTGGACTCCGAGTTTGTGCCATGCAAGCTGTTCCTCACCTCCTGGACTGTGACTGCTCCAGTCCTCCAGTAGCATCATGGAAGTCACTGTTCCCTTCACAGGCCTTACTTTATTCTTAACCAAAAGGATTTAGAATGAACACTGGTTCTGAGATGTAACCCCCAGCTTCTAGATCGTCTTTATGCAGATGAGTGATCTGCGCTTTGCTCAGTAGCCATTCAATAAGCATAGATGTGCAAGGCTGTCGCTAGGAGCTGGATCCCAGGATCATTGGTGTGATGGACAAGCTCTGCAGAAGGAGTGGACACTCTGGCAGAGTCCAGGACATTCAGGAAGACAAAGGGGGTGAGGTAAATCCATATCAAAACAGGTAAAAGTGATAATGAAACTGGGAGCTTCCCTCATAGTACAGGTTGTTGGGAAACACACTCCCTGAGAAGTCAGCTCTGTTGGGCTCAGCCAGAGCAGAAAGAAGACATGAGATAGAGGGTCATGAGAGCAGCCATGTCACAGGCAGCCATCATGAATGACTGAATCTGAGGAGGGCCAGTGATAGTGTGAGTTTTATGGACACCCTAAAGGAAATTTATAGTAATTCCTCTCTTGAAGAAATGGTTTTCTCCACTCAGATCTCAGGCCTTGGAGTGTTGGGTGTCTCAACATACCAAAGGCTTGAATTATGCACTCCTCTTATGATGGTGATGGGAATGTCAGAAGATGAGGAGGCCATCTTGATAGGGGGACAATGTTAGAATCCCAGAAAAAAAGAGGACATGTTCTGGGTTCTGGCATTCTTCACATATGCCTGTTGAATTTCTAAGCAGGTAATGAGTGCAGATAAAAACTGTCACCATGAGAATTCCTGGTTGTCCTTCAGCACTTTAGCATGCTTTCTTTCTTTCTTTCTTTCTTTCTTTCTTTCTTTCTTTCTTTCTTTCTTTCTTTCTTTCTTTCTTTCTTTCTTTCTCTCTCTCTTCCTTCCTTCCTTCCTTCCTTCCTTCCTTCCTTCCTTCCTTCCTTCCTTCCTTCCTTCCTTCCTTCCTTTCTTTCTTTCTTTCTTTCTTTCTTTCTTTCTTTCTTTCTTTCTTTCTTTCTTTCTTTCTTTCTTTCTTTCTTTCTTTCTTCTTTTTTTCCTCAGCAGCATCAGAAGAGGAACCTGAACTAACAGGCAGGAGGCTTCCTTTCCCTGGCCCTACAATTCCTCAAACATAACTTCAGACAACGTTGAAGTTCCAAAGAGGAAAATGAAGCAAGAACCAAAAACCACGTGGAATGGCAAGGATCAGGCTGCCTTTGAGATCCTGGATGCTCCTGGCTCACTGTGGAGTGGTACATGTGCATCTGCTCTAACAGGCTTCAGGGCTGAATATAAGAAGGGGTCAGTGGAAAAGCTTTAGGATTAAGGAAATAGACAATTTTTAAAAGGCAGCTGAAACGAAGAACACCCGCTCTGCTGCAGCTTGCAATGTGTTTTGTGCTCCTCCTGTGGGTAACCTAGAGCCGTCACTCCAATTCAGAATACTCAGTGTTTCTTGCTGTAGTTATTCATTTATGCCTGTATGGAAAACATGGTTTACCATGTGTGGCTTGTCATTGTGATTTTTCACACCTTGAATTCATGAGAACTTTTACACAAGGGATTTCTTTTCACTCTCAGAGTCTGAATTGTCCGATGCTCTGAGTAAAGTTAGCTATGCCTGAGGCTTTATTGCATGAGTTCTGCACGACATCATTTTTTCAAGTCCATTCTCCAACCTTCCACCACCTCTAAAGCTGTGACAGATCATTGTCATTATTATTCCAGCTTTTATAAATTTGTTTTTGAGATGGAGGATCTCACTGTGTAGATTTTTTTTTTCAGTTTACCGTGATGGGTGCAGGGGTATTTTGACTCAATCAATATATGCCCATTGTTTTTGTGAGTGCAGTGGATATGGAGGCCAGAAGAGGACTTTACATCCCTTTGAACTGACATCACTGATGGTTGTGTGCCACTATGTGGGTGCAGGGGCTGGAACCCAGGTTGTCTGCATGAGCACCCAGTACATTTAACTCATGAGTTGTCTCTCCAATCTTTACAATGTAGCCTTAATGAGTGAGACTCTGATTCTTAGTTAATATGTGGTTATTAGGAGCCAAACCCAGGTCCTCTAAAAGAGCAATGACATTGTATCCATCTCTCCAGTCCCCAAATTTTTTGGAAAAGGTTTTGTACATGGACATAAGATGAGTTTATTTCTTTTGTATCTTACTCTCCTCCCTATTGTCACCCCATTTCCATCCTCTTGGTCCCCATTGTCTCTACAGACAGAATTACTTAAAATCTGTGCATGTACAATGATTTACATCATACTACTGTAGCTGGCTGGATTCACTGAATGTGATCTTCCACAGTTGCTTCCATTTTCTGGACAATGATGTGCTCCTAATCCCATCTTGTATGCTTACCACATTTTCTTTGTCCACACCTCTGTGGGTGGGTATCTGGTTTCAATAGTTGGGTTTTATACTTGATGGTGCAGTGAGCAGTGGTTTGGAATACCTACCTCTGTGATACATTGGGGCCTTTTGTCTGAATACCTTGGAGTAGTAGTCTTGAGTCATATAAAAGATATATTTTCAGTATGTTTTGAGACACCTGCATCCCGACTTGCACAGTCACCAGACCAGCTTACATTACCATTGTCTAAGGCCCTGTTGTCCACCTCCTTGCCAGCATTTGCTGCTCTGTGTTCTTTTTAAAACAACGGTCATTTGATTATTTATTTTAAAAGTTCATATGGCATGTTTCACACATATTCATCACCACTTTAACCAACTCCTACCACAAATGCCCTCTCATCCCTCCCCAACCACCCTCCTGCTGTGTTGCAAAACCTGAGGGGGTTCTAGAAGGCCAGCCTCAGCATGACAATCATGGCTCTGGCAGACTATGCCCTTACCCCATTTCTCTTTCCTTGTTAAAACCCTTATATTACATTTTTAAAGCTAGCCACCAAAGTCCAGTCCTTTATTTGGCTAGGTCTTCTTTCTCAGGGTACTACCAAGCTCCAGTTATCAAAGCATTGAACTTCAATAATCAAAGGCCCCCTTTTGACTCACCTATTTACCATGCCCAGTAACAACAAACCAGTGTATCCTAGCCTATTGAAACACCTTTTCCTGATGAAAAGCAGAGCTACTAGATCATTTGCTCTGGTTCCTGCCGGAGTCAGAAATCTGCCACCTTATGGCATCTGTAAAAAGAGGCTGTTTAAGTGTGGTCTTGTGGTCTCAGCTTAATCTTGGATTCTGTAGGGGGCACTCATTATTCCTCATGTGTGTGGGTCCCTTCAAAACCTTCCCTGGGCATATGCAACACCTAAAACTACTCTCCATGAATAGGAAACAATAACAACAAAAAAATTAATATGGATACTACTCAGTCCAGCTTGGGGATGCAATGACCTTTATTGCCGTTGCTTACAGGAATATGGGGTGGGAGATGACTCACAGAAACAGAAATGACTCAAAGACAGAAGCATCACCATAGCCCATCCCATCATGGGTGACAAGCTCACCATAGTTTGCAGCCTGGAGCACACTGCACAGCCTGACAGCAACTCAACAGGTGGAAGGGTGTCAGTCTGTAATCCTCTTCCAGGTAGCTGTTTACTGGCTCTGCTAGGCAGTTAGGTGGTCTGGTCTCAGTTGTCTTTGTAACCTCAGTTGTCTGAGAGAGACTCTGATCAGCTTCAGTTGATTACATCTTGGAAAAGAGAGATGCAGGGAATCTCTTCAGGTTCATGGACTTTCTGAAGCTATTTGGCATTGTCTACCTTCTTGTTTCATTCCCTGCAAAATTGAATGTTCCAATCTCACAGGCAAAGGATACACAACACAGATATAAACACCACTCTTCTCTGAGAAATTTTTGCACTCCTTTTCAACGCCCCATCCTCCTCCTCTCCTCCTTCATCCTCTTCCTCTCTTCCTTGTTTTGATCCTCCTCCTCCTCCTCCTCCCCCACCTTCTCCTCCTCCTTATGTTCTTTCTCATCTCTCCATCAGGTCCATTTTTGTTACCTAACTAATTTCAGTCATGAAGTCTGCCTTGGTGTATCATTGATGTCTCAGGGCTTGCCATCAGAATGCTGACTTTCTGTGTCTAATCAATTGTCAGGTGCCAACCATCTCTCACCTTCTGGTGGGATTTCTGATCTATGTCCCCACTTCCATGTTCATGAGATTCTTCCTGGTATGAGCTTGCTCAGCTATCACACCTGCTGTGACAGTCACTGTGAGTTTCCATTTGCAACAACCCTGTTGTTTCCCTGCTGTTATCTAATACTTTGGCTTTTACAATTTTTGTAGCTCTCATCATAAAGATCCCTGAGCCTTGGGATTGGGAGTTCTGCTTTTTGTTTGTTTTCATTTAAGTTTAAACTGGTTCTGTGTGTGTGTGTGTGTGTGTCTGTGTGTGTGTGTGCATGTGTCTGTGAATTTCACCTCACACACCTCAATCCCACTATCTCCCCCCTCTCCTGTCCATTCTTCAGCCTTACAGCCTTTCCCCAACCATAGGGAATAAAATTAACTTGTGTAAGCTGTAGTGTGTCATCATGGGTTCCACATTTTTCTGCCTGCCAATGTTCATTACAAAGGCTTTTTGGTGTGGCATGAGGCTTCCGATACTCTATCAATACTGGACTCAAGATAGACAGAAGCCTTTCCCTGTAAAAATGAGACTGCTCAGATAGTCATCAAGAAGATTATTAAAGAAATTTTCCAAGGTTCGGAGTGCCAAAAACAATAGGGTCAGATAATGGCCCTGCCTTTGTTGCCCAGGTAAATCAGGGTGTGGCCAAGTATTTAGAGGTCAAATAAAGTACTCAGAAATTGCTGGTTGTTTGTGAGCCTAGAGGCTGCCTGGGGCTGAGGAAAAAAGAAAAACAAACCCAGGCATGCCCCGTAGTTAAAACATTCCTGGGAACAGCTTGACCATAAAGATAAAAGAGGAATGTGAGGACATAACAGGGCTATCTGAACTGAGTCAACAACTCACAGAACCCTGACACCCTGCACGTACATGTAATTTTTTTGCTGATGTTTGAATAAGCCAATAGTGTGTCACTATGCTGAATTCTATGCTGAATTCCCCGCCTCTAAGCCTCTTATCCCATAACCCCCCGAGCTTTCGAGCCTCATGGCTGACATCCGTTATTTCCTGTGTCAGATACATGTCAGTCCAGAGCTCCGTCACTAAACTACCTCATGTGTTTACATCAAGACGGTCTTCTTCTTGATTTTTGGGTACACGCCAAATCGGTAATTGAGTGGGGGTTTCCCCACTAAGTTCTATCAGGACTCCCCTTGGATATCTTGATGTCATGGGTGTTATCTGTGTCCTGGAGATCCTAGAGTTCTGGATCTATAGGACTGGCTCCATGTACTCAAGAAGTTCATGAATGGGTTGGACAATTTAAAGCCCTGGATCTGAGCCTGAGAAGTATCTGAGCTGGTCAGCCTGCCAGCTTTCACATCCTCCAAGGGGACTGTCCAACAAGCATTCCCTGTAAACAGGGCCAGCTCTAACCTGCTGCCCAGGTGAGGTGTCAGTCCCAGTCTCCTGAGTATTACCCTTCGTGAGGGACATGACCAGTTGTGTCACAGATGACCACAGAACCAAGTCTTGTGCCTGCCGCAGATATCAAGGGATGAAGGAGGGGAGAGGGGTTTCTTCTTCATCTTCACCATTACTTAGCATATGAGAGGCAGCACCCTTAGGACCTGCTCATTGACAGCCCATACATACAGGGCTAACTGTACTGTGCTGCCCAGGCCAGGTCCAGGGCCTGAACTCCTGAGAGCTATAGCAAGTAAGTGGCAGGGCAGCTTTCCTGATCTAGTCACACCAGAGTCAAGTCTCATGCTTGCTGTAGGTGGTGAGGTACAAGGGCAGAGGATGGTGTCCCTTTCTTGTCCACATGACTGAATGGGCAATGGGTGGTAGTGCCAACTCTCCCACACTTGCTCTTACTGAGGGCAACACACACCCTCCTCAGGCTGGGACTGTGATTTAAGCAGTGGGGCTTCTGCTACTTTATGATGGAGAAACTGAAGGGGAAATATTGGACAGTGCCTGATGTAACCTCCCCCTCTCAGCCGGAAATCAGGCTGATCAGTCTTGACTGTTATCACCAGGAGATCATCAGGGGTGGAGCCTGCCACCCTATTGTTCTGCCACTCCCACTGCTACTACCTCTTTGCCAAAATAACTTAGTGCCTGCTTTCTTCCAAGTATAATCATCTGGGCTACTGCTTCAGAATATGACAGGATATTATGTTTAGGAGATATCCTCAAATGTATCCACATTAGAGGAGCCCTTTGCCACAACAATCCTTTAGGCGTATGAATGGTATTAAAAATTAACAGATGTAAAGGCAAAGAGTAATCTATATAAGCTATTGTTCTTCAATAGCTCTTTCTACTTGTAAGGCCAGCAACCCTTCTGAGGTTAAAGATCTAGGAGAGGTAGGATCAGAACTCCCTTTCAGAATATCAAATAAAGGTTTCAATTCCCCTGATGTAAGCTATAAATAGGGGTGAAGCCAATTAATATCACCTAAAAATTTTTGAAAATCATTTAAAGTTTTTAAGCTGTCCCTGTGAATAACTATATTCAGGGAAAAACAGCTTGATCTATAAGTCTAAAACCCAAATAGATCTTCCCCCTGAACCTGGAGAAGACCGCTGAGGGCTCCAGAGTACTCTCCACACCGCAGGACCTTGGGATCACCTCAGGATCAAGGGTGAGTGGAATGCAACATCAGCTCCAACAAATCGATGACGGTCGGTCTTATGCCAGCAGGAACAGAGACAAAGGAACCACACCCTATCAGAGGCTGGGATCCATTCTGGTTGGGGCCAGTCCCACCATCTTCCTCATGAACCCAGTAGAGGGCGCCAAGGGCCCCAGAGGACTCTACATGCTACAGGACTCCTAGAACAACTGGGACCTTGAGATCATGGTGAGTGGAACACAAAATCAGCTCCAAAGAATCAAGGAGGGTCCTGTGCCAGCAGGAACAGGGACAAAGGAACCATGCCCAATCAGAGGCTTGGATTCTTTCCAGTTGGGGCCAGCCCTGCCATCTTCCACATGAACTTGACCTAGGGAGTCAAGGACCTCAGAGGATACTTCACGACTCTCCACGTCGCAGGATTCCTAGCACACCCAGGACCTCTTGAACACGGGAGAGCACACGGGAGGCAGAAGCAACAGAGCTTCTTGGACAGGGTCCCTTCAGTCCTTCATCCTCAGCCAGGAGGCAGAACTGAGACCCAGACCCCTGGGCACCTTCCTTGCCAGAGGAAAGTCAGCCTACAGGGAGGGCTCTGACCCCAGGACTCAGGAGGTAGATCAGAGCTCCAGACTTCTGGACACCTGCCCTGCAATAGGAGAGCTTGCCTGCAGAGTGTCCTGACCATTGGGACTCAGGTGAGAGTTGGACTCCCAGGAGTGCTGACAAAGGCTAACAGAATCACAGGAGGAACAAGCTATAGTCAGAGACAACTCGATCATCTAACATCAGAGATTACTAGATGGCGAAAGGCAAATGTAAGAATCTTACTAACAGAAACCAAGAGCATCATCAGAACCCAGTACGTCCACCACAGTGAGTCCTGGATACCACAACATACCGGGAAAGCAAGACTCTGATTTAAAATCATATCTCATGGTGGTGGTAGAAGATTTTAAGAAGAGCATTAATATCTCACTTAAAGAAATACAGGAGAACACTGCTAAACAGGTAGAAGTCCTTAAAGAGGAAACACAAAATTCCCTAAAAGAATTACAGAAAAGCACAACCAATTAGGTGATGGAATTGAACAAAACCACCCAGGATCTAAAAAGGGAAGTAGAAACAATAAAAAAAAATCCCAAAGGGAGACAACTCTGGAGATAGAAGCCCTAGGAAAGAAATCAGGAACCATAGATGCGAACATCAGCAACAGAATACAAGAGATGGAAGAGAATCTCAGGTACAGAAGATTCCATAGAAAACATGGACACAACAATCAAAGAAAATGCAAAATGCAAAAAGATCCTAACTCAAACATCCAGGAAAATCAGGACATAATGAGAAGACCAAACCTAAGGATAATAGGTATAGATGAGAATGAAGATTTTCAATTTATAGGGCCAGCAAATATCTTCAACAAAATTATAGAAGAAAACTTCCCAAACCTAAAGAAAGAGATGTCCATGAACATACAAGAAGCCTACAGAACTCCAAACAGACTGGACCAGAAAAGAAATTCCAAATTCACACAATATCTTTTCACAAACCCAGCCCTTCAAAGGATAATAATTGGAAAACACCAATACAAGGAGGGAAATGACACCCTAGAAAAAGCAAGAAAGTAATCCTTCAACAAACCTAAAAGAAGACAGCCACAAGAAGAGAATCCCAACTCTAACAACAAAAATAACAGGAAGCAACAATTACTTTTCCTTAATATCTCTTAATATCAATGGACTCAATTCCCCAATAAAAAGACATAAACTAACAGACTGGCTATACAAACAGGACCCAACATTTTGCTGCTTACAGGAAACCCATCTCAGGGAAAAAGACAGACACTACCTCAGAGTGAAAGACTGGCAAAGAATTATCCAAGCAAATGGTCCAAAGAAACAAGCTGGAGTAGCCATTCCAATGTCAAATAAAATTGACTTCCAACCCAAAGATATCAAAAAAGGCAAGAAGGGGCACTTCATACACATCAAAGGTAAAATCTTCCAAGATGAACTCTCAATTCTGAATATCTATGCTCCAAATGTAAGGACAGCCACATTCATTAAAGAAACTTTAGGAAAGCTCAAAGCACACATTGTACCTAAGACAATAATAGTGGGAGACTTCAACACACCACTCTCATCAATGGACAGATCCTGGAAACAGAAACTAAACAGAGACACAGAGAAGCTAACAGAAATTATGAAACAAATGGATTTAACAGATATCTACAGAACATTTGATCTTAAAACAAAAGGATATACCTTCTTCTCATCACTTCATGGTACCTTCTTCAAAGCTGACCATATAATTGGTCACAAAACAGGCCTCAACAGATAAAAAACATTGAAATTGAACCCATGCATCCTATCAGATCACCACAAACTAACGCTGATCTTTGGTAACAACATAAATAATAGAAAGCCAACATTCACGTGGAAGCTGAACAACACTCTCAATGATACGTTGATCAAGGAAGAAATAAAGAAATTAAAGACTTTTTAGAGTTTAATGAAAATGAAGCCACAACATACCCAAACTTATGGGACACAATGAAAGCATTTCTAAGAGGAAAACTCAACTCTGAGTGCCTCCAAAAAGAAACTAGAGAGAACATACACTAGTAGCTTGACAGCACACCTAGAAGTTCTAGAACAAAAGGAAGCAAATTCACCCAAGAGGAGGAGATGGCAGGAAATAATCAAACTCAGGGCTGAAATCAACAGGGTGGAAACAAAAAGAACTATATACAAAGAATCAACCAAATCGGGAGCTGGTTCTTTGAGAAAATCAACAATATAGATAACCCCTTAGCCAGACTCACTAGAGGGCACAGGGGCAGCATCCTAATTAGTAAAATCAGAAATGAAAAGGGAGACATAACAGAATCTGAGGAAATCCAAAACACCATCAGATCCTACTACAAAAGGTTATAGTCAACAAAACTGGAAAACCTGGATGAAATTTCTAGACAGATACTAGGTAACAAAGTTAATTCAGGATCAGATTAATGATCTAAACAGTCCTATATCCCCTAAAGAAATAGAAGCAGTCATTAATAGTCTCCCAACCAAAAAGAAAAAAAAAAGCCCAGAACCAGATGGGTTTATTGCAGAGTTCTATCAGACCTTCAAAGAAGACATAATTATATTTCTTCTCAAACTATTCCACAAAATAGAATCAGAAGGTACTCTACCCAATTCATTCTACTATGCCACAGTTACTTCATACCTAAACAACATGAAGACCCAAAAAAGGTAGAGAAGTACAAACTAATTTTTCTTATAAACATTGATACAAAAATACTCAGCAAAATTCTCGCTAACCAAATCCAAGAAGACATCAAAACAATCATCCCTCATGATCAAGTAGGCTTCATTCCTGGGATGCAGGGATGGTTTATTATATGGAAATCTATCAATGTAATCTACTATATAAACAAACTCAAAGACAGAAACCACATGATCATCTCGTTAAATGCTGAGAAAGCTTTTGACAAAAACCAACACCCATTCATTATAAATGTCTTTAAAAGATAAGGAATTCAAGGCCCATACCTAAACATAATAAAAGCAACATACAGTAAACCAGTATCCAACATCAAAGTAAACGGAGAGAAGTTGGAAGCAATCCCACTAAAATCAGGGACTAGACAAGGCTGCCCACTTTCTCCCTATCTATTCAATATAGTACTCAAAATCCTAGTCAGAGCAATGAGACAACAAAAGGAGGTCAAGGGGATACAAATTGTAAAGGAAGAAGTCAAAATATCACTATTTGCAGATGATATGATAGTATATATAAGTGATCCTAAAAGTTCCACCATAGAACTCTTAAACCTGATAAACAGCTTCAGTGAAGTAGCTGGATATAAAATTAACTCAAACAAATATGTGGCCTTTCTCTACACAAAGGATAAACAGGCTAAGAAAGAAATTAAAGAAACAATACCTTTCACAATAGTCACAGATAATATAAAATACCTTGGTGTGATTCCAAGGAAGTGGAAGATCTTTATGATGAGAACTTCAAGTCTCTGAAGAAAGAAATCAAAGAAGATCTCAGAAGATGAAAAGATGTCCCATGCTCATGGATTGGCAGGATCAATATAGTCAAAATGGCTATCTTGTGGAAAGCAATCTACAGATTCAGAGCAATCCCCATCAAAGCTCCAACTCAATTCTTCAATGAATTAGAAAGGGCAATTTGCAAATTCATCTGGAATAACAAAAACCTAGGATAGCAAAAACTCTTCTCAATGAGAAAAGAATCTAATGGAATCCCCATGCCTGACCTCAAGCTGTACTACAGAGCATTTGTGATTTAAAAAAAAAAAAAAAAAAAAAAAAAAGCATGGTACTGGGACACCGACAGACAGGTAGATCAATGGAATAGAATTGAAGATCCAGAAATGAATCCACACACCTATGGTCACTTGATCTTTGACAAGGGAGCTAAAACCATCCAGTGGAAAAAAGACAGCATTTTCTACAAATAGTACTGGCACAATTGGCGGTTATCATGTAGAAGAACTCGAATTGATTCATTCCTATCTCCTTGTACTAAGGCCAAATCCAAGTGGATCAAAGAACTCCACATAAAACCAGAGACACTGAAGCTTATAGAGGAGAAAGTGGGGGGAAAGCCTCAAAGTTATGGGCACAGGGTGAAAGTTCCTTACCAGAACAGCAATGGCTTGTGCTGTAAGATCGGGAATTGACAAATGGGTCCTCATAAAATTACCAAGCTTCTGTACGGCAAAAGACACTGTCAATAAGACCAAAAGGTCACCAACAGATTTGGAAAGGATCTTTATCAATCCTAAATCAGATAGGGGACTAATATCCAGTATATATAAAGAACTCAAGAAGATGGACTCCAAAAAATCAAATAACCCTATTTAAAAAACAGGGTACAGAGCTAAACAAAGAACTCTCCACTGAGGAATACTGAATGTCTGAGAAGCACCCGAAAAAAATGTTCAGTATCCTTAATCATCAGGGAAATGCACATCAAAACAACCCTGAGATTCCACCTCACACCAGTCAAAATCGCTAAGTTCAAAACTTTAGGTGACAGCAGATGCTTGCAAGAATGTAGAGAAAGAGGGACACTCCTACATTTGGTGGGATTCCAAGCTGGTACAACTACTCTGGAAATCAGTCTGTCTGCTCCTCAGAAAATTGGACATAGTACTACCGGAAGATCCAGCAATACCTCTCCTGGGCATATACCCAGAATATGTTCCAACTGGTAATAAGGACACATGCTCCACTGTGTTCATAACAGCATTATTCATAATACCCAGAAGCTGAAAGAACCCAGATGTCCCTCAGCAGAGGAATGGATACAGAAAATGTGGTACATTTACACAATGGAGTACTACTCTGCAATTAAAAACAATGAATTCATGAAATTCTTAAGCAAATGTATGCATCTGGAGGATATCATCCTGAGGTAACCCAATCACAAAAGTACACACATGATTTGCTCTCACTGATAAGTGGAGATTAGTCCAGAAACTTAGAATATCCAAGATACAATTTGAAAACACATGAAACTCAAGAAGAAAGAAGACCAAAGTGTGGATACTTTGTCCCTTCTTAGAATGGAGAACAAAATATACATGGAAGGAGTTACAGAGAAAAAGTTTGGAGCTGAGAAGAAAGGAAAGACCATCCAGAGACTGCCCCACCTGGGGATCTATCCCATATACAACCACCAAACCCAGACACTATTGCATATGCCAGAGAGATTTTCTGAAAGGACCCTGATATAGCTGTCTCTGGTGAGGCTATGCCAGTGCCTGGAAAATACAGAAGTGGTTGCTCATAGTCATCTATTGGATGGAACACAGGATCCCCAATGGAGGAGCTAGAGAAAGTACCCAAGGAGTTGAAGGGTTCTGCAACCCTATAGGTGGAACAACAATATGAACTAACCAGTACCCCCATATGTAGCAGAAGATGGCCTAGTTGGCCATTATTGGGAAGAGAGGGTCCTTGGTGTTGCAAACTTTATATATCCCAGTACAGGGCCAGGGCCAGGAAGTGGGAGTTGGTGGGTAGGGGAGCAGGGCAGGTGGAGGGTATAGGGGACTTTTGGGATAGCATTTGAAATGTAAATGAAGAAAATATCTAATAAAAAAGTGAAAAAAATTAAAAAAGAAAGAAAGAAGAAAAGAAAAGTAAAGAAAAGAAAAGAAAAGGAAGGGAGGGGAAGGGGAGGGGAGGGGAGGGGAGGGAAAGGAAGGGAAGGGGAGGGGAGGGGAGGGAAGGGAAGGGGAGGGGAGGGGAGGGAAGGGAAGGGAAGGGAAGAAAGGAGCACTCCAGCTTGGAAAGGAAATGTCAGTATAACTACTGTGCTGGTACGCTAACAGATTATTTGAATAAAGAGTTTGTTAGTTTAAACAGAACTAAGGGAGGCAGAGTAGTTTTTCAGTCACCCTATATTTGATCATTGTAAGGAGGTGGAATCTGTAATATGCCTGAGCTATCTTCTGTCAACAGTTCCAACTTCTCCTTTGTCACATCTCACTAATGATGCTGTTTAAGAAGTGGGCTTAGAATGAATCTGAGAGATTTGTTTACATCAACAGTTCTATAAACTCCTCCAGGTAGAGAGATGAGATA
Organism: Mus caroli; assembly: GCF_978045245.1. Lineage (NCBI taxonomy): Eukaryota > Metazoa > Chordata > Mammalia > Rodentia > Muridae > Mus > Mus caroli. The sequence continues at coordinate 50,190,624 of NW_028227256.1, forward strand.
GTAACACTAAAGGGTACATACTAAAGAATACTACAATGGGGCTGGAGAAATGGCTCAGTAGTTAAGAGAACTGATTGGTCTTCCAGAGTTCAATTCCCAGCAACCATGTGGTGATTCACAGCCATCTGTAATGGGGTCTGATGCCCTCTTCTGGTGTGTCTGAAGAGAGCAATGGTGTACTCATATACATAAAATAAATCTTTTAAAAATGAATAAATAAATAAATAAATAAATAACTCTATCTTAAAAAAATCAGACCCAAACATTGCATATTGTCTGACTGTTCACACAAAATTCTGGAAAAGACACAGAGAAAAAAGCAACACAAAGCAAATTGTTTGCTGTGTTAGCAGTAAAGGGCCCAGGGAATTGGAGAGCTAGTGAAGTAGTAGAGTTTCTTAGTAGTTGTGATTACATGGTATGTGTGTTAGCAAAGATCTGTAGGGGTCTAAGAAGAAAACAGGAGCAGCTTTTGCGAGTCATACTTTTATGAAGCAGAGCTAGAGTTCATAAAAAGAAACAGTTTTAATTAAATTACGGACAGGCTCCGTTGAAAGAAAGACCCCAAGAGACCTACACAGAACACATGTGTGCATTGTTTAAGAAAATGACAGCTGTACCCACCACTGGAAGTACAGAGGCTGCTATATCTTATTTTGTAGGAATTAAATAATAATTCCTTCTGAAGGGTCCAAAGTTCAAGGCCAGCTTGGGTTGCACGAGGTTCTGCCTTGGCAAACACCCTTGGGATTCTGATTGGTTAATTCATCCTCCTACTTTCTCAAGAATGAAGTAAGTCATCCCGCTCTCCTTGTCGTAGCAGGAAAGACTGGGCATTTGATGCAGTTCTACAGTTTGTCCTTCACCAGTGCTCATTAAGGATTAAATGGTGCTCCTTTCTAAGCCACATTTCTGAAACTATAAAGGAAACAATGTGCTTCAAAACCAACCTACAAGAGATGCCAGAAATCTCACTTTCTATTACTCAGCTCCCTACTAAAAATTCCCCCTTTAATTTAGCACAGTTGGTTCAGCATGAATTACTGCAAGTACAAAGGAGAAATGAATGGAGAAGTAAGTGAGGTAGCTCCTTCCATATAGGAACCTAGAGCAGCCTGGACAAATAAAGCAAACTCCAGGGAAGAATGGAGAGAAACAGCCTGCACAGGGCTCTGCAAGAGGATTGGGAAGCATTGTCCTAGCTAACTTTATGTCACCTTGATACAAGCTGTGGTCCAGAGAGAACTAGGACTGAGAAAATGCCTCCAAGAGATCTGGCAACTGGGCACTTTCTTTCTTCTTCGTTTCTTTTCTTTTTTAGAGATAGGATTTCCCTGGTTAGTCCTGTCCTGGAACTAGCTCTGTAGACCAGGCTGTCCTCAAACTGAGAGATCTGCTTCCCTCAGAATTAAGAGGACCCTGCCCATTGTGGGTGGTACCATCCCTGGGCAAGTGGTCCCTAACTTCCAAGCATGCCATATGCAGCAAGCTACAGTAAGCAGCACTCTTCTCTGAGTCAGCTCTTGCCTGCAGGTTATACCCACCTCCCCATTTTGAGTTCCCACCTTGGCTTCTCTCTGTAGACTGTGACTCTCATATGTAAGCCAGACATCCTTTCCTTCTCAAGTTGCTTTTGGTCATGTTAACCCTAAGTTACAGCAGCAGTAACCCTAGGAGAAAGGAGGGAAAGGAATAAGGGGATGAGTATTAAATAGAAACTAGAGAATGGCAATGTTGAAGACATTAGAAGAGCTTCTAATTTTCAAATAAATATAATAATTGAAAGATAGTGTTGTTTGTAGTTGATAGCAGTTTATTGGAATATGGAGAAGCAATACTTTGAAACAGTTTCACTGTTGTTAACTTCTTACTTGCTATAGATAAAAACTTTGTAGCCATGAGAATTTCCTTAAGAACAGAGCCCTATCAGTCATCTACATAACACTTGCATATACTGTTTATTGTTTTGTTGGAGGCTTGGATATTCAATAACTAGAAAAAAGAACACTGTTACAGTAAGTGAAGGTGTACCTTGGGTCTCTCAGCTTGAAGACTCTATGTCCAGCAGCATTTGCATCCCTCTGAGTAACTGCTTTTCCCAGTGTTTCCTGTTAGATGAAGAGAAAATGGCTTTCTTTTTGGTTTCTTCCTTCTGTTCTCCCTTTGTTCTTGTTGCTCTCTGTTAAGCTTGAGTGTACTTAGATCTCTAGCAAAACAGCCCCGGAGTTCTTCCTCCTGTGCCCTCGGGTCTGCTCCCCTTGCAGCAGTATGCTGCTCCACAGAGCTGGGCGGGGCAGGCACATAAACACAAGGAAGATGAAGGGGAAAGCTCTTTTCTCTCCTTACATTTTTTTTTCCAATTAAGGGTTTGTTGTTATTTCTTGGGAAAAAACCCTCATGCATACATAGCATAAAATATACATAAGAAACTATTACTACTCTTCTAACTTTGCCCATTTCCTACTGAAGAGCAGAAATGAACTTTGAGTTGTTACTTCTAAAAGGGCATGGGTATATTTATTTTCTCCTTCCATTTTGTCTTGGTTTTAGTTAGTTAGTTTGTTTGTTTGTTTGTTTTTTGCTTTTTTTAAGACAAGCTTTTTGTAGCCCTAGCAGTCTTGGAACTCAATCTATAGACCAGGTGGCCTCAAACACAATTAAGTCAGGTGTAATGTCAAGATTAAAAATGTGTGACACTACACCTGGCTTAATTGGCTTGGTATGTACAATTGCTTGGCTCTCCATGTTATGTAATTGTACCACATACAGGATGTAGAACAATTCTGTCACACCTATAGCTTTTGCTCTACTGTGTTAATGATGTCTTTATAATGCATTTGAAAGACCTCAGTGGGGAAACCCCCACTCAAGTCCCAAGATGGCATGCACACCCAAGGAATCACGAGAGACTGTCTTGATGCAAACACAAGAACACACGAGGTAGTTTAATGACAGAGTTCGGGGCCGTCATGTGTCTCACACAGGAGACAGAGGAGTCGACCATGAGGTTCAGAAGCTAGGGTTTTATTTACAAAAAAGTTGGGAACAGGGGAAGAATTGGCACAGTTACATACAAGTGGACAGTTTAAACATCAGCAAATTGTACGTGCAGAGCAAGGTAACAGCAATTCTGAGGGGCAGGTGTTTATGACTCAGCTGCGATAGTCCAGACGTCCTTGCTGAGATAGTCTGGACATCTTTGCAGGTCTCTCCTAACTTTATGGCTAGCCAGTTCCTGGAATGACTTAACAGCAACAGCCTTTGTTCTTTGTCCTTGGCCCAAAAATCCCTCCTAACTAGCAAGCCGCATGAGTCATGGACCTTGAATTTAATTTTCTTTCACATTCTGAATTTTTAAAATAGTTTTTGTCCACTCAAAGTTATGCTTTCAAATCCTGTGATTTATAAAAAGAAAAAAAACCAAGTCTCCCATGATATCTGAATTGCAGGTGATTTTGTAGTTCTTCTAAAAGCAGGCATGACCGTAAAGCAAGCAATGGTGTACAACCTGTTCTCTGCCATGATGGCTTACATAGGAATGCTCATAGGCATGGCAGTCAGTCAGTATGCCAACAATATCACACTCTGGATCTTCGCAATCACTGCAGGCATGATCCTCTATGTGGCCTTGGTGGATATGGTAAGATACTTTAGATAACTTCTCTGTTGTATTAAAGTTGCAAATAGAATACAGCCTTAAAAAATAGAAGACATATTTGGAAGTGGTTGGAAACTGCAGTGTATTTTTAAGGAATATGGCCAATTTTAAAGACTGAAATCTAAATAATAATTAGAAAAAACACTTACTTTAGAATTTCTTGGAGCAGCTAAAAATTTCTAACCAACTGTGTCACAACTCAACTAATAGTAGGATTTAGAGATACAATTACAGAATAATTAGACTCATTGCTGTATTGCTAAGAAGAAAGCAGACCTCCTATGTGCATTCTAGTCTTTAAAGTTACTAACAGCAGCAGTTGTTCATTTCCATTTTACAACAGTACTTCACATGGTAGACAGTGTTTTTGTGAGGCTGCCAGTTTCTGTAGGTTTCATTTTTACATTTTAAGTAGATAATACTTTTACCTTTCTCCCTGGCAAAACTTTCAGGTTCAAGAACAGCATCCCTAAGTCCCTACATTGACTTGCTAGGCTTTCACCATCTTGTCGACTCTGTGCTCTGTCACTTCCTCTCTGTGTCACAGATCACCTTTCCTGAGGGAGAAACTCCTGCTTCTTGCAGACCCTTCATGCTTTGCCTCCTCATTTCTTAGGCAGCACATATGCACTCCTCGGGTGTGGAACCCATTAATTCCTGCTGTGCTTTCTGTCCTTGACACTTGTGTCTTGATCTATTGATAACTCACCAACTGTTTGACTTTATTTCTCAAGTTTAGTGCCTCTCACACAAAGAGATGGCTGTAGGGGGACAGACATTATTATCATCATTATTAGTTGTCATCTGCCACTGGAAATGCAGTTCACAGCCACTAGCAATGAAGGTAGTCTAATCCTTATGCTAGGATGCTAGGGATCAGAAGGAAGATTTTACAGTAAGAATTTGTGGGATTTTTTAACTACCATTTTTATTTATTCCTTGATAATTTTATGCAATATATTCTGAACTCCTTCCCCAGCTCCACCAAGACCCTTCCACATATTAGGTCAAGGTGTACATTATATTTGGAACTGCAAAAAAGCTGACTGAGAAGAGAATTAGGGAAGTTGTCTTGTTTTGTTTTTTAATAATAGGAAATCTGGGCTTAGTTTTAAAGACTATGGAAGAGTTTATGTACACACTGTCAGCTACAGTATGTCATCTGTGAACTGTAGAAAACCTTGACAGGGCTACAGAGTAGAAAACATGACCACATCTTTATTTTAGCTACACTGCCTTGATTATAAGAAAGATTACCTACCCAAAGCCATTAGAAGGCATTCAGGTAGGTATTGACAATACACAGGTATTGGCTTTACTTGACATTCCTAAAGGAGCCTCTGTGGAAATGCCTGTTTGGGGAACTTTGGGCAGTGCTATTTAGCAACCACTATGGAAATAATTCTCTCTCTTTCCTTCTTTGTGTGTGTGTGTGTGTGTGTGTGTGTGTGTGTGTGTGCGTGTGTGTGTGTGTTACAGATAGTCATACCAAACAAAGGTTCTTAGGAATACCAGTCAGGCTGTATCCTGGAGCCCCATCTTTGTAAACAGTCATAGTGCTGTGTACCAGGAGACTCTGATCAGCTCTTTGCTGGGTTATGACAGTTGAGGTGACATTCAGGTAAAACTTTTGAATGGCAGAGACCCAGCATTGTTCCAGTCTTGCTGCCAACAGGAATCCAGAGGGCATGTTTGTGAAACATGTATGTTGTTTATGTTTCAATATTACGGGGAGTCAGAAGGAAAAGTTTTTGTAACAGTAAAAACTTAGGGAAAGGAAGAAAAAACAGTGCAATAATAATAGGCTTACTAGGACTGGATATCTGAAGTTGCCAGTCTGTAAGCCTTTCAGATTTTAAGTGTCTTTGTTAAGGTGTGTTTCTCCTTTCAGCTTCCAGAAATGCTGCATGGAGATGGTGACCATGAGGAGCATGGCTTCTGTCCAGTTGGGCAGATCATTCTTCAGAATTTAGGACTGCTGTTTGGATTCGCCATCATGCTGGTTATCGCCCTCCATGAAGACAAAATTGTGTTTGACATCCAGTTCTGACCATTCCCGGTATCTCTGTTGATTGCGAGAATGCTCGTGCAGCTTGCCTCTGTTCCTTGTACTGTATGCACGTCACTCAGAGAATCCAGTGGCCTGCACTATTCACAGGTTCTGTAGATTTGAGCCTAACCACGAAAGACTGGTGCTCAGCACTGTTTTCTCTGCATGAATGGGTCTTTTAAATGTTTGTGTTAAAGTCAGAATATGGGACTCCATGTACCAAATATTGATAGAAGTTTAAGAGAATCATATAAAACACTAGTCTTGTTATTAGTAGAAACTTCTGTTGCTATGCAGAAATAGAAATTAACCCCCCAAAAATCATTTAAACTTTAAAAATATTTTAAATGGACACTGAGCAGACATTTTTGCATGTGTGCTATGAATGATTTAGTGCCCTCTATTTAGCTACATACATGCATATGGGATTAATAGGGATCAACTTGACGCAACTTTGAAACAGTATAAAGTTGATTTTAGGAACTAGAGGGAAGCCCAGGCTGCACTAGGGTATGGATTTAGCATTGGGGAAAGCCCTTATTCTTGAATCTAGAGTTACTATTTTTGTATATATTTGCATAGTGTTCAAACTTGCAGCCTAAACTACTGAGATTTGTGATTGTATGTTTGTGTGAACTTCAGTTTAATGAAAGATTCATAATGGTTCTCTGCATACTGTACTTGGTGTTGGATTTTTCTTTTTAACTTTGTTTTTATGGGGAAGGGTGTGTGAGTCAGAGGATGTAGTCAGATACCTTTTTCTTAACATTAATACTCTAGAAAAATATCAAAGAAGCGGCATCCATTTCCCTAGTACTAACTAGGTTAATTGGAAATTTTAAGTTCTGGGTGTTCATGTTATTTTACCAGTTTGGCATTTGGAACTCGGAGCACATGCTGTGGCTGGTAGTAAAATCCAAGTTTGCCATGCCTATAGTCTGTATATGTCAGCTAAATGGTTACTGCACTGGTACCATAGCTACTTTGCTACCAAGTATATGACTAAGCCAAAATCACTTCTATCATTTTGTGCCAAGATACACTGCTGGTGCCTGATATGATCTGTGTTTGGGTGCCTGCTCTTATACCACTGGGGCAGTGATGTGTGAGAAGTCTAAGTCACGTTTTGTCTGATTGTGACTCATAACTTGTAGACTAGTCATGTGCATATAGCTGTTTACATCCCATGTCACCCACTCTTCACTTATGCAGGCAAATGTCTGAACAGCGTGCAGCTAGCTCTATTTTAATTGTTTGGCAGCCAGGATATTCCTTGGGAAAAACCACATAAGAGCCAAATCCTGGTCCTTCTATTTTAAATATTTTTATTCAGTCCTGTAGCCTCCCTCAGCCCTGAAGCAGGCTGGTCCAGACTTTGACCTTGCTGCCACTAAGAAGGAGATTACCTATGGTGGAGCCTTCTGACCTAGATGGCTCTTTTGTTCTGTCACCTGCCACTGCTCTCTCCAAGACACTGCTACCTGCTGAGAGGCCCCTGAGATATTGCAGAGGAACATCCTATTCTGCACGTCGCCTACAGGCTGGCTCCAGATACCAAGAACAGACTGGCGGGGGATGGGCCTTCTTCCCTTATAAGCACACTCTCTTAGTAAACTGGCCGGCCTTGAACAGAATCATGTCTTGGTCTCCATTAACCTCTCGCCATCAAAGTCTCTTTCATCCCCAGCCTGCCTCCCAGGTGTACCTGGTTCAAGTAGACCGCAGGCAGCCGGCATGCAACAGATTGGCGTCCAAGCCAGGGACCTTAGGAACGGCAGGAAAACACTGAGGGAATCGCTGTCTTGTATGGAGCTCCAAGGGAAGGAAAGAATCAGAGGATCATATCGGGCACAGTGAGCAACAGGTATTTATGCTAGCGCTGGCTTTAAACTTCATTTTTTAAAAAGTGTTGCTGGAGATGCAGAAGGATACGGGCTAAGTTTGGAACAGTGCTAACCCAGAGCTTTTTCCACTTAGGATTTGACAGCGAAATATGTGTGGGACTAGAAACTGTGGATCAGGCGGTTGTCCGCAGTCGAGAACGGCATCAGGCTAAAGGAATAGGGCTTAAAATGATGGAGTAAAATGGATTTTGAAACTCTCCCAGAAGCAGAGAGAAATGTCAGGGGACGCCCTGCTTTTTTCTCTCTAGCCCTTACAGCAGAAGTTCTCTGCCCTCTTTGTGTTGTCTAACGTCTAATGTCTGGTGCACCTGTCTGTTCACCTGTTCAATCATGTGTGTTCGTGTCTAGTCATCTGAATGACCGAATGTTCTGTGTTTCATGTTGGAAAATAAAGATGGCTAAAACTTTATCTGCGGACTTAGCAAGAGAGTGGCCACACGCTTTAGCCAGGATCAGGCCCAGCAGGAGGGCTCCTGCTGGAAAAACTGTTTTTTGAGAAAGGGAGTCTGCAGCCTCTTAGTTTTGGGGCAAAAAAGCTGATAGATGGTTTTTTCCTGGAGGGTTCTCTGCAATTGTGATTAATGTGTTTAGCAAATGACAAAGTGCTTTTTTAATCTTGTAATTATAGCTAGAAAAATTAAAATTCTTTGATTGATCTAAGTTTATGACTCATGTAGCTGCTTCATTTCGTTTTTGCTGGTCTTAGAGGTGTAATATGCTCTGCGTGTCTTCATCATAGAGTATTAGCTTATAAGTTATTGGGTATGATCAAAAGGTGTAACACTGGTTACTAGAAAGTTAGCTTTAAATTGGTAACTCAGGTTTGCAGTCTTTCCAACACGTGGCATAAGGCAGGCCAAGAGGCTGGGCCTCTAAGGATACTTCTAGTTGAGATAATATTTAATGTGATTCTTATCCTAAAAGTAAACTTAACGATAAGATTTAAAGCAATGTCTCTTTAATGAAGCATTAAAATTTGCACTGTCATGCATTCATAGGTATAAATTGGCAACCAAACTTCATGATAGTAATGCCTCTAACATTTATTCTAAGGGGATAAATTGTTTTTAAATTGGGTTTTGCTTTCCCAAAGTTGTAGTTATAGTCTAATATTGCAAAATAAACTTGAAATTTCTAAAATCTGTCCTCACGGCGGAACAAAGCTCAGAGCAGCCTCTGCAGGCCTTGATCAGAGAAATTTTTGTCTTGGCTCCATTATCTTTCTCACCGTCTAAGTCTCTTTCATCCCCAGCCTGCCTCCCAGGTGTACCCGGTCCTTGTAAGCCGCGGGCTGGCTTGCAACACAGTCCGTTTTCTGGTTCTTTTCCTCTTACTCTAATTTTTCTTTTAAGACAAAAACAAAAATTTGAGGGCAGCACATGCAACCAAGTGCTAGAGGATAATCTCCAATGTTTCTCTGTTATGTTATAAGCAAGGGTTACTTGGTCTTAGAGCAGTTGTCTCTTTCTCAGCCCTCCTTGCAGTAAGTGGTTTTGTATACAAGTTTTCAGCACTGGGCATGCCTATGACAGTCATTACTTCACCTCATTGCTTGGCCCTTTGAGCAACCTTGCTAAAAGGTGCTGGTGTGCTCAGTGCTGTCAACTTCAAGTGACTCAGATATTTTGCTTTCAAAACCAAGATACACTTATCCTCCAGTTTTGAGTTTGATTTCCAAGGAGGGTTGTGCATTCCAGCATTACATCTCCTTCATTTCAAACAACTGCCGGAATATACTCCTATTCTAAAATGTGTCACAAAGCTGTTATGCCTACAATATACAAAGTTTTATATTCTCAAACAAATGGTATTATCTTTATTTGCTAGATTTTCTTAGTCATTTGGGGGAGGGTGGGGCTTTAACAGTTGCTGCTAGTATTTGGATAGTGTTCCACCAGTATTTAGTTTTTACATCATTCTAGTGTATAGTTTTAGGTCTCACTAGACAATCCTAATTCTACTACATTTCTGTTTGGCTCCAACATTCCACTTAACTTGACTAGCCTAATTTTAACATGCTTGTTGGAGGTCACCAATGTTACTTGTATGATGCTGTCACCATGTGACATCCATAAGGATTTTGCTGTATACCACATTGCATTCAATCAGCTGTGATTATGCTTAGAAATACTATAGTAACTAGATGCAGTGTGAACCTTTTCCATTAACAGTAAGTCAATGGCTTCAATGTGATTATGGTCCTGCAAGGTGATACTTGTTAAATATCTAAACATTTTTTGTTGTTGTGACCGAATCATTTATTTTTAAATTTATAAAGCTGGAAGTGATGAAATGCTGTTGTTTTCATTGTCAATGGTGGTGTGTCATGTTATATATGTTCCTAATGCTTACGGAACTCTCCCAAAATAAAGTTATTCAGAAAGAAACTGTGTGGTGTGTTTTCATTGTCTGTCTCAGAACACTGAATCTTCATTGGTACTTTTAAGAGGCCAGAATAAAGTCATAATTAAGAACATTAAGTTTATTTAAGCCAAAGCAAAATTTAAACGGTAAAATGTGTTTTATTCAATCTAACAAGAAGTTGCAAGAGATGATGCCACCTTCAGATTATGAGTTTAGTTGACACAGCAATGCCACACCCCGTCCAATCCAGTGTTCCTTGGGGTGGTCAGAGGGAAGAATCATGGCAATCACGAAATTTGTGGAGTGGCCAGTGGTGGAGAGTGTGCCCCTCCTCTCGCTTGTCTTATACAGTGGAGCAACATAACTTGGTCGTTTGGGTATGTTTGACTTTTTGCATGGCTTTAGCCACATCTGGAAGAAAGCACAAACACCTCTTTAAGTCAGAGCTATTAACTGGCATGTACTTTAGCTACTGTGATAGTTCCAGAGTAAGGTTATGTCTAAAACCTATGCCCTACATAGATTGTATTTTTTGTCAACATTGAAATGATTGTTCAAATATAAAGATGCCTAACTATCTCAGAACCAGTATACAAAGAGAAAACAGTTTGCCTATGTTAGAATCATACTGCCCACTCGTGTATGCTTTCGATATTATTTGGTTTAATTGGACTAGCCTTGGAAATGTTACCATTTTTACTCTTTTTCTACAAAGAAAGTATTCTTAGTGAACTTAATCATAACCCATACTTAGTAGTGGTTTCTTAACAGGTTGTATGCAAAATGTTTTTACAGTAAACAGTTACTTTATAAAATACTGCATTGTGTCATAATAAAGACTAATTGCTTAGAAGCATATTACCCAACTGTTCATCACCTCTTCCCTGGGGGTGATTTCTGGTGCTTTTAGTAACAAAACAAAATTCTATATATTTACAAAAGAGACATGCTACTATTTATGCTCAGAATCATATGACTTATTTCTTTAAAACCAATACATTCTGGCAACAGTTATTGTGGATGGATAGTATGCATATGTGCTGTGTTTAACAGCTGTGAGCCAGGCAAGGGGGTTCAATAGAGGCACCTAGCAATTTACCTGCTCCTCTACAAGAACTAAACCAAGCCTGTAGAGTTGAATGACTTAGGGAAACACTGGAATTCAGTTATCAGGATACAAAACCATTGTAGAATGCAGATCTGGGACAGCAGCAAGTCAAGAGAAGCTGCCCACCTGCCACCCAGTTTCATAGCTCTGGGAGGGGCTAACTTCTAGCAAATGTCCCGTACATACACTGTGAAGTTACCAGGTACTTCCAAGTGTACAGCCTACGACGTAAGGCCTGCCTGAATTCAGTCCATATAGGTTGGCTTCACCCCTCCAGCAGATCTCTAAGGTACTATAGTCAGTAGTCACCCTAAGAAGAGGCCTGACTGACTGGATTGTTCTAATCAAGGGTCAAACAACTTCACACAGTCTCATCTCAAACCTTGCAGCCATTCTCTACCATTCTGGCTTAGTAGGAGATGTGCTCAACAGGCTGAGATTACTACTACGTGGTGATGAACAGGTGCAATGTAGAGGGAGCCAAAGGTGCCCTCCACAAGAACCTGGGTATAAAGGAGCCTGCCTGTGATAGGATCCTCGATGTCACATGATACCTCAAAGCAAGGGTGAGAAATATTCCACCGCCTCCAGCCTATATTGTGTCTGCCAAACAATACCCCTCTGGCTGTAGCCCTGCCCCAGAGGCATTGTCCTGGCAAGTCTCAACAAACAAGTCAGTGCTACAATGACAGTTCAAATGAAATGGAGAGAATAATGTACCTACAGCAGCCCTCAGTGTACACAGCCAAAAGTATAGCTAAGAACTGTCAGACACATATCCCTGCTGTCCTTCCGGGGAGAGCCCTGGGAGAGGGGTTTTGCCTGACCTTGGCCATGACCTACTGACACTCAATTATTGCTGTTATTGCCATCACACATTATATCTATTACATATATACATAATAGTATTACATATTACTGTTGCTAGAACAATCTGGAAGAAAAGCTCCAGGAGCCACGGAAATACTTCATCTGTCCCCAGGAATGCACAGGCAGGGATAGCTACTGAGAGATAGCTACTGGGTAGACATACCCTAAGTAGTAGCAAAAAATAAACTACCCCACTGCACCTGTCCTGGACCCCTGCATCAGTTGCCTCACACTTACCTGGTCACACACTGCTTACAAGGAAAGGTGAGTACTACAGGGGGTAGGAGGAATTCTGACTCGTTTTGCTCCCTGTGAAGTAACTCTACTTGTAGAGTGTCTAATCAAAAGAGTGCTTAGACCCTTCACTGTTGTTGAAGCAGCCAAGACTAGAGCTCATTCAAATAACAGTCAGTATCAACAGTACCTGAGAAGCCCCACCACTGGATGAAAACCAGTATTCTCATTACCAGTGGAACCATATAGGGAGCACTCTATCACTCTGCTACTTACTTCATTAATGCCTAAACTGTTCGTGTCCTTCTCATGGGTAATCCATAGACAGAAGATCTGACTCTCTTGAAAGTATGTGCTCTGCCAAAACTTAATAACTATAGTCATAGAAGCTACAAGGACACTGTAACATTGAACTGCAATACACAGCAGAAAGTGAATTCAGCATAGCATAGTGAACTAACACCCTGATACACATCTTTAAAAGAAAGTCATATTCTAAGAAGTCTATCCCATATAAGAGACAATCCACTTCACTAGATGGACAGATTTCAACATATACACAAGAAATTTCAAATATTTTAAAATAATAATAATCTCCTAAAAAATAACTTCCTAGAGACAGATTCCAAAGATACTGAGGTTGATGAAATGCCTGATAGATTCTAAAGAATGGTTGTGGGAAAGCTTAGTGATAAGTCTGGGGCTAGGGGTGGGGTTTAGGAGAGTTGGTACAGTGTTTTCTTAGCATGCATAAAGCCCTGGGTTCAATCCTCAATACCACGCAAAGCCAGGCTTGGTAGCAATAGACCTGTAACATTTGGACGATGGAGGTAGAAGGCTCAGGAATTCAAGGTCACCCTCAGAATGGAGTTCAAGTTCAACTTGAGCTGTGTGAAACCCTATATCACACAAAGAAAATCTTAGTGACAAATGAGATTCAAGAAGATACACACACACACACACACACACACACACACACACAATTAGGAAGACAATACAGATATGAATGAGGAACTTATCAAACACAGAAAGAAAGATTGCTGTGAGTTCAAGGCCAGCCTGGGCTACACAGTAAGACTCTCTCTTGAAAGTCAAAGAAAATGCAGGTGCAAGTCTCCAAATCAGACTAGCTTAAGCAGTTATACTAAGAATATTGATTTTTGGGCTGGTGAGATGGCTCATCTGTTAAGAGCACTGACTGTTTTTCTGGAGGTCATGAGTTCAAATCCCAGCAACCACATGGTGACTCACATCCATCTGTAATGAGAAACAAATAAAAAAACCTGTGGGCCAGAGCGAGCAGGGCCCCAGAGTGAGTGGGAGAAAGGGAAGAGGGAAAAACAGAAGAAAAAAAAAAGAGAGAGATCATGGCAGAATGAAAAGACTACAGCTCTTTGTAGCACTAGTAAAAGATCAAATGTCTGCATAATTGACATACTTGAAGGAAAAAAAAAGACTAAGGACAGAGAAAAATCTGTTCCATAGAATAAGAGCAGATGTGTGTATAGATGGGAGGTCTTAGATTCAGACATTGCATACTACACATTACAGTCAACATGCAAAAGTACAGAACAAAGTAGGTATGTGGGCAGGGCATGTGTTATGCACTTCATGTATTCATCTATGCATGCCCAGAGGTGTCAAAAGGATGTGGGACATCTTCCTTTATCGTGTTCTACCTTGGCTTTTGAAACAAAGTCTGTCATTTGACCTTGAAGCTCAGTGATGGCTGGCCAGCAAGCTCCAGGATCTGTCTGTCTCCATCTCCTAACATGGTTGCAGGTGTGTGCTGTGCCTGTGGCTTTACATAGGTAATCATATGTGAACTTGGGTTTTCTTGCTATCACAGCTTACCCATGAAGCCGTCTCATCATCCAGAGATAGTTTTAAAACTTTTAAGAGGGAAAGTACCAAATCACACTGAAGGGCAGCCCTGGTGGATATCTACAAGTTCTCAGCAGAAACCCTACAGACTAGGACATGGGATAACATATTTGAGTTTGGAAAGAAAATGACTGCTACTCATGCTACCTATATCCAGCAAAGCTGTCCTGTAGAATTATCAGAACACAGTCCAAGAATGGAGTCCTGTAAGAAGAGTGCTTGTGAAAAAAACACCAAGAAAAGAAGACAAGAATTGTTATTTGTTTATATGCCTCTACGGGTAAACATGTTTTTGCCATGTGGAGCTTGCCCTTGTGATTGTAAACTTTACTAGTGTGACTCTTCTTAAGCTTCAGAGTACAAATTGTCTGATGCTCTGAATAAAGTTGGCTGTTGCATAAGGTTTTAGTCCACCTAGTTTATTAGTTCCATTCTCCCTGGTCCCACTACCACTAGAACACTAAACAAGAATTAAGATCTTCCAAAAAGATCTTACAAGATAAATAAAAATAAACGCCATTTATGACCACAAAACCAACCTTACTAAAGATGCTTTTAAGAGAACTCCATATCCAGAAGTAAACAAACAGAAACTATCATCATGAGCACATAAAGTATAAGTTCCACAGAAAGAGTAGGTACACAGCGAGAAAGCTAAAACAACAAAGTTATTGATACAATCAAACCACAGAGATAAATACACGAATTAATCAATGCTCTAAACAGAAGAAAACAGAAACCATGACAGGCATATCATACCTTTCATAACTTGGAATGAGCCTGCCCTTAATTCTTCAGTTAATTGATAAAAATTTTTAGATGAATTAAAAAACAGACCCAAAGTATGCTGCCCACAAGAAACTCAGCTCAACCAGAAAGACACACAGACTGGAATGAAAGGGTGGAACATGATATCCCAAACAAATGGAATCCAAACCCAAGAATGAGTAGTTACATAAAGTAGACTTTAAGACTAAGAAAATAAGAAGAGACAAAGATCACTGCATAACAATCAAGGAATCAATTCATCAAGAAGATATATTATTTATAAATATTTATGCATGTGATATCAGTTATTAATTTTATGAAACAATGCTACTAGACAAAATGGAGAATGGGCTCCAATATAACAATAGCAGGGGATGTCAGTACTGCATGTCCACCAATGAACTGTCATCCAAATGATGCATCTATACAGAAAGATCAAAGTTAATCCACATGGCAGGTAAATGTATTCTTTACTTACAGTACATTGCACCCAAACACTCTAGAAATATGAAAGGCCACTCGATGTGTATCTGTGTAGTGTTACTACACAGCTTTTTTGCTCCCATCTAATTTAGTGCACAACAATCAATTATTTCCTCACCTTACTCCTGTTCCCCTTAGCTTTTAATTACACCTTGGTCTTTGTTCTTTCATTTCCTCTTTATGTTTCTTTTCTATTTTAAAGTCCTTGATGGTTTAATACACTGTATACTCAGTTTGGGATTTATGCCCCTCCATTCCCCTCCAGTGCCCATTCTCATCTCTCTGTACTTTCCTCTGGTGAAGCCTTTCTTTCCAACCAGCCCCTCCTCCTATATGCTCATACTTTTCCACGCACTGAGTTTGTGGTTGCTTATATGAGCATGAGTAGTAAATCACTTACTGAAAAAGGGGTAACTTATCAGTGGCTACACCACTGAAAAGAAAGACTCTCCCTGAGCCATTTATTGCTGTATCAAGTACCTGAGCCCAAGTGTTCAGGAATTCTAACTTAAAATTTTTCTTCACTTTTGTATATTGTTAGGGAGTGATTTCTTCCCTGTTCTTCTCATGTGTGTTATATATTTTGTCCAATACTTGTTCACATGTGTGTGGGCACACATGTATCTACAGGGACACATGTGTCTGCACATGTGTTTATGCCTGAGGTTAATGTCTGGAATCTCAATTACAATTTCAGTTTATTTTCTGAAATGGGATCTGTCAATCAAACATAGAGTTCACTGATATACTGGTGTTAATTCTTCATGAAACTAGGAACATCCTATTCCTCTGGGAGCCCAGATGACCCAGAATAGCCAATGAAACCTGAAGCAAAAGCAGCAAGTCTGAAGTCTCCCAATTCCCATTTGGGAATAATGCTCCAAAAGCACTCTAAGGAAAGCATCATGGTGTTTACATACAGATGGCACAGCACATGAAAACAGAATGGAAAACCCATAGAGGTACCCATTCCTGTGCTGCCAACTAACCTGACCAAAGCATCAAACTATATCTCAAAGAAAGATGGCTTCTTTAGAAAAAACATTTTCTTAACATAAGTTAGTGCAGTCTCTATAAAATAGTAGAGGTTTCACAAAAGAAGTAAAATAGGGCTACCATATGATCCAGCTAGTCCACTACTCTTAGGTATATATCCAAAGTAAATGATGTCAACGTGAAAAAAAATTGAATACCTAAGTTTGTTGCAACAGTATGTTGATAGATAATTGATAGACATGCATACATATATGTACGTATGTATGTATATACATACATACATACATACATACATACATACATACAATACAGATGTCATAAAAATAACAAAATCAAAGCTGACAGTGGTGGCACACACCTTTAATCCCAGCACTTGGGAGGCAGAGGCAGGAGAATTTCTAAGTTTGAGGCCAGCCTGGTCTACAGAGTGAGTTCCAGGACAGCCAGAACTACACAGAGAAACCCTGTCTCGAAAAACCAACCAACCAACCAACCAACCAACCAACCAAACAAACAAACTAAAATCATTCATATCAAACTATTTGCTGGAACCAGAGAATATCAAGTTAAATGAAATCAGCCAGATGGAGAGAGACAGACAGACAGACAGACAGACAGACACACACACACACACACACACACACACACACACAGAGAGAGAGAGAGAGAGAGAGAGAGAGAGAGAGAGAGAGAGAGAGAGAGAGAAACTGATGTATACTCTATCATATGCAGAAGCTTAAGAAACAGAAAGGAAACTGAAAAACAGACAGTAGAAGAGTTGAGTAGAGATCAGAGAGAGTGCCACTGGGAAAGGGAACCAGAGTAGAAGAGAAGCAGATGGACACGTCAAAGCACAATGTATAGATGTATGGACATATCACAGTGAATCCTAATGTCTGCATGATGTGTGCTATTAGTTACAATTTTCCGCCAGCCAAGTTATTAAAGTGGTTGTGTAACACATAATTTTCCAACTTAGATAAAAATATAACATAGTTCCATTCCTCTTTTAGCTACACTACACCATATTATTTTTAGCCATTTAAGCAAGTTTCTAGAATATTACCCATGTAATTTATTGTAGAATATGACCAGTCTTTAGAACAAGATTTAAAAGCCAGCTGGCCTTTGACTTATGAAGGCAAAGAGCAAACTAAAACCATAAGCATCTTTTAGGATTTGACCAAATTAATTTATCTCATAGTAATGAGTAGTCTTTGGGGTTCTTAGGTCAAAACACAATCACATGAAGGAGCCAGTGACTAAGACCCAGGGGTATCCATTCCTCCCAGATCACTGTAGGACCCTTGTTATGTGGGATGGACAAGCTGTAGCTTAGCAATAACATTACTCTCAAAAATACTTTCAACTTAAACTTAAACAATGCACTTCACTTTAAGCAAAGAATGGATTTCACTCATAAGAATTTCTATTTCTCATTGACTTCTTTGTTGAAGAAAAATTATCCCTTTGTAGATGTACTCCCACCTTCTATTCCCTGCAAGCTAATTGAGGATGTCCTCAGAAAGGAAAGGAATTGTAACCCAGCCAGCTCCTGAAATGGCAAATATTTGTTTCAATTTTGGGGTCTCCTATCTTAACCCTTCTCTGCCCAGAGCATCATGGTATGTAGAAAAGAGGATCTTTCCAGGTTTCGACTAGCTGCTATAATGAATTTTCACCTGTCTTTAAGCTTCTCACAGAATTCTATAATTCATGTGACTCTAATAGTCTTTGTTTTATCATACCATCCTAGATGTGCCCTTCAGATAATATATAAATATATTTTGTCATAATGTAGTTACACACAGAAACAATTATATGGCATTCCTCCTCACCATCCATTAATTCTTTATTTCATGAAAAATCAAAATTCATCCCTCATCTTATAATCAACCCTGGCACTGTGTTTACAGTCATTAACTAACATGGAATTTGAGTTGTCTTTATCCCACAATCACATGTCTATAGCTGGACCATGGGAAATCCTGCTTCCTTATTTTCAGCTCTTAAAACTATAAACAACTATACTTTTCATGGTCTATTTTGTGCTCAGTTGTTCACATTCCTTGCTTTGTTGGCATTCCATTGTTTAAAATAACTTACAGGCCAAAGGCTGCAGCACAGTCCAATGTTCCTATGTGCAAGAAGGCCAAGGGATGATTAATCCAGCGAGAGTCACAGTGCTACTGACTGTGAGATAATGTATACTAAATAAGTTTTCTTTAAACAGAAACAGTACAATGGTATGTATCAATCAAGTAACAGAAATGTTGATACCATAAATACTAAATCCAGAAGCCCATTAAGAGCAAATATATGCAGTAGTGCAGCATTGGGAACAGCTTTATAGAGCAAAGTTACCATCCATGAACAACAAGAACAGAGTGGATGTGCATATATCCATATCCGGGCACATGTGCATGTAACCCTTAGTAAATACTAACCACGGGGACTGTGTCATACAGAACTTTAGGACGTGATTCTGCAAGTTTCTTGGTCTTCCTGTTCCAGGAAGCTCCATCCAAAAACAATCCATGAATGTAAACACCTAAATAACAAAGAAAAAAGTTAGCATTCAAAAATGCTAGGTGACTGAGCCCAGCATCTGAGATTCCTGTCTGGGGAGAGCAGGTCAACATAGTGCCAGCCATACCTTCTCAGCTTCTCTTCCTCTCTACCTCCCTTTCCACTGTCCGTACAGTAAATTACTGAGTCCTCCTAGATGTAACTAGCAATTCAGATAATAAGAACTGTGGGTAATACACCTGGAATCACCGACACTAAATAGTAAATTAACTGCCAGGGGCTTCCTCAATTCCCTGTGACGTTTAGTTATCAATTTACTTATTTATCTGTGGAGACAAGGTTTCAAGTGAGCCAGATAGGCTGTAAGCTCTCAATACCCCTGTCTCAGATTCCTAAGTGCTAGTGTTTCATGTCTTTCAACACACTTGACACCACTTCGCTCTTGGTAAACAGGGCAAGCCTGACTTGTAAGGCCAGAGAACTGGAAGCAGACACACATTAAAGTATATAAAAGGAGAAAGGTGGAGGTTGGGGGAAACTCAGATGGCATCTGTGACCCCTGCCCCCTCCAGGAGTCCCACTGAGAAAAGAATTTCTTTAGGAAAATTCTAACTTTCCAGATTATTCTATGGATTGTCATTTTTGTTCAAGTAATTGATGAAGTAAGATGGAGTAAGCATACATTTTTCTTCTGGCAAAAAAAAATGTACAAGTATGTTTGTATGCATATAAAATAAACTTAATTTAACAAACATCTGTCCTCAATGATATTCCTCTGGGTGGGCACACTGAAATTAAGTAAAGTGGTTTGCTTGGCTGAAGGCCACTCAGCTAAGCTCATTACTGAGCAATTTTGGTGCACCAAGCAATGTATACTAATCATTCGATAAATCCTGTTTCATGTGCTGCTCTACCACTCTCAAGATAACGCTGGAGTTTTAGTGCCTGAAAACCTGTTTCCTGAGGTAACAGGTGGATGCAGACTGGTAGGATGTGATTCTGCAAGTTTCTTGGTCTGTCTAATCTCTATGCTCAGTGCATGCAATTCCACAGGTTGAGTATGGACAATTAACTACTTTTAAAACTTTATGCAATGCTTTCATAACTTAAACATTTTAGCTGGGTCCAAGAATTGTATAGCGTCATCACTTCCACTCGGATGTCAACAGGAATGCCATTTTTTTCCTATGTCAGAAGGACACTGAGAAAAGTTAGGAGGGATAAAGTCCTGAAGACGGAAGTAACCATATTGAGACACTTTCATGAGAATGCATTGTTTTCAAACTCCTTCATCAAGTCTTGAGCATGGTAGGCTGGGAAGGAAACAGTTGTGCATGTGGCCAGAGGGCCTGCACCTACTTGTCTCTGCCCAGTGCTACTGTGAGCCCTTGGGGGAGGTGTTTAGCCTCCCTGAGCCCAAGTGTCTGCCTCTATGTAATAAAGACTGTGGTGCCTGTTAATATGAGGATTAGACATAAAGGGCTGGGCAGTTTTTGTGGCACAGATATGTAAGAGAACACTACCACCCTGGGCTTCAGGCTCTTCTCTTGACTTTCCTGTACTCAAAGCTCTTTAGCTCCCTTCCTGCATACTTCATTTGGAATAGATATTTACCCTTCTTGACATGTTCCTCAATCCAGCTAGCTATGTTGGATTTTATAACAGGCACTCAGATAGTTTTCTGTGGTAGCAACCTATGTGAAGAAGGGATTTTATAGGTGTACATAATAAAGGAAATAATAAACAAGGTAGCTGAGGGTTGTTAAGCTTGAGTTTCAGCAGTGTGCACATTCCAAATGCATTGATAACAGGGACTCCGAGTAAATTGTCAGAGAATGATGCCTTAGGCATCTTCTGTTGGAAAAAGTACAATTAGTTGTAACATGGCGTGTGTCCCAGAGTGTCTGCCTCCCTGTGTGCTTATTGTCCCTAAATATGTTTCTGCAGTTAAGTATAGGAATAAAGGTGGTGTGAAATCTTGTGCTAGTTTCCATAAGCCTGTAGTGAGTTTCAGTTCTGTGGTGTACTTCCACTACAGCAGTTGAGGTCCAGGTGCTGCTAGAGACTGAGTAGGGAAGGATGAAGTCAGGCCAGATGACAGTTTTGCATCTGTATTGTCACAGAAGAGAGACAACCAAAGAAAACACGTGACTCACTGTTGAGTGGACTAATGTTGCCAACTTCATAAGAAGACTGGATGAGAGCAGGAAGGCAAGATAACAAGCTGGCCCAGCACAGAGGCCTGACAAATGGTGGTGGTGGTGGTGATGGAGGAGGAGGAGGAGGAGGGGGGGTGAGGAGGAGGAGGGGGTGAGGAGGAGGAGGAGGAAAAGGAAGAGGAGGAAAAAGTCATAGAATTCTGATTGGGAGCTGGTAGTTTTTTACTGAAATAAATTATAAGTTCTACATATCTAGAGAAACTAACATAGAGATAGCATGTTGGCAGTTCTGGATACAGACAGCCTTCTGGGTCACAGAGGAAGCATCTAACAAGGAGGTCTTCAAAGATATAAAAATGGATGAGTTCTCCTAGGGAGAGGATGAATACAGTGAACAGAGATTGTTCAAGGACTTTGTCCTTGGAGACTCCAATAGCTGAAGATAAGCCAGCAAGAAGCATAAATCTGGACAATACGGAAATAAAAAACAACCCAAACCAGGAGATAATGTCCTCAAGACAAAGGGAGGAAACTGTGTCTAGGAAGATAAACACATCAGGAGAAATTGCCAAGAAGTTAAGATGAAGGCCAGAGGAGATTCATCAACAGGGAAACTGCACTAACTCTGAAGAGAAAGGCTTCTATGGAGTGGTGAGGATGCAAGATAGAAGGAAAACAGCTGAGAACTCAGCTTGCTTGTAAAGACAGTCTTCTGAGATATTGTGCAATTAGGAAGCAGGGATACAGGACAGCAGTGGATATCAAGATGACAGAAAAGTTCATTGATTGCTTCTAAGATGTGAGATGCCAGAGCATGCTGTGTGTGGCTATGGATTGTCCATTTCTGAGTTCAAAGATTCTGCAAAGAGAAGGTACCATTAAAGTAACAAAGCTGTAGAGCAGGAAAGAAAGGTAGTCTGGATTCCCAAGGGTGAATCTGTGCATAGGCCCCCAGATTTGGTGGTGCTAGCAACTGTCTTCTTAGCTCCTACTTTCACAAGGATGTGGTAAGAGAGGAAGACATGAGGTGCCAAGAGCACAGTGGTCATTTAGGCAACTTTCCCAGGGACACATCTGGATAGCTTCATATCACCAAAGTCTTGAGTTGTGTGACACCCAGTTGATAATTGCCACAATAAGGTAAGGCAATGATCAGACTCTGGTGTGTCTCCTACTTGGACATAAACTGGTGGAGGAAGCAAGAGCCTAAGCTGTTGCTTCATCATCTTCAATGCCTACCAGGGTGGGCCAGTGATAGCTAAGGTAGGAGAGCTGCCTGTGACATGGCATATATTAGCAGTCACCGAAAGACAGATGCCATTCATTCAAAGTCATCACTCTTCTGGTAAACTTTAGTACATTTTAGCTTTTTTGCTTTAAAAAATGAAAAGTAATGTTTATTTAAAGTAGTAACCTTGTCTACTGCATTTACAGTTTATGCTGCCTTTTTTATGTTTATTGCATTTTCTTTTCCTTATGTACATGAGTGTGTGTGTGCATGCCAAGGCACGTGTGGAGGCCAGAGAAGAGCTTGTGGGGATTCAGTTCTCTTTTTCCACCATGAGGATCCTGGGAATAGAAGTCAAGTTCTCAGCTTGGCAGAAAGTCTCCTTTCTCAAGGAGTCATCTTGCTGGCTCCCACTAAATTTAAAATAAAACATCGCAGATGCCACGAAGTATTCGAAACACAACCAATCAGAAATCAGAATGTTTCTTTATAACCACCCGCCTAATCCTCAAGCATTTCTAGGGCCTCAGTTCCTAGGCAAGAGCGACTGCTGCTTAAGCCTAGAATTATGTTCAGATGCCAGCATCCATGCAAATAGCTGGGCATGGCTCCTGTGCACACCAAATAACTTTAGCACTGTGGTGGGTGGAGGCAAGCAGATCCCTAGGGTTCAGTGAGAAAATCTGTCTCAAAGAAATAAGGCAGAGAATGAAAATAGGACATCCATCATCCTCTGGTCTCCAGAGGTATTTTCACACAGATATGTTCTTATACCACAATCTCACATACCCTCCTCCTCTCTCTGTCTCTGTCTCTTTCTCTGTCTCTGTCTCTGTATGTTTCTCTGTGTGTGTGTGTGTGTTCTCTGTGTGTGTGTGTGTTTCCCTGTCTCTCTCTTTCACACACACATTATTAATAGCTGTATGTATAAGAGTAAAATATATATAACAGTACAGGATACAGATATCAGGGATTTGAAAAGGAATGGTCTTTAAGGAGATTCTTTCCTCCTGGTTGCCCAAGGTCAACACAAGGTCATAGATGATTAGCCTGTGTACTACTAATTTGACATATGATAATTCTTTTAACTAACTACACATGATTTCTAATTTACTCAGTTTTGGAGGTTCAGAGAAGTGTATCTTTTATCCAAATTCATCTACTCATGTTCTTCTCTATTTGCTTCATGCTCTGTTTCAGGGTATTATGTACATGATTGCTTTTGATAGCTAAGAAGATAAGCAAAAGTGCTCTGCTTTTGTCCAGTGAACAGACAGGACCCAGCCCACTCTGCTGCTGCACTTACCATCCTCTGGAGCATTTTTATATTCCTTGTCATCCATCACTTCATAGTCAAACCCAAGAAGATCAATTGGAATTGTGAATTTTCTCGCATAGTTCTGCTGCGCACCAGTCAGGAAAGCTTGTGTGAAGAAGAAGCCAGAAAGCCAGAAGACTGGAGGAGGACCAACCTCATACCATTGCTATAGTGGATCCAGACAAAAATGATATAGCAATAGTTAAAAATTTCCAATGCAATATCAATGAAATGTTATCTCTAAACATGATTATTACTTTTAAAGCAAACTAGCAAATGAGATTCAAAGAACATCAAGGCACATATCAAGTTTGAAAATAGTATTTGGTTCTGACTCAACATTATCTCTGTTACACTAGCTTGGAAATTACAACGCATAAAATACATGAAAAATAGATATCTGTTTTATACTCATCCAGTGGTTTCTTCAGAAATCCTGCTTATCACTGTGAACATACTACAAACTCGTTTGAAAGAATGTCATGTTATACTGATAAATAGATCTCCACAAAGTCTGGTCACATGGTAATAATCACACCACTTTTTCTAATTAATTAGCCATTACTACCAAGTAGAATATTTTCTTGGAAGTTTTTCTTCCTACTTTACTAAAATACCATGGAATCCAACATACTATTACAGAAGGGCCATACTATAAAGAACACAAAAAAGCAGGGTGGTGAATGCTTATGACATTTAGAAATTTAATGACCCTTTAATTCTGTATTTATTTCATAGGTTTTGATGATGAGCTGTTGAATAACAAGTGACCGAATAGCAAATTATAGAAGGCTTTCTGAAGAAATGAATTAAAATCCTTTATTCAAGAAGAGCTCACAGTTCAACCTTAGTTTCCAAGAGCCATCATGGTCCTTTAGTATCTGACTCTGGTGGTACATCAGAGGGACTGTACTATGAAAGGGGAGTGGCTCATCTTATTCCTACAGGAAATTCCTCAATGTTTTTGTTTTGTTTGTTTAAAGATTATACCTACCTGAAATTCATTGTATACCCCAGATAGTAACGTAGGTTGGTCTTTAACTTGACCGTGATCTTCCTGCCTCAGGTGGTAAGTTTCACATATGAGCCACCATGTCACACTTCCCCATAGGTTCATGTCATATACACAGTATCTATGTAATTAATTGCTTTTTCTGTACAGTGAAGCGTCAATTGGCAGAGGACCAGGAGCGATGATTCTACCCACTCAATATACCCAAGAAAATAACCATTGAGGTAGGTCATTGCTGTTTTGGACTAGGATGGTAGAACTAGAAGGTTTCTGGGCAGTGAAGAAAGAGTTCCTCTCTTTAGAAGCTTGTCTGGCTTTCTACTGCTACTGGGTTCTACTTAATGCTATTGAGAGTCAACATGCTAGAAGTTTCTCTCTCCAAAGGCTGTCATTTACTTGAATGTCAAACTTCACAAAATTTCCTACTTAAGATGCAGAATATAGAATATGTTCAGTCTCTATATATAATTCATATATATAAATATATGTATATATGTGTGTGAGTATATATATATGTGTGTGTGTATGTATATATATACATATATCCTCCCCCAGCCTTGAGCAGGCTGAGTTAGACCTTTCTGCCACCTAGATGGTTCTATTGTTCTGTCACCTGCCACTGCTCTGCTCCAAGACTCTGCTCTGCTCCAAGACTCTGCTAGCTACGCTAGCTACCACTGAGAGCCTGAACTTTTCTTCCTGAGATATTTCTGAGATAGCTGACAACCTGTGGAATTGGCTACCTAATGCTAACAGCTCTGACAGTCTAGTGCTAACAACTTAGCAACAAAGCATCAAGAAGCCTGGCGTGGCAGAAGATGGGCTTTCCCCCTTTGTAAGCACAGACTGCTAGTAAACATTGGACCTTGATCAGAAATCTGACTTGGTTTCGTTTCTTCTCCCGCGGTTCTCTCCTTTACAGCTCCGGCCTCCCACTCAGGAACCCACTTCATGTCGCCACAGGTAGCTCTCTCTCTCTCTCTCTCTCTGTATATATATATATATATATATATATATATATATATATATATATATATATTAACATATATATATATATAATGTTATTGAATAGAGGTCATTTGCGCCTTGACTACACAGGACTGTGCAGTGCCATTCCCTGCACACTCAGCATTCTGATGAGGAAAGTGAAGCCAGAGGAAGTTAATTAGGCAGAAGTATGCATATGAATAAAATCACCTGCAGGAATTTTAGTCTTTCGAGGAAGTCATTCACATAGCTGCCGAGTGGCTTCAGGCTGGGGTAAGATTTACCCATCCACATTGCTGGGATTTTGACATTTAGGATGCTGCTCACCACTTCCTCCAGCTCTGTAGACATCACAACGAGTCCCTGAAACACAACAGAAAACTCGACAGATGGTGAACATTGTCTTTGTTAACAAAAGGAAGGTTTGTTTGACTTTGTGAGGAAGGCATAGAGCTTTTCAAACCTTCCTTAGAAAATAGTAATGGTCTCTCTAGCCAAATTTTAGTGGAAAATCTTAACCAATACATGGCTATTTAGAAGCTACTGGATCACAGTCTACTTTTCATTCAACTTGCCTGCTCATTAAAGGCAAGTTAGTGTAGGTCTTCTAGCCTAGCTTCTTAAAGTCACAGTGACAGATATAAAACTAGAAAGCATATCATGAAGTACTCTAGAAACTCAAAGCAGTCTGAAATTCAACCTGAGTCCAGTTGCCCTTGTTATGCTTTGAATAACCCCTTGTGTGGATGCTGAAGCCCAGAGGCTCTTCAAATTCTTGCCTTAGTAAACTTAACAAGAACTGAAAAGAATCAGTCAGAGAGAGAGAGAGATAACATTTTTTTTGTTACCAGTAAAGTTTAATTTTCAAAATAATATTTATTTATTTATTTGTTTGATCTTGAATTTGGACATCTTATTTGTCATTTCTGCTAAAAATAAATAAATAAATAAATTGAACTAACTTGAAGTTTTTAGAGTAAATTCACGGGACTAAATGACCATATTTCACTTGTCTCTTTGATGTCCTCCCCATAACCCCTGAAAGAGCAGAGATTCAGGACTCTGCCTGGTTTAAGGCATAAGCCCAGAAAGTCAGAAACAGAGAAAGGAGTCATGACCACAGAGCATGGGAGATCAAAAGCAACCCCCCATAGCCAATACAGCGTTTGGAGTTTTGCAGTACTTTAACTCAAACCTAAAGTTTAAATATGCTAAGCAAGTGCTATGCCACTCTATATGTCCTCTACTACTCTAGATGCTTCTAAAAGTCAGGGAAGATGGCTGTGCTAAAAGAAAAGAAATTTAAAACCTAGTTCACAAGTAAATTCTTAGGTGTCTTCCTCAAAATTGCATACCCTCAGCCTTGGATATAACCTGGAAATCCCAACAAATAAACAACAACAACAACAAAACAACAACATCAACAACAACAACAAAAAGCAAATGCCAACTAGCATGAAAATGGGGATAGCATGTGTAGTTGAGGTCAGTTATCACACTAGAACCAAACATTAATGCTTGGTAGCAGAGACACTTGCCCTCTTTTCCTTTTAGTTCCCCAATACAAGTTCTGATCTTCTAGGCAAGAATTAGAAAGAGCTACATCAAGCAGAAACACCTCCAGCCAAGGGCACACTGCAGTGAAACCATCGTCAACCATCATAGTACCATCACACTGTCCTCTGCACATGTCCTATTCCCAATGGAGAGCTGACAATTATGCACTGTATATAAACATGTCGCAGGAGGCTCCCAACAGTGGTCTTCAACTCAGAACTCAGTTTGTAAACACAAAGAAGGTAACAGATATGTATTCCTCCTGTTAACTCATTGAGATAAACTATTCATGATACAGACCTCAGACCTATTGTGCTTTCCTGACCACCCACTACAAGTAAAGATTTCCTTACTAACATTTTTAAAAAAATATTTTAGATTTGGGGATTTCTGTACATATCTAATAAGATGTTATGGATAAGGCTCAAGTCTAAACAAAATATTATTTATATTCAATATATGCCTTATATAATAGCTAAGATACTTTTATATAACATTTTCAGTGTTCCTAAATTTTGAGTGTAAGGGCAAATATGTAATTTTCCATGTGTAGGGCCACATTTGCAGTTGTAGAACTTGGAAGTTTGGAACACTTCAGATATTCTAAACCTATAAGAACAGTAATTTAAGAGTCTTGTTCTTTCTCCCATATTCTTGATCATTTCTGATTGATCTTCAAAATAATAACTGACTTTTAGTATGTCTAAAATTTAGATGTCTATTTTGTATTTCACTAAATTCATGTAGTTTTTTGCTTTTCAGATAGATAGATAGATAGGTAGATAAATACATAGATAATAGATACATAGATAGATACATAGATAGATGTGTTCTGTTATTGGTTCATTATAATTTAATGGAAATTATGTTTAATTTTTCTTTTTCTTTTCTTTTTTTCTGTTTTTTTTCTAAAATTAGGTATTTTCCTCATTTACATTTCCAATGCTATCCCAAAAGTTCCCCATACCCGCCCCCCCACCCCCTAACCACCCACTCCCACTTTTTGGCCCTGGCATTCCCCTGTACTGGGGTGTATAAAGTTTGCAAGTCCAATGGGCCTCTCTTTCCAGTGATGGCAGATTAGGCCATCTTTTGATACATATGCAGTTAGAGGCAAGAGCTCCAGGGTACCAGTTAGTTCATAATGTTATTCCACCTATAGGGTTGCAAATCCCTTTAGCTCCTTGGGTATTTTCTCTAGCTCCTCCATTGGGGGCCCTGTGATCCATCCAATAGCTGACTGTGAGCATCCACTTATGTGTTTGCTAGGCCCTGGCTTAGTCTCACTAGAGACTACTATATCAGGGTCCTATCAGCACAATCTTGCTAGTGTATGCAATGGTGTCAGTGTTTGGAGGCTGATTATGGGATGAATCCCTGGATATGGCAGTCTCTAGATGGTCCGTCCTTTTGTCTCAGCTCCAAACTTAGTCTCTCTAACTCCTACCATGGGTGATTTGTTCCCAATTCTAAGAAGGGGCAAAGTGTCCACACTTTGGTCTTCGTTCTTCTTGAGTTTCATGTGTTTTGCAAATTGTAACTTATATCTCAGGTATTCTAAGTTTCTGGGCTAATATCCACTTATCAGTGAGTACATATCATTTGAGGTTTTTTTTGTGTGTGTTTGTGATTGGGTTACCTCACTCAGGATAATGCCCTCCAGGTCCAACCATTTGCCTAGGAATTTCATAAATTCATTTTTTTAAATGGGTGAGTAGTACTCCATTGTATAAATGTACCACATTTTTTGTATCCATTCCTCTGTTGAGTGGCATCTGGGTTCTTTCCAGCTTCTGTCTATTATATATAAGGCTGCTATGAACATAGTGGAGAATGTTTCTTTCTTACTAGTTGGAACATCTTCTGGATATATGCCCAGGAGAGGTATTGCGGGATCCTCTGATAGTACCATGTCCAATTTTCTGAGGAACTGCCAGACTGATTTCCAGAAAGGTTGTACAAGCTTGCAATCCCACCAACAATGGAGGAGTGTTCCTCTTTCTCCACATCCTCGCCAGCATCTGCTGTCACCTGAATTTTGGATCTTAGCCATTCTGACTGGGGTGAGA
The DNA here is from genome assembly GCF_978045245.1 of Mus caroli. NCBI lineage: Eukaryota > Metazoa > Chordata > Mammalia > Rodentia > Muridae > Mus > Mus caroli. The sequence goes on from NW_028227256.1 coordinate 50,219,802, forward strand.
TGGAATCTCAGGGTTGTTTTGATTTGCATTTCCCTGATGATTAAGGATGCTGAAGATTTTTTCAGGTGTTTCTCAGCCATTCGGTATTCCTCAGGTGAGAATTCTTTGTTTAGCTCTGAGCCCCATTTTTTTAATGGGGTTATTTGATTTTCTGGAGTCCACCTTCTTGAGTTCTTTATATATATTCGATATTAGTCCTCTATCTGTTTTAGGATAGGTAAAGATCCTTTCCCAATCTGTTGGTGGCCTTTTTGTCTTATGATGGTGTCTTTTCCCTTACAGAAGCTTTGAAGTTTCAGGAGGTCCCATTTGTCAATTCTTGATCTTACAGAACAAGCCATTGCTGTTCTATTCAGAAATTTTTCCCCTGTGCCAATATCTTCGAGGCTTCTCCCCACTTTCTCCTCTATAAGTTTCAGTGTCTCTGGTTTTATGTGGAGCTCCTTGATCCATTTAGAGTTGGCCTTAGTACAAGGAGATAGGAATGGATCACTTTGCATTCTTCTGCATGATAACCACCAGTTGTGCCAGCACCATTTGTTGAAAATGCTGTCTTTTTTCCACTGGATGGTTTTAGCTCCCTTGTCGAAGATCAAGTGACCATAGGTGTGTGGGTTCATTTCTGGGTCTTCAATTCTATTCCATTGGTCTACTTGTCTGTCACTATACCAGTAGCAAGCTGTTTTTATCACAATTGCTCTGTAGTAAAGTTTTAGGTCAGGCATGGTGATTCCACCAGAGGTTCTTTTATCCTTGAGAAGAGTTTTTGCTATCCTAGGTTTTTTGTTATTCCAGATGAATTTGCAGATTGCACTTTCTAATTCGTTGAAGAATTGATTTGGAATTTTGATGGGGATTGCATTGAATCTGTAGATTGCTTTTGGCAAGATAGCCATTTTTACAATGTTGATCCTGCCAATCCATGAGCATGGGAGATCTTTCCATCTTCTGAGATCTTCTATAATTTCTTTCTTCAGAGACTTGAAGTTTTTATTATACAGATCATTCCCTTCCTTAGTTAGAGTCACGCCAAGATAGTTTATATTATTTGTGACTATTGAGAAGGGTGTTGTTTCCCTAATTATTTTCTCAGCTTGTTTATTCTTTGTGTAGAGAAAGGCCATTGACTTGTTTGAGTTGATTTTATATCCAGCTACATCACTGAAGCTGTTTATCAGATTTAGGGGTTCTCTGGTGGAATTTTTAGGGTCACTTATATATATTATCATATCATCTGCAAAAAGTGATATTTTGACTTCATCTTTTCCAATTTCTATCCCCTTGATCTCCTTTTGTTGTCGAATTGCTCTGGCTAGGACTTCAAGTACAATGTTGAATAGGTATGGTGAGAGTGGACAGCCTTGTCTAGTCCCTGATTTTAGTGGGATTGCTTCAAGCTTCTTACTGTTTACTTTGATGTTGGCTACTGGTTTGCTGTAGATTGCTTTTATCATGTTTAGGTATGGGCCTTGAATTCTTGATCTTTCCAAGACTTTTATCATGAATGGGTGTTGGATATTGTTGAATGCTTTTTCCACATCTAAAGTGATGATGATGTGGTATTCGTCTTTGAGTTTGTTTTTATAATGGATTACGTTGATGGATTTCTGTATATTAAATCATCCCTGCATCCCTGGAATAAAACCTACTTGGTCAGGATGGATGATTGCTTTGATGTGTTCTTGGAATCGGTTAGCTAGAATTTTATTGCGGATTTTTGCATCTATATTCATAAGGGAAATTGGTCTGAAGTTCTCTATCTTTGTTGGATCTTTCTGTGGTTTATGTACCAGAGTAATTGTGGCTTCATAGAATGAGTTGGGTAGAGTGCCTTCTACTTCTATTTTGTGGAATAGTTTGTGCAGAACTGGAATTAGATCTTCTTTGAAGGTCTGATAGAACTCTGCACTAAACCCGTCTGGTCCTGGGCTTTTTTTTGGCTGGGAGACTATTAATGACTGCTTCTATTTCTTTAGGGGATATGGGACTGTTTAGATCATTAACTTGATCCTGATTTAACTTTGGTACCTGGTATTTGTCTAGAAATTTGTTCCTTTCGTCCAGGTTTTCCAGTTTTGTTGAGTATAGCTTTTTGTAGAAGGATCTGATAATGTTTTGGATTTCTTCAGGATCTGTTTTAATGTCTCCCTTTTCATTTCTGATTTTGTTAATTAGGATTTTGTCCTGTGCCCTCTAGTGAGTGTAGCTAAGGGTACATCTCTCTTGTTGATTTTCTGAAAGAACCAACTCCCCGTTTGATTAATTCTTTGAATAGTTCTTCTTGTTTCCACTTGGTTGATTTCACCCCTGAGTTTGATTATTTCCTGCCGTCTACTCCTCTTGGGTGAAAATGCTTCCTTTTTTTCTAGAGCTTTTAGATGTGTTGTCAAGCTGCTAGTGTGTGCTCTCTCAAGTTTCTTTTTGGAGGCACTCAGAGCTATGAGTTTCCCTCTTAGAAATGCTTTCCTTGTGTCCCATAGGTTTGGGTATGTTGTGGCTTCATTTTCATTAAACTCTAAAATGTCTTTAATTTCTTTCTTTATTCCTTCCTTGACCAAGGTATCATTGAGAAGAGTGTTGTTCAGTTTCCACGTGAATGTTGGCTTTCCATTATTTATGTTGTTATTGAAGATCAGCCTTAGTCCATGGTGGTCTGATAGGATGCATGGGACGATTTCAATATTTTTCTATCTGTTGAGGCCTCTTTTGTGACCAATTATATGGTCAATTTTGGAGAAGGTCCCATGAGGTGCTGAGAAGAAGGTATATCCTTTTGTTTTAGGATAAAGTGTTCTGTAGATATCTGTTAAGTCCATTTGTTTCATCATTTCTGTTAGTTTCACTGTGTCCCTGTTTAGTTTCTGTTTCCATGATCTGTCCCTTGGTGAAAGTGGTGTGTTGAAGTCTCCCACTATTATTGTGTGAGGTTCAATATGTGCTTTGAGCTTTCCTAAAGTTTCTGTAATGAATGTGGCTGCCCTTGCATTTTGAGCATAGATATTCAGAATTGAGAGTTCCTCTTGGAGGATTTTACCTTTGATGAGTATGAAGTGTCCCTCCTTGTCTTTTTTGATAACCTTGAGTTGGAAGTCGATTTTATTAGATATTAGGATGGCTACTCCAGCTTGTTTCTTCCTACAGTTTGCTTGAAAAATTGTTTTCCAGCCTTTCACTCTGAGGTAGTGTCTGTCTTTTTCCCTGAGATGGGTTACCTGTAAGCAGCAGAATGTTGGGTCCTGTTTGTGTAGCCAGTCTGTTAGTCTATGTCTTTTTATTGGGGAAGTGAGTCCATCGATATTAAGAGATATTAAGGAAAAGTAATTGTTGCTTCCTATTATTTTTGTTTTTAGAGTTGGCATTCTGTTTTGGTGGCTGTCTTCTTTTTGGTTTGTGGAGGGATTACTTTCTTGCTTTTTCTAGGGCGTGCTTCCTGTCCTTGTACTGTTTTTTTTTTTTTTGTTTTTTTGTTTTTTTTTTTCTGTTATTATCCTTTGAAGGGCTGGATTCGTGGAAAGATAAGTGTGAATTTGGTTTTGTCGAAGAAAACTTTGGTTTCTCCATCTATGGTAATTGAGAGTTTGGCTGGGTATAGTAGCCTGGGCTGGCATTTGTGTTCTCTTAGGGTCTGTATAACATCTGTCCAGGATCTTCTGGCTTTCATAGTCCCTGGTGAAAAGTCTGGTGTAATTCTGATAAACCTGCCTTTATATGTTACTTGACCTTTTTCCATTACTGCTTTTAATATTCTCTCTTTATTTAGTGCATTTGTTGTTCTGATTATTATGTGTCAGGAGAAATTTCTTTTCTGTTCCAATCTATTTGGGGTTCTGTAGGCATCTTGTATGTTCATGGGCATCTCTTACTTTAGGTTTGGGAAGTTTTCTTCTATAATTTTGTTGAAGATATTAGCTGGCCCTTTAAGTTGAAAATCTTCATTCTTATCAACTCCTATTATTGGTAGGTTTGGTCTTCTCATTATGTCCTGTATTTCCTGGATGTTTTGAGTTAGGATCCTTTTGCATTTTGTATCTTCTTTGATTGCTGTGCTGATGTTCTCTATGGAATCTTCTGCACCTGAGATTCTCTCTTCCATCTCTTGTAGTCTGTTGCTGATGCTTGCATCTATTTTTCCAGATTTCTTTCCTAGGTTTTCTATCTCCAGTGTTGCCTCACTTTGCGTTTTCTTTATAGTGTCTACTTCCCTTTTTAGGTCTTGAATGGTTTTATTTAATTCCATCACCTGTTTGGTTGTGTTTTCTTGCAATACTTTAAGGGATTTTTGTGCTTCCTCTTTAAGGTCTTCTACCTGTTTAGCAGTGTTCTCCTGTATATCTTTAAGAGAGTTATTAAAGTCCTTCTTGATGTCCTCTACCATCATCAAGAGATATGCTTTTAAACCCGGGTCTAGTTTTTCAGGTATGTTGAGGTGCCCAGGACTGGGTTGGTTGGGAGTGTTGCATTCTGATGATGGTGAGTGGTCTTGGTTTCTGTTAGTAAGATTTTTACATTTGCCTTTCGCCATCTGGTAATCTCTGGAGTTAGTTGTAGTAGTTGTCTCTGGTTAGATCTTGTTCCTCAGGTGTTTATGTTAACCTCTATCAGCCGACCTGGGAGACTAGCTCTCTCCTGAGTTTCAGTGCTCAGAGTACTCTCTGCAGGTAGGCTCTCCTCTTGCAGGGAAGGTGCCCAGATATCTGGTGTTCGAAACTGCCTCCTTGCAGAAGTTGTGATCCACTCACAGAGGTCTTAAGATCCTGTGGAGGATTCTGTGTATACCTTACAGGTGTCCGTAGACTCCATGCCAAAGGTACTTGTGCCCCTGATCAGGCCGGGTTTTCTGCTTCCCTAACTAATGCAGTCTCAGGTCCCGCGTGATCGGATTGGAGCAGACACTGTGTTCCACTCACCAGAGGTCTTAAGATCCCATGGTGGGTCTTGTGGGTAGCTGGTGGGTGTCAGCCGACTCTGCGCCCTAGCTATCCCAGTGCTGGCCAGACCGGAAGGGACTTGTGCCCTAATCACGCCGGGTTTTCTGCTTCCCTAACTAATGCAGTCTCAGGTCCCGTGCGATTGGATTGGAGCTGACACTGTGTTCCACTCACCAGAAGTCTTATGATCCTGTGGCGGGTCTTGTGGTTAGCTGGCCGTCTTATTTTCTTTCCTGGCCCCCATCTTTTGAGTGCCTTCCCTGGAGCTGTGGAGTCTGACACAAAGGGTAATAAGGAGGGGAGTTGAGGAGGAGGAGGTGAAGGAGGAGGAGGAGAGCTGGGCAAGTGGCTGCTCCTGGTGTAGGGAGATGTCTTTAGCCAGGGCCAAGCAGCAACAGCAGCAACAGCAGCAGCAGCAGCAGCAGCAGCAACCAAGTGTCTGTGTTGCTAAGAGGCTTTTGGTCTCTTTCTCTCCTTCTCTCCTGGCCACAGAGAAGGAGGGTGGAGGGGGCTCTGGAAGCAGGCGTGTGGAGTGCTGAGCGGGTAGGAGTCGTGGATGGGGGTTTTTCTAAGAAGAAGATACTCCTCTCCTCTCTCAGGCTCAATTCCCCCACCATGTTTAATTTTTCAATATTTGCTTTTTAATTTAAGGCATAATTTCTCCCTTCTCTTTCCTCTCTCAAAACCCTCCTATATACCCGTCCTCTTTCAAATTCATGGCCTCATTTTTATTATATGTGGTTACAAGTATATACTTATATTTATATACATATATATTCCCCAAAACAGCATGTCTGCATGATGTTATTTGTTTGTATGCTTTTAGGGTGACCATTTGGTATTTAATAACCAATTGATGGGCTCTTTGCATTTAAATTTTCACTAATTTTTTTCTCTAGGAAGTATGTTGCATTGAACTTATAAATATATGGAAATTGCACATTAGCTTTTTGCTATTCGTTTCTAAGTTAATTACACTATGATCACAGAATATACCGATAATACCTTTTTTCTCTCTCTCTTATAGAGCTATGCCATTTTTCCATGGTAAATGTTTCCAGATCCTCCATATGGACTTGGATAATATACGGCACTATCATCAGACTCAGTGTTCAGAACACCACTGTGTCATTTTATAAATGGGTTGTTCAGTTCTCTCATGCCTTTCCCTTCCTGCTGCCTCTTCTCCTCTTCAGCCCTAGGTTTTAATTTGTTTTCTTCTGGCATTGAATGTATAAGGCATCCTTTTCCTTGTTTAGGAGAAATAATTTACTCATTTTTAATCTATCTCATTTGATGATTTCAAATCAAACCTAAGAAAAGTAATATGATTTTCCTTGGGTATACTGCTAACTGCATTCTATAATTCAGACAAAAACAATCTTTCATTTAATACTCAACCTTTGAAAATACTGTAATATGAAATCTCATTTTAAAAAAGGGACTGGATTCTTAAAAGAGAGTCATTACATGTCACTAAAGTGAGAGAGCGCTGAGAACTGTTGCTGAGGAGAGAACCCTGAACACAGGTGAAAACCTGATTGTGCTGCGGCCTGGACCTGAAAAATCACATTGTAGGGACAACTGACAGTGCTGGGACTTTGCCTGCTCATTCTTTACAATGGTAAATTAAAACTATCACTCTCAAGTGGGGTAATTATACTGCACTTTGTAAAATCATGTATTTGTTGTTAGGAAGTGTGTCATGAGTTGTTAAGAGAAAAGTGATAGAATGCAAGCAAATTAATTTGGAATAATTTATTAAGTATTTATATGTACAGGTCTATGAAAGAGAATAGGGAGAGAGCCAACATAAGGAGGGCATGGGAGAGAGAGAATGTGTCAACTTCAGGCAAACACAACCTTACTGAGCATATGCCCATGTTCAAAATACCAAGTTGAGCAATGACATACATAGTTATTCCGTGTTATTTACTAGTGTATCCTGGCACCTGTCTCTGTCAGCAGCTCTGTCTTCCTCATTCAGTGGACATCTCCCTGTGTATATTATAACACTATTGGATATTACTTGATTTACATGGTTTGCTATTAAAATAATGCAGTGTTTGGCACTCCTGTGCAGTGCCAGCTCGCTCAGTACATGTATATATACACATCAGGATGAAGGATAGTTCACTTTTAACTGATATTGCCAAGCTGTGCCTCAGAGAGGCTGTACCAGTTTATATTTCAGAGATGTGAGAATTCTGATGATTGATGTTCTATTAACAGTGAGCATGAGTAGTGTTCACAGACTACACATCGTTTGCTGGTGTACCTCAAGCAAAATATAGTCCTCTTCTATGTGTTTAATTTTTGTTGGCTTTTTTTTTTTTTACAATTTAATTTTTTTTGAAAATACTTATATGTATGTGTGTTTCTGTATGTGTTTGCCTCCTGTGAGGAAGTATCAGTAGAGGCTAGAAGAGAGTGTATGACCCTTTGGAGTTAGAGTTACAGACAGCTGTGAGCTGCCTGTCATGAGTACTGGGAACCAAACTTGGGTCCTCTGAAAGAGCAGCAAGTGCTTTTAACCATTGAACTATTTCTCTGGGCTCCAGCTTTCAATTTTTAGTAATTTAAAAAATATTAAACCATTTATCTACAGTTTCTTTTAAGTTCTGTCATAGAAAGTTTTTTAAAAATATTGAAATTTATTAAAAAATATGGTTCACATGTACCTTTGTTAAATTTATTATAGTGTTTATATTACATTTATATATAAGTATAAGAAATAGATATTTATCCTATTCTACAAATAATGATTTATAAGTTGGGAATTATCCTTTTCTGATAACAATCTTAAAGAAAACATATACATAAATATCAACTTTGATGTATAACTTTACCCAATTATATTGGTTGGAATATTTCGCCAAGACAAAGAGATAAGAGAGAAGTGTAAAATGTGGCTACATTGCTACCTCAGACAGAGAGGCCATTGTAAGTCAGCATTTTCAATTTTGGATCATTTTACCACATTAAGGAAATATTTAGAGAAAGGTTAGAGATGCCTCCAAGAAAGGAAACTGTTGTACATTCGCAGCAGAAGGGGGAGGTAGTGAACAGGGGAAATTGATTCCAAAATAGCCTATGCTCATCAGTGCTACCAAAGTACCTGAGGTAATTTATGAATTTTATTTCTGACTACAATATTAAAGACTGGACGTTATACCCACCCTGACTTCCCCCTTGGACTCTCATGCATGCAATTAATAGCAATCTCTCCATTGACTCTAGGAAACACTTCAAAAGTAACCTGATTGTATTTCTTAACTTTCTCCCTCAAACAGCCCCTTTCCTAGACCTTCTTCTTGCTCAGGCTAAACACTTGAGGGTTGTCTCTGGATCCTCTCTTTCTCATGCCTACATCAATTTTCAGTTGTCCTAATGGCATATAAACAGCCATTACCCTTCACCTCAGTGCTCCTGCCATGCTCAGCTGGGACACCTCACCTATGTTCTCTATCATTCTGCTTCTCTACAATCCTCCCTCACCACAGTAGGAGTGAGTTTCAAAATATGTGAAATATCACTATTGCCTGAAAACTCCTAATGCCTTTGTATTTTAAAATAAAATTCAAGATCCTAGCCATGGCTGCCAAGGCCATTATGCACCTGGTCATACACACACACACACACACACACACACACACACACACACACTGTTTCTAGCCCCATCAGCCTTGGTGCGTCTGGTCCAAGCCTTATTGGTACTGCTGTTGGCTTTTACCATTGTGCAGTCATCTCCCTATTGATCTTCTCTTAACAGTGCCAAGCTTCTTCTTCGATATCCTTTAGGCCTCTGTCCTCGGAAGTGTCTGCCCCAGCCTGCCTCCACACTCACTGCTGTACTCACTATCCTGTCATCTTTTCTAAGGAACTTACCACTTAGAAATTATATCCAGGCCTAGAGAGATGGCTGGTGGTTAGGAGTGCTTACTGCTGTGGCAAAGGACAGGAGTTTGGACTCCCGCATCCACACAGGTTGGATCATAAACATCTGTAACTTCAACTTTGAAAAATCCTATATCCACTGCTGGCCTTTGTGGGCATCTGCATACACACACACACAGACACGCACATGAGCACACACATGTGAGTACATTCACACAAACACATATACAGACAAATGCAAATAAAATAAATCTTTGACTGTCCTGTATATATTTGTTTAATGTTTTGCTTATCTATATGGCTAACATGTAAGCTCATTCTCTTTAAGGCACAATGTCTCCTCATCATGCACTTTTCCCAGTATACTGTGTTGTCTTGCACACTCTCTGTACTTATATATCTCTTTATTAACTGTTATCCTCAGAATCCTGTAAGCTAATAAAGTTCAGGGACTTGTTTTCTATACTTTGGATCAAGAATAGTACTTTCCAGTACCTGAAACTAGTATTTGCTAAATTGATGAAAGTGCAAGGTTTAACTTAGAGATTTTTTTACTCAGTTCACCTTACCTTGACTGCTTTTTGAATATTAATGCATGATTCTCTTATGGTTATCAGCAACTTATTGAACCGTCCCATCTCTTGGACAAGGACAGTGTTCATGCTCTGAGTGTAGGTTGTTGGGTATCTCCTCATGGCAGCCTCAACATCAAAGTTGTTTGGAAGTTTACTCAGGATATCTCCAGCAACCTCATTTACTACTTCATCTGATGACTTTGTTCCAGAACCTGATGATTGAGACTGAAGAATTCAAACAATTACAAACATCCTCATAAAGGTCAAAGGGCAGCTTAGAGGGAAAAACTGTTGGGTAAATCTAAGAAATAATCTATCCGTTAGATTGATAGTAATTCTTCACACAAAAGGATTGTAAGAGCTTCAGGGAATGGAGTTTTGAGAGATAATTGTGAGACAGGAGGAGGGAGAACATGGAATGTATCCAGAGAAGCAGGACCTTAGGGAACATTTGTACACCCCAATGCCTGGTGCCGTCGACTGAGCAGCTGGGCAATGACAAACATCAACACCCACGAGGAGAGAATGTGGATGTGTCTTGAGAAAGCTTGCCACAAAATCTATTTGCCAATAATTGATGCACACCAGTTTCCAGGAGCAGAAATGAAGCTTTGTCCTTGAGCAAAGAAAATAAACTCACTCCCTCAAGGTGGCTAGGAGTTACAGGGAGAAGGAAGGAATTAGTGACTCCCCTCAGAAGCCAGGAAGGAGCATCTGATGTAATTTGTGTTTCATATGCTTATAGTGACATCTCATAAATGAATCTATATTTTCTGGAATGACTTTTTTTTAAAAAGTCAAAGAACAAATATACTCTGGAGGGATGTCTGCTGGGGAAAAAATAAGCACTATTGGAATATAGTTGATTAGTTCACATTTTTCCAGTCCAAGAAAACTGACTTCAGTCTCCTTCCTGTTTTACACTTCTTGGTATCTTTATGATTAATATTAAACATTCTATTCTGTGAACATTATCATTTTAACTTAGATTTCTACCTACCTGTCACACACCACTAGAGGAGTTTTAAAAATCTAACAATAAAGTAATTAAATGCTAGAAAATTTTAAATGCTTCCTAGTAAAAAGAAGGAGGAAAAGGAGGACAAGGAGGAGGAGAACTATTGCCGTAAATAATTATTTCTTACATTCCTATGGTAGATAGTTTATAATTAATATTTAAAACAAATAGTAGAAGGGAAAAAAGATACTGAGTGCTGGACCCAGACTAAATGAAATATCTCTTTCTTTTGCTGCATTTACAAATAATTCGCAGAAATGCAATAGAAATAATTCTCTCTACCATTTTCTATTAAGAGCTGTACTTTCCCACTAAAACACAAAACCTATAAAAATCACACACACACACACACACACACACACACACACACACACACACACACACACACACACAGGAGACAAGCTAACCAACCAAAAATGTTAGAAAAATATTTCATCTCAGACATCCTTCTTACCTCACCTGCCACGCCTCCCCACTCCCTAGGACCTCAAGTCTCTGGAGGGATAGGTGAGTATTCTCCCACTGTGGCCAGACCAGGCAGTCCTCTGGTGTATATGTGCTGTATATGAGCCTCAGACCAGCTTGTATATGCTGCCTGGTTGGTGGCTCAGTGTCTGAGAGCTCTCAGGGGTCCAGGTTAGTTGAGACTGCTGGTCTTCCTATGGGGCCATCCTCTTTCTCAGCTTCTTCCAGCCTTTCCCTTTCCCTAATTCAACTACAGAGGTCCCAGGCTTCAGTCCAATGTTTGGGTGTATAATTTCCCTTCTTAAGATAAGGTGTGACCATTAAGCATAAGCAAAAGATTACTGATAAAAATTACACTCTCGACTCTGCTATCTGCCTTTCTGTTTTTCTCTGAGATGTGTTTTGACTAAGAACATTAGTATAAAAATTTTGTCATCATTAGTTCACGGAGCTCTGCTGTTTTGGTCTCTGCCTCTGAGTTGTGACTCAAGAGCCACTGACTACCCATTCTGAGAGTCACACTTGCCAATCTGAGTCCGAGGATTATGAAACAGGCGATTTCATCACATACCCGTGCATTCCAGCTTATTGGGTTGGTTCTGAGTCACTTTCTGTTGGAATGAGCCCACTGTTTTATGGGTTCTGCAATGTGACACACACCAGTGAGTTTAAATAAAGCCAAAGACAATGAAATAAGCCTGCTGTCAGGCTATCACACAGGACAAGTAGCTAATGTTCCTCAGGACTGACTTCTTCATGTTTGTCCATGTCCCCTTTGCGTACTCTGACAATAACAGGGTTTCATGTCATCAGTGTGTGAAATGAACATTAAAATAGGATTTGATGGGCATACAAACAGAAGCCAGACATACAGGCTTTGTAGACATACACATTTATAACACACCACATATCCTCCTGACTCTTGGCCTTTTCAGCATTTTAGGTCTGACCCATCCACAGAATCTAGAGAAGAGTGCAGGATAGCAACTTAGAATGTAGGTACTGGAGCCAAACTGGTGAGGGTCACCTGGCTTGGTTTGAGTGTAGACTTGAAACTGGACTCCCCAACTTTGGTCAAACTACTTAATTCTCTTGTGCTTCAGTTTCCTATCTATAAACCAGGAATTTTTTCAAGGCCCCTCATTCTTTGGGTTGCTCTATTACACAAAGACAGATCGCTACATCGTGCTATCGAGGGGCCAGCACTGTGGCAACATGAACCATCATTGCTTCACCTGCATCTTCCAGACTGAACAGTTAGGTGTCCTTAGTTTATTTAACCTCCATGGGAACTCGTGGCATCTAGATTAATTTGCTTCCAAAACATTCCAAACAAAAAAGTGAAGTTACCCTCTAAACAGAGAGAGAGGATTAACAACTGTTTAACTTGCCAACTGCTGTCCACATTTAAGATTTTACACTTCTGCCCACCTGGATACCGAGCCATCAGCAGGGCTCGGTGCCTTCTACCCAAAACCTATTTATTTATTTATTTATTTATTTATTTATTTATTTATTTATTTATTTATTTTCGAGACAGGGTTTCTCTGTATAGCCCTGGCTGTCCTGGAACTCACTCTGTAGACCAGGCTGGCCTCGAACTCAGCCTGCCTCTGCCTCCCAAGTGCTGGGATTAAAGGCGTGTGCCACCAAGCCCAGCTTAAACTCTTTATTTAAATGCATTTTGTAATATTGCTATCATATACATAAATGTTACAAAATCTAGTGAAAAGGGAACTTTTTACACAAACTAGGTAAAATGTCCTTGGACAGTAAATAAAGATGAATCGTAAAATAAACAAATGCTGTTAAATCAGCAGGAACCTAGAAAATAAAACAGGTAAAATTCTGCACAGATCCTCCTCCTCAGATTGCTTCTCAGGTATCTTTAAAATGATGGTTTCGGGCTAGAGAGATGGCTCAGCAGTTAAGACCACTGACTGCTCTTCCAGAGGTGCTGAGTTTAATTCCCAGCAACCACATGGTAGCTCACAACCATCTGTAGTGAGATCCAATTAAAAAGAGTGACAGTGTACTCTCATACAATAAAATAAATAAATAAAATAAAATAAATCTTTTTTTAAATGATGGTTTCCACCTAAGAGAAAGGAAAGAAAGAGAACATATGCTGTTTTGGGGGCAAGGCTTAGGCATGAAAGCAAAAAAAAAAAAAAAAAAAAAAAAAAGGAATCCCAAGAAGCAAGAGACTCAAAGAGATGCCTTCATTCCAAAACAAGACCGATGAAAAGAAAATGGCCAATGCCCGCATTCTCTGTGCTGAGTCTGTAATTAAGGGAGTTTGTGGATTTTTGCTTTGTGAGCTTCTTCACTCTGGAAGTTTTGAAGAAGCCTCTGCTGGATGGTGGGGCAGACACATCTATGCTGGCTCTGCTTAGGAGCCATACAAGCCTCACACAATACACACCTGGGTAAGGAGAATGTTATCAAACAGCAGCTGCGTCTCCGACTGGTCCTTAGTGATGTCAGCATTGGCATTCATCCCAAAGATTTCTGGTGCTGGGATCAGTGGCAGAGTCTTTGTGTAGTTGATGTAGCTTTTGTGCTGCAAAGATGAGTGGCAGAAGTCAGGAGGTTAGACACAACTGTGAGGTCGAGCTTGGCTTGGATACAATGATTTTCATTCCTCAATGATAGAGTGGATGAGCCTATGAGACTGAAAACTGCATGTTTTCCCTTCCTTTCAGCAGGGACAATGATTAAACAACCATGGGTAAATTTAGAGAGGAAAGTTGGATGAGAAATAGGTTAGGAACTATGAACACGGGTTTATTTGACTTAAGCTAGTTTTAGTCAAACTTTGGAAACTTCAAATCTTTAAAATTCTATATTGTTCTATAATTTCAAGGCAAATGTAATTTGAAAATTCAATCAGCGAAATACTAATATACAACAAAGCTGCAAGGTAGTCCAAAAAGGAAAGAAACAGAAAGGGCCACACATGTTTGCATCTCGGGTAGTGAACTGAAGCACGTGCCTCTTTGTTTCTTGTATCTCAGAAATTCTTGGCTCATTTCTTTTCTTTTTTTTTTAAGTTATTTTTATTAGATATTTTCTTCATTTACATTTCAAATGCTATCCCAAAAGTCCCCTATACCCTCCCCCCGCCCTACCCCCCTACCCACCCACTCCCACTTCTTGGCCTTGGCGTTCCCCTGTACTGGGGCATATAAAGTTTGCAAGACCAAGGGGCCTCTCTTCCCAATGATGGCCGACTAGGCCATCTTCTGCTACATATGCAGCTAGAGTCAAGAGCTCCGGGGGCACTGGTTAGTTCGTATTGTTGTTCTACCTATAGGGTTGCAGACCCCTTCAGCTCCTTTGGTACTTTCTCTAGCTCCTCCATTGGGGGCCCTGTGTTCTATACAATAGATGGCTGTGAGCATCCACTTCTGCACTTGCTAGGCACTGGCCTAGCTTCACATGAGGAAGCTATATCAGGGAATAAATCTTAATAAAGAACTTACTCTTAAAAAATGTTTTCACTAATTCCCATATAATCACACACTAATAGTTTTATGATGTAAGTCATGTCACATACATGTCCCTTCACTTGTCTGTTTGGTTTTGGTTTTTCAAGACAAGGTTTCTCTGCCTCCCAAGTGCTGGGATTAAAGGCATGTGCCACCACGCCCGGCGTTTGTTTGTTTTTTATCTCCCATCAACTCATTATTGGTCTCATTACCCCAGCATCAGCCCTAGGTGATGGGTTTGGGTTATCAAGTTATTTTGCATGATTGTCCTGCATGCAGTCTCATGTTCATCCTTAATACATGTTATTAGAGCCTGGAAATCAAATGGGAAATGACTGGCGCACAATGGAAAGCCTTTGAAAGCAACTATGTGTATTATTCTGAAGGCAGTACGTGGGGCTGGAAGGAAAAGCAAAAGAGATCAGGCCTTGTGCCACACTGCTTCTCTGCCTTCTGCTTTGGCAGCCTTTGTCAGACCCATCAACCTTAGTGGATTTGCCTCAATGTTTGTAAAGAATGATACAATGTTAATTTGATGCTGCTGTGAGATTACTTAAGACTAACTAAAAATAACTGTGATATGAATGTTACTTATTACTTCTAACATTTTATCATCTCTATCGTGTGCATACTCATTTTAATTGTGACAAGGTATTTTTATGCAAACACCAAGCTCACAGTGATAACATCTCAGGTCACCAAGAAAATTATCTCCCATCACAGTGAGTAGGAAACTCTAGTTCCCTTTGCTCTCTAACTCTCTGTGTAAGGTCTATTCATCTACGGCTTAGAAAGCATGGAAGATCACCATTAAAAACCATGTTGTCAGTTCCTAGGAGTGTCATGTTTTTCTGCTCTTAAAGGGGACTTTACTTACATCACCAGAGGGAGGAACAAAATAGATGCCACTAGAGTCAAATTTGTATTGTGGATTTTCAACTAATTCTGTGCAGAAGAATTTGTTGAGAATGCTACGCAGTGTGCGCCGGTCCCAGTCGTCGGTCACCCGGCCTCCGTAATTACATTCCCCAGTCATGTAGCGGAGAGCATCGTAAGGAAGTTCCTAAAATTGAGAACTGCAGTGAGATGCTAGTAGCACAGGGCATGGAAAACTGTCCCCATTTGGCTACCACGGCTAAACTAAACATCTTCCTCAAAGTTGGCAACTACATGACCTCCTTTTATATACCTTCCTGCTAATTATTGCTGATGTCTCTATGATCTTTCTCTTATTTTATTTCCTTTCCTCTCAGCCAATGCTCAGACCAAAACTCCTGTTATTCTGCTGTGACTTGTTTAATGATCAAGCATATAATTTGAATTTGTAACATTTTAAAACTACTATTGAGGGTCTTAGTTGTGCATATTTCATCAACATTTGTTCTAACATAAGTCAAGATTTCCCTTCTCTATTCTCTGTTTAATATCTAAATCATCTCAGTCCTTTCTCTCCCAGAGGTATTTCACCTCTGCCATGTTCCCTACTGAGGTTCAAATGTTAGAGTTACTCCAGATTACTTTTCCATGGCTCTAATATGGGCACTAAAATCAGAAGAGTTGTAGCACAACCTCAAGCCAATGCTGGGAGCAGATGCTGGGAGGATGCTACAGGCACTTGGGCTTTTGGTGACTCCAGGCGTTTGTTGTCTCATGACAGTGTAATTTCATCACACTTCCTACTTATCAGAGCTGTTTTCTAAGTGTGTGTGTGTGTGTGTGTGTGTGTGTGTGTGTGTGTCTGTGTCTTGGTCTGCAGATCAGGATGTAGCTCTCAGCTTCTGTTCCAGCTCCATCCATGCTCTCTATTATGATAAAATGGACTAAGCCTCTGAAACTGTAAGCAAGCCCCCAATTAAATGTTTTCCTATATAAGAATTGCCCTGGTCATTGTGTCTTTCTATAGCAATGAAACAGTGACTAAGAGAACATTCCTTTTCATGGTGACACCTACTTTAATGAGAGTATTTTTACCACTAATGAATATGGGCTTGTGTCAAAAATTTTTTTTCTGTAACTACTGATAGGATCTTGTGTTTTGAATTCTCTTTAGCCTGTTGATACAAAGGATTTAATTTTTTAAGTGATAAACCAAACTTGCATACTTATATGCATTTTAATTAACTCCTTGTTATAGATTATATTGTAAGGTAAAATATATCCTCCAGATATTCAAATTGTTAACTACCACTATTCCTCACTGGTTCTCTATAATCATCTTAGCTCAGATACTTTCCCCTCTGGCATCTATTTTGTCTTTATTATTAGTTCCTTTCCTTTCCGGAGGTCTGACTACAAGGAAACAATGTATCCCACTTGTGATTCATTTGAATGTTTCTGCCACTTGAACTTTCCATCTTTATTGGTTTCTTGTTTGCTTTTATGGACATAGAAGCCTAAGTTGCAAGTTTGATATTCCAGTGATAGATTTAATTAAAGATATCCAGCTGAATTTGAATACGATTCTGCCAAAATTTAGACAACTTGCTTTCCAGGGTGGGAAGAGGTAGAGCTCCCTCTCTCCCGGGCACTTGCTGTGATTTACAGAACAGTTTTTCCAAGTTTCAAACTTGTTTGTACCTAGTTGGCAAAGAGTAAAGAGGACATGCAATCATGCTCAATGTGTGATGTTCCTGAGAGAGTGGGAAGGCAAGACAGAGAAAGAGGGAGAGTAAGGGGGATTCCAGTAGAATGGAGGGGAGGGGAAAGGCTGGGAGGGAGGGAAGAAGGGGGAGGAGTACTGTGAAAAGTACCCGAGAGGTTGAGGTGGAACATCTCAAGTTCAAGGCCTGCCTGGCCTACAGAGTAAATTCAACGCTAGCCTGGGTAGGGAATCAAATGGTGCCTCATGGGAAAAAAAAAATCAAAAAACAAAACAAAAAAAAACCCATTGGGGTGGTGATGCATGCCCTCAATTCCAGTATTCTGAGGCAGAAGAATTTCTGTGAGTTCCAGGCCAGCCAGGGTTATAGAGAGAGACCACATCTCAAAACAGAAACCAAGCAACACAAGCCCCAGAGAGAACCAGCCTCAGAGTGAAGAGAGCATGGGTGACATTGGGCTCTCGGGCCTCCTTCCAGGATCTAGTTGTCTTTTTAAAATCGTTTTAGATATTTTTTTTCCAGGCTCAAAATTAAAGATTTCACTTCTCAAAAAATGAATTCATGCTCCAGAAGAGAAAACTGATAATCCTTCTGCCCCACCCACTTCCTAACCCAGCTGATTTATACTATTTTCATGATAAAAATAACATCATTACTGTTTAAACCTCCACCGGTGGCTATGTGCCAAAATAAATGAGAAAACACAGGCTCCTAAGAGACAAACTGACATCCTAACTAGCTCCTAAAGCAGCTATAATTTCCTGTTATAATAAAGTACTACTTAATAGACTATTAGGAACTTCCTTGCAATTTATTCCATTAATTTATTTATTTCATAAGTCCCTGCTCACTGCACCAACATTTAGAACGTGATAAAGAGCATAACAGGTGAGGCCCTTGCTGTGATGTCTGTGGTACCTCATACTGGTCCAGGAACATGTGGAGTTGCTGCACACTGATTCTTAGATCTGTCTCATTGAATTCGTAAGGAATATTCCACCCCAGGGGTCCGAATTTTCGCCTCTCTTGTACCAAAGCATGAAAGAAACAGAGGCCATAAAGCAATTTCTTGAATTCTTCCTGTAATAAGAAGAAATTGTCCCATGACATTATTTTTCTGTGAACATTGCATCAAACTTGCAAGGTTTTTGAATTAGTATAGTTATATTCCTTTGCTTATAAATGATATGAGGCTCTTTTCTCTGCTCCCATCCCCTCTCCCCCAACAACCCCCTAATACAGAAGTGTTTTTCCACAGGTGTTTCAGGCAAAAATCTGATTAATCACCCTCAAGTCCAATTAGACCACATGGCTGTAAATACTAAGTTTGTAGGAAACAGAACAAGTCCATCTAATTTAAATTTTACAGGATTTTTTTTTGAGAGGGGGGTATTCTAACTGAAGCAACACAACACAAGAATTATGAACTCTATGTATAGTCCCAGACTACTCTGGAGGAATTTCAAAGGAGATAATATGACCTAAATTGGCAGGTCCCAAACATCAAGAATACATAATGCTAACAGCAGAGCTTGAGGTAGGACTGCAGAATGATTTCTTCAGACATCGAAACTGCTATTCTAGAAGTCAGCTTGCTCCCCTCCTCCCTGGTGAAGGGCATGGGGAGGCAGTCATCCTTGCTAGGAAGAGATCAATGGGCCATCAGAGTTGACACTCATAACAGCTGGAAACTGTGGGAAAATGCAAAACTCAGATGTGATAAAGGAGCAGAGGGAAAGACCAGGTACTCAGCCAACCTAGTGGGAATCCAGAGGAGGAAGAGATGCTGGTAAAGAAAACATGTATCATGGATCGAGGAAGCCTCCCAGTTATAGCCAGTCTGAAGGGTGCACTGGAAAGCCTGAAACAGACTAGATCAGAAGTGGGGTGGGTAGGGGGTGAGGGGATGTATCACCTCAAACCCATGCCCAGATCAAAATATTCCCAGCTAAAATCAAGAATATCTACCACTTCCTGTTTCAAAACCACTCTGAAGTGAATGGTACCAACAGCTGCGTGCTATGTCATAGGTCATGAGAAGGAGGATGGCAGCTCATTCTCTTCCCCTGATAGAATGCCACCCGCCAGCCAGGGACACTGGGTGAGAGTGTGGAGAATCCAAAGCCTGCATTTTTAATAACAACGAAGTAGAATTAACATATTGTGCCATATCTACCAATTTCTGACTCAAGCTCTTCTTGCAACTCGAAGTAACTATATGATATTTTATTATTTAACAAAACCCAGAAACATCACAGAAAAGACTAAATTTTATCTCACAACATAAGGTCCCTTCACAGAATAAAATTGAAAAGGAAAATAGAAAACAGGGAGATATAAAATCAACCAAAAAAGAAATGAGAAAGAATGAAACAGGTCTGACAAAAGAGGTAAAGACTAAAAGAGAGGTAAATGACTAAAGACATTGACTAAACATGCTAGTATTACTCTGAATTATTTTGCATATATTGAATCATTGATCAAGTCAATAGTTAATTGTTGGAATCCAGATGTCTTAATGTAAAAGAAAAGACAAACATGAAGTGAAGACATACAAGAATGAATGCGGAAGATGCAGTGAAACTGAAAATTCTGGCATATAGTCTTCATGCCTAGAGGCCTGTAGGACATGTACATATATTTGTATGTTTGCATGCCTATAGATTTTCTTTCTTTAATTTTTTTGTTATTGTTTTGTTTTTACATAGGGTCTCTCCATTTAGCCCTGACTGTCGTAGAACTCAATACACAGACCAGACCAGGTTGACCTCAAACTCACAAAGATCTGAGGGCTTCTACACAGTGCTGGGATTAAAGGTGTACAGCACTATTCCTGGATGTGTCTATATTTAAGTACCAAGGAAGTCATCTAATATCCATTGAGTTCTCCAACACCATTAACCACTCAGAAGAAGCAGAGCTCTTTGGAAAAATGTCTGGCTCTGTGACAGAATCATGAAGATTCCATGATGAGTCTGGATTATCTTACATTAGAAAGTGAGAGCTGCTAACAACATAGAGTTCCTAAAGCTGAAATACACACAGAAAACAGGATAATGGAGATCTTTTGACTAAATTTGAATAATGTGAGGTCTGTGTTCATTTGTCACCCAATTCTCGCCAACTCCATGCCCACCTGCCAGAACCCCTAATTCCCACGGATTGAGGGGGGCCCACTAAGCCCAGTCTGTGGCACGTGATGAAAATTTTTGATCAATGAATTGAAAACCATTGGGGGGAAAATCAGTAAACCCAATGTCCATACCAATATTGATTGGAAGTAGCCACTGCTTAGAGGAGTAAGTGCCAAGCGTTGAAAGTTCCAAGAGCTGCAACTGGGGAATAAGCGCGAGAATTGAGGCAAGAATGCTCAATAGATACTAAATATGAATGGAAGATGGAACACCCCTCCTCCCCAATGTGAAAGAGAAAAACCAGTTATTAAACTGTGAAGAAATTAATCAGTGTCTCTTTAGATAATCAAAATTAGTTTCATCCACTGAGACACAGCATCACCTAATTAAAAATTTGGCAGGTAGGTGTGGTGGCACACGCCTTTAATCCCAGCACTCGGAAGGCAGATGCAGGTGAATTTCTGAGTTTGAGGCCAGCCTGGTCTACAGTGTGAGTTCCAGAACAGCCAGGGCTACAAAGAAAAACCCTGTCTTGAAAAAGAACCAAAAAACTAAAACAAAACAAAAAAATTGGCTAAGAATAAAAACAAACAAACAAACAAACAACACACACACACACACAAACCCCTGAATCCAACTGTTAGGAAAATGTCACACAGATTCTGAGTGAGGAAAATCCCATGTTAAAACAATATCATGAAGTACATTCTTCAGAAAGAACAGTGTTGTAAGGCAAGAAGGGCTGAGGAAATGCTTCAAGTTAAAGAAAGCAGACTCCTGGAAGCAAGCTCAGAGGCACAACCCTTGCCAAGCCTCCCCAGGCCTGGGTTTGAACTCCAGCACCACAGGGATGAAGCATAAACAGCATCAAGAAGGTAAAGCAGACATAAGAAATAAGCATGACCCTGATCCTTACACCAATTCTCACACAGACTACAAAATGATGCTAGTAGCTGACAACACTGAACCACATGAGAGAGTGACAGTTACATTTACAATGAGTAAGAACAATACCAAGGTAAGTCAATGTCCCTATAAAACATACACAAATACATCTAACATGGGACCTGTAGGTCCCATGAACCCCAAAATACCTGTGAACATGACCCAAAACAAAAGTTTAAACATTCTGGGAGTTTTGGGTAACTTCACTACATGGCTTGCAAGTATGAATTTTGTAGGTTATCAGCATCATGTCTCTATGTCAAAGGCTTAGAAATTTCTGAAAGTATTCAAGGATAAGGGGTCATGATAGATCTAGTTTGCTTTTGACTGGTGTTACACACACACACACACATACACATGAATTCTTATACTATTATACTTCCTTATACTATTTTTATATTTTCAATTTTCCTGTAAGTATAAAAATCAATCTCAAATACAAAGTTAAAATGTAAAGTTGTAAAGTGTTATGGAATTTAATGAGATTTTATCTTGGGTTAGAACTGTTTCATAAACACCTCTACCTCTAAAATGTTATTACTATGGGAGAGACCCTTTAATCTAAAAGAAAGAGAAGGTAGGTTACACTTACAAAGGGGGCTCTGTTCAGTCTCCCATATGGAGAGATAATGCCATATGATAGACTAACTCTGGGAATCACCAGCTTTCACCAAGCCTTATCAATACAAAAGCCAGCCATACACACAGGTACTGGAAGTTCAGGTCAAGGTTGATTTGGTTTTGAATGTATGTATGAGGATTTCTTTTTTTTTTTCTTTTCTTTTCTCTCTCTCTCTCTCTCTCTCTCTCTCTCTCTCTCTCTCTCTCTCTCTCTCTCTCTGTGTGTGTGTGTGTGTGTGTGTGCACACATGTGCAAATTTTTGCTTAATGAAAGTACTTTAGTGTTTTCTCATGTTGTGCACTTAAGTAATGTTCAGACCTCACGACTATGAGCTTTTGAATGGCAAAACTTATCAAGGTTCATAACCCTTCATATAAAAGAGCCCTTCAATTTTTAATTGCAGCAAAACCATGAAACAATTTTAGGTCACAGACACTCAGACAGATTTCTAATCATGAAAACAGTGGGTGTTTTCCCTGCTTGCCTGGTGACTCCAGAAAAGACGCTTATGAGTCCCATCAATAGAGGAGGAAAACCATTTTGGCTCTCACTATGGTTATATGGAGGAAATGTTTTTATGTTTTAATTTAGAGGGATGTTTCCAGATAGCAAAGGGCTCAGTTCATATCCTGGAACAAGTTCTCCAGCTTTGCAGATTTGTGCTGGGAATGACTTACAGCTGACTCTCTCAACAGAAGCCTACATTATTAATGATACACCATAATATCTCGGCTGAGCAGGATTGGGGCTGGTGGTAAAATTAAAATAAAATATTAATAAAGTTGACTTCAGCATAGTCGATAATCAGTGATCAAAACCAACTATGCTGCAGAGCAGGGGTCCTATTTAATTTCTAGTTTTACTCTATGCACACATCCCTAATCACTAGTGGCCACTTGAATTGCTTTACAGGGCTGGGGTGACAGGACTTAGCCATCACTAACAGGCTTTTTGCAGCTGCCAAAGAATTCAGGATCAGAGATCGGGTCCATGAGGTATGATCGGATGATATTAGCCCGCAATCCTTTTGGTGCTTCGTTGGTCATTTTTACTCCATTCTGCAGGACTGACACAGGGAAATTTGGAGATGGGTAACTCGTCAGCCAGATTCGGAAATCAGGGTGTGTTGATTCTGCACTTAACTCCTGCGAGAAAATAAATCATAAACAAGGGTGAGTAAGACTCAAGGAATCATCTCCATGTCTGTAAGGAACAGTCTGGAAAGGGAAAGAAACATCTCTAAACAGAGATGGAATAGTTGCAACTTAAGCAGAAGCCCAACATTCATTGCTGAGTCACCACGCTTTACTGAGAAGGCCCAGAGTGTTGTCACTCCACTGACAAAATTAATTCACATAATTGTACAGCTTACACAAGTGCTATGTAGTTCAGTGTTGGCTCAAAGACTAAAGCCTTCTTAATGGGTTCATGCCTGCACTGTTGTTTCTGAAATATTTCAAAAATAATTCTTGACCCACAGCTAGATTAAGACTAACGCCCTCGTCTTGCTGCAGCCAGATTTGGGAGTTAAGCGGCCAGTGAAGACAAATCAATATCACTCCAAGCTGGAATTATTTGTTTAAGAGGGTAGGGTGTTTTAAAGGGTAAGAGCTAGTATATCCTGAAGCCTCAGTATTTATCACTACTACCTCTATAGCGAACCGTAGAGGTCATAGAGCCCTCCATTAGCACTGTGATGTTAAGGCCTAGGAATAGCTACTCAGGCCTGTTCCTCTGAGACTCAGACATTCTGAAATACAATATAAGCACTACTCTGGGTGAAGGGGCATCAGCTATGGCCTGACTGTGTGTCTGCCTGGTTTTTGTTTTTTGTTTTTTAGGTAAAGTGTTTAATATGAACCCATGTTTATAGTGACCCAGCTACAACCTTAATCTGAAGCCTGCCAAATGAAAGAACAAAAATGAAGCACTTGGGTGAGATGTATATGAAAATGAGACTGGGGAGGTAACATACTAATAAATATATATCTGCATTTTTACCTCACAAACTTTCTCAAGAGTTGGCATCCAAGAAGTGGCAAGGTGACAGTTTTGAAGAACAACCCAGGTCCCATCCTTGACAGCTTTCTCTAACATCTTCATAGCGATAGGCCCTTGGCCTTGGCCCAGAGATAGAGAGCTAAGTTTTGAGCCCCCATATCCCTGTGTACAAGAACAACAAAGATATCATTTTAGCATCATATATTGGTCCAAACAGATATAACCTAAACACGTGCTAATCAAAACTTAGATGAAATAGTATAAAAATGATTGCGGTGATAAGAGAAAAATTCTGAAGGCTCTTTGGCTGTTGACATAAGATATGGAAAATTAAAAAAAATATTAAGAAGCCTTTCTAATAAAGGTGCAGATTAAAGGACACAGCTGTCATTTAGCAACCCTGAAAACATGAAGCTAAGAAGGAAAACATGAGCTGGAAGATGAACTTGCCCAGTCACCTTGAGCAAGTGTTTCAGTTACTTTAGATACTCATAAAATTAGAAGAACAAAAGCATTAACCACTGACTGCCAGTCAACAACTTCCTTCAGAAATGCTGTGGGGATGTTTCCCCAACTCAGCTTTTGGATCTCCTCATTTTAGGGATAGTTGTCCCCAGATTCCTAGAAGAGGCCTCTGGTGACAGAGGCAGTGGAAGAATGGGTCTTGGTCCACCTTCAACTGCTCATTGCATATTGCTACGCACACTCCAGTGAAGTCTGCTTGGCAGGCAGAGAGGCCTGGAAGTACTCACGAGGCAGGGAGTTTCAAGGGAACTCAACCTCCTGGAACCAAGCATTCTCATAACTCGTATACTCATACCCTATCCCCGTGTTAGTCTGGTGTATGGATCCATATGCTCTCTTTTAGTATTATTTTATTATAAGTGCCTTTTAAGATTGAATTCTGACATAGGTAAGCCTCCACCAGTGTTCCAATGTCCTAGAAAATGCTTGAAGTCGCTGAGCTTGGAATTCATTACGAATTCAGTAAGAATGTTACTTATTCAGTAACATTCAAATTTACTTCTAGTAGAGATAGTGGAACTAATTAGGTATTACAAAGAACAGAGCTGGAATAGCTCAGGGCTGGTCTGCAGAGTGATTACTTAGGACAGTAGCCAGTCTCACCCAAACAAGGGAATACACAATGGCCTAGCTAATAGGTGGGTTTACCATGTAAGAGTTAGGGAATCCCACTGAGACAGGGATCTTCTCTACAGCCAGGTATAGCAGGCTACATTGCATATTAGAAGCAAGTTGGTGAATTCTTCTGACAAATGGAGATTCGCCACAGATACTTAAAAGAACAGCCAAGTTACACTAATAAAAGAATTTATCAAGGCCTAAGAAATAGGGGGTTTGTGGTATTGCACTATTCATGAGAAGGTCTGCTAGAGCAGAACCCCCTGGTGATAGCTTTCACAAGGCTTAAAGGAGTAGCACAAATTGTGACTAGGGTGTGAAACCTTACCTGTCATTAGCTGACCCTAAGCAGAGCTGTTTTATCTTTACTGTAAATATTTACCTGGTTCCTGTAAGTCCTTTTGAAGTCATTCCTTTGTTTTGTGTCAGGTAACTTCAATGTACTTTGCCTGCCATGACATCCTACCCCTTTGTTTTCTGTATTATATAAGACTGGTGTACATTTTGTGAAAATACATTCAGATTCTACACAATCTCTCGTCTAATTCTGTCTGTCATTCATTTGCTGACTCCTTGTCCACCTGCAACCAGAGACCGGTTCTATGCAGACTGGGATCAAAAGGATGTGCGGCAGCATATAGTCACTGTTTTAGGATTTTACTGCTGTGAACAGACACCACGACCAAGGCAGCTCTTATAAGGACATCTAATTGGGCCTGGCTTACAGGTTAAAAGGTTAATAAGTCTATTATCATCAAGGTGGGAGCAAGGCAGCGTCTAGGCAGTCATGGTGCAGGAGGAGCTCAGAGTTCTACATCTTCATCTGAAGGCTGCTAGAAGAAAACTGGCTTCCAGGCAGCTAGGATGAGGTTCTTAAGCCCACACTCACAGTGATACACCTCCTCCAAACAAGGCCACACCTCCTCCAACAAGGCCAAACCTCCAAATATTCCTTGGGCCAAGCATATTCAAACTTTCACAGTCAGTAACTCTGTGGGGGGAAAAAGGCATCTCGGTGGGGAAAAAAATGTAGAGGTAGAAGCTGGAGACAATGCAGAAGGATGACATACAGGGCAGGAGAATGGCAACATTGCCTAACATTAAAGAGACACACAGAGGAAACAAAGATCAAAAGGATTTTGAAGCGATGTTGATTTGTAGAGATAAGCCCCATGCATAATAGACACTTGGAGCTACCTCCACTCTAGATCTGCCACTACATTTCTTATCTCATTTCCAATATCCCTGCCCCAACTAGTGGCCTGCTTCTATTTTGCAATACTCAAGTCAATCCTCTACAGTCCAATTGGGATGACCTTACAAATGAATGGTCATGCTACTTAAAGTATCTGTCTTTAATCATGACATCAATATCTCAACACTTCTGAAACAATCAGAATGCTATATCAGACAGTCAGCACTCATACAAAATCCAGGCTATTCAAGTGCCAAGTGACCCAATAGAAACTACTTTAATTTTAAAGTCATGTAGCTTTCAGGAAGCTATCCTCTTTTTGCTTTAATATCCCTCAGTATGAAATGGAGATGTAACCATTTACTTTAAAGTCTTCTGTATAATTTCAAAGAGAAAAAAAATTAATAACATTTACCACCAAAGTTTACTGTAGGCCATGACCTCAATCCACCAAAGTTCATTTTAGGTCATAACCTCCATGCAAATGTTCCTGTCAGTTTTAGAAACTGCCAGAAATTGTTTAGATTATACCAAAATGAGGAACATCAACTCAGAACCATCCATCCAAAAACCTGTTCATTACTTTCTTCTTCTAGACAGTGTGGCATAAGAACACTCACAGCAAATTAATTTGAATGTGTTTTAAATTCTCTTACAAGTATAGACGATTGAGCATACTCTCCTGGCAGTGAGGGTATAATGTATAGCTGCTCTGAGAGTCAAAGAGCGCTGCCGTCCTTTAGAGACTAGGAAGAGGGGTGTGACTAGAAGCTTCACCCTGGAGCTATTGCCTGAACTAAATCAACCAAGTCCATGTACTGGCGTAAATGCTGCAAATGTTGAAAGAGGAAATGTTCCTCAACTCCCAATTTTAGTACAGGTTGGTCTCAAACTCATGATCCCCCTGCCTCTTCCTCTTCAGCAAATCCTAATGGCACATGCCACCACAACCAGAGATACCCAATTTTACTTTCACAAGTTGTGCAAGGAGCCACTTTAATGTAAGTGCTGCCACTGAGTATCATTTTCTTGGGACTCTGTCATGTTTCAGAATTTCAAGCCCTTCCTGTGGCTGAGAGACAAGTTTTAGCTTTCTCTCATCTTTTAAGACATTAGTTAGAGCAAAATTAATTATCATAAAGGAACGTGACAGTGTCAGATAATGTAATCTGCTGTGAAGTACCTGGTCATCAGCGAATTTCAGAAGAGCATTCATGGGATCTGCTCCAGGGGAGAGCACAAAGATCAATGGTGCACAACAGTTACTGTCCCCAAATGCCTTGGCCAAGTCAAAGGGGGGTGGCTCAATGAAAGAGCGCCCCAACTTCTTGATTATGAATTCCTGCAGCATCGGAATAACCTAAAAGGGACAAGAATATTTGAAAGAATAGTCAAAATAGTTACAACTTCCAGGAGTTTTGAAACAAAACCGTCAGTGAGTGTGCTAGCATATGCATGTGACCTCAGCACTGCGGTCAGCACTACCGGCTCACCAGTTCATGGTCGGGCTGCACTGCATCCCAAGACCCTGTCTCAAAATAAAATGAACTGGGATCCCCTGTATAGATTACGTGCAAACAGTGGGAGTTCCAGGGTGTTATTCTGTCCATAAATTCCTTTCAGAAAACAATTACAGATGATTCCAATAATAAGTAGTGACTTGTAGGAGACACCAAATTCAAAGACCATTTCTCCCACTCTTATGATTCCTTATTTGTCTGTAGTTCTTTATGTAGGGTTGAGATCTTTTGGTTTTAAAACACTGATTATAGCCGGGCGTGGTGGCGCACGCCTTTAATCCCAGCACTCAGGAGGCAGAGGCAGGCGGATTTCTGAGTTCGAGGCCAGCCTGGTCTACAAAGTGAGTGCCAGGACAGCCAGGACTACACAGAGAAACCCTGTCTCGAAAAACCAAAAAAAAAAAAAACAACACTGATTATATTCCCATCAATGTTTGGGGGAAGCAGAACTCTGTTAAAAAAAAATCACAATCTATTTACTAAGAAACAAGCCAAATCACAAGCTATTTACTAAGAAACAAGCCACTCTGAATTGGCAGATTGTCCATCAGGACAATTTTCTTGGAGCCTGTTTGAAAAAGGAAAATTCTATGACTTGGGGTCTATGCAGGAGTGAATATGTGTTGATAGTAAGGACACAGTCAGCCTTGTCTGTTCCATCCCCTGTTTTCCAGTGAGAAGCTACACCTGGCATATCTGGGTTGTCATGCCAGTTAATTTCGACCCAGGTGTGACCTAAACAGGATGCATGACATGACTCTTGTTCCTATCTCAACAAACTACAGACGCTCCCTTCAACTATAAACACTCCATCTTCTTGCTTGCACTTTGTCAGTGCTGATGGCTCCCTTTTAATAAAACATTGGAAAAGAAAGGCATCATTACAAAGCTTAGATCTGAAGAAGGAAAAACGAGGCAAACAGTTCAGCAGATACCAGTGTACTCATTTCCTGACAGATCTTCCTCCATCTTTGTGCAGAGATCTGTTTGTGATGCTCACTTGAGATGATTTTTTTTTCAACAGGTGAGAACAAAGCTACCAAATCGTTTTTCTAGGTAAGTAAAACCAAATTTTATGCTTGATTAAATTTATCACAATATTCTTCAGATTTATGTCACACCAATGAAGGAGATAAATCCTGTATTTGATGTCAAGCTTGGGCATAGGATCAAGGACAATGTCTCCCCTTTGACTTTATAAGAACTGCATGCATACACTTGAAAATGAATTTGACAAGTCCCAACATTGGGCTAATACAGCACCAGATCCCCTGAGGGCATTTTTAAATTTGTTTTGCTTGACTTACTCTGCTAAATATTCAATTTTCTCCTTTGAATATAGGAACACCAAGCAGAACAAAGACTGACACACTGCAGTACTGAAATGCCAATAGACTCCTTCAAAGCCTCCATTAACACAGCTTCTGTAAAGATTCATATTTTTATTTCACATACACTTGCAGTTTTTGAAAGTCACATTCCCTTTGATAACAAGTTACAGGCACAGATGTTCATATGACTAACATCATACATATAATCTATTTAATTACCTAACTTCAGCTTATGTCCTAAGAAGTAACTACCAAACGCACTTTTAACCCTGCTCTGAAACACATATTTCTGCTCAAATTTTGAAGTCACAAATAGTAGCTCTCTGTTTCTTTATCTTGTTCTCACGAACTAATCAGTCCTGCCACACAGAATGCTGGGGGCATCTCCTTAAGAGCTTAGTTAGCATAGAAGGAAGGTGTGAATCAAACATGCCAGCTGTAGGACAGAACACAGGCTACCTCAGAGGAAGGAGTAATGGGAAGAGCTCGTGAGGACCTCACAGTCATCAGCAGAATGGCTGTCATTATAGAAGGATGGGACTGTACAAATATATCACACTCCCCACCCCCAGCCCAGGGTAGCAATTCCACATGCCAGGAACATTCTTCAGCTGCAGGAGCAATTTACAAGTGCCTCGTATCTAAAAATGATAGTATCCTCTGGAAACAGTTACAAGTGCCTCCAAACACCAGTTATGTGTTCTCTGTAACATCTATTTGAATAAGATTTGCAATTAAAACCATCACCAGAGATCCATCCCATGATCAGCATCCAAACGCTGACACCATTGCATTCACTAGCAAGATTTTGCTGAAAGGACCCAGATATAGCTGTCTCTTCTGAGACTATGCCGGGGCCTGGCAAACACAGAAGTGGATGCTCACAGTCAGCTAGTGAATGGATCACAGGGCCCCCAATGGAGGAGCTGGAGAAAGTACCGAAGGAGCTGAAGGGATCCACAACCCTATGGGTGGAACAACATTATGAACTAACCAGTACCCTGGAGCTCTTGACTCTAGTTGCATATGTATCAAAAGATGGCCTAGTCGGCCATCACTGGAAAGAGAGGCCCATTGGACATGCAAACTTTATATGCCCCAGTACAGGGGAATGCCAGGGCCAAAAAAAATGGGAATGGGTGGGTAGGGAAGTAGGGTGGAGGGTATGGGGGACTTTTGGGATAGCATTGGAAATGTAATTGAGGAAAAGATGTAACAACAAAAAAAAAAAAACAACCCATCACCATATCATAATGCTTTTTAAAGTCAGGCACATGTATTCTCCTGCACATGTGTGTGGCTATGGAATGCTGAACCAATGGAGAAATATCCAGATTTAAGTTAGACTTTTATTTATATATTTGTGTGTTTGTTGGTTTATTTGGTGTGTTACAAGGCAGTGAGTGGACATGACTACAGAGAGAGTGGAAGTTAAAGGTCAGCTCACTGGACTACACTCCTCTTCCCTTGTAGGTTCAGGGGGCTCTAACTCAAGTCACTAGGCTTAAGGAAGTACCTTTACCCACTGAGTCATCTTGCTTGTCAGAACTAGATTTCTTTCTTTTTTTTTTTTAGTATCTACTGAATGCACAAATATAAAGTCTCAAGATTAAAATTTTATAGAGTTTAATTCCAGAAATTCTAAACGACAACAACCAACCATCAAAGGAAGAATTCACACACACACAAACACATACATACATTCATATGTATACACATGCTCACATGTACACACACTCAGTTGATTTCTAGATAATTACTTCATGCTTCAGCTCCTTTGAATAATCACAAATGGCAAACTCACTGCAGAAATATTAAAAATATCCTAATTTCCTACCCTAGGCCTCATCACTGTCTTTCTCATTACCATTCTTTGCGCAAAGGGATTTTCTTCCCTCATCAGATTAAAACAACAGCAAAACACAACACTTATTCAACAGCACCTTTCCTCCCCAAGTTAGCTTTAACCTCATCACAAAATTATAGTCTTGCAAACAAAATGACAGATTCAGAGACTTGAAGTTTCCTAAAAGCTAGTTTGTGATAGGAATGGCCCAGTTTTTGAAAGAGGGACCTGCTGGTTTTCCTGCACAGGTAAACATGGCTGTCTGTTAGCACTGGACGGTCCAGTTAGGAATATGAGCATCTCTCCTGAAGAGAAAAGGAGATAGATTCCACAATCTCATTTTTCAGACTATAAAAGAGCAAAAATTTGCTTGCTTCCCAACAGGAGACTAGAACTCCCAAGGTAAAGGCAGACTGTGCCAGAAATCAGGCTCACCAGATGATAGACTGATAGACCTGTCTGTGCTAGCAATCTGATCATTCCAGCTTTGTAAAATGAGATCTGTCAGTAGCAAAGATTTCAGACTCATTATGGCAGCCATCTTCTCAAAGGCAGGAGAAAAGCTCGTGTTTTTTTCTATGCATGCTTTTCTAATCAGTGAAAATTCCCACAACATTTATTTGAGCTCAGAGACACTTATTAACGTGCATCTGACAAGTTTCTTATTGAGAGATGATGGATTTGCACTTTGTTTACAGTTCAGAATGATAGAACTGTGGCCAGAAGCTCTTTATTTTACAAATGACTCTGCATACCTTAGTACTTTACACTCCGCATGTTTCTTCCATCAATAAGATACTATAACTATTACATTTTAAGGGAAACTATGAGCCCATGTCATTTTCCTACTGGTGACTTAGCAAGAATCTTTCCAATTTCTCTAAACTATAGCATTGGAAAGCTTGGCAAACTCCAATTTCTGACTCAGTGGTTCTCAACCTTCCTAGTGCTGGGACCGTTTAATACAGTTTCTCATGTTGTGGTGACCCCAAACCATAACATTATTTTGTTGCTACATTATAACTGTAACTTTGCTACTATTGTGAATTGAAATATGTGTTGGAGACCATACTGTAAGAATGTAAGCCTTTCGCAGTTTCCCACCCTAAGAAGCCAAACGGCCTTGTGTTAGGAGCCGGTCACCTCCTCCTCCCTATCCCTTCCTGGCACCTAAGACCCTAAAAGTTTGAATTATAGTCCCCTCTTCCTTATCTCTTCCTGACTCCCAAGACTTCTAAGGACCTGAGTTATGTGCTGAGCCCAGCTTGACACCCCGGGCTGTTAAGGAGGAATCTACATTCCTGAGATAAGACTCAAGATGCCTCTTGCCTGCAGTCAGAATTCAGCCTTCATTTCCCCAGATGCCTACTTCTTTGTTCTTTGTTAATTCCCCCTCAGCCCCTCCCTATTTCCCCTCACTGTGTGCTTATAACCTGGCTTTTCAGCCTAATAAACTCAGACCTTGACAGGAATCCTCCTTGGTCTCTCTCTTTTTTCCCCGCCTGTTTCTCTTGCAGGTTTGCGGTTCCCCTCATACCCACAAATAACTGGGTCCTGCTGGTCAGGACAAGTGGCAGCCGAGGTACGGACCTTTTACCTTAGGTGGAGATTATGGCGTTTAACTCCCTCAGAGAAGTTCGTCACAACTAAGAAAAAATAAGCAGTTGAGAAACGCTCTCACGGCTCATGGGAGAAAGTTGTCCTTGGTAAGTAATTGATCTCCACTGAGAAATGGGAACTAAACTTTCGAAAGAGGCAGCCTTCATTAAAGGCTTAAAGATATCTCTCAGGGAAAGAGGGGTTAGAGTTAAAAAGAAAGATTTGATAAACTTTTTTATTTACATAGATCAAGCATGCCCCTAGTTTATCATTGATGGGACAGAGATACACTGTAAAAAAAAAATGGCGAAAGGTAGCCAGAGATTTAAATGATAAACTAGCTAATGAGGGTCCTAATGCGGTCCCTGCAACCATCTTTTCTTATTGGGGAGTAACTATCAGAAGCTACCACTGTGCCCCCTCTCCCTTCTCTGGCAGAATTCCCAGAAGAAGGAGATAAAGAATTAGAATTTGAACATGAGAGAGAGAGAGAGAGAGAGAGAGAGAGAGAGAGAGAGAGAGAGAGAGAGAGAGAGAGAGAGAGAAAGAGAGAGAAAGAGAGAGAGAGAAGAGAGAGGAGAGAGAGAGAGAGAGAGAGAGAGAGAGAGAGAGAGAGAGAGAGAGAGAGAGAGATAAAGTTTCAGAAAAGCAATTATCCCCTGTTTGGGATCCTTTAGCAAAAAAGAGGGAAAATGAAAATAAGCTATCTCAGAGCTCTCCTGGGGACAGAAGGAAATTGGGAGACGTCCTGCTTCCTCTCTGGCTCCTATGGAGATATTCTTTGTTCTGGTTAGGATATCTGGGTCCCTTTGAGACATCAAGTTCTATTCCCTCTCTGTCTATTGTCTGTCCTTGGTGCACCATTTGTCCATATGTCTGTCTATTTATGCTTGCTTTTGTTTTGTTGTTTGAATGATTGTTGTTCTGTGTTTCATGTTGAAAAAAAATGGTTAAAACTTTATCTGCTGGCTGTCCATCCTTTGATTTAGTTTAACTTGTTTAAAAGGCAGTCTCAATTTGCACAGCAGAAACTGATAAGTTACACTGCACTGTGGCTGGGAGTCAAGTACAGTTGGAAAAGCCCTGCTGGGAGCCAATTGCAAACACAGCTCTTAAAGGGGCAGGCAGCCTTTTGCTTATAACAGAAAGTTAGCTTAAAATTGGAAACTCAGGGTTGGAGTATTCTAAACAACATGTGGCATGAACGAACCCAGGAAAACAGGTCTTTAAAGATACTTCAAAATAGGGATAATCTTTGGTCCAGGACTCTGGCACAGTGCTCAGATTGAGAAATGTTTGCTTTTGGATTGATGCTGAGTTCTGAGGGGTTGCAGTCTCATCGAGGCTTGTGTGGCACTTCTTTTGTTTCATAAACCATGACTAAGGAAGTTCTTGGAACCTCACCTCTCCCTCCCTTCCTTTTAGCTTAAAAGAGCCTCGTTGCAGACCTAGCCAGATGTTGTTCTAAATAAAGTTTAAGTTCAAAGTTTATAAAAGGTCAATCAGGCTGTGGAATTTATCAGGACATTGAGATTTGACTTGCTTACTTTACATAAATTTATAGTGTACAGAGTTTGCTTATATGTATATGTATATTGTTTCCTAAGTGAAAAGTATTTTAGTTACTAATGCTTTTAAGGGGAAGTTAACTTTAAATCCTTGCTCTCACACAATGAGCTTTTAAGTTCTGGGGAGTAGCTGTAACTCCAGATAAGATTCAGAGGCAATATATTTTTTTTTTAGCACAGTATTTTTAGTATTTTTTTTTAATTTTAAATATTTTTTATTACATATTTTCCTCAATTACATTTCCAATGCTATCCCAAAAGTCCCCCATAGTGCCCCCCACTTCCCTACCCACCCATTCCCATTCTTTTGGCCCTGGCATTCCCCTATATTGGAGCATATAAAGTTTGCAAGTCCAATGGGCCTCTCTTTCCAGTGATGGCCGACTAGGCCATCTTTCGATACATATGCAGCTAGAGACAAGAGCTCCAGGGTACTGGTTAGTTCATCATGTTGTTCCAACTATAGAGTTGCAGATCCCTTTAGCTCCTTGGGTACTTTCTCTAGCTTCTCCATTGGGAGCCCTGTGATATATCCAATAGCTGACTGTGAGCATCCACTCCTGTGTTTGCTAGGCCCTGGCATCGTCTCACAAGAGACAGTTATATTTGGGTCCTTTCAGCAAAATCTTGCTAGTGTATGCAATGGTGTCAGCGTTTAGAAGCTGATTATGGGATGGATCCCTGGATACGGCAGTCTCTAGATGGTCCATCCTTTCATCACAGCTCCAAACGTTGTCTCTGTAACTCCTTCCATGGGTGTTTTGTTCCTAATTCTAAGAAGGGGCACAGTGTCCACATTTTGGTCTTCATTCTTCTTGAGTTTCATGCGTTTAGCAAATTGTATCTTATATCTTGGGTATCCTAAGTTTTGGGCTAATATCCACTTATCAGTGAATACATATTGTGTGAGTTCCTTTGTGAGGCAATATCTTTTAATACTTAAGGTTTTTAGTTATATATTAGAAAATTGTGGTACAGAAAATCTAAGAAGGAAAATTGATTTGCTTCAAATTTTTATTTTAAAAAGCTTCCAGGAGATGTTAATTGGCTAAGACCTCACCTTGAGGCCTTAAAGCAACTTAAACCTTTGTTAGGTGCTATCTAGTGAGATTCAAAATTACTGGTGAGAAACAAAAGGTTTCACAGAAAGCATAGGAAACTTCTGTGATCAATTGTTATCAATTATAATCAATGGTAACTAAATATTACCTGCTCGTTTTATTTATGTGCCCACAACAAAGGTTTGGCAAGAGAAAATATTGTTGTAAAATCATTCTTCTTCACCTCAAAGTAAAGTTTTAGTATCCTATTAGGGCACTGTAGTGCTAATAAAGAATTGTAAGATATATTCATATATTTTAGAAAAATTATAACAAAAATTGTGTCTTAAGAACCTGACTAAGTATCTGTTCCTTGTTCCAAACAGCCCTTAATTTGGTTATTACAGAATATTGATGTTTGATCTATTGCATACCACCATATTAAATAAAATTGATAATCACTATCCCAAAGATAAGTAAAAAATTGTTTTTATGCATGCTTCTGTACCTTCTATAAATTCATGTATGCATGCATCTGAGTTACTGGGTTTAAAAAACAGCCCTTCTATGGGAGAAAAGTATATGTGAATTGGATAACACACTTATTCTTTTGAGTTTTCTCCTGCTTCAGCACAGATAATTAAATTGTGTGCTGTAGATGGTGTTTTAAAATGTTGAACAATCAAACTTTAAGTTGTATATTAATAGTCAATATTATATCTCAGAGCTTACAATGCTTAAAATTGTTCATCCCTCAGATGCTATTAATTCTCAAGCTTACAATTGCTTATGCAACTTATAATCAAAAAATACTGTTCCTTTAAGAAGACTGTTTTTGGACAGTTAAGAAATTGTCCTGGGTTGCCTGGAAAAGACCCTCAGGATTTGCTTTTGTGCTATGGAGGTTTACATAAAGCTTTAACTGATAAGGATTACAGATAGCTCCTGAAAAGATACAAACTCAGGATCCTTATAATTATTTGGGTTTTAGACTTATTAA
This sequence comes from Mus caroli, assembly GCF_978045245.1. Taxonomy (NCBI): domain Eukaryota; kingdom Metazoa; phylum Chordata; class Mammalia; order Rodentia; family Muridae; genus Mus; species Mus caroli. The sequence goes on from NW_028227256.1 coordinate 50,255,720, forward strand.
TCAAGCTGTTTTTTCCCTAGAAGATAGTTATTCGCAGAGACAACTTAAGGACTTTGAATGATTTTCAAAAATTGTTAGGTGATATTAATTGGCTTCACCCCTGTTTAAAGCGTACTACAAGGGAGTTGAAACCTATGTTTGATAGTCTTAAAGGGAGTTCTGATCCAACCTCCCCTAGATCTTTAACCTCAGAAGGATTGCTGGCCTTACAACAAGTGGAAAAAGCTATTGAAGAGCAATTTGTCACTTATATAGATTACTCTATGCCTTTATATCTTGTCGCATTCACCCCGACCAGCAGGAAAGATGCAACACCACATTGTCCTTCTTCAAGCATGTTTATTCAGGAACACTTAGCCTTGCAATGCAGGAACGGGAATCTGCCGAAAAACCCTAGGGCATGCCTTAAATACCCTACTGACTCCTCCCAAACATCCCAGTCACGTATCAGCAGTCCATTGGTTCACAGCAAGTGACGACACCTCAGGCGAGCTGACAAGGCATGGCGTCCACCCAGTGCAGGCAGCTGGGATGTGGCTAAGTCAGAGGTAATGAGGAAGTCAGGTGCAGGTCATAAGACCTGGCAGCTGTCCTGGGCGCCATCTTGGGGCAGCGGCTGCACCCACTCCTCACAATATCTGTTAATTTTTAATACAATTCATATGCCTACAGGATTGTTATAGCAAAAGTCTCCTCTAATGTAGATACATTCAAGGATTTCTCCTAAATGTAATATCTTGCCATATTATGAAGCAGTAGCTCAGTTGGTTATCCTTGGAAAGAAGCAGGCACTAACTTATTTTGGCAAAGAGCCAGATATTGTAAAACAATGTCCTAAGTATATTACATCATCTCCAGTGCCACATTTAGGAGTTAATCCACAAGGTCTTATGCCTAATCATATTTGGCAAATGGATGTAACTCATTATGTGGAATCTGGAAAATTAAAATATATACATGTTTGTATTGACACTTGTTCAGGATTTCCTTTTGCTTCTCTGCATACAGGAGAGGCCTCTAAAAATGTAATTGATCATTGCCTACAAGCCTTTCATGCCATGGGATTGCTGAAACTTATTAAGACAGATAACAGGGCATCTTATCTAACAAGAATTTTACTTCATTTTGTAAAGAATTTGGCATCAAACATAAAACTAGAATTCCTTATAACCCCATGGGACAAGGAATAGTTGAATGTGCTCATCGTACTTTAAAATTTTGACTATATAATCTCGTTCTTTATATATTCAAAATAGTAATGGTTTAAGATAATATTTTGGTATTTTTATAGAATGTACATGTCAAATTGTAAAAAATTTGATATTGGTGTCCTCAGTTCCTACCTGTTTCCACATAATAGTATTAATTCTTGAGGACCTATACTTAATTGCTGCAAATGAATGCTCTTATTTCTGATTAATAAATAAATAAATAAATAAATAAACAAATAAATTATACACACGTGACTATGATAACTTTTCAAGCATTCTAGTTACAAACTCTCTTCAAGAGAAACAATTGAAAGTGTAATTATTCACTGCCCATGTTATATTAAAACTGACTATAACAGTCACGTATTTAAGATGTTTTGTCAACAATTTAATAATTCTCAAAGACAAGGTATTGTAGAACTTTAAAAACTCTATCTTCTTAAAAACAAAGAAGGGGAGAAATTATACCCCCATGCACATTATTTAAATTATACTTTTATTTTTAAGAATTTTGAAATTTGGATGTCAAAGAACTTAATAAATGCCTTATAGTATCCTAAAACTAGACAAAATCATGTCTAGGTGAGATGAAATTGATCCACTTATTGACATATGGCATGAGCCTGTTCAGATATTTAATATGGGGAAAAGCAAGCAGTGTTTCTGTTTTTTTCCACAGAATACTGCAGAAGCATGCTAGCTTCCAGAATGATTTGTGTGACAGGCTGACCTGTGAATTCCTGAGTGCCCTGACAGTGGTGACAAGAAAGCTGTGTTGAGCGCACAGAGAAAGAGGAATCAGGGAGAGCAGCCACTTGCAAACTTGATGAAGAAACTTCCTATCTCCGATGAAGAAACTTCCTATCTCCGCCATGGTCTACAGCAAGGATAGCCAACCTGGTGTCAACTCGAGGACAACTAAAAATGATGACCCGTGAGGCAGAGGGACTGCTACAGTGTATTTGACAAGATTTTGTCAGAGACACTGTTTTTGGCCATTCAGGCCAACTCTCCTGTAGCTGTGAAAGCTTGTGTACCTTACCTATATACTATACTGTTAGATAATTTTAAGAGTTAAGATCACCAATCTTGACAAGTCTTTTCATATTCATTGTAATTGTTGTCAATTAACTAATTGTGTAGATCCTATTTTAGATAAGGGATCTGCTATTATGATTTTGTTAAAGAGACCTACTTATGTTTTGCTGCCTGTTAGAGTTAGGAAATGATCCTTGGTCTAAAAATCCGGGAATGCAAACTTGGAAAAGGTCAAATGAACAATTTTAGGATTTACTGCTTTAATTGCAATTTTAACTTCAATATCTACCACAGCTTTAGATCAACAGCTGCATACTGCTCATTTTGTTAATGATATGCATAAGAATATTTCCATGGCTTTGTCAGAGCAACTTATTATAGATAAAAATTGGAGGCAAAGGTTAATGTCTTAGAAGTAGTCGTCTCAACAATAAGGCAGGATATAGCAAATATTAAGGCTACAAAGATAGAAATTTCAGATATTAGAAGAATGTTGCTTATTCAGTGACATTCAGAATTGCCTCTAGTATTGTTAGAGAGATAGTGAAAGAAATTAGGCTTTACTATCCACTACATAGAGATAGAAATCTCAGGGCAAGCTTAACAATGCAAGTTTAGAATTCTTACTATAGTTATGTACGGCAGAACTTGTTGCCATGGTTAATGCCTCACTACAAGCCATTCACAAGGCCAATTCTATCCTTGCTAGGGATTATTAGATTTGTTATTCGTCCCAGCCTCCTTTTTATGAAGGAATAGCCCTTTTTAGAGAAGTGATTGCCACCAATGATACTTCCTTTCTGAGATGACATCTGCAGTCTAAAGAAGGGCTGAGTCTTGGCCAAATATCTGGTATTGGTCTCTGTCTTTTTGGACCCCAGATGCTTCCCCTCTCGCCCCTGTTTGAAGTGTGTAATCAAACCCTGGCTCTCTACCTTGCTTCCCAGCCTTTTGGGACCTTTCGTGGGTATTTTGCTGCTTTTGTCTTTTGGCCCTTGGGCCTTTAATAGATTAACCAGTTTTGTTAAGTCACCGATTGAAGCTGCTTTAAGCAAGCCGGTTGCAGTTCACTACCATTGACTGGATATCCAAGACTCAGACAAAGATCTCACTTCCACCGATGTAGAAAGAGCAGCTGCTGGCCTCCAGTTTTCTACCCTTGCTGCTAATGCAGAGTACCCTTGGTTCCTCAAGCCGTGGAGACAATAGAGATGAGGAGGGTGACCTCCAGCTCCTATTATAGCCTAAGAGCCACAAATTGTGGTATTACCATTGGCATAATTTTTGTGGGTACAGCTCACAGAGGCCTTGCTGAATCTGAGGTTGACAATTCTCCTTTAGGAGCTGCACAGGACTCAGACCTGTGCATAATGGTTCTTGATAATACGAACCCAGTATGGGCACCAGTGTGGGTGCAAGGCTCAGCATTGAAGGGAACGGTCCAACTAGACCATTTCTGAGTTCCCTAAGAGGCATACCTGGTTTGCACGGAGGTTGGTATCTATTTCCAGTTACAACCAAAAAAAATCTTTCTAAGGCTCTGCTTCCCCTCCCCAAAAGATACCAAGAGCCATGAGTGTGGGTCGTGACAGCACCCACAGGAGGAATCAGGTCAATGCTTTCCCAGCAGGTTAATGCCCACTCATCCAAGTATGAGAAGATCATTTAGTTACCTCAGTCAAGTGTGGCCTTATAAAATTAATTCAAAGGGGGGAGATGTTGGAGACCATACTGTGAGAAAGTAAGTCTTTTGCAGTTTCCTACCCTAAGAAGCCAAACGGCCTTGTGTTAGGAGCCGGTCACCTCTTTCTCCCTATCCCTTCCTGGCACCTAAGACCCTAAAAGTTTGAATTATTGTCTCCTCTTTCTTATCTCTTCCTGACTCCCAAGACTTCTAAGGATCTGAGTTATATGCTGAGCCCAGCTTGATACCATGGGCTGTTAAGTAGGAATCTACATTCCTGAGATAAGACTCAAGGTACCTCTTACCTGCAGTCAGAATTCAGCCTTCATGACCCCAGATGCCTACTTCTTTGTTCTTTGTTAATTCCCCCTCAGCCCCTCCCTATTTCCCCTCACTGTGTGCTTATAACCTGGCTTTTCAGCCTAATAAACTCAGACCTTGACAGGAATCCTCCTTGGTCTCTCTCTCTCTCTTTTCCAGCCCATTTCTCTTGCAGGTTTGTGGTTCCCCTCGTACCCACGAATAACTGGGTCCTGCTGGTCAGGACAAATATGAATATCTGATATACAGCAAAACAGATATGTAGACCCCGTGAAAGAGTCATATGACACCCCACTTCAAAGAGTCACAATCCACAGGTTGAGAACTGCTGTTCTGACCATTCAAGTGTTAGGGTAGGGTTTCAAGAGGACAAAATGCAAAATGGAAAGGAGGACAAAATGCAAAATGGAAAGGAGACCCACCTCTCCAAACTCCCCCAAAAGAATTTTGTTAATTTTCCTAGTAGCTACACACATACACACACACACACACACACACACACACACACACATTGTCTTATAACCTAGAGACAGTGCAGAAATAAAATGTATATACTACTGTGTCAAATGTTAGTCTCTTATAGTGCTATTCTCCTCCCTAGGCTAATACCATTCTACTCCGGGAAACCACCCTTTTAAGGCAGAGTAGGCATATATCACCATATAGCATATAGCTTCCAAAATAATCAATTTACCACTAAAACTTGGAGTACCTGAAAACACTAAGTGTAAAGAGCATGAAGTTTCTGGATAATATATTGGCATTCTAATAATTATTTTTATATTGAAAACATACATGGGTATGGTGGTATAGAAAATTGTGACCAATTAATTCCTTCATTTAAGATAGATGGAAAATATCTGTAGTTATAAATGATTTATAAACTGAAAGACTCCAAAACTCCCAAAGGGAGGCACTTACTCAAGCCTCGGGTCAGCCACGCACCCAAGAAGACACTGAGACCGGTACTTAAGATGTATAGAGCAAGATTTAATACAGCAACGACAAAAAAGCAGACAAAACAAACAAAAAGCACATATATACCAGATATCTGGGGCCGGACCTCATGCAGCAGGTGCAGAGGAGATCCGGCGATTAGCCCAAACTTTTCACAGGCTTTTATAGGTAGGAGGCAAAGGGGGGAGCAGGGCAGGGAAAATACAGTTTTTACGTCACTAAGTGATTCAAACAAGGGTTTTTCCAAAGTGCTTTTGCAACCGCGTCCCACACTTTGGCCATGTACTTGATTCATTGGAACTGAGGTTTTTACTCACACCCTTATCTCAAAGATGTCCCTGGCACAGTCCTTAGTTGGGAGGGGTAGGACTGGGTTCGTTCCAGGAAACCCTTATCTCAGAAATGTACGTCCCCGGAACAGTTTTCATTTGAGAGGGGGTCTGACTCTGGTGTGAGAGTTCAGAATGTACTCTGGGGTGAGAAGTTCTGGTGGTCAGTAATTTTCTTCTTTCATTCCCCCCTTCTTTTAGTAAATAATTCTAATCTTAGAATTTCAGATACTGCATAATGCACCAAATGAAAGACTCTATTTTAACATGGGAACAAAAACAGAACAAGAAGCATTAGTAAACAGAACTAGGCAGGGGCCCTTTTAGCGAGGCTTGAGGGTCTGGGCATGATGTAGGTGCACGTAGATCAGATCTCTGGCTGGAACTGGTGAGATGTCCTTGGGGTACCCAGCTCGTTCACTGTCTCAGCTGTTGGGATCCCTGGAGCAATGTCGTCCATGTACTCAGTCCAATTTTTCCCAGTTGTGACCAGACCACCTGCAAGCCTTTTAACTTAGCATACAGATCATTATTATAACAACATAGGTTTAAACACATCATTTGAGACTATGATGGGCATAGGAGTTTCATAAAGGATCTTAAACAGAGTAAAACTGAATCAAGAGATAGGGCATAGGGAAGGAACACCAAGTCCATGCCAGTCTCCACGATTAATTAATTAAGGTCTGTCTTAGAGTTTTAAACTAATTTATTTTATCTATCCTGAGCTCTGAGGTCTATACACACAATGTAATTTTTATTTGACCTCTAATTGCTTGGCCACACCCTGACTTACCTGGGCAACATTATCTGACACTATTGCTTTTGGCACTCTGAACCTTGGAAAAATTTTCTTCAATAATCTTCTTGATGACTATGTGAGCAGTCTCATTTATCCATTTTGAGAACGTCTTTTTCTGCAGATGTCATTTATAAAGCTTGTATCAAAACCACAAATTCAGCTTTCTGGGCTGAAGTCCCTTTAGGGAGGCTGCTGGCCTAATCACTTGCTTTTTTGTCCACCACTGCACTGCTGTCCCCGCCTCCCGCTTACCTTCAATCGTGAGGCTACTGCTGTCCGTGTACCAGCTCAAACTCTCAGGCCAAGGCTGATCTGATCTTTTACTTGCCGAGGTAAGTAGCCCCCTCTGTTGGTAGATGGCCCCATGGATATGAGCTGCTTTTCATCAACTACTGCTGCTCCTGTAACAAAGCTGCTGCCATCTGTGTACCAGGCAGGCACACCTGGCCAAGGCTGATCAGTCAGATCTCTTCTTGTTCCAGTTTCCTCAGCCAGGACATCAGCACATTGATGTACAGGAGTGGAGTCATCGCCAAGGAGCAGTAAACTCTGGTAGTGGGTATAGTCACATGCTGACCCAGAGTAAGCTTGTCAGCGTCTTTAACAAGCAGGGCTGCCTTTATGCTGTCAAAGGCTTTTTGGTGTTTTTCAGTCCAGGTGAATGGGACTTTTTTCTCTGCAAAAGCCCGCCGTCCCCAGAAACTCACGTACTTAACGCGGGGTGGTGGGGGTTGGGATCAGCATCACAGTCTTTTTTCTGGCCTCGGTGAGCCACTGCTTTTCGTCGTCGGCACCTCGGTCTCTGCCTTTAGCCAACCGCAGGGCTTGGGTTAGTGCCAGGAGTTCATGTTTTCCAGAGCATTAGTCAGCCATCGGTCAGGGGGCTGAACCACACTTTTAGGGCATGTGCCAAGTTTTGTCTCAGAGTCAGTTTATCTGCGTCCTTGACAAGCAGATTATGGCAGCAATAGCTTTCAGGCAAGAAAATCACCCGCTAGCAACAGGGTGTAACTTCCTGGATAGGTAAGCCACTGGCCTTTTTCAAAGTCCCAATTTCTGAGTAAGAACCTCTTTGGCAATACTTTTGTTCTCAGTCACATCTAGGAGTCCCAAAGTTAGGGACAACATTAGGGCAGTCTCAATAGCATCTAAGGCCATCCAAGGTTGTTCTTTTTATTTCTTATGCGAAGGGCTGTTTATCTTTTTAATTCAGCAAAACCTGGGATCCACAGTTTGCAAAGGCCTGCAGTGTCCAGGAACCTTTTAAACTTGCTTTGCACTGGTTAGTGGAGGAATATGAAACACAGTCTCTTTTTAGCTGCTTTTAACAGGTAGACCACCAGTCTCTTTTAAGGACTCAGCTTCTGTGTTAGCACCCCTTCTGCTTTTTCTTTACTTTCAGCCACAAACAGGTGAAGGGTTTGGTCATGAGGGGGGGCTCCTCTTTTTTTTGTTAGGACAGTCTCTCACCCAGTGCTTTTTTTTTTTTTCAACAGCAAACACTCTGATCTTTAGCCAAAAGCTTTCTTTTTTTTTTTTTCTGTTGCCAGGTACTAAGTTTTCTAGTCTCCCTGACTTTTGTGACCAGCATTTCATTTCTCTTATCCTTTTTTTAAAATTTTTTGGCTCCTTATTTCTTACAGATCATCTCTAAGTGCTAGTATTATTAGCAAGTGTCACTTTGCTAAGTTCTAGTCTTTGTCATTTATCTCTCTTTGCTCCTATTTCTTAACTGCAATGGAGATCTCATATAATGTCTCTCTTTCTATCTATATATATCTCTTTCTTGTCTTTGCTTACTTTGAATGTTATCTAATTATTACATCTATATTCTGTCACTTAACTTTTTCCATAGTTTACCTCTTTTTACTGTTAACCTATTTCTTTTGAGTCTGCTGAAGCTTTGCCCTCAGCTCTTTTTTTGCAGACCTCTATCCTTTTCTTAACCAGATCGTTGGGGCACTTTTTAGTCCCACAGAGACGAGACCTTTATCAGAGCCTGGCAGTTAGACCCGCAGGTGTTCCTTACCTTGGATATCTCCCTCACAGACTCACTGTCAGCAGCTCAGGGCAGAGCCTGAGAAGAGAAAACACATGGGGCAGAGAAGGGAGTGCAGCTCTATTTGGCTGCACCACTGATATTTCAAAATGAACACAATTTTTTCTGTTAACAGTTAGCAAGAGACAGGATACAGGGGACAGGAGAATGAGCCTTTCTCCCACCCAGGAGGCAGGCAAAGGCTGAGTCTCCCCCGCGCGCCACAGCGGAAATGTGGGAGTGGCAAACAAACGCTGGCAGGCAGAGGAACCAATTTAACTATTTAACTACCTGATAGACTCCCGGTGTTCTCTGCACTGTCTTTGGGGAGGGAGCACGCAGCCGGGCCAGCACAAGGGAGTGCGGGTAGACTCTGGGGGGGGGACCAAAAGAGGGACGCTGTAGTCGGCCCCTCCCCAGCTGTGGCAGGCTTCACAGCCACTCCGGGACTGGCAGGCGGGGGCCGGCAGGCCGCTGCACTCACTATCAGCATTTCACAACTCGGGGCACAGACAGCCTCTGCTTCTGCCGTGCCTGCAGAAGCCAGAACCTCAGCACCACTGCTGCTATCAAAGCCCTACCCGCGCTGCCAAAGCCGGAAATCTTTAGCCCAGCTCTGCATTTCAGAGCTCTTTTGAGCAGCCTGGGACTCACCAGCACTGAGTTTTCAAATTCTGTCCTGACGTCAGTCCAAGTCTACAGTCGGCAAAGGGTTAACACACACACACACACACACACACAGTCTGTCATGTGGCCACAAACAAGCACACTCGTCCACGCCTGGACTTACACAACCAGCCAAACACTTTTTTCTGACGGGGTCGGATTCCACATTGACTCCCTTTTTCTGACAGGGGCGGAACTCCACATCCACCCCCGCCCTGGCAGAAAGAACACTCTCTTTCTCTCTCTCTGCCAGGCAACAGCCAGGTCTTTTTGACTGTTCTGTACCCTGGGCACTCCTTCCAGGGTCTCCCTTGGAACATCTCTTTGGGGTGCGGATTGTGAGGCCATAGACAGCCGTCCTCTCACAGCCACTGCCAGAATAAACCCACAATCTCAGAATACACAAATGCAGCAGTTCCACACCTACACACCCAGCAGATTGTCCCATTTCTAGAATAATAGCAAACACGACAAAAGCAGACACAAGACTGAGACACTACAGGCAACTTACAGAATCAGATGGCCTCTCCAAGGCCGACAGATTGAGACCATCCCGGTCTCCAGTGGGGTCCACCAAGCGTCCTTGGTCCTCCCCTATCTCACCTGGGACGTCTCCCAGGGGCAGATCGGACGGTGAGCACCTGGGGCACGTCTGCCCCTTACTCACTTCGCATTCCCTCCCGGAGTGCGATCTCTGGTGCTCCTACTGAGCACAGAGCGTCACGCAAAACCAGAACAGCGATCGCTCATACAGAATGGCCTTCCTGGCCTCTCAGAAATTAACAGAACACAGACACCAGACCAAAGCAGAACAGTAAATCTTACTTCTGAGTGGGTCCAGGACTTCTGGGTAGACGCGCTGATTCCCGGCCAATGCACCAAATGAAAGACTCCAAAACTCCCAAAGGGAGGCACTTACTCAAGCCTCGGGTCAGCCACGCACCCAAGAAGACACTGAGACCGGTACTTAAGATGTATAGAGCAAGATTTAATACAGCAACGACAAAAAAGCAGACAAAACAAACAAAAAGCACATATATACCAGATATCTGGGGCCGGACCTCATGCAGCAGGTGCAGAGGAGATCCGGCGATTAGCCCAAACTTTTCACAGGCTTTTATAGGTAGGAGGCAAAGGGGGGAGCAGGGCAGGGAAAATACAGTTTTTACGTCACTAAGTGATTCAAACAAGGGTTTTTCCAAAGTGCTTTTGCAACCGCGTCCCACACTTTGGCCATGTACTTGATTCATTGGAACTGAGGTTTTTACTCACACCCTTATCTCAAAGATGTCCCTGGCACAGTCCTTAGTTGGGAGGGGTAGGACTGGGTTCGTTCCAGGAAACCCTTATCTCAGAAATGTACGTCCCCGGAACAGTTTTCATTTGAGAGGGGGTCTGACTCTGGTGTGAGAGTTCAGAATGTACTCTGGGGTGAGAAGTTCTGGTGGTCAGTAATTTTCTTCTTTCAAAACTACAGTGGCTTAACACATATGAGTATCTGTCGAATCTGCAGAGTTATGTGTGATCCAGGCACTCTTCAGGGGTGGACCATGATCAAGTCTTATGGCACTTAAAGATCAACACAGACATGTACAGGTTTGATTGGAGAAGTGTCTTGGAAAACCTCACTTGGCAGCTACATAATATCAACTAGCCAAGGCAGGCCTGTACCCATCATCATCACTTTAGATGCAATTAAATGAGAAGAAAAATTGAAATATTGCTAAACATCATTTTGTAATTTTTCTATCCTAAAAAGCGGAACATAGGAATAGATTAGAAAACACTGTAGGGAACGTTGCTGGATGGGACAGGTCAGTATGAAGCAGAAGGTTAATTGTGGTTTCAAAGCAAACAGAATAACATCAGTCAACAGAAAAATAGACCCCTACACATAAAAACACCTCAGCCTATGTAACTCCCATCTTCAAAAACATAATGAATATGAAAAGTTATATTTGATCTATTTAATAGTTTAACATATTTTCAGATTAAAATGTTAAGTTTCAAAAACATAAACCTGTGGAAGGATATATGCAGATGAAGTTGTCACAGCTAAGATAAAGGCCCACAAAACCTTGTGAGCAATTCATTTTCTCCACCTTAAAATAGAAAGTGAACATCTGAAGCTTCTATGAAAAGCCATTCTTTTCAATGTTCTCAAAGGGTGCATTTGATTCACAAACATCAAACCAGTGTTCATTTACCACAGCAACAGAGGCCAGGGTAGAACTGTGACTTTCATAGGCCATGGATACTTTGTAGGCTACTTTCTCTATTTAAAAAACTTAAATATGCTGGGCATTGGTGGTGCATGCCTTTAATCCCAGCACTCAGGAGGCAGAGGCAGGTGGATTTCTGAGTTTGAGGCCAGCCTAGTCTACAGAGTGAGTGCCAGGACAGCCAGGGCTACACAGAGAAACCCTGTCTCAAAAAAACAACAAAAAACAAACAAACAAAACAAACAAACAAACAAAAACAAGAAAAAAAACCAAACCAAAATAAAAACCTTAAATATATATTCTACAATTGTTTTATATAAAGATAAATCTAATAAAGGCTGGACTGTATTCTGACTCAAAGCTTAAAACATGTGGACAGACTTCTATGTTGACGCTTGGGCCTTGGCTAGGTCCTGAGAGCTGGAAGCAACTATGGCTCTGAGAAAGGAACACCTCTAGCTCAGATCATCCCTGACATCTATCTATTATATATTACTTTCACCATTTAAATTCAGATTTTATAAGGGGGAAGAGTTGGAATGTAAGTAATTCCTTTGAAAACAAATTCAAATTGTAGATACTGTGAGTTTTGAAGTAACTATGTGAAACTTGAATTTGTTTGTAACAATGGCAGTTATGATAGTTCCCCAATAACCCCCTGCTCACATTATACTGGCATCTCTGAGGACATAGGTCAACAAATGTAGGCAAATTCATTTTCTATAGACTGTAATACAAATGAGGACACTAATAAGTATTGAAGGGATATGTTTACTGCTTTGCTGGTTGTATATTTATTATTTAAAGAAGTTAAAATAACATTACTAACATTGCCTTCTATTCAACAGCAACTAAAGCTTTAAAATGCTGTGGTGTGGTGTGTATAAATATAGACCCACATTTAGAGAAGACATTCTAGATATTCTAATATATAAACTTGACGTTAATGCCATTGACTGGTTTCACCAAAGTAATAAAATAAAATGAAAATTATTATAGCAGGTAAAGAGAGAAGTCTTTGACACAGAGGAACCAAAAATCATAACAAGTAATCATAAAAGCACATCACCAAAAATACATTCTATTAGCTATTAACCCAGATGCAGACACAGTTAGAAGAGCCATTAGAAGGACGTTGGGTTACTTCTGTAGATTCCTCCATCCACCCTAAGTCTATGAAGAAATGGAGTTTGTCTGAGCTGTGCATAGAGTGGGTGGGATGAGAGCTACTCAACAAAGCCTGCACTTGCCTTGTCTGGCCTCAAGCAACGGATAATAAGCATCCTCTGAAAGTCGTTTGCTTTATTTTCCCAATCTTCTGGAAACATCTCATGGTGTGGCTCCTAAAATTATAGTACATAAGTCAATGTTAGAGGTTATTTCTAAAAGTAATAATATTTTACAAATAAGCATATACTTAGAGAAGACATAATTCCTGAAATCAGAACATTTGTGTAAATTTTATTTTATGTAAGCTGTGGGGGAAATTAATGCCAACATTACAATGTTTCATGTAAGCATTTGAAGTTTCCAAACAAGTTACCTGGCTTCTCTCTCCTGGTTCCACACAGTGAATGCAATTGCAATTTTAAACTAAAAAGAATTACTCACACACACACACACACAAAAAAAAAAAACCCTAGAAAATGTTTCTAGGAAACATTTCCATAAGTAACATGAAGAAACCCAAAGTACCCATCCCAAATGATTGAACCCATTCTACTTATCATATATGACAGGTACCCAAATAAGGCCAGGTGTCGGCACCCAGGGGCTACCACCTACCTAACTCTCTCTGGTTAGACCTAGCTGTCTCTATACAGAGCAGCTACCTATCATGTTCAAGAATAGTAAAAATCATAAGAGCAGAAACAGAGTAGAAAATAACTGGGAACTGGAAAATTCTTAACCTTTATGACATAGTAAAGCTGAAAAAGGACTACTGTCTTACTTAGGGGTTTTATTGCTGTGAAGTGACCCCATGAGCAAGGCAACACTTATAAAGGCAAACATTTAATTAGGGCTGGATCACAGTTTCAGAGGTTTAGTGCATTATTATCTCTGCAGGAAGCACGGCAGCATCTAGGCAGATGTGGGGCTTGAGGAGCCTAAAGTTCTACATTGTGATTCAAAGGTAGCCAGGAAAAGACTGACTTCTAGTCAGCCAGGAGGAGGGTCTCACAGCCAATCTCCACAGTGACACACTTTCTCCAAGGCCACACTTACTTCAACACGGCCATGCTTTCTAATAGTGCTACTTTCTGGGCCAAGCACATTCAAACCACTACATTCTACTCCCTGGCCCTCATAGGCTTGTTCAGGCATATGAGTCTATGAGGGCCAACTTAGCCATAGCATAATATAGAATACATTGAGTCCAACTACCAAAGTCCCCATAGTCTATAGCAGTCTCAACATTGATATAAGTTCAAAGTTCAAAGTCTCTTCTGAAATTCATCCAATCACTTAACTGTAATCCCCTATAAAGTCAAAATTAAAAAGCAGACCACAAACCTCCAATATCACAGGATATACATTACTATTCCAAATGTCATAGAGAGGAAATACTGTACCAAAGCAGGACCAAAAATCAGCTGGGCAAACTCCAAACTCTGCATCTCCATGTCTGATGTATGTAAAAGTGCTCTTCATATCTCCAATTCCTTTCATCTTTGCTGACTGCAAAGAATATCTTTCTCGTGGGCTGTTTCCATTCACTGTTAGCAGCTTTCCTCAGCAGGTATCTAAGCTTTTCTCTACTTAGGACTTGCTCTATACCAGGCTGGCCTTGAGCTCAGAGATCTGCTTGCCTCTGTCTCCTGGGATTAAAGGTATGTACAATTTACCATGCCTGGACTTAAGCTTTTCATGGCCACTATTCCTCAATATCTGGATCAAAAACTTGTCTCCTGCATTTTTGAATTGTAGTTCATTCCAGATTAAAAGTCCAAATGAAAACAATAACTAAATAACGTTTCCTTGTTCAATGACAAACATATAAGCAATAAGCTTAGCTTATTGCCCCAAAGTCACCACTCCCTAATCTCCTTTAACACAGGATTTAGCTACATTGTACTTCTTGGCGCCCTTTTATTACTTGAAACATATATTTTGTATTTTTCCTTTCTAAACCTGATTAAGTTTAATCAAAATGCTCTTCTTTAGAGTAAACCAGAGGATGAAGTCTATGCTGGGTTTTCTGAGACTTCCTTTGTCAATACAATTAATATGAATCCCTTTACCTTAGCCTTGGGCAAACTCTTCAGAAAAGGCCAAAAAGCATCCACATTCTTCACCAAATCATAAGAATGATCTCCAGGCAACATACCAAAATTACTTTTTTTTTTTTGAAACCTCTAGAACCAGGCTCCTACAGTTCAAATTGCCCTCAGTACCAATGTCTTCAAAACTCCTATTAGGATGTTCTATTAATCACTACTTAAAGCATTCCACTGCTTTCCAAATCCCAAGGCCCCAAATCCACATTCCCACAAACAAAAATATGGTCAGGCCTATCACAGCAATACCCCAGTCCCTGGTACCAACTTCTGTCTTAGTTTGGGTACTAAAATGTTACTGTTAGTTATTGCTGTGATCAAACACTATGACCAAGGAAACTCTTATAAAAGCCAACATTTATTTGGGGCTGGCTTACAGTTTCAGAGCTTTAGTCCATCATCATCATAGAAGGAAGCATGGCAGCATTCAGACAGATTTGGGGCTGGAGGAGCCGAGAGTTCTACATCTTCATCCAAAGTCAACCAGGAGAAGACTGACTTTCAGGGAATGTGGAAGAGGGTCTCAAAGCCCACCGCCATAGTGACAGACTTCCTCCAACAAGGCCACACCTCCTAACAGTACCACTCCCTGGGCCAAGCATATTCAAACCACCACATCTATAATAAACTTTCTCCTCCCCCACACCTAGGAGCAGCCACATCTTTTTTTTTTTTCATTTCTTTTTTTCATTTATTTATGGAATCTTGCTTTTATACAAAGGTAACATTATACATATTTAACATCATCTTCTCCACTGAAAAACTTTGACATAAGGAAAAGGGTGAACACATACCATACTGTCATATACTTTTTTCCATCCATCCTTTAAGCGCATAAACTCTTCTCGAATGGTCTTAAAGGCAGGTAAGTCATCTAGTCGACAAATCTCATCCCAGGATTTTTGAGGAAGCCATGTGCAAGGGTTGGTATAAGGATTATCCAGTCCAATGCCACCAGTAAGTAGAAATCTCCACTCTGTTTTGTTAATCTGTGGTAAACAAACATCATAGAGAGTCATACAGAAGGTGTTCCTAGTTAGTTCCAGCCATTGTAGAAGAGTAGCAGTCCTTTCAGATTCTTATGAAAGTACTCAGCTGATATGACCTTCTACGTAGTTGGAAAAAAATCCAACTACCAAACATGGACAATTTTTTAAGGTCTATAAATAGCTACTTTTGAATTACTAGCTTAAACATGAGGCCTAAATATATTCTACTTCAATAATATATGTTCCTCAAAATGGATGTTTTCAGATCCAAATATTGGCTCTGAAAAGTCATAGAAAGGTAGAAAATCAACAATCCACCATGCTTTCAGTTATTCTTTATAAAATATAATGAATCGCTATGAAGTGTTTGCATGAAATACAAGAAGCATTTTCCTAATTCCATGAAGATAATAACATATGAGGTTTTACAAGTCTTAAATACATAGATGTATAAGAAGAATATGAGGCTGCTCTTTCATTTGTAAGTGCTTCCTATCTTTTAGATAAAAAGAATTATTTGTTAGCTTACATTTGAGTAGATGGTTAAATCCAAATGGTTAGACCTCAGTCATTTGCAAAGTTCTTAAAGATGATAATAAATTATTTAGTAAAATTAGCTGCATGGTCATGTAAATTTTAATAGAGACAAATTGGGTATTTTTGTTTTATTGTTTGTTTGTTTGTTTGTTTTAAGAATGGGGCATTGAATTGAGGTTATCCTCAAACTCACTGTGCAGACTGAGCTCTGCTCAGACTCATAATCCTCTTGCCCTAGTTTCCTAAGTGCAGGGATTATAGGTGCATACCACCACACAAGGCTCTAGAAACAGACTTTTAAACTAAAATATATAAAAGTTTAAGTGATAGTAACATACTCTTCTTAATTTATATTAACTACTCTGAAATGCTGTCTTGTCTTGCCTTGCCTTAATTAATTTCATTGTCTGGTTTTAATCAGTATATGTATATGTTCCCATGTGGAATAGTAAATAAATCCATGACATCATGATAGTGTTACTGATCTAGACAAGCATCATCAGGCTAGGAGGATACTGAAAAGGGGCTCCACACGCATGGTAAGCTTCAGATCCCACCTTCAATTTTACCCCATAAAATTGTGGAGGTTTTGGTGCTTTGCTGGGGCATATTCTGGGAAAGCTACTTCTCCTGATTATAAGAATCCTATTTCTACCTCTGACCTGGGAGAGACATTATATTCTAATCTGCCACAAAAACTAGAAAATGACTTACTATTATCTCCTCCTCTAACAGGTAATACAACTGGGCCTAGAGTTGTGATCCTCCCGAGTTAACTTTTGAGTTGTTTTATCAAGACACAGAGAATCTTTGACATTGGTATAGTATCTTGGTATATACCACATACCCTCTCCCAGTAACTACAGCATCTAAGCTCCTACAGACTAAACCCTTACTGACCGCATTGTCATGTATCAGCAGATTCACTGTGAGACAAAAGGAAAACAGCAACTTGTCCTTTTCAAAGAGCGAGCGGCAGATGTTGACATAGAGTGAGTAGGTGAAGTGATCTCTGAGGATCTGAAGCCTAAGGGCAGTCACAGGGAGAGATAGACAAACACAAACAGGATCAGAAGCAGGGGATGCTAAGATTGCTCTACAGACTGCTAGACCTACATTCAAACTATTTCTTTTAGTTCCCACCCAATCGATCAAAAATCTTTACTCCTGGGCCCCCAATGGAGGAGCTAGAGAAAGTACTCAAGGAGCTAAAGGGATCTGCAGCCCTATAGGTGGAACAACATTATGAACTAACCAGTACCCCAGAGCTCTTGTCTCTAGATGCATATGTATCAAAAGATGGCCTAGTGGGCCATCACTGGAAAGAGAGGCCCATTGGAGTTGCAAACTTTATATGCCCAGTACAGGGGAATACAAGGGCCAAAAAGTGGGAGTGGGTGGGTAGGGGAGTGGGGGGGAGGGTATGGGGGACTTTTGGGATAGCATTGGAAATTTAAATGAGGAAAGTACCTAATAAAAAATGTTAAAAAAAATGTTTTACTCCTTGAGCTGCCAGTTTGAGAGCTAGACAAGGTAGAAGCATTTGAATAGAATTGTATTTCCCTGCTGAGTGATGTTTTTCTTTATAGTTTTCATTTACAGAAAACTAATCCATTATAAAAATTACAAACTTTTTAACTATGAAGTATTGCACTAGCGGGCAAAATCTGACCTCTTTACAAAGTAAATACTTAACAGATATTTTATACTATATTAAATGAATAAAACAAATAGCTTATATTAAATTAATGGCAAAGCCTAATGCTATGCTATACTGAACATGAATCCATCAGAGCCAAAAACAAAACAAAAAACTAGTAGATTTGATTAAACTACATTTCTCTTTATGAAACTACATTTCACAGGGAGAAAACAGGGACATATGAATAATTGTGGTAATGCATGTGAGCTATATCCACAATAATTCCCAATGCCAATACAATGCTTCATTCATTTTAATGTAAGTATTTCATGAAATAATCATTGAAATAAAAAATGTAAATTACAGTTATTGCATAGACATAAAAACTATGATTTTAACCTCTGCCAACAAAAAAACACTTGTAGAGAGCTAAAATATAAACATTTGTAGGGACACAGACTAATGGCTCAAACCTTCTAAGCAGATCAATTATCTGAGGGAAAAAGCAACATAGTTTATTAGTGACCAAATTTATACTGATGTTTCTTAATGCAGTAAGGGAAAAAAATATCTACCCATCTGTGACAAGAGTTTAGCTATTTTCATACTACTCTCCTTGGCTTGGACTCATTGTAATTTGTGTTTTGTTGTGCTTTTCATTTTTCCTCTTGTTTATTTCCTTAACTATTTTCTCCCACACCAGCACTGCTATCAGAGAATGACAGCAAAAGGACACATCTTATTTTTAGCTGAGAAACAATGTAGTGAGATAGGAGTCCTTGAAATACAGCTGAGGTTTAGATTTAAAATAAGCATCCTATTCTTCCCAATAACTAATTAAGAAAATGCCTTACAGCCAGATCCAATGAAGGCTTTTTCTCAATTGAGGTTCTCTCGTTTCAGAGAACTCAGTTTGTGTATCAAGTTGACCTAAGTCTAGCCAGCACAGTCACTGAAAAGGTTTGTTGATGTTTTTGTTTCTTTCTCTTTCTCTTACTATGAGAGATCCTTGAGGTGGCTCAAAAGATGTCATGAATGGGATAATCTGACAAGGTAAAACCAGGCACCACTGCCAGGATACACATAGTTTATCGCATGTCTTTGTAAACAGGGTTTCTAGTGCAATTCTAGAAAATGTAGGTTGTAGCTAGGAGGAGAAAGGGTCGTAGGCAGCCATTGGCTGTGCTGCCATTCCTATTCTGCTGGCTCCTGTCCTTCCAGAATACCCACCCCACCCCACGCAACCCCAGCCCACCCCCCAGTTTCCCTATCCTTATCCTTCCAAGCTCAAATTCATTCTCTCACTAGTGATAAGATTAAAATACTATATTTTAATGTTATGCTTCAGTGGAAGTATAAGACTCAAAATTGATTCAGTGTTTTTAGAAAATAATTAATAAATCCAGGGATGTGGGTTCATTACCCACCTCAGTGCTTTTCTGTTCTCGACTGAAAGACACACTCATGGGAAGGGAAGAGCAGGAAGGGCATGGAGATTTCTTTCTTTCTTTCTTCTTCTTCTTTCTCTTTCTTTCTCTTTCCTGAAGGAAGGGGGGAGGGAAGGGAGAAGGGAAGGGAAGGAGAAGGGGAAGGGGGAAGGGGAGGGGGACCTTTCCTTTCCTTTCCTTTCCTTTCCTTTCCTTTCCTTTCCTTTCCTTTCCTTTTCTTTCCTTTCCTTTCCTTTCCTTTCCTTTCCTTTCCTTTCCTTTCCTTTCCTTTCCTTTCCTTTCCTTTCCTTTCCTTTCCTTTCCTTCCTTTCCTTTCCTTTCCTTTCCTTTCCTTTCCTTTCCTTTCCTTTCCTTTCCTTTCCTTTCCTTCTTCCTTTCCTTTCCTTTCCTCTTTCCTTTCCTTTCCTTTCCTTTCCTTTCCTTTCCTTTCCTTTCCTTTCCTTTCCTTTCCTTTCCTTTCCTTTCCTTTCCTTTCCTTTCCTTTCCTTTCCTTTCCTTTCCTTTCCTTTCCTTTCCTTTCCTTTCCTTTCCTTTCCTTTCCTTTCCTTTCCTTTCCTTTCCTTTCCTTTCCTTTCCTTTCCTTTCCTTTCCTTTCCTTTCCTTTCCTTTCCTTTCCTTTCCTTTCCTTTCCTTTCCTTTTTTCCTTTCCTTTTTTTCCTTTTTTTCCTTTCCTTTTTTCCTTTTTCCCTCTTTTCCTTTTTTCCTTTTTCCCTTTTTCCCTTTTTTCCTTTTTCTTCCGTTTTTCTTCCCTTTTTCTTCCCTTTTTCTTCCTTTTTCTTTCTTCCCTTTTTTCTTCCCTTTTTCTTCCCTTTTTCTTCCCTTTTCTTCCCCTTTTCCCCTTTTCCCCCCTCCCCCTTTTCCCCCCTTTCCCCCCTTTCCCCCCCTTTTCCCCTTTTCCCCCTTTTTTTCCCTTTTCCCCTTTCCCCCCTTTTCCCCCCTTTCCCCCTTTTTCCCCCTTTTCCCCTTTTTTTCCCTTTTTCCCCCTTTTTTCCCTTTTTTATCCTTTTTTCCGTTTTTTTCCCTTTTTTCCCCTTTTTTCCCTTTTCCCTTTTTCCCTTTTTTCCCTTTTCCCCTTTTTTCCCCTTTTCCCCTTTTTCCCTTTCTCCCTTTCTCCCTTTTCCTTTTCCTTTCTTTCTTTCTTTCTTTCTTTATATTTTTTTATTAGGTATTTTCCTCATTTACATTTCCAATACTATCCAAAAAGCCCCCATACCCTCCCCCACACTACCCTACCCACCCACTCCCACTTCTTGGCCCTGGCATTCCCCTGTACTAGGGCATATAAAGTTTGCAAGTCCAATGGGACTCTCTTTCCACTGATGGCCAACTAGGCCATCTTTGATACATTTGCATCTAGAGTCAAGAGCTCCAGGTTACTGGTTAGTTCATAATGTTGTTCCACCTATAGGGTTGCAGATCCCTTTAGCACCTTGGGTACTTTCTCTAGAATCTCCACTGGGGGCCCTGTGATCCATCCAATAGCTGACTGTGAGCATCCACTTATGTGTTTGCTAGGCCCCAGCATTGTCTCACAAGAGACAGCTATATCAGGGTCCTTTCAGCAAAATCTTGCTAGTGTATGCAACGGTGTCAACGTTTGGAGGGTGATTATGGGATGAATCCCCGGGTATGGCAGTCTCTAGATGGTCCATCCTTTTGTCTCTGCTCCAAACTTTGTCTCTTAAATCCTTCCATGGGTGTTTTGTTCACAATTCTAAGAAGGGGCAAGGTGTCCACACTTTGGTCTTCGATCTTCTTCAGATTCATGTGTTTTGCAAATTGTAACTTATATCTTGGGTATTCCAAGTTTCTGGGCTAATATCCACTTATCAGTGAGTACATATCATTTGAGTTCTTTTGTGATTGGGTTACCTCACTCAGGATAATGCCATCCAGGTCCAACCATTTGCCTAGAAATTTCATAAATTCATTCTTGTTAATAGCTGAGTAGTACTCCATTGTATAAATGTACCACATAATTTGTATCCATTCCTCTGTTGAGGGGCATCTAGGTTCTTTCCAGCTTCTGGCTATTATAAATAAGGTTGCTATGAACATAGTGGATCATGTGTACTTCTTACTAGTTGGAACATCTTCTGGATATATGCCCAAGAGAGGTATTGCAGGATCCTCTGGTAGTACCATGTCCAATTTTCTGAGGAACTACCAGACTGATTTCCAGAGTGGTTGTACAAGCTTGCAATCCCACCAACAATGGAGGGGTGTTCCTTTTTCTCCACATCCACGCCAGCATCTGTTGTTACTAGAATTTTTGAACTTAGCCATTCTGACTGGTGTGAGATGAAATCTCAGGGTTGTTTTGATTTGCATTTCCCTGATGATTAAGGGTGATGAAGATTTTTTTCAGGTGTTTCTCAGCCATTTGGTATTCCTCAGGTGAGAATTCTTTGTTTAGCTCTGAGCCCCATTTTTTAATGGGGTTATTTGATTTTCTGGAGTCCACCTTCTTGAGTTCTTTATATATATTGGATATTAGTCCCCTATCTAATTTAGGATAGGTAAAGATCCTTTCCCAATCTGTTGGTGGCCTTTTGGTCTTATTGACAGTGTCTTTTGCTTTACAGAAGCTTTGCAATTTTATGAGGTCCCATTTGTCAATTCTTGATCTTACTGCACAAGCCATTGCTGTTCTATTCAGGAATTTTTTTCCCTGTGTCAATATCTTCGAGGCTTTTCCCCACTTTCTCCTCTATAAATTTCAGTGTCTCTGTTTTTATGTGGAGTTCCTTGATCCACTTAGATTTGACCTTAGTACAAGGAGATAGAAATGGATCAATTCGCATTCTTCTACATGTTAATCGCCAGTTGTGCCAGCACCACTTGTTGAAAATGCTGAATTTTTTCCACTGGATGGTTTTAGCTCCCTTGTCGAAGATCAAGTGACCATAGGTGTTTGGGTTCATTTCTGGGTCTTCAATTGTATTCCATTGGTCTACTTGTCTGTTGCTATACTGGAACCATGCCTTTTTTTTTTTTTTTTTTTTAATCACAATTGCTCTGTAGTAAAGCTTTAGGTCCCGCATGGTGATTCCACCAGAGGTTCTTTTATCCTTGAGAAGAGTTTTTGCTATTCTAGGTTTTTTGTTATTCCAAATGAATTTGCAAATAGCCCTTTCCAATTCGTTGAAGAATTGAGTTGGAAAATTGATGGGGATTGCATTGAATCTGTAGATTGCTTTTGGCATAATAGCCATTTTTACAATGTTGACCCTGCCAATCCATGAGAATGGGAAATCTTTCCATTTTCTGAGATCTTCTTTAATTTCTTTCTTCAGAGACTTGAAGTTCTTATCATACAGACCTTTCACTTCCTTAGTTAGAGTCACGCCAAGGTATTTTATATTGTTTGTGACTATTGAGAAGGGTGTTGTTTCTATTATTTCTTTCTCAGCCTGTTTATCCTTTGTGTAGAGATAGGCCATTGACTTGCTTGAGTTAATTTTATATCCAGCTACATCACCAAAAATGTTTGTCAGGTTTAGGAGTTCTCTGGTGGAATTTTTAGGGTCACTTATATATACTATCATATCGTCTGCAAAGAGTGATATTTTGACTTCTTACTTTCCAATGTGTATCCCCTTGATCTCCTTTTATTGTTGAATTGCTCTGGCTAGGACTTCAAGTACAATGTTGAATAAGTACTGAGAAATTGGGCAGCCTTGTCTAGTCCCTGATTTTAGTGGGATTGCTTGCAGTTTCTCACCATGTACTTTGATGTTGGCTACTGGTTTGTTGTAGATTGCTTTTATCATGTTTAGGTATGGGCCTTGAATTCCTGATCTTTCCAAGACTTTTATCATGAATGGGTGTTGGATTTTTCAAATGCTTTCTCCACATCTAACGAGATGATCATGTGGATTTGTCTTTGAGTTTGTTTATATAATGGATTACGTTGATGGATTTCCATATATTAAACCATCCCTGCATCCCTGGAATAAAACTTATTTGGTCAGGATGGATGATTGTTTTCCTGTGTTCTTGAATTCGGTTATCAAGAATTTTATTGAGTATTTTTGCATCAGTATTCATAATGGAAATTGGTTTGAAATTCTCTATCTTTGTTGGATCTTTCTGTGGTTTAGGTATCAGAGTAATTGTGGCTTCATAAAATGAGTTGGGTATAGTACCTTCTACTTCTATTTTGTGGAATAATTTGTGCAGAACTGTTATTAGATCTTCTTTGAAGGTCTGATAGAACTCTGCACTAAACCCATCTGGTCCTGGGCTGTTCTTGGTTGGGAGACTATTAATGACTGCTTCTATTTCTTTAGGGGATATGGGACTGTTTATATCGTTAACTTGATCCTGGTTTAACTTTGATACCTAATATCTGTCTAGAAATTTTTCCATTCCATCCAGGTTTTCCAGTTTTGTTGAGTATAGCCTTTTGTAGAAGGATCTGATGGTATTTGAGATTTCTTCAGGATCTGTTGTTATGTCTGCCTTTTAATTTATGATTTTGTTAATTAGATGCTTTCCCTGTGCTCTCTAGTGAGTCTGGCTAAGGGTTTGTCTATCTTGTTGATTTTCACAAAAAAAAAAAAAAATCTCCTCGTTTGGTTGATTCTTTAAATAGTTCTTCTTGTTTCCACTTGGTTGTTTTCGCCCCTGAGTTTGATTATTTCCTGTCGTCTACCCCTCTTGGATGAATGTGCTTCCTTTTGTTCTAGAGCTTTTAGGTGTGTTGTCAAGCTGCTAGTCTATGATATCTCTAGTTTCTTTTTGGAGGCACTCAGAGATATGAGTTTCCCTCTTAGATATGCTTTCATAGTGTCCCATAAGTTTGGGTATGTTGTGGCTTCATTTTCATTAAACTCTAAAAGGTCTTTAATTTCTTTCTTTATTCCTTCCTTGACCAAGGTATCATTGAGAAGAGTGTTGTCCATTTTCCACGTGAATGTTGGCTTTCCATTATTTATGTTGTTACTGAAGATCAGCCTTAGTCCATGATGGTCTGATAGGATGCATGGGACGATTTCAAAGTTTTTGTATCTGTTGAGTCCTGTTTTGTGACGAATTATATGGTCAATTTTGGAGAAGGTGCCATGAGGTGCTGAGAAGAAGGTATATCCTTTAGTTTTAGGATAAAATGTTCTGTAGATATCTGTTAAGTCCATTTGTTTCATAACTTCTGTTAGTTTCACTGTGTCCCTGTTTAGTTTCTGTTTCCACAATCTGTCCATTGATGAAAGTGGTGTGTTGAAGTCTCCCACTATTATTGTGTGAGCTTCAATATGTGCTTTGAGCTTTCCTAAAGTTTCTTTAATGAATGTGGCTGCCCTTGAATTTTGAGCACAGATATTCAGAATTGAGAGTTCCTCTTGGAGGATTTTACCTTTGATGAGTTTGAAGTGTCCCTCCTTGGCTTTTTTTGATAACTTTGTGTTGGAGGTCGATTTTATTCAATATTAGAATAGCTACTCCAGCTTGTTTCATCAGACCATTTGCTTGGAAAATTGTTTTCCAGCCTTTCTCTCTGAGATAGTGTCTGTCTTTTTCCCTGAGATGGGTTTCCTGTAAGCAGCAGAATGTTGGATCCTGTTTGTGTAGCCAGTCTGTTAGTCTATGTCTTTTTATTGGAAAATTGAGTCGATTTTTATAAAGAGATATTAAGGAAAAGTAATTGTTGCTTCATTTTATCTTTGTTGTTAGAGTTGGCATTCTGTTCTTGTGGCTGTCTTCTTTTTGGTTTGTTGAGGGATTACTTTCTTGCTTTTTCTAGGGAGTGGTTTCCGTCTTTGTATTGTTTTTTTTTTTCTATTATTATCCTTTGAAGGGCTGGATTCGTGGAAAGATAATGTGTGAATTTGATTTTGCTGTGGAATACTTTGGTTTCTCCATCTATGGTAATTGAGAGTTTGACTGGGTATAGTAGCCTGGGCTGGCATTTTTGTTCTCTTAGGGTCTGTATAACATCTGTCCAGGATCTTCTGGCTTTCATAGTCTCTGGTGAAAAATCTGGTGTTATTCTGATAGGCCTGCCTTTATATCTTACTTGACCTTTTTCCCTTACTGCTTTGAATGTTTTCTCTTTATTTAGTGCATTTATTGTTCTGATTATTATGTGTCAGGAGGAATTTCTTTTCTGGTCTAGTCTATGTGGAGTTCTGTAGGCTTCTTGTATGTTTATGGGCATCTCTTTCTTTAGGTTTGGGTAGTTTTCTTCTATAATTTTGTTGAAGATATTTGCAGGCCCTTTAAGTTGAAAATCTTCATTCTCATCTATTCCTATTATTCCTAGGTTTGGTCTTCTCATTGTATCCTGGATATCCTGGATTTTTTTCCATTTTTTTAATAGGTATTTAGCTCATTTACATTTCCAATGCTATACCAAAAGTCCCCCATACCCACCCACCCCCACTCCCTACCCACCCACTCCCACTTTTTGGCCCTGGCATTCCCCTGCACTGGGGCATATAAAGTTTATACAACAATATGAACTAACCAGTACCCCGGAGCTCTTGTCTCTAGCTGCATTTGTATCAAAAGATGGCCACTCTTAAAAGTGATGGCCTATTAGGCAATGTTTTGATACATATGCAGCTAGAGACAAGAGCTCCGGGGTACTGGTTAGTTCATATTGTTGTTCCACCTATAGGGTTGCAGTTCCCTTTAGTTCCTTGGGTGCTTTCTCTAGCTCATACATTGGGGGCCCTGTGATCCATTCAATAGCTGACTGTGAGCATCCACTTCTGTGTTTGCTAGGCCCTGGTATAGTCTCACAAGAGACAGCTATATCTGGGTCCTTTCAGCAAAATCTTGCTAGTGTATGCAATGGTGTCAGCATTTGGAAGCTGATCATGGGATGGATCTCTGGATATGGCAATCACTAGATGGAACATCCTTTCGTCACACTTCCAAATTTTCTCTCTGTAACTCCTTCCATGGGTGTTTTGTTCCCTATTCTAAGAAAAGGCAAAGTGTGCACACTTTGGTCTTCATTCTCTTGAGTTTAATGTGTTTAGCAAATTGTATCTCATATCTTGGGTATCCTAAGTTTCTGGGCTAATATCCACTTATTAGTGAGTACATATTGTGAGAGTTCCTTTATGACTTGGTTACCTCACTCAGGATCATGCCCTCCAGGTCCATGCATTTGCCTAGGAATTTCATAAATTCATTCTTTTTAATAGCTGAGTAGTACTCCATTGTGTAAATGTACCACATTTTCTGTATCCATTCCTCTGTTGTAGGGCATCTGGGTTCTTTCCAGCTTCTGGCTATTATAAATAAGCCTGTTATGAACATAGTGGAGCATGTGTCCTTCTTACCAGTTGGAACATCTTCTGGATATATGCCCAGGAGAGGTATTGCTGGATCCTCCGGTAGTACTATGTCCAATTTTCTGAGGAACCACCAAATTGATTTCCAGAGTGGTTGTACAAGCTTGCAATCCCACCAACAATGGAGGAGTGTTCCTCTTTCTCCACATCCTCGCCAGCATCTGCTGTCGCCTGAATTTTTCATCTTAGCCATTGTGACTGGTGTGAGGTGGAATCTCAGGGTTGTTTTGAGTTGCATTTCCCTGATGATTACGGATGTTGAACATTTTTTCAGGTGTTTCTCTGCCATTTGGTATTCCTCACGTGAGAATTCTTTGTTCAGTTCTGAGCCCCATTTTTTAATAGGGTTATTTGATTTTCTGGAGTCCACCTTCTTGAGTTCTTTATATATATTGGATATTAGTCCCCTATCTGATTTAGGATAGGTAAAGATCCTTTCCCAATCTGTTGGTGGTCTTTTTGTCTTATTGACAGTGTCTTTTGCCTTGCAGAAGCTTTGCAATTTTATGAGGTCCCATTTATCGATTCTCGATCTTACAGCACAAGCCATTGCTGTTCAATTCAGGAATTTTTCCCCTGTACACATATCTTCGAGGCTTTTCCCTATTTTCTCCTTTATAAGTTTTAGTGTCTCTGGTTTTATGTGGAGTTCCTTAATCCACTTAGATTTGACCTCAGTACAAGGAGATAGAAATGGATCAATTCTCAATCTTCTACATGATAACAGCCAGTTGTGGCAGCACCATTTGTTGAAAATGCTGTCTTTTTTCCACTGGATGGTTTTTGCTCCCTTGTCAAAGATCAAGTGACCATAGGTGTGTGGGTTCATCTCTTGGTTCTTCAATTCTGTTCCATTGGTCTAGTTGTCTGTCACTATACCAGTACCATGCAGTTTTTATCACAATTGCTCTGTAGTACAGCTTTAGGTCGGGCATGGTGATTCCACCAGAGGTTCTTTTATCCTTGAGAAGAGTTTTTGCTATTCTAGGTTTTTTGTTATTCCAGATGAATCTGCTGATTGCCCTTTCTAATTCATTGAAGAATTGAGTTGGAATTTTGATGGGGATTGCATTGAATCTGTAGATTGCTTTTGTCAAGAGAGCTATTTTTACTATATTGATCCTGCCAATCCATGAGCATGGGAGATCTTTCCATCTTCTGAGATCTTCTTTAATTTATTTCTTCAGAGACATGAAGTTCTTATCATACAGATCTTTCACTTCCTTAGTTCGAGTCACGCCTAGGTATTTTATATTTTTTGTGGCTATTGAGAAGGGTGTTGTTTCCCTAATTTCTTTCTCAGCCTGTTTGTCCTTTGTGTAGAGAAAGGTCATTGACTTGTTTGAGTTAATTTTATATCCAGCTACTTCACTGAAGCTGTTTATCAGGCTTAGGTGTTCTCTGGTGGAATTTTTAGGGTCACTCATATATCCTATTATATCATCTGCAAAAAGTGATATTTTGACTTCTTCCTTTCCAATTTGTATCCCCTTGATCTCCTTTTGTTGTCTAATTGCTCTGGCTAGCACTTCAAGTACAATGTTGAATAGGTAGGGAGACAGTGGAGAGCCTTGTCTAGTCCCTCATTTTAGTGGGATTGCTTCAAGCTCTTCACCATTTACTTTGATGCTGGCTACTGGTGTGTTCTAGATTGCTTTTATCATGTTTAGGTATGGGCCTTGCTGATGTTTCCAAGACTTTTTTCATGAATGGGTATTGGATTTTGTCAAATGCTTACTCAGAATCTAATGAGATGACCATGTGGTTTTTGTCTTTGAGTTTGTTTATATACTGGATTACGTTGATGGATTTCCATATATTGAACCATCCCTGCATCCCTGGGATGAAACCTACTTGGTCAGGATAGATGATTGTTTTTATGTGTTCTTGGATTTGGTTAGCGAGAACTTTATTGAGGATTTTTGCATCAGTATTCATAAGGGATATTGGTCTGAAGTTCTCTATCTTTGTGGGGTCTTTTTGTGGTTTAGGTATCAGAGTAATTGTGGCTTCATAGAATGAGTTGGGTAGAGTACCTTTTGTTTCTATTTTGTGCAATCGTTTGTGAAGAACTGGGATTAGATCTTCTTTGAAGGTCTGATAGAACTCTGCAGTAAACCTATATGGTCCTGTGCTTTTTTGGTTGGGAGACTATTAATGACTGCTTCTATTTCTTTAGGGGATATAGGGCTGTTTTGATCATTAACCTGATCTTGATTCAACTTTGGTACCTGGTATCTGCCTAGAAACTTCTCCATTTCATCCAGGTTCTCCTGTTTTGTTGAGTATAGACTTTTGTAGAAGGATCTGATGGTGTTTTGGATGTCTTCAGGATCTGTTGTTATGTCTCCCTTTTCATTTCTAATTTTGGTAATTAGAATGTTTTCCCTGTGCCCTCAAGTGAGTCTGGCTAAGGGTTTATCTATCTTGTTGATTTTCTCAAAGAACCAGCTCCTCAATTGGTTGATTCTTTGAATAGTTCTTCTTGTTTCCACTTGGTTGTTTTCGTCCCTGAGTTTGATTATTTCCTGCAGTCTACTCCTCTTGGGTGAATTCGCTTCCTTTTTTTCTAGAGCTTTTAGATGTGTTGTCAAGCTGTTAATGTGTGCTCTCTCTGGTTTCTTTTTGGAGGCACTCAGAGCTATGAGTTTTCCTCTTAGAAATGCTTTCATTGTGTTCCATAAGTTTGGGTATGTTGTGGCTTCATTTTCATTGAACTCTACGAAGTCCTTAATTTCTTTCTTTATTCCTTCCTTGACCAAGGTATCATTGAGAAGAGTGTTGTTCAGTTTCCACGTGAATGTTGGCTTTCTATCATTTATTTTGTTACTGAAACCAGCCTTAGTCCATGGTGATTTGATAGGATGCATGGGACAATTTCAATATTTTTGTATCTGTTGAGGCCTGTTTTGTGACCAATTATGTGGTCAATTTTGGAGAAGGTACTATGAGGTGCTGAAAATAAGATATATCCTTTTGTTTTAGGATAAATGTTCTGTAGATGACTGTCAGATCCATTTGTTTCATATCTTCTGTTAGTTTCACTGTGTCTCTGTTTAGATTTTGTTTCCATGATCTGTCCACTGGTGAAAGTGGTGTGTTGAAGTCTCCCACTATTATTTGTGTGAGGTGCAATGTGTGCTTTGAGCTTTTCTAAAGTTTCTGTAATGAATATGGCTGCCCTTGTATTTGGAGCATAGATATTCAGAATTGATAGTTCCTCTTGGAGCATTTTACCTTTCATGAGAATGAAGTGCCCCTCCTTGTCTTTTTTGATGACTTTGGGTTGGAAGTCAATCTTATCAGATATTAGAATGGCTACTCCAGCTTGTTTCTTCATACCATTTGCTTGGAAAATTGTTTTCCAGCCTTTCCTTCTGAGGTTGTGTCTATCTTTTTCTCTGAGATGAGTATCCTGTAAACAGAAAAATGTTGGGTCTTGTTTGTGTAGCCAGTTTGTTAGACTATGTCTTTTTATTGGGGAGTTGAGACCATTGATATTAAGAGATATTAAGGAAAAGTAATTGTTGGTTCATGTTATTTTTGTTGTTAAAGTTGGCATTCTGTTCTTGTGGCTGTCTTCTTTTAGGTTTGTTGAGGGATTACCTTCTTGTTTTTTCTAGGGTGAGGTTCCCATCCTTGCCTTGTTTTTTTTTCTGTTATTATCCTTAGAAGGGCTGGATTCGTGGAAAGATAATGTGTGAATTTGGTTTTGTTGTGGAATACTTTGGTTTCTCCTTCTATGGTAAGTGAGAGTTTGGCTGGGTATAGTAGCCTTGGCTGGAATTTGTGTTCTCTTGGTGTCTGTATAACATCTGTCCAGGCTCTTCTGGCTTTCATAGTCTCTGGTGAAAAATCTGGTGTAATTCTGATAGGCTTGCTTCTATAAGTTACTTGACCCTTTTCCCTTAATGCTTTTAGTATTCTATCTTTATTTAGTGCATATGTTGTCCTGATTATTATGTGTCAGGAGGAATTTCTTTTCTGGTCCAGTCTATTTGGAGTTCTGTAGGTTTCTTGTATGTTCATGGGCATCTCTTTCTTTAGATTTGGGAAGTTTTCTTCTATAATTTTGTTGAAGATATTTGCTGGTCCTTTGAGTTGAAAATCTTCATTCTCATCCACTCCTATTATCCGTAGGTTTGGTCTTCTCATTGTGTCCTGGATTTCCTGGATGTTTTGACTTAGGATCTTTTTGCATTTCACATTTTCTTTGATTGTTGTGCCGACGTTCTCTATGGAATCTTCTGCACCTGAGATTCTCTCTTCTATCTCTTGTATTCTGTTGCTGATGCTCACATCTATGGTTCCAGATTTCTTTCCTAGGGTTTCTATCTCCAGTGTTGCCTCACTTTGAGTTTTCTTTATTGTGTATACTTCCCTTTTTAGGTCTAGTATGGTTTTGTTCATTTCCATCACCTGTTTGGATGTGTTTTTCTGTTTTTCTGTAAGGACTTCTACCTGTTTGGTTGTGTTTTCCTGTTTTTCGTTAAGGACTTGTAACTCTTTAGCAGTGTTCTCCTGTATTTCTTTAAGTGAGTTATTAAAGTCTTTCTTGATGTCCTCTACCATCATCATGAGATATGCTTTTAAATCCGGGTCTGACTTTTCGGGTGTGTTGGGGTGCCTTGGACTGGGCGAAGTGGGAGTGCTGGGTTCTGATGATGGTGAGTGGTCTTGGTTTCTGTTAGTAAGATTATTATGTTTACCTTTCGCCATCTGGTAATGTCTGGAGTTAGTGTTGTCTCTGTTTAGAGATTGTTCTTCTGGTGATTCTGTTAGCCTCTATCAGCAGACCTTGGAGACAGGCTCTCTCCTCTGAGTTTCAGTGGTCAGAGCACTCTCTGCAGGCAAGCTCTCCTGTTACAGGGAAGGTTCACAGATATCTGGTGTTTGGACCTCTTCCTGGCCAAAGATGAAGGCCCAAAACAGGACCTTTCCCAGAAGATATGTTGCTTTGGCAGGTCACAGAAGCTGTCAGCTTCTGTGGTGAACACTCTCACCTGTGCAGACTAAGTTCCTAAGTTCGGCGGAGTCCTGGAACCAAGATGGCGCCCGCTGCTTCTGAGGCAGAGGGCTTCCAAGCCAAGTGGACACCTGTCCTAAGGCCGGGAGGGTGGCCGGCCATCTGCGGCCCGAATAGGGTGCTGCCTCAGTGGCTCTGTGACTCCTGCCTGTCCCATAAGATGTCAGCTTCTATGGTGCACACTCTCATGTGCAGACTAAGTTCGTAAGTTCGTCGAAGTCACGGAACCAAGATGGCGCCCGCCGCTCCTGAGGTAGAGGGCTCCTGATCCGGAGAGGCACCTGTCCTCTGTCCTAGAGAGTGGTTGGATGTCTGTGGCCTGAAAAGGGTGCTGCCTCAGAGGCTCTGTGGCTCCCGCCTGTCCCAGAAGCTGTCAGCTTCTGTGGTGCACAATCTCACCTGTGCAGACTAAGCTCCTAAGTTCAGCTGAGTCCCAGAACCAAGTTGGCGCCCGCTGCTCCTGAGGCAGAGGGCTTCCGAGCCAGGGAGACACCTGTCCTCTGGCCGGGAGGGTGGCAGGATGTCTGCGACCCGAAAAGGGTACTGCCTCAGCGGCATTGTGGCTCCCGCCTGTCCGAGAAGCTGTCTGATTCTGTGGTGCACACTCTCACCTGTGCAGACTAAGTTCCTAAGTTCAGCGGAGTCCCGGAACCAAGATGGTGCCCACTGCTCCTCTTCCTGGATGTTTTGAGTTAGGATCTTTTTGCATTTTGTATTTTCTTTGATTGTTGTGCCGATGTTCTCTATGGAATCTTCTGCACCTGAGATTCTCTCTTCCATCTCTTGTATCTGTTGCTGATGCTTGCATCTATGGTTCCAGATTTCTTTCCTAGGTTTTCTATCTCCTGCTTTGCCTCACTTTGGGTTTTCTTAATTGTGTCTACTTCCCTTTTTAGGTCTTCGATGGTTTTATTCAATTCCATCACCGGTTTGGTCATGTTTTCCTGCAATTCTTTAAGGGATTTTTGTGCCTCCTATTTAAGGTCTTCAACCTGTTTAGCAGTGTTCCCCTGTATTTCTTTTTTTTTTTTAAGAATTATTTTTTTTATTAGGTATTTTCCTCATTTACATTTCCGATGCTATCCAAAAGGTCCCCAATACACTCCCCCCCACTCCCCTACCCACCCACTCCAACTTTTTTGCCCTGGTGTTTCCCTGTACTGGGGCATATAAAGTTTGCAATTCCAATGGTCCTCTCTTTCCAATGACGGCCCACTGGGTCATCTTTAGATACATATGCAGCTAGAGTCATGAGCTCTGGGGTATTGGTTAGTTCATAATGTTGTTCCACCTATAGGGTTGCAGATCCCTTTAGCTCCTTGGGTACTTTCTCTAGCTCCTCCATTGGGAGCCCGGTGATCCATCCAATAGCTGACTGTGAGCATCCACTACTGTGTTTGCTAGGCCCCGGCATTGTCTCACAAGAGACAGCTATATCTGGGTCCTTTCAGCAAAATCTTGCTAGTGTATGCAATGGTGTCAGCGTTTAGAAGCTGGATATGGCAGTCTTTATATGGTCCATCCTTTGTCACAGCTCCAAACTTTATCTCTGTAACTCTTTTCATGGGTGTTTTGTTCCCAATTCTAAGAAGGGGCACAGTATCGACACTTTGGTCTTCATTCTTCTTGAGTTTCATGCATTTAAAAAATTGTATCTTATATCTTGGGTATCCAAAGTTTTTGGGCTAATATCCACTTAACAGTGAGTACATATTGTGTGAGTTCCTTTGTGATTGTGTTACCTCACTCAGGATGATGCCCTCCAGGTCCATACATTTGCTTAGGAATTTCATAAATTCATTCTTTTTAATAGCTGAGTAGTACTCCATTGTGTAAATGTACCACATTTTCTGTATCCATTCCTCTGTTGAGGGGCATCTAGG
The DNA here is from genome assembly GCF_978045245.1 of Mus caroli. Classification (NCBI taxonomy): domain Eukaryota; kingdom Metazoa; phylum Chordata; class Mammalia; order Rodentia; family Muridae; genus Mus; species Mus caroli. The sequence continues at coordinate 50,289,095 of NW_028227256.1, forward strand.
TTCTTTCCAGCTTCTGGCTATTATAAATAAGCCTGTTATGAACATAGTGGAGCATGTGTCCTTCTTACCAGTTGGAACATCTTCTGAATATATGCCCAGGAGAGGTATTGCTGGATCCTCTGGTAGTACTATGTCCAATTTTCTGAGGAACCACCAAATTGATTTCCAGAGTGGTTGTACAAGCTTGCAATCCCACCAACAATGGAGGAGTGTTCCTTTTTCTCCACATCCTTGCCAGCATCTGGTGTCACCTGTATTTTTGATCTTAGCCATTCTGACTGGTGTGAGATGGAATCTCAGGGTTGTTTTGATTTGCATTTCCCTGATGATTAAGGAGGTTGAACATTTTTTTAGGTGTTTCTCTGCCATTTGGTATTCCTCACGTGAGAATTCTTTGTTTAGTTCTGAGCCCCATTTTTTAATGGGGTTATTTGATTTTCTGGAGTCCACCTTCTTGAGTTCTTTATATATATTGGATATTAGTCCCCTATCTGATTTAGGATAGGTAAAGATCCTTTCCCAATCTGTTGGTGGTCTTTTTGTCTTATTGACAGTGTCTTTTGCCTTGCAGAAGCTTTGCAACTTTATGAGGTCCCATTTATCGATTCTCGATCTTACAGCACAAGCCATTGCTGTTCAATTCAGGAATTTTTCCCCTGTAAACATATCTTCGAGGCTTTTCGAAGATATGTTTTAATTCCCTTGTTGAAGATCAAGTGACCATAGGTGTGTGGGTTCATCTCAGGGTCTTCAATTCTGTTCCATTGGTCTACTTGTCTGTCACTATACCAGTACCATGCAGTTTTTATCACAATTGCTCTGTAGTACAGCTTTAGGTCAGGCATGGTGATTCCACCAGAGATTCTTTTATCTTTGAGAAGTGTTTTTGCTATCCTACGTTTTTTGTTGTTCCAGATGAATTTGCAGATTTCCCTTCCTAATTCCTTGAAGAATTGAGTGGGAATTTTGATGGGGATTGGATGGAATCTGTAGATTGCTTTTGGCAAGATAGCCATTTTTACAATGTTGATCTTGCCATTCCATGACCATGGGAGATCTATCCATCTTCTGAAATCTTCTTTAATTTCTTTCTTCAGAGACTTGAATTTCTTGTCATACAGATCTTTCATTTCCTTAGAGTCATGCCAAGGTATTTTATATTGTTTGTGACTGTTGAGAAGGGTGTTGTTTCCCTAATTTCTTTCTCAGCCTGTTTATCCTTTGTGTAGAGAAAGGCCATTGAATTGCTTGAGTTAATTTTATATCCAGCTACTTCATTCAAGCTGTTTATCAGGCATAGGAGTTCTCTGGTGGAATTTTTAGGGTCACTTATATATACTATCATATCATCTGCAAAAAGCGATATTTTGACTTCTTCTTTTCCTATTTGTATCCCCTTGATCTCCTTTTGTTGTCTAATTGCTCTGGCTAGGACTTCAAGTACAATGTTGAATAGGTAGGGAGAGAGAGGACAGCCTTGTCTAGTCCCTGATTTTAGTGGGATTTTTTTCAGCTTCTCACCATTTACTTTGATGTTGGCTACTGGTTTGCTGTAGATTGCTTTTATCATGTTTAGGTATGGGCCTTGAATTCCTGATCTTTCCAAGACTTTTATCTTGAATGGGTGTTGGATTTTGTCAAATGCTTTCTCAGCATCTAAGGAGATTATCATGTGGTTTTGTCTTTGAGTTTGTTTATATACTGGATTATGTTGATGGATTTCTGTATATTCAACCATCCTTGCATCCCTGGGATGAAACCTACTTGGTCAGGATGGATGATTGTTTAGATGTGTTCTTGGATTCGGTTAGCGAGAATTTTATTGAGGATTTTTGCATCGATATTTATAAGGGAAATTGGTCTGAGGTTCTCTATCTTTGTGGGGTCTTTTTGTGGTTTAGGTATCAGAGTAATTGTGGCTTCATAGAATGAGTTGGGTAGAGTACCTTCTGTTTCTATTTTGTGGAATAGTTTGTGAAGAACTGGGATTAGATCTTCTTTGAAGGTCTGATAGAACTCTGCACTAAACCTATCTGGTTCTGGACTTTTTTTTTGGTTGGGAGACTATTAATGACTGCTTCTATTTCTTTAGGGGATATGGGACTGTTTAGATCATTAACCTTATCTTGATTTAAATTTGGTACCTGGTATCTGTCTAGAAACTTGTCCATTTAATCCAGGTTCTCCTGTTTTATTGAGTATAGCCTTTTGTAGAAGGATCTGATGGTGTTTTGGATTTCTTCAGGATCTGTTGTTATGTTTCCATTTTCATTTCTGATTTTGTTAATTAGAATACTTTTCCTTTGCCCTCAAGTGAGTCTGGCTAAGGGTTTATCTATCTTGTTGATTTTCTCAAAGAACCAGCTCCTCAATTGGTTGATTCTTTGAATCTAGGGCCCAAACAGGGCACTGCCTCAAAGGCTCTGTGGCTCCTGCCTGTCCCACTAGCTCTCAGGTTCTGTGGTGCACACTCTCACCTGTGCAGACTAAGTACCTAAGTTCCGTGGAGTCCTGGAACCAAGATGGCTTCCTCTGCTCCTGAGGCAAAGAGCTCTTTAGCCAGGCGGACACCTGTCCTCTAGCCGGGAGGGTGGCCGGATGTCTGGAATCTGAAAAGGGTGCTGCCTTAGAGGCTCTGTGGCTCCCACCTATCCCAGAAGCTGTCAGCTTCTGTTGTGCACACTCTCACCTCTGCAGACTAAGTTCAGCGGAGTCCTGGAACCAAGATGGCTCCCGCTGATCCTGAGGCAAAGGGCTCCCAGGCCGGGCGGAGACCTGTCCTCTGGCCGGGAAGGTGGCGGGATCACCTGAAGTCTTAAGATCCCGTGGCTGGTGATGTGAGTAGCTGGCGGGTGTCAGCCGACTCTGCGCCCTAGCTACCCTGGTTCTGGTCGGACCGGAAGAGGGTTGTGTCCCTACTCGGGCTGGGTTTTCTCTCCTGTATTTCTTTAAGTGAGTTATTAAAGTCCTTCCTGGTGTCGTCTACCACCATCATGAGATATGCTTTTAAATCATGGACTATCTTTTTGGGTGTCCAGGACTGGGTGGTGTGGGAGTGCTGCATTCTGATGATGGTGAGTGGTCTTGGTTTCTGTTAGTAAGATTCTTATGTTTGCCTTTCGCCATCTGGTAATCTCTGGAGTTAGTTGTTATAGTTGTCTCTGGTTAGAGCTTGTTCCTCAGGTGATTATGTTAGCCTCTATCAGCAGACATGGGAGACTAGCTCTCTCCTGAGTTTCAGTGTTCAGAGTACTCTCTGTGGGCAAGCTTTCCTCTTGCAGGGAAGGTGCCCAGATATCTGGTGTTCGAACCTGCCTCCTGGCAAAGTTTTGATCCACTCACAGAGGTCTTAAGATCCCGTGGAGGGTCCTGTGTGTACCTTGCAGGTGTCTGCAGACTCTGTGCCCAAGGTACTCCAGTGCTGGCGTGGACCGGAAGGGACTTGTGCCCCTTGTGATCAGGCTGGGTTTTCTGCTTTCCTAATTAATGCAGTCTCAGGTCCAGTGTGATTGGATTGGAGCAGCAGCTGTGTTCCACTCACCAGAGGTCTTAAGATCCCATTGTGGGTCCTGTGGGTACCTTGTGGGTGTCAGCAGACTCTGCACCCAAGCTACCCTGGTGCTGTCGGGGACCAGAAGGGCGACCGCCTTTATTTTAATAGGCCTTAAACAACTCAATAGTTGGGCCATTGCCTAACCTCCATGGGGTTAATCCCGAGTTATTACTTACTAATTCTATGTTCTATGTTGGCTGCTCTGGGCCCAGTTGAGCAGGCCTCTTGGCGAGGGTCTCCAAGCTCCTTCACATGGCTGCTATGCCTATCTGTCTTGCATTCTTCTTGGGCAACCTGTCTCTCCTCTCCTCCACACCCTTCCCACATGGTGGATTTCCCCCTGCTGCCAAGCCTGGGAAATCCTAAAATCTTTTCTCTGTCTGTGCTCCCCAGCTATTGGCTGTTGGCATTTTTATTTACTGATCAGAGTCAACTGGGGGCAGGTTCCCAGAATTTACATGTAGACCTTCTTGTGTTTACAGGTTTTTTTTTTGGGGGGGGCATATTTAGCATTTGTAATATAAGCAGCTACAAATGTTGGTAAGTGGTATAATGATATGAGACAATTCAAGTTTCTCTAGTGGAGTTTTATATTTAAATAAACTTATAGGAACTGGACTTAAATGAGGAAGACAGTTAACAGTGCAGATATTTGTACTTATTTTAACAGTATTCATAATACTTACAAGTCTTACCAAATTATTTCCACAATATGGTCTATTGAATAGCTTCTAAAAACTATGTTTATAGAGGAATATTGATAGAAGTAACTCTGTTACACATATGCTTGCACATGTGTATACATTTACATATGTATATTTCATTTTTAAAAAGTTGCAGTTTGACCCCTTTAATAAAACAATACCCTACTTGGATCGTTTTTCTGCATTTCCTGTTTTTGTTTGCTTGTTTTTGTTTTTTACTACAGTTATTTTAGTATTTCCTACATGAACACTAATTCATCAACTTCAATAAATAACACTTTATTATGGCAATTTCACAGTGTCTGACACAATGTTCATGATATATTATTCTTGGTGTCACACTTAAATGAAGCTCAACCATCAAAAGGAGTCTATCGGTATACTTGAGTAAGAGGAACAAGAAGGAATACTAGAGTAATAACCATCTTTAGTAGGCAGGCTTGTGTGAGCAGTCCCATGCTTCCTGTACTTTGGGGGATAGCTGAGTCTAATAGCTGTTAAACTCCCACTAATACCATGTTTATCAATAACTGGGAGATCACAAATCATTTCTACAAGAATTTGTTCTCTCTTTAATCTTTGACCAGCAGTTAGCTTTTCAATTGGAACTCTTATTTTGCTGGGGGGGGGGGAGGGAGGATGATGAAAAGTGCTGTCTAGAAGGTTCTTGGTATAACAAGAGCATACACACGAATGGTTGCCCCATCAGTTGCATCCCATTCGATCCACCACAAGTGTGCGTGAATCGGCACCAACAGCCATGCATGGAGATACTCGCAGGCAGCACACATCCACTGTGGCCCTAGACTGGAAGCCCATATTCCCAACAGCAGAAGGGAACAATTGTTTTAGGTTCAGTTTCAGGCCAAACAAATGTTTAAAAAGTAAGTGGAAGGGCTTCTTTCTCCTGTTGAAAATAAAGGGAGAGTCCACCCCTTACCCCTCTTTTCTTAGAGCCCCAAATTAAGGAACTTAAAGTTTTCTAAGTATTTTATACTCTCTGATGCTCTTAAACTCTTATTTTATTTTCATTGATGTGTGTGTGTGTGTGTTAGGTGTGGGTGCACACATGCCACAGTGCACCTGTGGAGGACAGAGGATGACTTTCAGGAGTCGCTTCTCCTTTCACCATGGGTCTGGGGATGGAACTCATGCCAGGATTGCAAGGCAAGTGTTGTCACCTACTGAATGTATATTATAGAGAAATGTATATTACTTAGAATATATAATATTTAGAAATGTATATTCTTTAAAAAATCACTTCAAAACACAGTCAGGACCTGCTTTAAGACCCAGGAATATCTCAAATGTCTGCCAACATCCTGGAAGCCATTGCTTTGAAGCATAAACCCAGTGCCTGTGGAAGAACAGTTGCCCTGACTTCACCAGGCTCCTTGCTTTATGGTTCAAAGTCATCTCCTCCTATGGAGGTGTAAAAATTTTGTGTTTCCTCTTACTAAAGTTAATTTGCTAACACAGATGGTCCCCTCCATTAGCAGGCAGAGTGAGGATGAACTACAGAGTGAGGGTGCTAGCTACACAGGCATGCTTCCTTGTAAAAACTCATTTCTGCACATTTGTGTTAGCACAATGCTATCTTCAAGGAAAATTTTAATTTTATCTTCCCTATTAGTCTTTTTGTACTTCACATTTACAGTAGTCACACGTACGGTTTTCAGTGCTTACAGATAAAGGATTTTAACTTCAAATAAAAAGCTGTGTTTGTTTTCTACATTTTAATCCAAATCATATATTAAGATAAAGGGGATTTGCTTTTCTTTAATTTCAAGAGCTTTGTTACTGGTATGAAAAACAAACAAACAGACAAACAAAAAAACCAGCTTGGATGAGTCTAATTTGGTACAGAAAAAAAAAAAAAGAATCCTTCGAAGAATGGAGTCATTTTAACTTTTCAATCCTGAACCAAAAAACCTGCACAGCAGGGGTGGTAGAGCAATTCTCTTCTCATAGTCTCCAGAGAACAGCTAGACTTTAAATCTACATAGATGATAACATTGTGGTGGCTATTGGTTTGGTTTTTTTTTTTTTTTTTTTAATTTTTTTTTGGGAGGGGTATGTTTTGTTTGGTTTAGTTTGTTGTTTTTCTTTTCTTTCCTGTTTATTTCATTGTGTAGCCCTGGCTGTCCTGGAACTGTGCTGTGTAGACCAGGCTAACCTCAAATTCACAGAGCTCTACCTGCCTCTGCTCTGTGTAGCCACTGCCCATTTGGCTACTGTGCTGAACAAGGTTGAGATTAAGAACTGTACCTAAAAGGAACATGGTGAGACACAGAGGTGACTCAGCAGGTAAAATACCCTTGCCACATAAGCCTGAGGACCTGAGTTCAAATCTCTAGAGGCTACAGAGAGCTTGAGTGTGGTGGTGAATGATTATAAAATGGGAGGCTGAGACAGGGAAAGCCCTCTGATACCCCAGATCAGCTACCCTGGAGTACACAGCCCTGAACAACCAGTGAGTCCTGGCCTTTAACAAGAACCAGCTCCTGAGGTTGTCCCATAATCCCGATGTGTGTGCTGTGACATGCAAGTGTGCAGCACATACTCACACATGCATTCACACACGCACACTCATACGGTGATCAAAATAAATAAAGATCCTGTCCCAGAATTTCAAATCCAGTGCAGAAAACAGATGTGTGTGCCTAATTAACTGGAAACATATGGATTTTTTTTAAGAGATCACCTACAATTTTGTTTTTCTTCAGTAATCCTCAATAACTTGAAAACTTCAAGGACTAGAAACAAACACTAAAAATTAGAAACAAAGGCCAAGCTGAAAACTTCTCTCACTAACAAGTCAAATGAAGTCTTTCCTCTAGTTGGCTTAAGCTTAAACAAGATCTTAGTGCTTGGTTTCTGATCCCAAAAGACAAGCGACTGTGGTGCCTATTTTACATATCTAAGCAGATCTGGCCTCCAGGTTCTCCCAGCATCCCTCAGTCACTACCTGGCATAACTTGCCTCCAACCTTGAACTTTCCAGCCCAGGGGCGGGGCTGCCCTTCCCCCAGAAAATCTTCTTTATAATCCAGACCTTTTGTTTTCTTGCTCTTCCTTTCCTCTTCTTTCTCTGCACAAGTGCCCCTTTCTCTATTTCTCCCTCTCCTACCCACTCCCCCTTCCCGGCTTCCTTGGTCCTTAGTCCTTGGGCCAGGGAACTCACCACCAGAGAGCAGCTTCCCAATAAACCTGCCTTTAATATGACATAATCTGGCTTGAATTGACTCATTTCACTCGTGGCTGAGAAATAACATCACTTAATGCTTTTGCTTTTTATATACTATTCAATAGTAAATAATATGTTTTCTATAGATAATCATAAAAATAAGTTGTGTGATTTTCAAAAAATAATCAATATCAGATTTTTGCTTTTGCCCTGGTATCTGGCAGAGTTTCAATGTGGTAAACCCAAATGTAAAACTATAGTTTCAGAGATGGCTGAGAGAGTGTCTGCTTATCATTGGAGCACAAAACTCCTCTCTCCATCCCCACAGTCAATAGGAGATTCTGCAAATGGGGAACAAAGCTAACTGCTTCCTTCTTCTAGAATTATATTACAGTCCTACTGAAAGGTTCAGTGTTGGTTCAGGATATCCCAAGACCAAGTTGTCAGCACAAAGGAGATTTGCCCCAGAGAGACAATGAGCAGGGAATAAGGGACAAACAGAAGCAATAGAAGAGAAGGGAAATAAAAAATAGAGGGGGGAAATAAAAGAGAGAGGGAAGGGCTATTTGTCCTACAAGAGATGGGGAGGGCAAAGGACTGCCTCTGGACAAAGAGGAGACAGAAGCAGCACATAGGAAAATGTTGATTTATAAAGATAAAGGGGAAAACCCGGTGTTTCCTATCTAATTTTAATTGGGCGTTTAATCAGGTGAGCCAGAGTGGGCTTTTGATTTCTGGACTTCAATACTTTGACAGCTGAACCTTGATAGCCTCAGGAAGAGGAAGTGGCCACGTAAGGGAATAGACCTCTGGTGGCTAGCTTTAAGAATGTAATCTAAGGGATTTTAGCAAGGCAGAGAGGGGAAGGGAGAGAAGGGCAAGGCCTGCCAGAGCCACATTTGCCATGTTTGAGATGGCTAGAGTCCCTTCACCTACATCTCTGTAAACCATTATTTCCCAGCTAAAGCTTCACACATCTGTTCTATTTCTGGGAAAATGATGAGTCAAGCTCCCTTAAGCTTCATGGCTGTGACATTCATGCCATCCTGAAATCATAATCAAAACCATCATTTTCCCTAGTGTAAGATTAGCATTCCCTTTACATACCTTTTTAATAAGATGTCTGATTTCTCCGAATTCTCAATGGACAGGATGAACAGGTTAATAAACCAGGTCAGAGAATACTGGTACATGGGCTCAATGTTGGCTAGATCAGCGATGGAGAAGAACAGGATGGAAGAATGGATAGCAATGGGCCGATAGCCCATGCGGGTAATGTCAATCTTTTTCTCTGTCTCCTCAGCCACTTCCTGCTTCTGAGAAATCTCATTAGCCAAAGACTTGGAGGAAGATAATATTTTAATTGCAGTCTCATCTTCTAATATATTGCCTTCTGATAATGAGAGAACTTCTAAAATCTTGTCTTCTATTTCCTTTAACTGCCTAGAATGAAGTACAGCTTTCTCAGAAAAGAAATGGTTTAAAAATCACTTGAAATATGCAGTCTTTTCTAAGAAACAGAGACCTTGTAACCGAAAGAAATGTGTCATGCCATGACAATTATCTGAAAAAGGGATGCTGTGAGATTAATTTCTTATCTTGTGAAATGTCACTGAGACATGGTCTTCCTGCTCAGCTCCCTTAATGATCACTCGTGTGACACCCCGAGAAATGGAGCAAGCCAGTCTCCTCTGCCACCCAGTACCTTGGCTCAGATGGAACTCAAGGTACCACTCCATTTACTTCCAGAATTTTTACATGATTTAGAGAGTTTAATGCTACATAGATATTATGCCCCAAAGAAAACAAATCACTTTGGTTGCACAGTGAACCAAGACACTTCCGTGCAGCACCTTTGTTGATGAACAGAAGACCTGTGCCCATGTCTGTGGTAAGCCTCTGTGTTCTTCCCGAGTCTAAGAAAAAGACTCAGCAATGCAGTTTTCTGAGTTAATGCAGAGGCTCTGTAGGCCCTGAATTAAAAACTTTTCCACTTGGGGGAGGAACTGGAGAGATAGCTCAGCAGTTAAGAGTACATTGCTCTTCCAGGACTTGGGTTCAAATCCCAGCACCCATACCAGGCAGTTCACAACTGTCTGCAACTCCATTTCCAGTGGTTCCTCTGCCATCCTCATGCTTTTCTGGCCTCTAGACACACACACACACACACACACACACACACACACACATATATATATATATATATATATATATATATATATATACATATACATATATATGTATATATATACACACACACATATATATGTATATATGTGTATATATGTTATATAATTTAACTAAATAGATGCTAAATATACTTTACTATAACCACAAAATAAATCTTCATTCTGCACTTCAAACCTTTTGTTGTCAGCTCCTTGTAGTATCAAGGCTTGCTTTTCTTCTTCGAGGTCTGGCCTTTCCCGTGCCACTACGATTCCCAAAAGCTGATCCTGCATTCCCTCAGGAGTTATCATGAAGTTTAACAATGTCACCTATAAGTGAAAGAATGTATTTTGAAAATGCATTGTTTTTTCCACTAAGAAACCTTCTCTGTGTGTGATTCAAGGTTCCATTCATTGAACACATATTGTGGCAGTCATATGAATGAAAATAGAATTCACAGAGATGATAGCTAGCAATGGTACAGGCAAGCCTGACTGTTAATGATAGCCAGCAATGATGCAGGCAAGCCTGACTGTTAATGATAGCCAGCAATGATACAGGCAAGTCTGATTGTTGGATGAAAAACTCATAAAAGCTTATGACAGTCAAAATCAAATACTTATAACAGTTTATGTATTCCCAATTCCAACTGGTCCAATTTCTGATGATCCTTTAACAGTGAAATCAATTAGAATGAGGTTGGAAACAACCCTTACTACAAACTGGACTGAATCTCTTTTTAAGGTTCATTAGAGGTGATATATGAAACAATCTTAGGAGAGAGAGAGAGACAAGAAAAGAGAACTGCTCTCATATGCTATGAATGAAGTATTTTTGTGTTAATGAGCCACTATCCTGCAAGAAGAAGCATTAGGGAATTTACCTGTTTATAGTGCCCATCAAGGGCTATCTGCTGATATCCACTCTATCCAAGTACCTAATTAGTGGAGAGCTGGTGTAGTTGTGCATGCCCATACATAGGACACATCTTTAAAATCATTCTTTCTGGTACTTCCCAATAATTGTGTTAATTTAATGTTCTCTGGAAAACTATTCATAGTACCCCCAGCTCTAGAATGATCTCTACTTGTCACAATTACACTTGTTGAAAATAATGTTTCCCATCTCAGTGTCACCTCAGTCTTCCTGCTCCCTTCCCGCCCTTCTATACCCACCGGTATACACGACAATAAAACAGTAGCTGTCTAGTTCTGGCCACCAAATAATGTAGAAGCTGATAAATACTGACTTGAGCTTCACTTCCTTTTAAATTCTCACTTATTGGTTTTTGTATATTTGCCAGTGTGCTGCCTGTTGATTTAAAATAAAATCTCAATTGTTCAATTTTACCAATGAAGACTCCAGAGCCAGATGTTGGGGTGAAACCCTGTTAGCTCCGAGAGGCAAAGAAAGCACTTGGGTGACTCCATCAAACTAAATGTTCCTCCCTTTTATTTCCTGCATGCCTTTCTGTGCATCCTCCTGACTCCCTCTTACTCTCTAAGGTTTTTTCTTAATAATCTTATGTTCACTTGCAGTCAACTGTTTGTCTGCTCTGCTTCTTGACCTGTGGTTGATTTTATTTAATCCTGTTTACAATATTCAAGCAGAAAGCTCTTGGATTAAAAGGTGTGTCCTAAGGCTGAGCCACACCACAAAAGCACCACCTTAAAGCAGGATTTTCCAGTAAATAATACAATCTCAGTGTGATGGACTATCCTGCAACAGTTGCCCACGTGCCTTAGGGTCTGCAACCCAGAAGACTCTGAAGACCCAGCCTCCTCTACTTCTGTTTGTGCCTTTTACTCCACTGGCACTGTGAGCTCAGTGCTTGCTCTACTGGACACCTTGAGCCCTGGGATATACCACACCAACTCTCCATTTTCTACACTGCAGATTTACCTCCTCACAGACTCCTCCCCAGTGCACTCCGGCCCCACCCCCAGCAGCTTCCTGTGCTTCTTCTTTGGTTCCTAACTTCTTTCAGCACACCTGTGACTAGATGCAGCCATGCATTTATTTGTCACCTGGTCTAGGGTGGAACAACATCCAGTAGGACAAGGAATATTAAAAGTAGTAAATATTCAGGACATAGAGAAAAAGGATCTAACCTGACCCACAGTGACTATGGAGCTTTGCTGGCAAGAGACTATTCCCTCTGCAGGGACCTGCCATTTTGTTTTTGTGTAGAAACTTGCTAACTGGGGCAGGCATCAAGTGCAAAGCAGCTTCCTCTGGTACCCTAGAAAGATGACTCACTTCTCCCACCCAAACCTGATGCCTGCTTTGTGTTAGTGATACCCCGTTGTTCTTTTATCCCATCTTCTCAGTGCTCAGCCTCCAGTTGTTAAGGTTTTTTCTTTTACTGTCTATTTTAATAGACATTGGGGACTTAGTGCTGGCCCCAAGACCTGGAGTCTGCACATTGCCCCTGGGGTGCTGTCCCCAAGTTAATTATGATTGGTGAATAAAGATGCCGACAGGCAATAGCTGGGCAGAAGAGACATAGGTGGGGTTCAGGTTTTGCCGGCTTGCAGGAGAGAGGACCATGAGGAGGGAGGAGAAAGAGGAGGCTGCCATGGAATAAAAGAATAATGTTCAGGAGGGAGGAGGAGCGCTACCATGGGAAAGCTGAGCCAGAAAAAGTGTGGCCATGTGGGCTGGCCAATTGGAGTTAAGAGCAGTCCAGATGGAACCCAGTAAGTAGTAAGTGATAATTTGGTATTCTCGATAGGAACCAAGATTCTAACAGCATGGAGAATAGGCAGTCACCCAGTTATTGTGCTGCCTAAGGCATATTAAAAATATAAAGGCTGTGTGTGTGTTTTGCATCCAGGAACATAAATGGTCTAAGGTGGGGAAGAAACCACAGGCCGGGATTTTAATATTTTTTACTACATCCAGTGACACTTTGTACAGTTTATATGGATGCAGTCACAGGTTAGGATGAGGTAATAATCATGAAAAAAAGTCAAAACTGATCCTATTAACAGATTAATCCTGAATGAGGAGCCAGCTCTACAGGGTATACTCATTTTCATGCAAAAACAGTATTAGCAGTATGCCTGGTTTATAACTTTTGTTTTGCTGCGTACAGACAGAAACCTATTCATTGAAAGCCTAATGATGTCAGATCTTTGAAACCAAGATATTTGCAAATGTAGCCACACACTCACAAAGCATTTAAAATCTTACAGACACAGGAGCAAAATTTCATTTTCATTTAGACAAAAAAGGATGTGAGCAGCATGGCACCCTCCCTTGGAGGCTTTTGAAAGCAAAAGGTACAGGAAAGATCCAAAATGTGGGGGCGAGAAGACACATTTAAATATATAAATGAAAGTTAGTAACTACCTCACCAAGCTTCCTAACCCCCATTTAATCAACCCCAGCAATTAAAATAATGGAGCAATAAAACACTCTGGGGATCTTAGGGATTTCTGTGCTGAACCATACACACATCTGCATCCTCCCTGCTGCAGCTTACAACTTCTGTCATAAGCAGTTATTATCCAACCAAGGGCTGTTTGTGCTCTCTGTGAGACTGCCCTGTGCTTTCCTGGAAAGTAGAAAGGGGGTTTTTCCATACTGCTTATTAATCTTTTTCTTATAACAGCCTTGCGATTTTATTTCCTTGTATTTTATTCTTTTACTCCTTATGTTGAAAAGTTAAATTGTCATGCTAATGTGAACATTCATATAAACTCAGTCCACTAGGCCCCATCCAGAGCACTTTATGGAGACTCACTTATTCAGATTTTTACTTCACTCAATGACATAGTAACTTTTATAATGATCATTTACACATGAGGGGACTGATGCACAGGGACATGGAACAGCATGGCCACGTCTGTGATAGAGCAGTGGCTCAAATTCACACACATAACTCTGTTAGTCTCTTTCCTAATGAGGAGAGAGATACCAGGTGGGTTTGATTTGTTTGTTTGTTTTGTTTTTTGTTTGTTTGTTTGTTTGGGTTTTTCTTTTGAGGACTTAAATAACAGTATGTTTAGCTAGTTAAAAACAGTGGCCACAGCATTTCCATTATGTTTTCAAAACCAAGCTGGACCGTCACACACAAGCATCTAGACCCCATAGCTGTGTTCATCAGTCCATGTGTATACTCTGAGGTTCCAGGACACACTGTGGCCACCACCATGCCTACTTTTCATGGCCCACACATTACATTCCCTCTGCACACACTGTTGTGTGCACAGTGTGAAGCCCTTGGGAACAGGTATCATGCTCACCTATCATGGATGGAATGATTGTCCCAAAATTATCTGCCATCTGCCATTCAGGGGAGGTGCCTGTATTAAATGTTCTCAATAAAAAAGATCTAAGCACACTGGACAGATCTTTTGTTTTTTCCTATATGTAGTTTAACAGATCAGAATGATAATGGTAAATAAATGTTACACTCACTCTCAAACACTGAATGACAACCAGGCACGAGAATAAGGGGATTAAAATAGACTATGGTAAAGCCCCTAACTCCAGGTGGCCAGCCTTAGATCAATGTTACAGCCATTTTAATCTTTGCATAACATGTTAACTCTATCCTTTAAAGGGATTTGTGGTATTAAAAAAAAAAAACAATACTGATCATTCTTTTAAATAATTCTGCAAAATCAGAAAGCAGCAGCAGCCTTCCTCTGAGAAAGGATGGAGTCCTGTTTCCAAGTGTCCATTCCAATAAGGAGCATATTATCATCTACTTCAAAGCAAGAATGTTGGCACATGACACCTGTGAAATCATCCAAGGATGATCGTGCAGATTAAATTCTGGTGGCCGTTCTTCCCAGCACATGATTTCAGGAAGTAGAGAGGACAAATTTCAGCTGTCTTAGGAAGACCTGGTCCTCTTATGTCTGAGTAGGAAAATATGATCAGAGATCAGGAGATGTGATAAGAAAACTTAGGTACTGGCCTTCACTGACGTCTCTGGGAGATAGTGCGGGTTCCTCAGCTTGGTCGTGATGTAGAAGCGGAAGTCGGGAGCATACTCAATTGTGGAGTCTCCAAGCCGAATGCATGTGCTCCCACCCTGCTTGAAGGTCTGCTTCAACAAAAGAGGCTCTAGAATCGGGTCCAATTCTTCTCCCACATTTTCTAGCAACACTAAGGCAGAAAAAAATATTCCATCATACTTAAAATATTGACTAAAACATCCAGTGCTCCAGTTCTTTCAACGCTCCAGATTGTTTCTGTTCCAGTAGCTACCTACTTGCATCTTCAATGAGTACAGAGAAATTATGTCATAAAAACACTGCCTGCTGTGAGAAGGATCGTGAGTAGGTCTACATGTCCTCTACACTTGCTTCTACTTCTACACCTGTTAGCCAAACAGCCTGGCTTGATGGTCTCCACCTGGGACTCACTGTATCTAGGCATGATGGCTGAGAAAACGCATTTTTTGGAACGATTTTAGTGTTCACTGAATTTTTTATTACAAAATAACTCATATCTGGAAACACAGGGAATTATAAAGAAGAAATTGGGCAACTACCTCTAATCAGATTTTCTTCATCTTTCCCTCCTCTGTTAAATAGCTTAGGTTGACATATATAAATTGATTGAAAATGATACAAAACTTCATATAACATATAGGTAACTAATGAATAATTCTCAGTTGAAATTTTCTATCAATTTTTCTATACATGCTTAAGATGAAACAAATATCAATTCTGTCCTAATTATTTTGCACGACATCATAACACAATTATCCTACATTATTAAAATTAACAAACATATTACTGTTATCTTTTAAACAGTGGTGTGCTTTTAATAGTATTATATTTGGATATTTTTCTATTCTAAGACATAAGTATCACTGTAAGCAAAACTTAGCATTTCAGAATATTTTCTTTCGATGTCATTCTCGAAAGGACCAGAGACAAATGATCCCTCACAGTGTTAAACTCTTAGCGCATTTGCTAAGTTAAAGTGTTACACAATGGGGCTTAAATCTCTGACACAGGCAATTCTCAATTCATGTACCTGGTAAGTGTCCCTTGAAGGAATGGGGATAATCCCAGCTGGAAAGAGTGGTCTCAGGACTGAGGGAGTGGTAGATGTTTGCACTACACCTGCAGACATATATTCTTCCCATCCCTGGTTACTCATGACTGAATGAATTTCTACAACTACCTCCCTACCCATTCCTCCACTGCTGGGATCTTGGCCAACAGAAACACAGAAGGTAACTTTTAAGAACTCATTTTCACTTTCTTCTCAGTTATCTTTATAGTTAAAAAAAATGAATATACCATAATGAATAACTATGCTAATTTTCCACTGTCTAAATTATTCTTTTCCCACCATTATTAATGACACTGTGATTTTTTTTTTCTCTAAAAGTCTGTTCCTGATTCTGTTCATGCTGGTCCTAGAAGTGAATGCACAGCCAATTTTTTTTAGATACTTTAAGTCACATTATAAACTACTTTCCTGAAAAGCTGTGAGACAGAGCTGCAGGAAGACACTCACTTCACTGCTAATAGACCTATCTATAAAAAGCTTGATACAAAGCAAGGAAGGGGGATGCTGACAGTCAAGATAGGAAAACTCAGGAAGGTCTAGATAAGATGCTATCTCTCACTATTTTAATGGAGAGTGTCAATAATCTGTGTAGATTAACTTCTTCTCAGCCGTGTTTAATTATCATACTATATATACTTTATTGATTGATACAGTAAATGCAGGTACACCTAGACTTTCAACATCATCAGTTGTCAAACTTTTAAATTACAGACTCTTTAAACTTTTTTTCTTAAAGTGGGTCTTATTTTAAAACTCAATACGGCAAAAGAAGAGGGAGACATGGCTCTCGTTGAAGCAGAGGCAGGGGGATGAGGTTGGCAAAACCCTCTGCCTCTCCACCCAGGCTACATGTGAAGAATAAGGGATTTAAAGTCTTGAATACTTTTTAAATACCCTGAATAGGCCAGTATCTAAAGATAACTTCTCAAGCAGAAGGAGCTTTAACCTTGTATGTTTTCAAACTTTTACTTGATGGTTAAATATATGTTAGAGCTTGACACCTTTCTATGAGAATTTAAAATTTTCACTCCTTTCTGATATTCAATGTTAGAATACATGGTGAGAAAAAAAGAAAAGAGAGAGAGAGAGAAAGAAAAAGAAAGAAAGAAAGAAAGGAAGGAAGGAAGGAAGGAAGGAAGGAAGGAAGAAAGAAAGAAAGAAAGAAAGAAAGAAAGAAAGAAAGAAAGAAAGAAAGAAAGAAAGACATTATCCAGAGGCAGAAGACTTGAGAATTCTGTCCGGCATTCTTCTCATGGGACATGCACTCCTAGCTAACCATTGAGATTTCTCTAATATTTCACCTGCTTTCTTCTTCTTTGTCTCTTCTTCCTTCTTCTTTCTTCTTCTTTCTCCTCCTCCTCTTCTTCTTCTTCTTTCTTCTCCCCCTCTTCTTCTTCTTTTTCTCTTCTTCCTTCTTCTTTCTTCTTCTTTCTCCTCCTCTTCTTCTTCTTCCTTCTCCTCCTCCTCCTCCTCCTCCTCCTCCTCCTCCTCTTCTTCTTCTTCTTCTTCTTCTTCTTCTTCTTCTTCTTCTTCTTCTTCTTCTTCTTCTTCTTCTTCTTCTTCTTCCTTCTCCTCCTCCTCCTCCTTCTTCTTATTTTTATTTTTATTTTTGGTTTGTTTGGTTTTTTTTTTTTTTTCGAGACAGGGTTTCTCTGTATAGCACTCGCAGCCTTGAACTCACTTTGTAGACCAGGATGGCCTCGAACTCAGAAATCCGCCTGTCTCTGCCTCCCAAATGCTGGGATTAAAGACATGAGCCACCACTGCCAGGCTTCACCTGCCTTCTTAATAAATGACATGGTAAGAGCTACAGTGGGATTCCAACTTTCGTTGATAAAACACTGAACCCTATTTAAGTCTGGTTCACAGTGTATAAGAAACATCTTTATAGGTCTGTGCAATGTTGCTCGCCCCACCCTGTACACTGTGACCTGCAGTCCTCTGTTCTCTCCTGTTGCATCTCACTGATGGATGTTTAAGATGCCCAAGGTAGTCTTTCTCTCCCATGATTAGGATGCATAATTTTAAAAGCATTAGATAGTTTACCTCTATTACCTACCCTATAATTATGAAATTTAAACATAAAAAAAATCTATAACTGAGATTCAAAAAATGTCAAGAATGACAAGCATATGGTCCATTTTACTTTTATCATACCAAACATTTTAATATTTAAATTAAATAATTTCAACTGCTTGAAGAACTTAAAGTGACAATTCTGTCTAAAAATTCTCTCTGGTATTTCTGAATTCACACAGAGCATCACCTATGGCTTTCTCATTATGTTTTAAGATATTATAAGTAAGCCACTTATCACATTCTGAAAGATCCTCAGTAATTGAAAAAGTCAACACAAGCTATACCACTGACAAAACCCTATGGACTGAGCAGCCATCTGACACTAATTATACAATAAATAATAAGTAATTTCTCCCTCACATTACACAACTAATGTGTAGGTGAGGAAACTGAGTCATTGAACTAAACACTGAATGGCAAAGGCAGAGACTCTGGATCCAGAACTAAGGGGCCAACCCAGAATACCACTCTCGTCCTTATGTAGGAGAAACTCAGTTCACTAGTCCTCCTGTGAGGGATTCTCACTTTCTGTCTTTATTATATTAATAAATGAATGATTCTGACACTACACAAGCAATATATTTGAAGAGTAGAGATTATGGCTCCCTTTTTGTGTAGCTCCTACCTCACCACAATACAAGTTGTTCTATATCATACTGAAGTAACTATAAATAATGTACTGCACACTGTTGTAAAAAATTAGGACTTTGAATTTTTACCATATAAAATGATGTTTGATGATATAAATATGTTTACAAGATTTGACAGAACATATGTGTATGAACATTGCATGGCATACCATAAATGTGTACATTTATGTGTCAATTTAATGTGAATTTAAAATAGTTTAAAATTAAAAAATAGTATAGAAAGAAATACCATGTGTGTGTTTGCATGTCTGTGGACAAAGTCTTAAAAATAAATTTAGATTTTAGATTTTTTTCATTTCATGCTTACACTAAAATCCTAAAATTGTAATTAGAACTTGAAAGCAAGCTTATTACTAACAAATAAACATCGATGGTATGGGACTGCCAGCATGCTTGTTATGTCCGTTGGAGCTATACAGCTCTTACAGCAAGAGGGACCTGAGGAACTTCTTCTGGAGCCACATATGCTATGGTTTCATAAGTGCTTGTCTTTATTTGGCTAAGTTCGATAAGCCACACAGGTTTAAAATAGGACCCAATTAGTGCAGACTGCAAGCACGATGCATTTTGTTTTGGCAAGTGTGCCACCTGCACAAGACCTTGATTTAAGACAATTCTTGTCATTTTTCTAATCTCTCCATTGCAAATGCCAGATGATAGACATGCAGAACCTGTTCAATTTCCCTGGTGCTTTTGTAGCATAATTCAAGAAGAAACAGAAAATGAAACTAACTGTTGTATTCAACTATGCTTGGCATAGCAATATCAAGTAGGCTTTTTAACTGTAGAAGATTAATAATGAAAACTGAAGAAAAGCAGGTAGATACAAATTAAAACAGCCAACTTAGAGGCAGCCCCACAACTGTACTTTGTAACTCCCTGTCTTCTAGAGGTTTACTGTCTGGGAGGTCCTCGTTTGATTATTAATAAGTAATGAGAGTTCAGCCAGGTCATCACTTAATAAGCCAGGTGGAGGTGGGACACACCTTTAACCCCAACACTCAGGAGGCAGAAGAGGGTAGATCTTCGAGTTCAAGGCCAGCCTGCTCTACAGTTCTAGGGCAAGAGTTCTAGGACAGTCAGAGCTACACAGAGAAACCCTGTCTTCAAAAAGCCACAAAAAAATACCCAAAACACAAAACAGCAAGCCTGACACAGATGTTTTCAAAACACAGTTACAAAGTGTGTGCTTATTGTGCTCTGTCTGGGCATTTCCACACCTGCACTTGTTACTCATCTTACATACCAGGAGTTCCAAACTGGATACAGTTTTCCAGAGTCCTGACATAGGAAGGGTCACTTAGTTTAATGAGCTGAAGGCTATTGGTTTTCTCCATGTTCTTGATCCACTTATTAGCCTGACCTTGAGGGTCTATCATCAGAGGCCACCGCCTTGCATTCCTGAAACAGAGAAGAGAGATAATTCTGGTTGGACTATAATTAGTCTCACTTGACTGCACTAGTCAGTCTCAGATGACTCTAAGCTTGGCCTTTGTTAGTAATGTTTTACACCTCCACACGATGGAAAATGATTTTCTTGACGCAGGCACATTTAGTCTGAGCAAACTGATAGAAAAACTGCCAAGGCCATTTCACAAAGTTGAAATGAATCCTTTAACTCTTTTTGGAATATTACAGTCTCTAAATTTTAAATTACATGCTATATAATATATTCAGTTCTTGTAAAATATGCTCCAATGAGACTTTACTTTTTACCTAGGCTTTGTTATCAATTAATCCTGTGACCTGAGCAGCTTAGTTCATTTCCTTAGCTTCTGTGTGTTGATGTTTGTACAAGAGAAAAAAAATTGATTCATTCCTAGTCTCTCTCTCTCTCTCCTCTCTCTCTCTCTCTCTCTCTCTCTCTCTCTCTCTCTCTCTCTCTCTCTCTCTCTCTCTCTCTCTCTCCCTGCCACATCTCCCTCTTCCCCCTCAAGTCTCCCTCTTCCCATATCCCTCTCCCCTGTCATCTCCCTCTCCATCCCCTCTCTTTCCATCTCCCTCTCTCTCCCCCTTCATCTTCCTCTCTCTCCTCCCATCTTATCCTTCATCCCTTTCTTTCCCTCCCCCCTTTAGTTAAGTTATAATGATTTAAGAAAAATGAGCAGCATAGTTTTCTATCATCAAACTTCCAAAGTAGTTGTGAACACTGTAGTGTTATAACCGTGGACCCATCTTTGTTTCGAACACTTAGACATTTAATGTCATCTATGTAGCTCATTGTATACTTGCCTTGTGATTGTGAGCTTCCTAAGTGAAGATATGAACTCATGGAAAAACTCTACCCACTGATTTATTCCCACTGAAAAATGTCAAAAGCAAGAGCAACAGTCATCAGTACTCAGCTTATGTGTAGAAACGGGGAATCAGAAGTTATCCAGCATCTGACACATTCTTGAGAGATGCAGTCATGTAGCTTCCTGCTTTGTGTGAAATGTAATCAGCACTTAGTGCTTTAATAAATACTGGCCAGAACTGTGGCCAATGTTTTTTAAGAGGAAGCACAGAAAATTCATGCAGAATGGTAGAAGGGCAGTATGGGAAAATGGGAAAGGATTGAGGGGAAGAAAATAGGAATAGAACAGGATGGTATTAAATTCACTTTGTATGAATCTAGAATGTCATTGAATAATTTATCTCCCCAAATTGAAAGTAATCAGACCAAAGATTAGTATGATATCTTAGATACAAGTAATAAGAAGAGAACAGTATGCTTCAGAAAATGAAAGGATATGAAAGTAAATTGTAAAGAAATAAAATTATAAATATGTAAAGATTTTCAGCTTGTCACATTTTAGAAATATTTCTAAGTTTGGAGAAATGTGTGTTAAGTTCAGCCTGCCTCTGCCTCCCAAGTGCTGGGATTAAAGGTGTGTGCCACCATGCCCGGCAAATGTGTAGCCCAGGCTGTCCTCGAACTTGCGATCCTCCTGCCTCTGCCTCCTTCAGCAAATCCTACCATTGTGCACCACCACAACCGGCTCCAAGACTTTTATCATGAAGTGGTGTTGGACTTCGGCAAATTCATTCTTAGCATCTAATGATATGATCATGTGTTTTTTTTTCTTTGAGTTTATTTAAATAGTCAATTATGTTGATGGATTTCCATGTATTGAAACATCCTTGCATCCCTGGGATGAAGCCAACTTGATCATGATGGATGTTCGTTTTGATATGTTCTTGGATTCGGTTTGTGAGAATTTTTTGATTATTTTTCCATCGATATTCATTAAGGGAAATTGGTCTGAAGTTCTCTCTCTTTGTTGGGTCTTTGTGTGGTTTAGGTATCAGAGTAATTGTGGCTTCATAGAATGAATAGGGGAGAGTATATTCTGTTTCTATTTTGTGGAATAGTTTGAGGAGTATTGGAACTAGGTCTTCCTTGAAGGTCTGAAAGAACTTTGCACTAAACCCTGGGTCCTGGGCTATTTTTGGTTGGGAGACTATTAATAGAAACAGTCGTTTCTATTTCTTTAGGGGATATGGGGCTGTTTAGATCATTAATCTGATCTCGATTTAACTTTGGTACCTGGTATCTATCTTGAAAATTGTCCATTTCGCCCAGGTTTTCCAGCTTTGTTAAGTATGGGCTTTTGTAGTAGGATCTGATGATGTTTTAGATTTCCTCAGATTCTGTTGTTATATCCCCCTTTTCATTTCTGATTTTGTTAATTAGGATATTGTCCCTGTACCCTGTAGTTAGTCTGGCTAGGGTTATATCTATCTTGTTGATTTTTCTCAAAGTACCAACTCCTGGTTTGGTTGATTCTTTATGTATTTCTTTTTTGTTTCCACATTGTTGATTTCAGCCCTGAGTTTGATTATTTCCTGCCTTCTATTCCTCTTGGGTGAATTTGCTTCCTTTTGTTCTAGAGCTTTCAGGTGTGCTGTCAGGCTGCTATTGTATGCTCACTCCAGCTTCTTTTTGGAGGCACTCAGAACTATAAGTTTTCCTCCTAGGACTGCTTTCATTGTGTCCCATAAATTTGGGTATGTTGTGGCTTCATTTTCATTAAACTCTAAAAAGTCTTTAATTTCTTTATTTCTTCCTTGATCAAATTATCATTGAGTAGAGTGTTGTTCAGCTTCAGTGTTAATAAAGATCAGCCTTAGTCCATGGTGATCTGATAGGATGCATGGGATTATTTCAACATTTTTGAAGCTACTGATGTCTGTTTGGTGACCAGTTATATGGTCAATTTTGGAGAAGCTACCATGAGGTGCTGAGAAGAAAGTATATTCTTTTTTGTTTTAGGGTGAAATGTTCTATAGATATCAGTTAAATCTATTTGGTTTGTAACTTCTGTTAGTTTCACTGTGTGTCTGTTTAGTTTCTGTTTCCATAATCTGTCCACTGATGAGAGTATGGTCTTGAAGTATCCCACTATTATTGTGTGAAGTATAATATGTGCTTTGAGTTTTAGCAAATTTTCTTTAATGAATGTGGATGCCCTTGCATTTGAAGCATAGATGTTCAGAATTAAGAGTTCATCTTGGTAAATTTTAGCTATGATGAGTAAGAAGTGTCTCTCCTTATCTTTTTTGAGAATTTTAGGTGGAAGGTCGATTTTATTCGATATTAAAAAGGCTACTCCAGCTTTTTTCTTGGGGCAATTTGCTTGGGAAATTGTTTTCCAGCCCTTTACTCTAAGGTAGTGTCTGTTTTTATCCCTGAGGTGGGTTTCCTGTATGCAGCAAAAAGTTGGGTCCTGTTTATGTAGCCAGTCTGTTAGTCTATGTTTTTTATTTGGGGAATTGAGTCCATTGATATTAAGAGATACTAAGGTAAAGTTGTTGTTGCTTCCTGTTATTTTTGTTCCTAGAGTTGGAATTCTGTTCATGTGGCTATCTTCTTTAGGTTTGTTGAAAGATTACTTTCTAGCTTTTTCTCAAGCTTAGTTTCCATCTTTGTGTTGAAGTTTTCCCTTTATTATCATTTGAAGGGCTGGATTTGTGGAAAGATATTGTTTAAATTTGGTTTTGTCATGGAATACCTTGGTTTTCCACCTATAGTATTTGAGAGTTTTGCTGGGTATAGTAGCCTGGGCTGGCATTTGTGCTTTCTTAGAGTCTGTATGACATCTGCCCAGGATCTTCTGGCTTTCATTGTCTCTGCAGAGAAGTCAGGTGTAATTCTGATAAGTCTTCCTTTATATGTTACTTGACTTTTTTCCATTACTTCTTTTAATATTTTTTCTTTGTTTTATGCATTTGGTGCCTTGATTATTATGTGACGGGAGGAATTTCTTTTCTGGTCCAACATATTTGGAGTTTTGTAGGCTTCTTGTATATTCATGGACATCTCTTTATTTAGGTTGGGGAAGTTTTCTTCTATAATTTTGTTGAAGATATTTTCTGGGCCTTTCAGTTGGAGATCTTCCTTCTATAGACATACCTATTATCCTTAGGTTTAGTCTTCTCATTGTGTCCTGAACTTCCTGGATGTTTGGGGTTAGGATCTTTTTGCATTTTGCATTTTATTTGATCATTGTGTCCATGTTTTCTATGGAATCTTCTGTACCTGAGATTCTCTCTTCCATCTCTTGTATTCTGTTGGTTATGCTTGCATCAATGGCTCCTAACTTCTTTCCTAGGTTTTCTATTTCCAGAGTGGTCTCCCTTTGTGATTTTTTTTTTATTGTTTCTACTTCCATTTTTAGATCCTGGAAGGTTTTATTCAATTCTTTCACCTGATTGGATGTGTTCTCCTGTTTTTCTTTAAGGGAGTTATTTATTTCCTTCTTATAGTACTCCATCATCATCATGAGAATGACTATAGATCCATATCTTGCTTTTCTGGTGTGATGGTTTATCAAGGACTTGCTATGGTGGGAGAGTTTAGTTCTGATGATGCCAAATAACCTTGGTTTCTGTTGCTTCTGTTCTTATACTTGCCTCCTGCCATCTGATTATGTCAAGTCCTAGGTGCCCCTCAGTATATCTGATTGGAGCCTGTCCTTTCTGTAATCCTGGTTGGTTCAGAACTCCCCAGAGTCTAGCTTTCTCTGTGATCCTGTGATTCCAGGCTCCTGTGAACCTGAGATTCTGGGTGTGTCAAAGTTCTTGGATGTCAAACTTCCTCTGAGACCCTGAGATCCTGGTGTGACCAAGCTCCTGGGATCCTGGAATCCTAAGATTCTGGGTGTGTTACAGTGCTTGGAAGTGGTACCTCCTCTGGGGGACCGTGGGGCTCCCTGCTGTGTTCAAAACCAAGGTAGACCAGCACCGACCAGAAGGAACCTGAGCCACTGGTAGGGAGGGTTTCCTGTGTCCCTGCTTCTGCTGGCCCAGGCCCCTCATGGTTGTTTTAGAACAGGTGTTACATTCGACTCACCAGTGATCCTAAGATCCTGGCATTCTAGGGTGCCCAAGGTTCATGCCCATGGTGACCCGAGGGTGGTGCTGACTGGAAGGAGTTCTATGATTTCTTACCTATATCACCTACCGAAATTGTGTAGTTCCTTGAGGAATGGGTACATGCTGATTCTTAGTTTTCAGTTTACATTTGATAATTTTTAATATGGTTATATTTAATAATAGTAACTTAAAATAGCAAAAATATCTGGCAAACAATACAAAAAATTTAATTGTTGAAAACTTTAAATTTTCTACATGGTTGTCTCTACAGAGAAAACATGGCTCACTGAAAAGTACTTGGTGATACAGACCAGGATAAGCCTATTTAACACTGCCTCTTCCATTGATTACCTATGGCATACCCCTCCCCCCAAAATCCTGTTCAAATTATGAATTTTAACTACTTTCATATTCTAAGAAATGGATAAACGGGCAAATGACAAAAAATGTATTAATAATCAATAGAAGGCCATGAATAACCTGGATTTTCTCCGTTTTACTGGCTGGATTAACAAAGTCACTTTATAGCAGCTGTAGGGTTGGGGTGGGAGTCTTTCTCAAATTGGAGAATGATAAAATGTCCATGTATCAGCCAGTAAGCATGGGGCTGAGACTGGAGGCGGAGTTGGGTCGGGGGAGGGGGGAGGATATAACAATTGATTTGGGTGATATAGTTAAGAAATGATAGAGTTACCATAACAGAATATCGCCATTCTGTGAACATACCATAAATGTAATGATGATGAATTGTTAAAGAGATTCTGAAAGAAAAGAGATGTTTGCTGCCCCCCTCTTACACACACACACAGAGAGAGAGAGAGAGAGAGAGAGAGAGAGAGAGAGAGAGAGAGAGAGAGGGAGGCTGAGAACTATGACATAAACCTGGGTCCCAGACTAGCCTCTGGCTAGTGTGTGCTCAGAATCAGACCCAAAAAGCTTGTCAAACCCTTTTGAGTCTGAGCCAACACTGGAAAGCATCACAACTAGAAGACAGATATTAATTGACTTGTCTAACTCCTAAAACCAAACTCAGTCTTGCCCAGAGGATTTTTAACAAGACCTAGGTTTTCATACTCAGGAGGTCTAGAAAAGGCTACTCAGTATGCAAAGAACCAGAATACATTTGCTTCCCAGAGGAACAAAGACACTGAACCAACTGGACACAGAGACAGCTCCAGAGCAGATAGCACAACTATTCTTTAGGAAATGAGGGTGAATATGGTTTAAGCAAATAGTAAAACGAGAATTTCGAACTGAAAAACTTAATGTCTGAAATAAAGATTCTATTGTGGGCTCCATAGTAAAAAGGAGATGACAGATCTATTATATCCCCATATTTCCAGATAGATGAGCAGAAAATGAGCAAAACCAAACAAGGAAGAGAACAAGACTGAGAATAAATAGTGCCTCAGAGATTTATTTATTTGATGACCTCTGAATTCTGAACATCTTTGCCCCAAATGCAGAGGCACCCACATTCATAAAAGAAACATTATTAAAGCTCCAATCACACATCAAACCTCACACAATAATAGTGGGGGACTTCAAAATCCCACTTTTGTCATTAAGACAAAAACTAAAAAGAGAAACAATGAAACTAACTAAAGTTATGAACTAAATGGATCTAACAGATATCTACAGAAACTTTCACCCAAAACATACAAATATACTGTCTTCTCAGCACCACACAGAACCTTCTTCAAGATTGACCATATAGGGCTGGAGAGATGGCTCAGTGGTTAAGAGCACTCACTGCTCTTCTGAAGGTCCTGAGTTCAAGTCCCAGCAAACACATGGTGGCTCACAACCATCCGTAATGAGATCTGATGTCCTCTTCTGGTGTGTCTGAAGACAGCTACAGTGTACTTAGATATTATAATAATAATAATAATAATAATAATAATAATAATAATAAAAAGATTGACCATATAATTGGGCATAAAGCAAATCTCAACAGATGTAAGAAGATGGAAATAACACATTGTATCTTATCAGATCACCATCAATTAAAGCTGGACTTCAAGAACAACAGAAAAAAAAAGCCAAAAAGCCTACATACTCATAGAAACTAAATAACACTGAACTAAATGGATCATTTGGTCAGGGAAGAAATAAATTAAGGACTTTCTAAAACTCAATGAAAATGGAGGCACAGCATACCCAAACTTATTGGATATAATAAAAGCAGCACTAAGAGGAAAGTAAATAGCATTAAGTGCCTTCATCAAGAAATTGGAGCTATCTCCTACTAGCAACTTAACAGCACACCTGAAAGCTCTAGAACACAAAGAACCAAACACACACACGATGGCAGGAAATACTCAAACTTATGACTGAAATCAACCTATTAGAAACAAAGAGAATAATACAAGGAATTAATAAAGCCAGTTCTTTGAGAAAATACACAAGATAGAGAAATCCTTACCCAAATTAACTAAAAGGCAGATAAACCATGGCCAAATTAACAAAATCAGAAATAAAAAGGGAGACATGGGGCTTTGCAGGAGCACCTGGGGGAACCATCTTGGTTCCCGGATCCCTCTGAGACTAGTCTACGCAGGTAAGAGTGTGGACTACAGAAGCTAATAGCTTTTGGGACAGGTGGAAGCCACACAGCTTCTGAGGCAGACCCCGTTTTGGGCTCCAGACATCGGGGCACCTTCCCTGACAGGGGAGAGGTGTCCACCCCTCCAAGGAGGGCTTTGCAGGAGAACCTGGGGGAGCCATCTTGGTTCCCAGATCCCTCTGAGACTAGTCTGCACAGGTGAGAGTGTGGACTACAGAAGCTAACAGCATCTGGGACAGGCCCTGTTTTGCGCCTTCATCTTCTGCCAGGAGGCAGGTCCGAATGCCAGATATCTGTGCACCTTCCCTGCAAGAGGAGTGCTTGCCTGCAGAGAGTACTCTGACCACTGAAACTCAGGAGAGAGCTAGTCTCCCAGGTCTGCTGATAGAGGCTAACAGAATCACGAGAGGAACAAGCTCTAACCAGAGACAACTATAACAAATCCAGAGATTACCAGATGGTGAAAGGTAAATGTAAGAATCTTACTAACAGAAACAAAGACCACTCACCCCACCCAGCACTCCCACCCCACCCAGTCCTGGACACCCCAACACACCCGAAAAGCTAGACCCGGACTTAAAAGCATATCTAGTATGGTTTTGTTCATTTCCATCACCTGTTTGGATGTGTTTTCCTGTTTTTCTTTAAGGACTTCTACCTGTTTGGTTGTGTTTTCCTGTTTTTCTTTAAGGACTTGTAACTCTTTAGCAGTGTTCTCCTGTATTTCTTTAAGTGAGTTATTAAAGTCCTCCTTGATGTCCTATACCATCATCATGAGATATGCTTTTAAATCCGGGTCTAGCCTTTTGGTTGTGTTGGGGTGCCCAGGACTGGGTGGGGTGGAAGTGCTGCGTTCTGATGATGGTGAGTGGTCTTGATTTCTGTTAGTAGGATTCTTAGTTTGCCTTTCGCCATCTGGTAATCTCTGGAGCTAGCTGTTATAGTTGTCTCTGGTTAGAGCTTGTTCCTCAGGTGATTATGTTAACCCCTATCAGAATACCTGGGAGACTATCTCTCTCCTTAGTTTCAGTAGTCAGAGTAATCTCTGCAGGCAAGCTCTCCTCTTGCAGGAAAGGTGCCCACATATCTGGTGTTCGAACCTGCCTCCTGGCAGAAGTACTGTTCCACTCACCAGAGGTCTTAAGATCCCGTGGAGGGTCCTGTGAGGACCTTGGGGGTGTCCAGAAACTCCGAGCACAAGCATATCTCATGATGATGGTACCTCTACTATCATCAAGGAGGACTTTAATAACTCACTTAAAGAAATTTAGGAGAACACTGCTAAAGAGTTACAAGACCTTAAAGAAAAATAGGAAAATACAACCAAACAGGTAGGAGTCCTTAAAAAAAAAAAAAAACAGGAAAATACAATCAAACAGGTGATGGAATTGACCAAAACCATACTAGACCTAAAAAGGGAAGTAGACACAATCAAGAAAACCCAAAGTGAGGCAACGCTGGAGATAGAAACCCTAGGAACGAAATCTGGAACAATAGATGCGAGCATCAGCAACAGAATACAAGAGATGGAAGAGAGAATCTCAGCTGCAGAAGATTCCATAGAGAACATCAGCACAACAATCAAAGAAAATACAAAACGCAAAAGGATCCTAACTCAAAACATCCAGGAAATACAGGACACAATGAGAAGACCAAACCTACGGATAATAGGAGTTGCTGAGAATGAACATTTTCAACTTAAAGGGCCAGCAAATATCTTCAACAAAATTATAGAAGAAAAGTTCCCAAACCGAAAGAAAGAGATGCCTATAAACATACAAGAAGCCTACAGAACTACAAATAGAATGGACCAGAAGAATTAAGGAAGCAGATAACCCAGCCTGATCAGGGGCACAAGTCCCTTCCTTGTGAGTGGAGTTTCTGGACACCCCCAAGGTCCTCACAGGACCCTCCACGGGATCTTAAGACCTCTGGTGAGTAGAACACTACTTCTGCCAGGAGGCAGGTTCGAACACCAGATATCTGGGCACCTTCCCTGCAAGAGGAGAGCCTACCTGCAGAGATTACTCTGAGCACTGAAACTCAGGAGAGAGCTAGTCTCGCAGGTCGGCTGATAGAGGCTAACATAAACACCTGAGGAACAAGATCTAACCAGAGACAACTATATCAACTAGCTCCAGAGATTACCAGATGGTGAAAGGCAAACTAAGAATCCTACTAACATAAATCAAGACCACTCACCATCATCAGAACGTAGCACTTCCACCCCACCCAGTCCTGGGCGCCCCAACACAACCAAAAGGCTAGACCCGGATTTAAAAGCATATCTCATGATGATGGTATAGGACATCAAGGAGGACTTTAATAACTCACTTAAAGAAATACAGGAGAACACTGCTAAAGAGTAACAAGTCCTTAAAGAAAAACAGGAAAACACAACCAAACAGGTAGAAGTCCTTAAAGAAAAACAGGAAAACACATCCAAACAGGTGATGGAAATGAAGAAAACCATACTAGACCTAAAAAGGGAAGTAGAGACAATAAAGAAAACCCAAAGTGATGCAACGCTGGAGATAGAAACCCTAGGAAAGAAATCTGGATCATAGATGTGAGCATCAGCAACAGAATACAAGAGATGGAAGAGAGAATCTCAGGTGCAGAAGATTCCATTAGAGAACATCAGCACAACAATCAAAGAAAATACAAAACGCAAAAGGATCCTAACTCAAAACATCCAGGAAATACAGGACACAATGAGAAGACCAAACCTACGGATAATAGGAGTTGCTGAGAGTGAATATTTTCAATTTAAAGGGCCAGCAAATATCTTCAACAAAATAACAGAAGAAAACTTCCCAAACCTAAAGAAAGACATGCCCATGATCATACAAGAAGCCTACAGAACTCCAAATAGACTGGACCAGAAAAGAAATTCCTCCCGACACATAATGATCAGAAAAACAAATGCACTAAAAAAAAAGATAGAATATTAAAAGCAGTAAAGGAGAAAAGTCAAGTAACATACAAAGGCAGGCCTATCAGAACTACACCAGACTTTTCACCAGAGACTATGAAAGCCAGAAGAGACTGGACAGATGTTATACAGACACTAAGAGAACACAAATGCCATCCCAGGCTACTATACCCGGCCAAACTCTCAATTACCATAGATGGAGAAACCAAACTATTCCACAACAAAACCAAATTCACACATTATCTATCCATGAATCCAGCCCTTCAAAGGATAATAAAAGAAAAAAAATCAATACAAGGATGGAAATCATGCCCTAGAAAAAGCAAGAAAGCAATCCCTCAACAAACCAAAAAGAAGACAGCCAGCCACAAGAACAGAATGCCAACTCTATTCCCCAAGAAAAAAACATAGACTAACAGACTGGCTACACAAACAGGACCCAACATTCTGCTGCTTACAGGAAACCCATCTCAGGGAAAAAGACAGACACTACCTCAGAGTGAAAGGCTGGAAAACAATTTTCCAAGCAAATGGTCTGAAGAAACAAGCTGGAGTAGCCATTCTAATATTGAATAAAATCGACTTCCAACCCAAAGATATCAAAAAAGACAAGGAGGGACACTTCATACTCATCAAAGGTAAAATCCTCCAAGAGGAACTCTCAATTCTGAATATCTATGCTCAAAATGCAAGGGCAGCCACATTCATTAAAGACACTTTAGTAAAGCTCAAAGCACACATTTCACCTCACACAATAATAGTGGGAGACTTCAACACACCACTTTCATCAATGGACAGATTGTGGAAACAGAAACTAAACAGGGACACAGTGAAACTAACAGAAGTTATGAAACAAATGGACTTAACAGATATCTACAGAACATTTTATCCTAAAACAAAAGGATATACCTTCTTCTCAGCACCTCACGGGACCTTCTCCAAAATTGACCATATAATTGGTCACAAAACAGGCCTCAACAGATACAAAAATATTGAAATTGTCCCGTGCATCCTATCAGACCACCGTGGACTAAGGCTGATCTTCAATAACAACATAAATAATGGAAAGCCAACATTCACGTGGGAAATGTACAACACTCTTCTCAAAGATACCTTGGTCAAGGAAGGAATAAAGAAAGAAATTAAAGACTTTTTAGAGTTTAATGAAAATGAAGCCACAACATACCCAAACCTATGGGACACAATGAAAGCATTTCTAAGAGGGAAACTCATAGCTCAGAGTGCCTCCAAAAAGAAACTGGAGAGAACACACATTAGCAGCTTGACAACACATCTAAAAGACTCTAGGAAAAAAGGAAGAAATTTCACCTAAGAGGACTAGACGGCAAGAAATAATCAAACTCAGGGGCGAAATCAACCAAGTGGAAACAAGAAAAACTATTCAAAGAATCAACCAATCAAGGAGCTAGTTCTTTGAGAAAATCAACAAGATAGATAAACCTTTACTTAGACTCACTAGACAGCACAGGGAAGCATCCTAATTAACAAAATCAGAAATGAAACGGGAGACATAACAACAGATCCTGAAGAAATCCAAAACACCATCAGATCCTTCAACAAAAGGCTATACTCAACAAAACTGGAAAACCTGGACAAAATGGACAAATTTCGAAACAGATACCAGGTACCAAAGTTAAATCAGGATCAAGTTAACGATCTAAACAGTCCCATATCCCCTAAAGAAATAGAAGCAGTCATTAATAGTCTCCCAACCAAAAAAAGGCCAGGACCAGATGGGTTTAGTGCAGAGTTCTACCAGACCTTCAAAGATCTAATTCCAGTTGTGCACAAACTATTCCAAAATAGAAGTAGAAGGAACTCTACCCAACTAATTCTATGAAGCCACAATTACTCTGATACCCAAACCACAGAAAGATCCAACAAAGATAGAGAACTTCAGACCAATTTCCCTTATGAACATCGATGCAAAAATCCTCAATAAAGTTCTCATTAACTGAATCCAAGAACTCATCAAAACAATCATCCATCCTGACCAAGTAGGTTTTATTCCAGGTATGCAGGGATGGTTTAATATATGGAAATCCATCAACATAATCCACTATATGATCAAACTCAAAGAAAAAACTCACATGATCATCTCACTAGATGCGGAGAAATCATTTGACAAAATCCAGCAGCCATTCATGATAAAAGACTTGGAACAATCAGGAATTCGAGGCCCATACCGAAACATGATAAAAGCAATCTATAGCAAACCAGTAGCCAACATCAAAGTAAATGGTAAGAAGATAGAAGCAATCCCACTAAAATCAGGGACTATACAATGTTGTCCTTTTTCTCCCTACCTATTCAACATAGTACTCGAAGTCCTAGCCAGAGCAATTCGACAACAAAAAGAGATCAAGGGGATACAAATTGGAAAGGAAGATGTAAAAATATCACTTTTTGCAGATGATATGATAGTATATATAAGTGACCCTAAAAATTCCACCAGAGAACACCTAAACCTGATAAACAGCTTCAGTGAAGTAGTAGGATATAAAATTAACTCAAACAATTTAATGGCCTTTCTCTATACAAAGGATAAAGATGCTGAGAAAGAAATTAGGGAAACAACACCCTTCACAATAGACACAAATAATGTAAAATACCTTGGCGTGACTCTAACTACGGATGTGAAAGATCTGTATGATAAGAACTTCAAGTCTCTGAAGAAAGAAATTAAAGAAAATCTTGGAAGATGGAAAGATCTCCCATGCTCATGGATTGTCAGTATCAATATATTATAAATCGCTATCTTGCCAAAAGCAATCTACAGATACAATGTGATCCCCATCAAAATTCCAACTCAATTCTTCAACGAACTAGAAATGCCAATTTGCCAATTCATCTGGAAAAATAAAAAAACCTAGGATCGCAAAAACTCTTCTGAATGATAAAAGAACCTCTTGTGGACTCACCATGCCTGACCTAAAGCTGTACTACAGAGCAATTTTGATAAAAAAAACTACATGGTACTGGTATAGCGACAGACAAGTAGACCAATGGAATAGAATTGAAGACCCAGAAATGAACCCACACACCTATGGCCACTTCATCTTTGACAAGGGAGCTAAAACCATCCAGTGGAAAAAAGACAGCATTTTCAACAAATGGTGCTGGCACCACTGGCTGTTATCATGTAGAAGAATGCAAATTGATCCATTTCTATCTCCTTGTACTAAGGTCAAATCTAAGTGGATCAAGGAACTCCACATAAAAACAGAGACACTGAAACTTATAGAGGAGAAAGTGGGGAAAAGCCTCGAAGATATGGGCACAGGAGAAAAATTCCTAAATAGAAAAGCAATGGCTTGTTCTCTAAGATTGAGAATTGACAAATGGGACCTCATAAAATTGCAAAGCTTCTGTACGACAAAAGACACTGTCAATAAGACAAAAAGGCCACCAACAGATTGGGAAAGGATCTTTACCTATCCTAAATCAGATAGGGGACTAATATCCAATATATATAAAGAACTCAAGAAGGTGGTCTCCAGAAAATCAAATAACCCCATTAAAACATGGGGCTCAGAGCTAAACAAAGAATTCTCACTTGAGGAATATCAGATGGATTAGAAGCACCTGAAAAATGTTCAGCATCCTTAATCATCAGGGAAATGCAAATCAAAACAATCCTGAGATTCCATCTCACACCAGTCAGAATGGCTAAGATCAAAAATTCAGGTGACAGCAGATGCTGGCGAGGATGTGGAGAAAGAGGAACACTCCTCCATTTTTGGTGGGATTGCAAGCTTGTACAACCACTCTGGAAATCAGAAAGCTGATTTCCTCAGAAAATTGGACATAGTACTACCAGAGAATCCTGCAATACCTCTCCTGGGCATATATCCAGAAGATGTCCCAATCGGTAAGAAGGACACATGCTCCACTATGTTCATAGCAGCCTTGTTTATAATAGCCAGAAGCTGGAAAGAACCCAGATGCCCCTCAACAGAGGAACGGATACAGAAAATGTGGTAAATTTACACAATGGAGTACTCCTCAGCTATTAAAAAGAATGAATTTATTAAATTCCTTGGCAAATGGATGGACCCTGAGGGCATCATCAGAGTGAGGTAATCCATTCACAAAAGATCTCACATGATATGTATTCACTGATAAGTGAATATTAGCCCAGAAACTTAGAATGCCCAAGATACAAGATACAATTTGCAAAACACATGAAACTCTAGAAGCCCAAAATGTGGACACTTTGCCCCTTCTTAGCATTGGGAACAAAACACCCATGGAAGGAGTTACAGAAACAAAGTTTGGAGCTGAGACGAAAGGATGGACCATCTAGAGACTGCCATACCCGGGGATCCATCCCATAATCACCCTCCAAACGTTGACACCGTTGCATACACTAGCAAGATTTTGTTGAAAGGACCCTGATATAGCTGTCTCTTGTGAGACTATGCCAGGGCCTAGCAAACACAGAAGTGGATGCTCACAGTCAGCTATTAGAGTGATCACAGGGCCTCCAATGTAGGAGCTAGAAAAAGTACCCAAGGAGTTAAAGGGTCTGCAACCCTATAGGTGAAACAACAATATGAACTAACCAGTACCCCCTGGAGCCCTTGTCTCTAGCTGCATATGTATCAGAAGATGGCCTAGTTGTCCATCATTGGAAAGAGAGGCCCCTTGGTTTTGCAAACTTTATATGCCTCAGTACAGGGGAACGCCAGGGCCAAGACGTGGGAGTGGGTGGGCAGGGGGAGTGTGGGGGGTTGGGGAGAGGGTATGGGGGACTTTGTGGATAGCTTTGGAAATGTAATGACGAAAATACCTAATAAAAAGTAAAATAAAATAAAATAAAAATGGAGACATAATAACAGAAACTAAGGAAATGAAAAAAAATCATTAGGTTTTACTTTGAAAAACCTTATTCCACAAAATTGAATAATCTAAATGAAACTGATGATTTTTTTTTTCTAGACAAATAGTACTTACCAAATTTAAATCATGATCAGGGAAACTATCTAAACAGTCCTATAACTGTTAAGGAAAATAGAAGCAGTCATTAACAGTCTCCCAACCAACCAAACAACCAAACAACCAACCAAACAATCAAAAAAGCCCAGGACCAGAGGGTTTTAACACAGAATTGTACCAGTATTCAAAGAAGAGCTAATATCAATACTCCTCAAACTATTCCACAAACAAGAAACAGAAAGAACACTGCTCAATTAATTTTATGAGGCCACAGTCAGCCTGATACCTAAACCACATAAAGACTCAACAAAGAATCTCATAACAATTTCCCTTATGAACATTGATGCAAGAATACTCAATAAAACTTTTGTAAACTGAATCCAAGAACACATCAAAAATGTCATTCACCATGATCAAGTAGGCTTCATGCCAGAAATGCAGAGAAAATTCAATATACAAAAATCCATCGACATAATCCACAATATAAGCAAACTGAAAGAAAAATCACTTTATCATCTCATTCAATGCTGAAAATGCCCTTACAAAATCCAATAGCCCTTCATGTTAAACATCTTGGAGAGATCAGAGATACAAGGCATATACCTAAACATAATAAAAGCAATAGAAGCAAGCCAATAGCCAATCTCAAATTAAATGGAGAGAAACTTAAAGCAATCCCACTAAAATCAGGGACAAGATAAGGCTGCCCACTCTCTCCCTATCTATTCAATATAATACTTAAAGTTCTAGCTAGAGCAATAAGACAACCAAAGGAGATCAAGGGGATATAAACTGGGAAGGTAGAAATCAAAGTATCACTTTTTGCAGTAATATATGATCATATATATCAGCAATCACCAAAATTCTACCAGAGAACTCCTACAGCTGGTAAACACCTTCAGAAAAGTGGCTGGATACAAAATTAACTCAAAGAAATCAGTAGCTCTCCTTTATACAAATGATAAATAGGTTGAGAAAGAAATTAAGGAAACAACAACCTTCACATTAGCCACAAAAATATAAAATATTTAGTAATTCTAATCAAGCAAGTAGAAGAACTGTATGACAAAATTTCAAGTCTGCGAAGAAAGAAATCAAAGAAGACCTCAGAAGATGGAAAGATCTCCCATGCTTATGGATATGTAGGATTATAGTGAAAATGACCATCTTACCAAAAGCAATCTACAGATTCAATGCAATTCCTATGGAAATTCCAACACATTTTTTTCACAGATCTTGAAAGAACAATTCTCGACTTCATATGGAAAAACAAAAAACGTAGGATATTTTGTTTTGTTTTGTTTTTTGGTTTTTTTGAGACAGGGTTTTTCTGTATAGCCCTGGCTGTCCTGGAACTCACTTTGTAGACCAGGCTAGCCTCAAACTCAGAAATCCACCTGCCTCTGCCTCCCAAGTGCTGGGATTAAAGGCATGCGCCTCCACCACCCGGCAAAATGCAGGATTCTTAAAACAACCCTGAACAATAAAGGAACTTCTAAAAGAATAACCATCTCTGATCTCAAGCTGTATTGCAGAGCAATAATAATAAAAACTGCATTGTATTGATACAGAAACAGACAGGTTGATTAATGGAATTGAAGAAAAGACCCAGAAATAACCTGCCCCCCCACACACACACATTTGGACACTTGATTTTTGATAAAGAAGTCAAAACCATAATACAATGGAAAAAAGAAAGCATCTTCAACAAATGGTTCTGATATAATTGGATGTCTGCATGGAGAAGAATGCAAATAGATCCATATTTATCACACTGCAAAAAACTCAAGTCCAAATGGATCAAGGACCTCAACATAAAACTGTATATACAAAATCTAATAGGGAAAAAGTGGGGAAATGCCTTGAACTTATTGGTACATGAGACAATTTCCTGAACAGAACCCCAATGGCTCTGGGTTCAAGATCAACAATTGATAAATAGGAACTCATGAAACTGAAAAGCTTCTGTAAAGCAAAGAACACTGTCAATAGGACAAAATGGCAGCCTATAGATTGGGAAAAGATCTTCACTAACCCTATTTCTGACAGAGGGCTAATACCCAAAATATATAAAGAACTCAAGAAGTTAGACTCCAACAAGCCAAATAACCCAATTTTTAAAATGGGGTACAGAGCTAAAAAGAGAATTCTTAACAGAGGAATCTTGAAAGGCCAACAAGCACTTAAAGAGATGTTCAATGTACATAGTCAACAGGGAAATGAAAATCAAAACAACCTAAGATTCCACCTTAAACCAAAACCAAACCAAACCAAACCAAAACCAAAAACACCTCAAATGACAGTACACACTGGCTAGGATGTGAAGAAAGGGGAACACTCCTCCATTGCTGGTGGGAATGCAAGCTTGTACAACTAATCTGGAAATCCATTTGGTGGTTTCTCAGAAAATTGTAAATAGACCCAGCTATACTGCTCCTGGGCATATAACAAAAAGATTTTCCAACATACCACAAGGGCACATGCTTCACTATATTCATAGCAGCTTTATTCATAATAGCCAGCAATGAAAACAACCCAGATGTCCCTCAACTGAAGAATGGATACAGAAAATGTGGTTCATTGACACAGTGGAATACTAACCAGCTATTAAAAATAAGGACATCTTGAATATTTGCAGGCAAATATCATCCTGAATGAGGTAACCCAGACCTAAATGGACATGCATAGTATATAATTCACTCACTGATGAGTGGTATTTTCCATAAACTACATGATACCCACGATACATGTCACAGACCCAAAGAAGCTAAACAAAAAGGAAGACCCAAGAAAGAATATTTGAATCTCACTTAGAAGGAGGAATACAATATTCTTCGGGGGGTGCAGAAGGAGGGAGGAAGTTGAGGAGAGTGGATGGGGATGAGAATGGGGGATGGGTTCAGGATCAGATGTGGAGAGAGACAAGAGAGTGGACCAGAGGGACAAGAGCATGAATGGAAATCTGCATGCAGCTGCCAGAGGTGGGGATGGGGATTCTCTAGGAAGTGCCAGAGACCTGGGATGGGGGAAGCTCCCAGGAGTCAATGAAGGTAATGCATAGCAGTGAGGATATGCAACCTGAGGAAGCCACCAGGACCCCCTCCCCTCTGGAGGGATAAAGGCACCAACCCACCCACAGAACTTTCAACCCAAAATATGTTCTGTCTGAAAAAAAAATACAGGGACAAAAATGGAGCAGCAATTGAGAGAATGACTAGCCAATAACTGGCCCAAGTTGAAACCCATCCATTAGGCAAGCACCAACTCATGACACTATTAATGGTACTCTGTTATGCTTGCAGACAGGAGCCTAGCATAACTGTCCTCTGAGAGGTTCCATCCTGAAGCTGTCTGAAACAGATGCAGATACCTACATCGAAACATTGGACAGAGGTTGGAGACACTTAAGGAAGAGTTGGGGGAAGGATTGAAGGCCCTGAAGGGGACAACAACTCCACAGGAAGATCAACAGTGTCAACTCACCAGGCCTTCCGGATGCTCTCAGAGATTGAACCCCCTGGACTGAGGCCCCTGGCACATATGTACCAGATGGGCAGCTCAATCTCTATGTGGGTCCCTTAACAACTGGAACAGGGGCTATTCCCAAAGCTGTTGTATGTCTGTAGAATCTGTTACTCAACAGAGCTGCCCTTTCTCAGTGGGAGAGGATATGCCTAACCCTGAAGAGACCTGATGAGTGGGGATACTCAGGAGTGGGGCCCACTCTCTCTCAGAGGAGAAGAGAGAGGGGAAATAGGGGAAAGATCTATGTGAGGAGAGAAATGGGAGGTGTGAAAGCAATTGGGATGTAAAAACAATAAAAAAAAACCAAAAAACAAACAAACAAAAAAAAAAAACAAAACAAAAAAAACCTTTTATTTTTTTGTTTTGATTTTGGGTTTTTGAGACAGGGTTTCTCTGTATAGCCCTGGCTGTCCTGGAACTCACTTTTGTAGACCAGGCTGGCCTCAAACTCAGAAATTCGCCTGCCTCTGCCTCCTGAGTGCTGGGATTAAAGGCATGCACTACCAAGCCGGGCAAATAAAAACATTTTAAAAATTAAAAATAAATACAAGCATTTTCTTCTCATGAAACAGTAAAAAGAAAAATCAATACACAAATAAAAATACAAAAAAATTATTCAAATAATTGAAAAATATGAGAAACAAGAAGCTAACATCAGGTGTAAAAACACATAAAATGGTAGAGTTATCTTTTTTTTTATGTTTTCACGTGTGCTTAAAATCTAGTTGCTTTTCCAAACAAGAGACTCAATTATGTAGAACAGCAGGGATGCACAGAGATTTTCCAGTATTCTCACCAGTTCAATTCATATGGTAGACTTACAGTCAGCCATCTCAATAACTACAAGAGGAAGGGAATGGGGAATGAGAAGAAACTGTTAGATTCCAGAAGAATATAAGGCCTAGGGTCAGACAAAGACAATGGTTGAGTGATACCTGTAGTAAGAATTTGGGTTTCTTTTAAAAACACAAAAGTGTGAATATGGTTGGGATTTTGTTTTGTTTTGTTTTTTGTTTTTGTTTGTTTGTTGTTTTTTAAAAAGATTTATGTATGTATGTATGTATGTATGTATGTATGTATGTATTTATTTATTTATTTATTTATTTATTATAAGTACTCTGTAGCTATCTTCAGACATGGGATATGAGGATGTTTCAGATTGCCCACAGCAACTAACTGTGATTTATCTCGTGCTCTGGCGGACATATGATTTCTGCCAACTGAAGATAGTTTATGTTTGGAATTCTGGGGACTCCTGAGAGGGTATATAAATGCTAGAGCACTGGGAGAGGCCCCTGCTGCTCCCGCTGCTGCTGCTGCTGCTGCTGCTGCTGCTGCTGCTGCTGCTGCTTCCTGCTGCAGATTTTGCTGGTTTGCTGTTACTGTTTGCTGATTGCTTTTGCTGTCTGGTGGATTTCTGGTTGGAGATATCCTGACAACAAAGATTGGATTTGCCACTAGGAATTCAACACTTCTAATCTCCAGGAAGTAGTCTAAAGAGATCTATGCCCTCTTCTCCGTATAACCTTCTTTCTCACCTCCCTAGTATTGGTGGACTGGAAAGGATTGGGATGGAGAAGACTGGAAGATAAAATAACCCAATTAAGTAGACAAAAAGTATGGTTACTGTGTATATGATTGGCCTATGGAGTGGCACTATTAGGAGGTATGGCCTTGCTGGAGTAGGTGTGTCAGTGTGGATGCAAATAATCTTTTCTAGAATATAGGAAATCTTAATACTAGCAGTTAACAACCAAATCCAAAAAAATGCAATTTTCAAGAGCAAACAAAAATTAAACACTATTCATTTATAAACCAGCAATATACTTGAAAACCTAAAACAAGTGGAAAAATATATTATATCCATCTCTTAGAAGACTTCCTAAATTGTCAATCTATAATATAGATCATGAATGTCAATGTAATCAAAATAAAAATTTCAAGAAGATATCTTTAAGATATTTATATTTTATTCTAAAATTTATATTGAGGTAACAACTAAACAAAATGTTTTTTTTTTTTTTAAGAGAAGACAAAAAAATAGAAGACATGTAGAGGAATTTTTATACAGCAACATGGCTGCTCAGGGATGGAATCACTTCCAAAGATAAGATGTAGCTGAAATGATATGCCCTGGATTACAGTATGATCCACCTGGAATCTAGACATGCCCTTAATATACACCTTTATTCTCAAACAATGTAGGTATGGTTAATTTGTACAAGGAAGTGGCCATCTTTGAAAGTGACATCTAATTGAGGGGAAGACAAAGTGACACATCAAAAGAAGATTTGACAGAATGAGCCAGAGGTAGGATATGCCCAACTCAAATGAGAACAGCAGAGGAAGAGAGACTACTTAAGAGCATTGAGAGGGGTGGTGGTGATGAGATGCGTTATGTGTATGTATAGCAGGGTTTTACAGAGACAGGTTGTGGAGAGAACAAGCTAGACACGGGTGAAGACAGAACAAACCAGAGAATGAGAAGGAGCCAGAAGATTAGAACAGATTGCCAAATGGGGCATATGAGACCAGGCAGAGCAATTGAGTCAGAAGCAGAGAGCAAGTAGACTGAATCAGTCAGGTTGGAAGGTTAGATTGTAAGAAGCCTAGAAGCTTCCAAGCCTAGACATAGGGATAGTTAGAACAGAGAAAGAAATGATCTGGGCCCAGCCCAAGCCCTGTGTTTACACAGCTTGGGTATGGCTCTCATCTCATCACTTCATCTGAGGAAATAAAAGTGATAAAGACATATTATTACCTAACTCAAGACTACACAAAGTTTTCAGAACCAAGCTGATACAATACTTGCATCATGGTAGGCAGATAGCTCAAGGTATAGAATAAAGAATCCCACAGCAGACTCATATGTATAAGGACAGTACATTTTCAATAACAATACAGCAGTGAAATTGATGGGGAAGCGATGACGTTTTAGAAAAGCTGTGCTGGGGTAGCTCTGTCTCCCTCTTTATGTAAGCATATGAATGAGCCTCTGTAATTACAAATAAATGAATAGTGTTCTATGCCTAGTTAACAGCTGTAGCCAACTTTTGTCCTATCAAATACTGTTCCTCATGTGGCAAGTTCTTCATTGAAGATCAGAAGAACATAAATTCAGCTTTTTTGGTGGGAGGGGGTCCACAAAATATTAGATGAATAAAATGCAGGTAGGTCGAAAAGTAAATGCTTGTTTTCAGAATAACCCGTGGAAGCATTTATTGTGGAAGGTGTTATACAGCATATTTTAGTGGAAATAATTTCATGATAAGAATGAAAACATTGAAAGAAAAGTGAACAAGCATTCTGTTTACTTGCTTACATTGCCACCATCATTTTACATTATTTTTGACAAAAATAAGAATAAAATGTGTTGATGAAAGGATGGACCATTTAGAGACTGCCGTACCCAGGGATCCATCCCATAATCAACTTCTAAACGCTGACACCATTGCATACACTAGCAAGATTTTGCTGAAAGGACCCAAATATAGCTGTCTCTTGTGAGACGATGCTGGGGCCTAGCAAACACAGGAGTGGATGTTCACAGTCAGCTATTGGATGTATCACAGGGCTCCCAATGGAGAAGCTAGAGTAAGTACCCAAGGAGCTAAAGGGATCTGCAACCCTATTGTTGGAACAACATGATGTACTAACTAGAACCCCGGAGCTCTTGTCTCTAGCTGCATATGTATCGAAAGATGGCCTAGTCAGCCATCAATGGAAAGAGAGGCCCATTGGACTTGCAAACTTTATATGCCCCAATATAGGGGAATGCCAGGGCCAAAAGAATGGGAATGGGTGGATAGGGAAGTGGGGGGGTGCTATGGGGGACTTTTGGGATAGCATTGGAAACGTAATTGAGGAAAATATGTAATAAAAATATTAAAAAAAAAAAAGAATAAAATGTGTATCTCTTCAGTCTTCCTTTCTTACTTCCTCCATCAAATGTCTTTTTGTTACTATTTTAAATGTTGGCTTATTTATTTATTCATTTGTATATCTGTATGTGTTGGTGTGAAGGTCAGAGGGCAATCTGTGGGAGTCCATTTTGTCATTCAGCATTGTAGGTCCTTGGGATCAGATTCCAGCTGACATCCTTAGCAACAGGCACCAGTCCCTGCTAAGCTATCCCACTGACCCACAAACACTCTTGAATTTATAGATGTTTAAAGACAATTGTTAGCAAATGGAAACTGAATTTGTTAGCACTTATTGTTTCTGATTTTGACAGTTTGCTCTTTAGTTGATGTATAAAGTGAATTTGTATTTAAATGCCCATGGATTTTTTTTAAATGCAGATTTCTAATCATGATAATGTCTGTTGGTCATGGCAGTTGGCAGAGGACACCGAATTAGAATATTTAACTGTTGAGGATAAGCAAATCTGGGGCTTTTCCTGAGGCCTTAGTGGAAGGAACTTACCTCATTCCTTGTCTAAAAGAGCACATAACTGGGCAGGGCTGGTCCAGTTTTGGCCTGGAGCA
Organism: Mus caroli; assembly: GCF_978045245.1. Taxonomy (NCBI): domain Eukaryota; kingdom Metazoa; phylum Chordata; class Mammalia; order Rodentia; family Muridae; genus Mus; species Mus caroli. Next base: position 50,332,307 of record NW_028227256.1, read on the forward strand.
GAGTTGTTGGAGTCTATGTCTCCTACAGAAAATCAAAGCCTGCCTCTCAAAAAATGAAGTTATCTATGTTAGATATAGAAAGAGCAATTCTAAAATATATCTGGAATAACAAAGCTCAGGATATCAAAAACCATTATCAACAATAAAAGAACCTCTGAGGGAATCACCATCCCTGACTTCAAGGTAAATTACAGAGCAATAGTGATTAAAAACTGCATAGTATTGGTACAGGGACAGACAGGTAGATCAATGGAATAGAATTGAAGACTCAGAATTAAACTCACACACCTATGACCACTTGATCTTTGACTAAAGAGCCAAAACTATCCAGTGGAAGAAAGACAGCTTTTTCAACAAATGGTGCTAGTTCAACTAGCAGTCAGCATGTAGAAGAATGCAAATTGACCCATTCTTATTTCCTTGTACAAAGCTCAAGTCCAAGTGGATCAAAGACCTCCACAGCAAACCAGATACAATGAAACTAATAGAACAGAATGTGGGAAAGCTATAATCCAATTATGCTCACCACTATCACTGTATTCTGAAAGCCAAGGACTTTTAGATGTTAATAGCCCCCATATTTAGTTATATTCTAACTTGTCCAAATTTTATAGATTCTTACAGTTTTCCAGAATAATCATGCCTTACTCAGCTGTAGTGGGAAATTTAGGAGAGCCATTGTACCTGGCATAAACTCTGGAGTGATCGTGCACCTGGCTTTGAAGTGATCTTTTGTAAGTAATCAGTGACTGTTATCTGAGATTCATGGAGTTGACTTTCCTATAGGAGCTTCAGAACCTATAAATGCCTTTAGTCACAGAACATTCCTGGCAAACCAGGTAGCCTTGTAACGGCTGGGAAATGCTTAGATAATGTGTTCCTTCAGGCAACACCTATATCAAATCAAAGATTATGGTATTTAAAAATTGACTTGCTAAAAATACCTTTTGTGTAATAATTAAGAAAAATTCTTCTGCCAGGCAGTTTGGGGTTCAGTCCACTGAGGCTGACCTCCATGCTACCCCAAGGCTTCATTACATCCTCAAACATCTCTCTTTCTGTGGTAGTCCCTTGTGAAACTGTTTGCTGACACTTGACTAAAGTGATATGTCTTAAGTACTTAACGTGTTAGGTTAGGTCCTTAGTGTTAGGGATTATGATTACTAAGCAAGCATCTTTGGGAAACAGAAGGGGGCATTATACAACTAAACAAGATGCTTGTCCAGTGATTTCAAACGATGCCTTTAAACCTTTGTCCTGAAACTTCTCCCTGGAAGGTTGCCAAATACACTGACCCAAAAATACAAAATAAATGATGTTAGAGCTTTCTTCTCAGTCAAGTTGTTACCATAAGATTTACAAATTCTTCAATTTTTCTATAAATTAATAATAAAGGTGTAGGACTATTAGGTACTGATAAACCTCCATTGCTCCAGGAGAAGGGTGGGGAGGCAGAGGGGAGGGTATTGGAAATATGGGTGTGTGTTGTCTTGAGTAATGGTCATTAAAATCTTAGAGTCTTAATAGTAAGATATATTAACCAACAGTTGAACATGAAATATGAATTGAAGTATAACAAGACCCAAGTTGGTAAGGAATATGATTTTGCTTGGTCTCTAATGGATATAATGGTTACAGACACCTTTTGGTAGATAGAACAAAGGACATAAACTACAAAATAAAAGAAAGAAGGCATGACTATCATTCTCTATGAGGCAATTAACTAGAAACACAAGTGTTTGAAGAAAGAAGTGTTTTCTGAGAGGGATGCAATAACCACAGGCACTTCTATCAGGATAACCCATTGAGCAGTGATGAGGAAATACCAAAGCTTTAGTTTAGGTGACTATTTTCATAAACATTGCACACTTGCCATACTATTGGTTATTTCTGTCTCAAGACTTTATATTCAGATTCCAACCACTTTTACTTGGACTAATACGATTTCAGGTGGGTTTTTGTTGTTGTTCGCAGTAAACAAATGAATCGAATTCAATGGCCCTGCAACACAGACCCGAATGTTTCCAACTGACAGCAGAACTGCGTATTTCTTACTAATGCTAAGAAACACTGTGCCGTTCCTTTTTTTTTTTTTAAAGATTTATTTATTATTATAAGTAAGTACACTGTAGCTGTCTTCAGACACACCGGAAGAGGGCGTCAGGTCTCATTACGGATGGTTGTGAGCCACCATGTGGTTGCTGGGATTTGAACTTTGGACCTTCGGAAGAGCAGTCGGGTGCTCTTACCCACTGAGCCATCTCACCAGCTCCACTATGCTGTTCCTAACACTCTTAAATTCTAAAACGCTTTGGCCTGGTCAGAAACAAGACTGTGAACTTGGAAATCGATACTTGTTCTCACAGTTAGACAGGTTGACTTGTGTGACCTGGTGTGGTTGAACAGGCCTATGTCCTCCTGGCTGCTTCTCTTTGTCTTTTCATCAGCCAGGAGATTCTGTGATGTGTGGTTACTGGTCAACTCATACTGGTCTCAAAACAGGGACAAGGACAAACTTTTGAACAAGGAGGACAATGACCATCAAAGACTCACCATTGTGTATCTATTAACACTTTAGAACAGGATTTCTGTTTTATGGAAATAAAAATTTTGCTCTTTACTCACAAAAGAGTTTTCTTCTTATAATCTAAAAGACCTATGAAAACTCATTTTAGCTATTTCTGTTTGTTTATCATAGTTTCTGACAATTGACTATTATAATATTAACAGAAAAATTATCCATGCTTAATTAATATAGCTAGTTAGCAAACATTTCAATAAAGGTTTACTAGCTAAAACCGTTTTTTAAAATGTTTGCAAATAATTTTATATGCCCCAATACAGGGGAATGCCAGGGCCAAAAGAATGGGAATGGGTGGGTAGGGAAGTGGGGGGGGGGGTATGGGGGACTTTTGGGATAGCATTGGAAATGTAATTGAGGAAAATACGTAATAAAAAATATTAAAAATTGAAAAAAAAATGTTTGCAAATAAATGTATTTACAAATTAGATAATAAAGATCATTTGTGAGAAAAGATTTTTCCTTACATTATAATGATCCCATTATCAATGGAGAAAGAGTCAGAGGGTAACCCAGCGATATTCCAAGCTCGGATCGTCACGGCTTCTCCCAGTGTACCCATAAGAGAGTAGTCATCGGAGCAGGGGATGTCTCTTTCTTTACACAACTGTGACCACTCCTTGGTTTGATTCTTCAAAATATTCACAGAAAAATAGAGACATGAGTTGTTGGACAGTAGCCAAAGGGATACTACCTAACGTTTATTTACTGAGAAAACCAACTGCTATTGAAGCTTCGCCTCGAACATGATTTGTGCACCAAACCTTTTCCAAATAAAATTATAACAAAGAAAGTAAGCTATGTACTGTAATAAGCAATGAGACAGAGCCCACATGGACCACATGACAAAGTTAGAATTTTATATCTGTGAAGAACAATTACTGTGTATTTTTCTAAAGTTTAAACTTACAGAGTAGTTGACATTCTCTGGCTTAGTTTCATTTCTGTTGCTATAATAAAATCACCAAGCAGAAATTAAGTTAGGGGGAAAATGGATAAATTTTGCTCCCAATTCAATTCAAGGTGGAAGGAACTTAAAGCAACAGGTCACAGTCACAGGCAAGAGCAGAGTGAGGATGGATGGATGCCTGCCTCTACTGCTCGCCTCATTCTCCTGCAGAACCTACGGTAGGCATTGGTGCTCCCCACATTCCCGGTGAATCATCCCACCTCAACTAATCCAGTTAAGAAAATCCTTCACAGGCATCCTCATGGGCCACCTTGATATAGACAACCCCTAAGTGAGATGCCCTTTGTAAGTGATTATAGATTGTGTCAAGTTCACAGTTAAAAACCATTATATTTTCAACACATGCATATTTAAATTATAAATATACAGAAAAATACTATATAGTTTATAATACAAAACTAAACCTGTGGAATAGGTAGAGGACACAGAAAACATTTATTTCTGGCTCCCATGTGCTCTATAGGAAGGATCACCTGAAGTATATTGAGTTGTATCAAGGGTCAGGACACATTTTGAATTCTGTCCTATCTACCAGAGACTTGCTCTGTTATGGTGGCCAAAAATCATACTAAATGGTTTACTCAATACTAAAGTGTATACTAACCTTCATGTTCAGGCTACAGACCTAAAGCTATAGAAATAGTCAAAGACATGACTGGGAGGGAAATAGAGACAGGCAAAAAGAGGGTGTCCATAAGCAAAGGGCATGATGCTTGTACCTGTTCTGGGCTAATGAGGATGTCCTGCATTTGTGTGTGTGTGTGCGTGTGCGTGTGCGTGTGCGTGTGTGTGTGTATGTGTTCGTGTGTGTGCATGTGTGTGTGTGTGCATGTGTGTGTGTGTGTGCGTGCACGTGCACGTGTTATGTGTAGATGGTGCTGAGAAGGGTTTGGCTGTCGTTACCTTTTCCCTCAGGTTCCTGCTGAGTAGGTTGTATCAATATTATAGTTTTATGAAAAAAGGCCAGGGCAGACTTGGGTAAGTGGCCACTTCATGAACTTAAATGTTGTTAATATTATTTGTAATGTCCAATATCTCTATTAGCGGTAAAATTACAGGTGACACTGTTTTTCTCATTGCATCCCATCAGTAGTACATAATTTCAAATTATTCATCTACCAACGATGCTAATTTTCAATCACTTCATTAGAGCCAGGCTTCTGTTTCATAATTGTAGGATTATAATTACGTGTGATTATTGGTCCATTGGATCTCAGACTATTACACAAATATACTTGGGTGAGTGAGAAGCAGGGTTCTCTTAACACTGTGAGTGTTATGACAGGATTTTCACTGGGAGGAGCTGCAACAGTTGGACCAACAGTTTAAGTGGGATGGCATGACCTAGATTTCAGGTAATTCCTGGGGATTGCACATTTGAGTAATTCATATGGAAATAACAAAAACGTTTCCCTTGGAAACCTGAATAATTCGAGGGCCATTGTCCTGCAGGATTGTTTCAGCCTAAAAGGGAAATGACTGGGCTCAGGGCTCAGCAAACTGCACAGGAAAACATGGATGCTTTACCCATAATTGAGAACAATAAAGGCAGCAGTTGTGAGATAAATTTTGCTCATTGATCCTGTCCATTTGTAGTTAACATTTCAGCCCTTTGTGGAAGACACCTGGTAATGAGGGAAATGCCTCTGATTTTCGTCATATACTCATTTGTGTTAGTTCATGTCATAAATTCACCTTTTTATATTTTATCCTCCAAGTTATATTACTATCACTTTTTTGGGATGTTGAAATTGCTCACAATTTGGCAGTACCCTATCCTGAATTTTTCTTCTGTCCCCCCACCCCCACCCCCCATGTTCCCATCCTCCTCTGAGCATTTCCTGGTGTTTTCTCTAAGATATATTCGAGGCTCTCTCAGTAACATAAAATAACCAAGCATCAGGTGTGGTGTGATGTGGTATGGTATGGTGTGGTATGGTATGGTGTGGTATGGTGTGGTGTGGTATGGTATGGTATGGTATGGTATGGTATGGTGTGGTATGGTATGGTATGGTATGGTATGGTATGGTATGGTATGGTATGGTATGGTGTGGTATGGTATGGTGTGGTGTAGTGTGGTTTGGCACTTCTAGCTGCCCAAGCAGCAGGTAAGTACCCAATGGGGGTCACTGGGATGCCCAGGGGTATGATTTAATCTAACAGCAATGGGAGTGAGTGCCTTCTAGCATTTCCATTGTTCCAAGTCCCTATGGGAGGGCAGAGTCAAGTGACAATGTTTCTTGTTCCTACTCTCTCTCTCTTTCTGACTGGCTTGATGGCTCTGCCTGGGAAATTATCTCAAGCTTTGTAAGTTTCCTTGTTTAAAGCTGTCACTTGAACTAACCCATCACTAACCACGTTAAATGTTAACGACCTCAGCTAGATATATGATGTTAATGCCCCTACTGAACAAGACTCAAAAGAACAGCCAAAGCTGAAAATTGGAAAGTCATTGTACCTCTATGACCTTAACAAGGTAAACAGAGGCCTCCAAAGTGAAAAGGCTAAAATAGAAGCTCCATCTATATGAGGATTCTTAAAAGTTTGTTTTTAAAAATTCAATAGTCAAAGAAACCATAATGGAAATGGGGGACTCAGTTCTGCTTACGGAAAAGTCCTCAGTGAGGCTTGGTGGACACGATATGCAACTATGTTAAGGGAAACCAAGAAGCCCTTGATTAAGGTAAATGAAGGTTTTCTTGTCTCCACCTGCTATAGTTTCAGCCTCTGATGTGGCTTTAGAATGACTTATTAATATCCATGCAGAGTAGTTAAGGCATGGATCCCTCACGCACACTTTTGTGTGTGCGCACAAACACACACCCACACCCTGATTCCTTTACACTTAGTTAGGAACTAAAAATTCATCTAAAGTCTGTCAGTTTAAAATTAGATTTTAAAACAATATTTCACACAGCATCATTTGGATACCAAGCAATTTACAGGATGTCTAAAATTTTTGACTACAAATAATTTAAAACTAATCTGCTTTTCCTTGCAGTAGCCAAAAATTAACACAAAATCAAAATAACACAGATGGGAAAAAAATACCGTCAAGTTCCCTACCACCACCAGCAGCAGCAACAAACAGACCAGAGGTTAATGTTGCAATGATGGGGGGAAAGCAAAGAAGAGCCCCAGAGGCATCCCTCACCTGTCTGTAGTTAGATGTAAAGGCTCCCAGGTAGGCGACAACCCCTGAGGAGATGAGGATATCACCAGTCAGGTTGATGTACAGATGCCCAAGCTCCAGCGCAGAGTTGCTCCATCGGGTTTTCTCACCTCCCAGGCCCCCGATCAGCTGTTCTGCCCGTTCTAGCTTTTTGCTGCACAAGTCAACCTCAAAAATAAAGGTGAGCTTTTATCAATATCTACAAGTGAAATGGGCTGAAAACTGCAGATTTCCCAACTCAAAGATAAGCTTTCTCAGTTACAACCTAGACAGATTCTAAAAAGCACTTTGAAAAAGAGAAGCACGATGCATCTCACTGAGATACAGAAAGTTGGTGACATTATGACTTTAACAAACAAGTGACTTCAATAAGCTTCTAAGGATTTCTACAGAGCATCTAACAATTAACAGTGAGGCAACTCTAAGGAAATGACCTTCAACACAAGGGACTGAGATTAAACTAGTTACCAGCAGTCTACTGCAAATACAGATTTAAAAAAATATATAACAAAAATGGGGGAGGACTCTGGATGAAGCAGGTTAGTAGAGTATTTGCATAGCATGCCAAGGGTCCGGGTTCCAGAGTTGGCACTATATTTTAAATATTTTATAAGTGTGTCTCCTCACTTAGTGCATTTAAGGTTGCTTTTAAAGGTTAAAACTTTTAGCAATTTACACTTATTTATAAAGCACAATCTTTTAAGTTGTTAAATGGCATCACTGTCCTCCCAGACACTTTCAATTAAGCTTCACAGGGAACACCAGTCACTAGCTAAAAGCCTGCTTTCTGCATTGGACAATCAGCCCAAAGCTTATTTTACACCATTAAACAATTCAATAAAAAGGGAAAGGGGCAGATGTTTATCAAGGTAGCCAGACTTGAGGAAAGGCACCCAAACCTGTGTAAGATCAGTGTTCCACAGGATACTTAGATGGAGTCACTGCAATTTAATTTTTAAGTGATAGCATCATTATTTTTAAAATAAAATCAACTTATTCATTTTGCTTTTTATAAAAGTGCTTTAATAGTAGTGGAATTGTATCACTACCCTTATTTTCTTCTCTTAGATTCTCCTATATCCTCTCAAGTTGATAGCACACTCTCTCTTTCTATTTATCTATCTCTGACTATCTATCTATCTATCTATCTATCTCTGACAATTTATCTATCTATCTTTTAAGATATGTGTATGCACAACACACAGGGCTGAGTTCATACTTCTTGTTGGTGTGTACATAGTTTCTAGGCTGTCTACTCTGCATTATACAACCAATAAGGGGTCTCATTCCTGGGAGAGGCTAATTCCCCCTTTCTGTCTGTGGTTCTTTGTCTAAGAGTGGAACCTCATCACCCCTTCCACATTAGCATGTCCATTGATATTGCCAATGTTCCAGCCTTGTTTATGCAGCCATTCCTAGGAGAGACAGTTTCACAGCAGACTCCCTGGTATTCTGGCTCACCCACTCAGTCATGTTCGCTGCTGCTCCACTCACAGCAGTCAGGAAAGGGGAACAACCTAAATGTATTTCAGTGGGTAAATTGATAATGAAAATGTGGCACATATTCACAATGGATACTACTCAGATGTAAAGAAAAGAGAATTTAAGAAACTTTCAGGTAAATGATGGACCTGGAAAGATTACATTGAACATAGCTCAGACCCAGAAAGACAAACATCCTTACTCATAAAAGAAGCTGAGTAAAGTTTACTTAGGGATCAAACTGTGTGGTTTTATAATGCAGAACTCCCAAGATCAGAAAGAGAGACACTTACATTATTTTGGAGTAAGAATTTGTCTTAAGCATTTTCCCAATACTAGTAACCATTATTTAACTATGGGGCAATGGGCTATGCACAGAAAGTCTGGTCTTCAGTTGAGCTGAGGTAGAACTCCAGTGGTGGTAATTCTCACCTACATGGGACAGAAGGCATTCTCTCATGTCTCCTGTACCCCTGGCTCCTGTTGAAGTTACCGCCCCCACAGCCCCACAGGAAAAGTGTGTGGCTAACAGTCATGTAGACAATGTCCCAAGCTTCTGACCTTCAGACTAGACTCTTCCCAGTTACCTAGCAACAACAAGATAAGAAGCCCACTATAAGAGGGGCTGCTTTGCCCCTCCTCACTCTCTAACCTCTCTCTCTCTCTCTCTCTCTCTCTCTCTCTCTCTCTCTCTCTCTCTCTCTCTCTCTCCTCTTACTCTCTAGCCTTTCTTCTCTCTTTCTCTTTCCCCCTTCTCTCCTCTCGGCCATGGCTGGTCTCTCTCTCTCTCTCTCTCTCTCTCTCTCTCTCTCTCTCTCTCTCTCTCTCTCTCTCTCTCTCTCTCTCTTCTACCTTTTCTCTTTCCCCCTGCCTTTCTACAATAAAGTTCTAAAACCATAGACTGTCTCTGTTTATCAAGGCCCACTGTGCTTGGACGATGGGATAGGCTTTCTCCTAAAGAGCTGTGCCTAATCTCCTGTCAGAAGGCCTTCCTGTGCTCCAGCCACGGACCAGACTAGAGACTCTCACCTGCATGGGAACCTCTCTACCCTCTCTCATCTCCTCTGCTGTATCCAGTGTGGGATACTGGAGACCGAGAACCTGGTATGGGGGCTACCCCGTGTCCACCCCCCAGCCGAGTGGGGTCAGTGGCTTCACACAGCCAGATGCCTACCCAGGGCCGAGTGAAAAGAGTCTGGCAGTCCTCCCCTATCTGCCTGCCCAGAGCACAAGAACTCAGGCCAGAAGCAGGCTCTCTCTCCCTCCCCCCCTTCCCCTATACCTACAGCCCCCACATTTAACTAAATGCTTTTAAATTAAAAGATGTAAAATATCATTTTACCTACAGATAGGCTTGTAAAGCACAAGGTTTGTAATGGGTGATAATTTTGATGTTTCCAAAACTAAACCTTTGTTATTCAGTTTTCCCACCTTAAAGGGTCTCCCCCTTCCAGGCTTCCTTATCTGTTTTTCCTTCAATATTGCCCAAAAGAAAGTGGATCAGATCTCAGACTACAACAATGCTGCCACTGGAAAACCCTAAAGAGCATACTCTTGTGACCCTTTTTAATCAAAATTTAAAAAGACATTTACTATAAATATATGCATATGTTGATTTTATATTTTCCAACATTCTTTTACAAAAACTTTAAAATTTCAAATACATAACAAAGTTGACAAATGTTTCCAGTGAGCAACTATATACTCACCTAGTGGTTATATTGTTAAAATTAAATGTAGTGTACTGACTGGTTTTGTGTCAACTTGACACATGGAGTTATCACAGAGAAAGGAACTTTAGGTGAGGAAATGCTTCCATGAGATCCAGCTGTCAGGCATGTTCTCAATTAGTGATCGAGGGGGGAGGGACCCTTGTGGGTGGTGCCATCTCTGGGCTGGTAGTCTTGGGTTCTATAAGAGAGCAGGCTGAGCAAGCCAGAGGAAGCAAGCCAGTAAAGAACATCCCTCCATGGCCTCTGCATCAGCTCCTGCTTTCTGACCTGCTTGAGTTCCAGTATTGACTTCTTTTGGTGATGAACAGCAATGTGGAAAGTGTACGCTGAATAAACCCTTTCCTCCCCAACTTACTTCTTGGTCATGATGTTTGTGCAGGAATAGAAACCCTGACTAAGACATGTAGTCATGGCCAGTAACAGGTTAAAGACTGACTCAATGTTCTGTGTGTGTTCAAATACAGATTACAGGGCAGATCTTAGAGGAAAAAGCAGTGTGTTCAGGCCATAGACAATGACTAGAAACTGGGTTTCCATGAATAAATGGCTTAACCTTTCTTTGCTTTGGCATCCTAAAAATAACCCAAGAAGATTGGTAGTCTCAGAAAGCTATGGCCAGCAAGCCAGGAGTGCCACTGTTAATATGTTTGTCCCTGGAGGAAATGCAGGAATGGAGGGGGAAGGAATATTCCAACCTCTGAAGAATGTTAATAGCATTTTTACTTTGTTAAAGAATGATTAAAGATATAAAAAAGAACAAGGACCAGCAAGGTGGATCTGTGTATAAAGGTGCCCTCTGCACAAAGAAACACTGAGTTTGATCCCTAGACTGCATATCAAGGTAGCAGGAAAAAACCAACTGCACAAAAGTTATCTTGTGACTTCCACACATGTGCTGTGGCATGCATGCATGGGCATAAACATGTGTGTACCTGTTGTTGAAATCATTTAATCTCAATCTGGGGGTTCTACTCTACCTTTGACCATTCAGTTCCCAGATGAAAGACACACAATGTTTATATTTATTATAAGCCTTAGTCAGTACTAAAGCTGGGCAGATATTTATCTACCTTTCATGCTATTAGAATCTATTTTCCCACCCATGACTCCTAGTTATAATTTGCTATGTTTCATCTGGGCAGCCCTTAACTCCAATTGGCCAGCCCTCATGGCTATGTTTTCATGATTCATCTACTCCATGGTGGCTTCCTCCTCTTTCCACCTTATCCCTCCTTGTGGTTCTCCTCAGACATCGGACCCAAGAATCCTGCCTATCTTTCTTCTGCCCAGCTACTGACTGTAGGCATCTTTATTCACCAATCAGGGATAACTTGGAGCAAGTTTACATAGTACCACTTGGGTATGTCACTTAGGTAAGTAAATTAGGTATATGCAGACTCTCTCATTCCTGGAGGCAATCAGACTTTGGGGGCCAGTATTTAGCATAATAATATAAACAAAAGACCAAACCTCAACAATACATACACAAGCACACACATCATAAACACATAGTAAAAAATTGAATTTTTCCTAAAACATAAAGGTATCTTATACATAACAAGCTCTTGATAAGTGTTGACTGCTATAAAATATTGGTATATATTTCAGTTACAGGATCAGACTTTGGCAGTTACTTTGTATAAATGGGTTCCCTATATAAATTATGACAATGGCTTTGGTCTTAAGAGTGTCTTCAGTAATGGTTTTGAGAATGCTCGTCACAGCTCTCCCAGGGCTGTTGTGTGAGCTCTCTCAATCCTCCTTGTGAAATGAGAAGAGATGGAAGTAGCCCAGCTTTCATTTTCTAAGGATGACAAGTGAATGACTGATGCTTTGTGAGCCAAGGGGCCACACTGGTATTATACTACATGGCTGTTTGGGCTCTCATGTCACATGATCATGATTTAATGCCAGAACCACTTCAAGTTCCAGGGCCCTGCACAACCAGGTATTGGGTAGGTCTGGCCTTGGAACCATAACTCGCTAATCATGACCAGGAAGAAAACAGAACTGGTGAATTTTGTGCTGGCCACAAAGTCTTTCTTATTTCTGAGGTGATCCCAGTTCACATTTGCAATTGTCAGCACCTACCTGGTGTTCCAAGTCTGCTTTCTTCTGCTTATTCAACTCAAGTGTGTCTTGGAGTTTGGCCAGCTTGTCCTGAACCTCATGCAGGGCAGCCTGCTTCTTTCTAAGGCCTTCCATAGCAATATTCAGCTTCCCTTCGGCTGCAGCCAGCTTTATCTTTTTGGGAGCTACAATTTTTGCCACTCTACAAAACAATCAAGTTGGGAAATTAAATCCCCCTGAACATATGGAGCTTTGTAATGCCAATTTACCTTCTGAATACTCTTTGCAGGGACTTAAGACACTTCTTTATGCAGAATTGACACCTAGTTGTAGAGTCCATATTTCATCTAAGAATCAAATCTGATACAAAGTATGAAAACTGATGGTTAAGACTTGTGGGGTAAGAGAGCAGGTAAGGAGCTGTCACCCCTCAGAGTCTCTCAAGCTGGCCTGGAACTTGCAGGGTAGGCTAAGACAGCCTATGCCTATTTTAAGTTCTAAGGCCACACCTATTGCACTGCTGCCTACCCAGTGCTGAGATTCTAAGTTAGTGCTACTATGATTGGCTTCTCTTATGTGTTCAGTGGGTTGAACACGGGTTCTTATGCAGTAAGACAAGTACTTTACAGACTGAGCTGTCTCTCCAGCCCAAATAGTCCTATGTCCTAGTGCTGGTGATAGAATCTGTGTCCTCGTACATGCTAGGCAAGTTCTCTACCACTCAGTTGCACCCCAACATCTTCCCTATTTTAAATAAAATTTACAATTTTAAGATATAAAAAAGTCAATCTTTACTACCATGCCGTAATTTTGTTTATTTTTAAGTGTTTTGGTACAAGTTTAGTACTTCTTCAATTTAATTTTTCAACATAGTAAATAAATAAAAGCTTTGGGGAAACTTTAGAAATATTTTAGTAAAGAGTATTCCTAACTCCCAAAACTTTAATTATCATTAAATTACATATTACTTTTAACTGCTACAGTTTGGGTTCTAGTAAAAATAAAAGCAGCAATTGAAACATGTGTTTTCTGACCACCCTTTTTCTCACATGGGCTCCTAGCTTTCTCTTGTCTATATGAATGGGAGGTCAAACCCAACAGCCCCGACAGGTTTCTTCGCCACACTCACTTGTCATAGGAGTCCATTGCTATGACCCACTTGCACAGACCCTCAGCAGCTGTTGAAGCATTCCGGATCTTCTCTGGAACAAAGTCTGGGTTGGGGATATAACTCTTCCTTATGATATTCATATAAGCAGGAGGAATATTGTCCTTGTCGTACTCATGAAGTGACTGCAGAAACCTTATGTCACCGAGAAGTCTCTTAGCAGGGCCCCAGAAATCTTCAGTTTTCTTCCCTGAACCAGTTGGGTCAGGGATTTTGTCAGCTTTGATCCCTTTCAATATGCAGACAGCTTCCATGACGAGTTTGACGCCAGCAGGGGGACTCTTCATGGACTTCACAACTGTGATATCCTTGAAAAGCAAGGTTCTATTATTAATAGAAATAAATGTCTGCTTGTACACCCATTGAAGTCATATTAACAAGTCCAATCTTTCAAACTAGGTTTTAAGGTACCCTAAGGAATGGGCATTTTCTGTGGACATTACATTAATGTGGACATTACATTTTGGGCAGAAATGGCATCAATGGTAGAATCATGGCAAGAATTTTGACAAGTCAATTGGGAGGGAATCTTTTTTTTTCTTTAGATATTTTCTTCATTTACATTTCAAATGCTATCCTGAAAGTCCCCTATACCTCCCCACCCCTCCCAAACCCACCCACTCCTGCTTCCTGGCCCTGGCATTCCCCTGTACTGGGGCATATGATCTTCACAAAACCAAGGGCCTCTTGGGAGGAAATCTTAAAACAACAAAAGGATAATCGTGGGAACTTACAGTGGGGGGGGGGGGGGGAGTGACACAAGACTCTGGAAGGAACCGCCAGGATGGAGAAAGGCTGAGCAGAAAGAAGAGGAGGTAGAACTAGCAGGGTGCTGGGGGCGGTTGTGGGGGCAGTGGTGACAGTGGTGTCAGTGGTGGCTGCTCCTGTGGTGGTGGTGGTGGTGGTAATAGTTGTAGTAGTAGTGTCAACTGGCACCTTTTCAAAAATGCCTTTGTCATGAAAACGCATTTCTTTTCAAGTAAACTAGGGAATCCTCTTGCCAATTTAAAAAAATGTTTACAAAATCCGGATGCTAATTTGAGAGAAGGTAAACTGTGGTCCCCCACCCCCACCCCATGGTAAAGCCTCAGCCCAGGGCACAGCTCTCACCTGTGCGGTCAGGGTATCAAGGGCAGCCAGTGCAGACTCCAGAATGGGTAGGGCTTCGGCCAAGTCGGCATCGCATTCATCTTTGATGGCTTTGGCTGCCATGGCTTGATCGTTCGCTACTGTTTCGTCAGCTTTCACGATTTTCTCAGTTTTGGCCACCTCCATGGACTCTCTCTCAATTATTATCATCATTTCGTCAACCTCTCTGCTGGCAACTTTTAACTGTGGATGCAGCGCCTCCAGCTCACTCTGCATGGTGGCCACCTGTGACGAAGCCGAGTCCAGCTTATCCAAACCCACTTCGTATCTCCTTTTCATTTTCATCACTTCACTGGATGCAAATAGATGAAATGAGGTGAGATGTGCAGATCTGTTCATCGCATCAAGGGACATCCTGCAAGCTCTGAGTCTTTCACCCCTTTTGAAGTAACTAAAGTTATGGTCTAAAAGTCCTTCACAGGTACTAGGTGTGAAAAAAAATACAAATTATGAACAAAACAACACTGGATTGTACACAGTTATGACCAACCAGTCATAACTTTCAGTCCTTTGTGTGTTTTCAGTGCCTCTGAGTATATAACAAAAGCTTCCAAGAATAAATAAAAACACTAGTAACAAGGCAAAAAGCCTCCTGTACCAAAAATAAGAAGTCTCCCTGTAACGTTAGTCTCCACTGTGAGCTGCTACCAACAATACTATAGTTCTTGCAATAGTCACTTACTTCAAAGAGACCTCGATGCAAAAAATAGGTCATTTTGAATATTGCCATGTATTCAAAAGTTATTATATCTTCCCACCTGTTAGGATGTTGAGGCTAGCCAGGCTGGGCTATATTAGCCTCGGGTACACAGTGAGACCTATATTTAAAATGTATTTAAATTACATCTTGAAATAGGATGTTTTTTTTTTATTAAGACAAAAGAAAATATTGAAACTCAACACTTTCTATGCAAAGTGATTTTTAAAGAAATGGTAACTGATTAGAAATAATTTTAGCCCTTTAAAATTTTTTAATATTCTTTGAAATGCTTGTTCTTGTATGTTCTCTACTAAGAAAAATCTCCTTATCTATAACAATTCATTTTTTTATTAGGTATTTTCCTCAATTACATTTCCAATACTATCCAAAAAGTCCCCAATACACTCCCCCCCCAGTCCCCCCCCACCCCCACCCCTTGGCCCTGGCATTCCACTGTACTGGGGCATATAAAGTTGGCAAGTCCAATGGGCCTCTCTTTCCAGTGATGGCCGACTAGGCCATCTTTTGATACAAATGCAGCTAGAGTCAAGAGCTCTGGGGTACTGGTTAGTTCATAATAATGATCCACCTATGGGGTGCAGTTCCCTTTAGCTCCTTGGGTACTTTCTCTAGCTCTTCCATTGGGGGCCCTGTGATCCATCCAATAGCTGACTGTGAGCATCCACTCCTGTGTTTGCTAGGCCCCGGCATTGTCTCACAAGAGACAGCTATATCTGGGTCCTTTCAGCAAAATCTTGCTAGTGTATGCAATGGTGTCAGCGTTTGGAAGCTGATTATGGGATGGATCCCTGGATATGGCAGTCTTTAGATGGTCCATCCTTTTGTCACAGCTCCAACCTTTATCTCTGTAACTCTTTCCATGGGTGTTTTGTTCCCAATTCCAAGAAGGGGCAAAGTGTCCACACTTTGGTCTTCATTCTTCTTGAGTTTCATGCGTTTAACAAATTGTATCTTATATCTTGGGTATCCTAAGTTTTTGGGCTAATATCCACTTATCAGTGAGTACATATTGTGTGAGTTCCTTTGAGAATATGTTACCTCACTCAGGATGATGCCCTCAATTTATTTTAAAATATTACATTTATTCAAAGATGCTATATTTCAAAAGTCAAGAAGTAGCTGGAGTAAGACACTAACTTGAGGTATACAAAGGAGCCCAGCTTGAGACATTCCAAAAAGCCCCAGCTTATCATATACAAAGTAACCCAAAGGAGGAAAAGCAAAACCAACCACAGGAAAGGCTGTGATAGGGAAGGAAAAGAAAGTCAGAAACATACATTTCTATCATGTGTTGAATTCCCCCTGACAAAGTAAAATATTTGACAAAAATAGGAACAGAGGCACAGATCTATGTTCAGTCCTGTATTATATGTGAGTTTGGTCTCCATCAAAGCCTGGAGCTCTACAAAGGCTTTGCTTCTGTCAGCATAAGATAGAAACAGCACTCATCCCAGGTGGCATTTTAAGTACTGACTTTTGGTCAAGTGACATGATGACTTGGTTTTCTAGTTATAACTGGCTATTGAGAGATCTGGGGTTTAAGCAACTGAAATGACCACAAATACAACATATGAATTCTAGTTGAAATTAAAAGAGAACTTTAAATTTTTAATTTGCAAGAACATTTGAAATTGTTCATCAAAGAACCTTCTCTGTACAGCAAAGTGAGCCGATTACAGAAACCCACAACTGGACATGATACAGAGAAAGCTGTGTTGGAGAGAGCTCATCCCTGCTGGGCAGATGCATCTGTGATACAGCTCCTGCACCTATGGCTCAGGGACATCAGAGAAAGGGGGGGGGGGCAGAAAGATTCTAACATCCAGGTTACGAGAAAGTCTGATTGATGTCATCTCTCTTAGAAAGGGGTACATAAACCAAGACTGGAACAAAAGCAATATGAATAGAAATGTTAACATGGATGGGAAAATCTCACAAGGTCCCACCAGAGACAAGGAACACAGGCAACTAGTGACTGCCAAGAGAAGGAGAATTAGTCTTTCCCAGGGATGAGTTCCTGACTGTTTATCTAACACAAAGTGGTCAGCCCTGCAATCATACATACAAACAACAAAAATGGACTCCGCAGGTTGTACTTATATATCTCTGTATGTGTGTTCGGGTGTGTATATGCGTGTGTATAAAACAATAATTTAGGAAAAAGAGGCTATCAATTTGAGAAGGAGACATGGGAGGGATTGAAAGAAGGAAGGAATGGGAAAGGAGAAAAGATATAATATTTTAATCAAAATGTAAAAATAAATATTAAAAATTAATTTGCAGAAAGCTATGAAGGGAAACTGTGGGGGAAACATGTTCTTAAAGGTGTACATGTGTATTAGTGTTTTTCAGCCAGTGGTCACCTTTGGGTTTTATGGTTCACAGTACAGATAAGTTTGATTAACTACATTCATAAATTATTTAAGTAACTAAACTTGATTTGTTAAACCTAAGATAAAAATACAACAAGGGTAAAAATGCAAAGCTATCAGGCTCCCTGCTGCAGGGAATGTTAGTGTGCCTCTCTAAAGTCTCTCTAAATCTTGCTTGTTTTCCCTTTGCAAAATTGTAGAAATACAATATAGAATTCACTTTAGTGAGCATTTGAGATCCAATATTAACTGAAGACTTTCTTAAGGGATACCACTAAAATTTTCTAATTTTTCAACTTGCTGCGAGTTTAAAGTTAATACATCTTAAATTTTAGAATATGCATTCCAACTATTAAGTTTTTAGACAGAAAGAAAGTCTAGGGCCAACTTTTCTGAAAACGCATGTTGACACTTGCTGTGGCACAGTTTACTAACACTTTCTAAACTCTTAGCTTCTGATCTTAATGTTAGTAAGTTTTAAATTCAAGTGCATTTCAAGTATAAGCAAAGGACGTTTGAGATCAGTTTCTCTGAAAACCTCATGTTGACACCGGCTATAGCATGTGCCTCTTGCGCTCTGTACTGACATTTTTCAAATGGAAGGTTAGTAGAGAAGAAAAGCCAGCTCTAAAAACTGAATGGTGGACTCTGGGATTGTGGCTGTAGAGATCCCAAAGCGAAGGATTTTCCATCAGCGTATTCCTAAGAAAAGGGGAAAACCCCCACTCTTAAATGGTCCTTACTCAACAGCACTGTCAAGGAATCCTAGGCATTTACCCTAAGGGAACACCTTGCTCTTCTATGTGTGGGGGAAACATGTTCTTGAAGGTGCACATGTGTATTTGTGTTTTGCAGCCAGTGGTCAACTTGGGATTCATTCCTCCAACACCATCTACTTTGATAAAGCTGACTGAGCAGCAAGCCTCAGGGGGTTGGCCTGTCTCCATCTTCCAGAACTGGGATTATAAATACACGCTGTCATGCCCACCCAGTGTCTGCTCCCTGCTGTGGTTCCGAGGATTACAATTGAGGTCCTCATGATTGTACAGCCATCTCCCCAGTGATATCTCTATTCTTGCAGTAAATGCAATGATTAATTTATAGTGTACTAGGCAACATCATTACACCCAAGAATAGACTGCTTCCTACCATGACTGTAAAACTGACTCCCAGTTTTAGTAAAACATTATATTCATAGCATTTGTTTGCACCATTGCTATGTCATTTTTTGTACAAACATTTTAAAACGTTCATTGCTTACTTAAAGACAGAACATTTCATCCTTACTTTCTTTTCTTTTCTAACAACAGTTTGAAGGTAGAGATCAATTCCAGATAGGAGGTGGGAGTCACGTAATTATATCTTTGAAGTTCATTGTGGAAGGACGTTGATAAGTTGATAGTAGAAGTGTGGAACCTTTTACACATGTCAATACAGCCTTCTCGGATTTCCTCTGACATCTCAATGTCTTCCAGGAACCGTGAAGCAACCGCTTCCAGAGCATCTTCTGGCCATGACTAAATTTAAAATGAATATTTTAGCAATTCATCAAGGTGGGTAATATGATCCTGTTACTGCTTCGGCCTTTTGCAATATGTGGGCTGGAAATAGAGAGGAATAGTTTGGGACATACAGTGGAAAAGACATGCTCATGAAGAGCCTTCTTCCTGCCCTTGCCTGCTTGAGACAAAATGACTGTGGTGGCCAGGGCTGGTAGCTACTCTCTCCAGTTTACTCTGGGTTTAGAGACATAGTTACCAAGTGTTAACAGGACAAAGAAAGGGGAAGGGGATCTAAACTCAATGTGTGTTTCCCTGTGTATGCTATGTATTATTTCATTTAATCCTCCTCTCTTTTTTTTTTTTTATACTTTCCCGTTAAAGGACAGAATCACATAAGTGACTACAACCTATCTCTTGGATAGCTCAGGCACCTCAATGTCAACAAGCCTGTACCACAATCTCCTTCCCCATCAGAGCTGTAGTCTTTCTCAACTCAGCAAACTTCACCATCAGTCACCAACGTGTCAAAACCCAGGATCATCCTTCCTCTGCTCCACGGCCTCAGACCTCTCTGTGTTGCATGAGAAAGTTCTACAGCATCGCACGCCTAACTCTCCCTTCTCCTCATCATGTCCAAGCTCCCTTCTTTCCACATCACCGCCATCCTCGCTAACGTGTTTGTTATCTTTAGCCAATATGTTCCACTGTTAGCCTTGCTGCCTTTGTTCTTCAGAAAGACACAAAATGTCTTTACAAAATAGAAAACACCCTCATAGCACACTTCCTAGTACAACTCAGGAAGTCCTCCCAGTGTGCATTTGAAAAGATCCCAACCAACTTGCAAATTTGTATCTGATTTGGCCCTTCCTAACTTTCTGACCTCAACCATGACACCTCCCTCTGGGTTCCTCTACTCCCGTTATCCCAATCCCTTCTCTTCCATCCAGCCCCATTTTCTCAAGTTCATGTCTTTCCCAAGGTCTTGGTCCTGGTTTGTTTTGTTTTGTTTTGTTTTTCTTTTAAAGGCTGTAGAAAGCCTTGGTTCCATGGATGTACCTCCTCATCTCACCTTGTTATAATATTACCTAGTAGGTACAAAGCAAGAAAGAAGGGAACAAAGGATGCTCACCTGAAGTAAATTGTGAGGCCACAGAGGTCTATATAAATTTCCAGCACCATAAGTGGTTGTGTCAGATCTACATACAGGATTTCTACTATAGTCACAGGCACACTGCAAGTGGGAAGGCTGCTCGGTGGTGCCACAGAAAATCAGGAGAATCTGACTTCTCACACGTTTACTGCTTTTCTCTCCCCCCACCCTACCATCTTTGTCATAGCTTCTCTGGTCTCAGCCTGTTCTTTCTGAGACAAAGCTCTACTACAAAAATTCCCACAATCTTTTCCCTTGAATTTTTGTTGGGTTTGGTAAATAGGGCAGAGGGAGGAATAAGCCAGAGGGTGGAGGTCTGTCTGTATTCTACATGTCCTCCCATCATGCCCTCTTGGCTCTCTTCACCAGACAGTGCTTCTGTGACCAGTCCCTCTCAAGTTCTTCTCATCTAGGACTTCGAGTACAGTGCTTCCAATCAGGATCCTGATATAAGGACAGACTAATCCTAGCATTCTGTTCTGGGATATATTGATATTAATGGATTATATCCAATAATGATTTAATGCTGGTATAACTGCATATGATACATTATGATAAAAATCAAAGATTTTGCTAGTCTACATCATTTTGAGGTGGAGTCTATAAAATATTTCACAGTGATGATAGAGATTCAACATTTCGAGGACTCTACATAAATTTTACATGGAAATACCTGAAACCAGTCAATGGTACAGCAGTTAACAAGAGCAGGAAATTTCCGAAGACGAATCCGAAATGCATCTCCAATGGGACTCATGGCCAGGACCACATGCAGCTGGTTGCGGCAGCAGTCAATAAACATGTTGAAAAGAGCTATGGGGCTCCCATCTGTCTGTTTGCTTTTATCCCGCTGTCGATCTAACTGACGCATCTTTTCACATATTTCCTGCTTCTCATCTAAAGCGAAGAGGTTTGGAACCTCCCCAGTGTTTAAGAGATTGTTGACATCTTCTAGAAAGGACTCTCTTTTTATTTGTGTATCTGTGAACAGGAAGACGCCCTGCATGTCACTCTCTGCACATTTTCTTAAGATCACTTTCAGATCTTCATGCCACTCATGGCTACCGTAGCCCTTGGAGATTTCCACCTGGAATAGTGAATAATCAGCCATGTGTGCAGCAAGTCTGGTGACTGACTGCCTTCCGCTCCCACCCACCCCCACCAGGAGGGCGTGGCTCCGTGGCTGCTTCAAGATTCGAGAAATTCTGCTTATGTGTTCTATGGCAAATCGGAACAAGACAAGGTTCATGGGCTTTTTGCTCATGTTGTTATATTCATCTAGATGGCCTTCAACAATCACCCTGAGAGCATCCACATTTGCAATTTCTCTGTAGCCAAAATCTTCCCTCTTAGGATCATGGAAATCACAAAACATTAAACTTCTTAAATCATCTTCTTCTACAGTGCCATCATGATTAAAATCCAAATTTTTAAATAGATCATGAAAATCTTCCTGCATGTAATTTTTCAGAATTTCTTGTATGTAGTTAATAAGCCAGCTTCTGTCAGCATTATCCACAAGGCGATCATAATAGACTCTGAGGACCTGAATAATTTTAAAAGTGACATTAAGAATATTTTTTATATTTGCTTATTTATTTTGTATAAATTATAAAAACATAAAATAGGTAGTACAAAATACTGTATAAAATATCTACAAGTTATATTAGAAGCATACATGAATACTTAAGATTATCTCATAATAAAGTTTAAATATTAACTTTAACAATGTCTGTTTGATACAATAGTTTGCTTCAGTGATCAATACGTGAAAAGTAATTTGCATCCAGGATGATGCCTATAAATCAATGACCAGTGTGGCATGACAACCCTAAGTGTGCAGTAGTGGCACACACACCTTGGTGGTAACCAACAGCTCTCTAATTAGACTTAAGACTACTTCAAGAGGGAAATTATGTCTGGTACTTGAAATGTAGATAACTATTAAATGCTGGTAAAGTCATGGTTATTGCAGGGAAACCTGTAACCAGTACTGTACTAAACCAGCCTACTCCCTAACAGCAATCTAAAACATTTATTCTTATTCTCAAGATAACTGCAGTCTTCAGCCCTCATGAACGAACCTTATCTTTGCAACAGATGGAGACCACTACAAAAAACCCACAATCAATAAAAATGCAGAATTGTGGAGCCCTGACCCAATGGATACATCTTTAAAACATCCCCACATCTAAGTCTCAGGGAACAATGTGGAAGATGGGGCAGAAAGATCATAAAAGCCAGAGGATCTGGAAGGTTGCTGATATCGTGTCTCCTAGTAATATCAGAAACTGTACCTACAAAGTCTCACCAGCATAACTGCCCACATACAAGCTGAACAAGGATGACACTAATAGACATGCCAAACTGGATGAGGAAAAGCCCAAAGGCTGCAACTTTACACAAAGAACTATAGGCAACTGAGAAAAGATGGGTGTATGAGAGGTGATCTTCCCCAGGGGACCACAAGCCAATTGGTTCAGTGTCAGTCATCCCTGAGAACACCTGTGCAAGTAAGAGTGTAAGTGCTACATCCACTCCAGGAGTGACAAGCACAACAGGTCCTGAAAACCTGGGCACTATCCTGAGGTGAAAAATTCATGGAAACTTAGTCTCCTGGAACCGTGGCATCCCATATAACGAATGCTCCAATGTCCTTGGCTTTAGTTGGTAAATGGATCTGTGTGTTTTCCCTTAATATTGCATTATTACAAGTGCTCCTAAAGATTGATATTTTGACATATAGCTAAGTTAGATTCTAGGTAGTCCTTGATCCGCAGTCCTTGATCCGAACTTGGGCATGGATAGCTAAGTCACTGCCAGAAATTTACCATTATCTAGGAAGAAGGAAGTTTGTGACCTAAAGAAGAACCAGAGTAGATACTTAGAACTATAGATATCTGAGTTACACCCATACACAAGTATTTACAATGGCCTAGGGGGAAGGTGGACTATACAATAGACTAGAGTAGGAACTATGGCATGGGCACGAAGCCCTTGCCCCTGGCTTCTAAGATTAAGTGGCCCTTAGGTGGAGCTGTTTTTGATCCCAGTTGTAACATTGAGTTTTACCCCAGTTGGTTCCTGCCAGTTCTTCAGTGTTTACATTCCTCTGTTTTGTGTAAGAATCCAGTAACCTCTTTGTATCTTGCTGGTGTGTCACCCAATTTCCCTATTTTCTTCTGTATAAAAAGTTTGATGCTCGATTTGACAAATTACATTCAGATCCACACTCCCTTGTGTCAAGTCTGTCTGTCAATTCCCGCCGACTCCTTGCTCATCTGGGACTAGAGACCCTTTCCACGCAGACAAGGGATCAAGAGGGTCTGCAGCATGTAAGTAATGAATGGGTTGTTATATTTAGGAATATGTATGTATACATATATGCATACAATAACAACTAGTAAAAAAAAAAGAGGCCATGGATAGGAAGGAGAGAGGGAAAGGGCATATGGAGGGTTTGGAGGGAAGAAAGGGAAGGGGGAAATGTTGTTTGTAATTATATTACAATCTCAAAATAAATAAGTAAATTTTTAAAGTAACTTGCAGGGCCTGATGGATTGTGTACATGCAAAGGAACTGAGGCTCTGAGAAGGTGTCTGACTACCTCAGCTGATCACTGAGACCCAGGCCACAGGATGTGGTCACTGGAAGCCAGGGATCGATACCTCCCTTTCCAGGATGTTTATTTTCTTTTCCAAGGGTAGTGACTTTTTAAAGGTTATTGACAAAAGCTATTTGTTGTGTTTTTAAGTACATGTTTTAGACAATTGTCTTAGATAAAGCAACAGTTGTTTTAGATATATGGTAGATGCCTGAATTAGTCCAGGTATAAGTTATTACAGAGACAGCATATTTAAAATAAATCTGATTATATGCATATTCTCTGGGGCCACAACAAGTAAGAACGTTTTCTGCCTTCAATGAGTACTGCTTCATGTTATTACTGTCCTGAGATTATAGTTCATTTTGGATGGAATTACACAGCCCTGCATTTAGAGACTGGGCCTTCAAGAGACAATTACAGCTAAACGATATCAAAATGGCCCCTAATCTGACAAAACGGGAGATATATCTATGGGAAGAAGATGCTCTCTTACTTTCCTACCCCACCCTTTCTTTCCCTAACTAATTCTGAGGACAAGCTTTTGAAAATTAGCCTGCCAAGTGTTTGGTTTTATTATGGTGAGATTAGTTGTAATTTTTTCTGATATATGACGGGTATTTTACACTTATCTAATATGTGGTTTACAAACACTGTCTCTGTCCTACGTATTGTCTTTTCACTTTCTTAGTTTCCTTTCCAGCATGAAAACAATTTAATTTTGGTGAAATTCATTCATCTCTTTCTCTCCTTGGGATTGTTGTTTTGCTTTGTTTTTGTAGAATACCCATATTTAATAAGTAAACTAGGTAATATGCTTGCTAACAATTGGATGCCACAGAGAAACCACAGGGAATGAGAGGAAACCAGTTTTCTTCAAAAGCCTTTTATGAAATGATATCAAGTCCTTTCCAGATACTGCTAGGAAGGAAAAAGGGCACCATTGTAGTCTTCCAAATATATCAAGCCCTGAGGAAGCTTTCTTACTTGAGCAGGAATAAGCCACAGATTGAGTTCAATACTTGACTTTTTTTTTTAAATACTAAAGAAAATATGTCAAATGTTGTTCTTGGCATGAAGGATAAATCAGAGAAAGAAAAGGGAAAAAAGAAATTGTCCTTGTGACATGCTAAAGGAGATGGACAATAAACCTAACAAAAAAACCCCAACAAACCAGGAGTTGCCATATACTATGGAAAGTGGAGAAGAGAAAAACTGCTGGGTGAGAGTGGGCTGTTGGGTTGTAGTATTAAACAGCATGGTCAGTGGAGACCTCAATGAGGCAGGGAGGAAGTTAGGTTCAGATACTCAACATCAGGCAGAAAAGCCCTCCAGACAACCTGAGGGGAAGGGGCATAGGTACCCAAACCAGTGTCTGTGAACCACTGGATTAAAATTCTGAACATATTTATATGCCAGCATGTATATATCTGAGAATATAAAATAGTCATAAAAATTACAAGTTATTTTGCTATGGACCTTGTTGAATATCCAAAGATCTATTAGCCACCGTTAAAGTTAAATAATCTGATAGAATCTGCAAAGGGCTCAAAAGAAACTGAGTATGTCACACACACACACACTACAGCATATATAAACCACCCATTGGCTAGAAAGAAGCAACAGCATGTACAATCCCAAGTGATGAAGTCTATTATGTAATATCCAGGTTGCCTGCCTCCTCCCTTCATGTACTCATGCACCACTATTTACTGAGTGCTTGTTTCATACTACACACTGGGGAACACAAGCAAAGGCGGATACAGTAGCAGAGACAGCAAGCAAACAAGCAAACAAACTCAGAATGTGCCAGGTGCTATTCTATGTTACAAAGAATACATCAAAGTAATGGCCAATGACTGGGTTTGGGGAGGCTTGTAGAATTGTACTATATGCTATATAATAAAGGGATCTCTAAGTAATGACACAGGCATTCCCTATAATGAGAAGAAAATACTGCAGACAGAAGAGTGATCAAGGGCAGAGCTCCTTAGATGGAAAATTCTAGATGTTTCCTAGAGTAAGATTGTCTCATGATGAAATGCTTCCTTGTTCTAAATCTTTGTGTAATTCCAGAATTTATGTGTTGACATCCACCCTCCAAGTTGATGGTATTAATAGGTGGAGCTTTGGGGAGGTAATCAAGTTATGGAGCAGAGTACTCATAAATAGATTAATGTTTTATAAACAAAACTGCAGAATCCTTAATCTTGTGAACACAGAGAGAAAGCTGTGTCTACAAATAAGCAGACTCTCCACAGATACCCACACTGCCACTCCCCAGACTTGGTCTCTACAACTGTTTGAGATAAAATTCCTGCTATTGATCTAAAGCCACTTGATCTAAAGGTTCTTGGTTAAAGTATCCACCATCTCAAGAAAGTATGAAATATAGTAGTCATATTAAGGTAATGATGAAAACTACAGCAGTTGGGTGGGAAGCGAGCCAATGCGTAATTCACTTTAGAAGATCTGGTTTATTAGGACCAAAGGACTCAAGGCTGTGCTCAGGCCTCTAGGTAGGAGGAACAACCTTAGACAGAAACAATACAATAAATGTAAATGTAAACATAATGAGGCCTCATGGAGAAGGAAGCTCTTCCCTTTAAAGCCTGGAGAGTTGCTTCATGAAGAAGAGAGGAGAGATTAGTAGTGGGTGGGCTAGAGAGCAGTCTTCAGAACCCTTCCCTGAGCAAATCCCAGGAACAGATAGAATATCAGACATTTGTAAGTCTGAGGGACTGGAGGTAACTTTAACTTCACATGATTTAGTGCACTGCTGTGTTTGTGATGAAGAGGATAGAAAAGTTAGGTCCCATACACAGAGCTTTCAAGGTTTTCCAGATTCTTCCTTTTTTTTTTTTTTTTTTTTTTTTGGTTTTTTGAGACAGGGTTTCTCGGTATAGCCCTGGCTGTCCTGGAACTCACTCTGTAGACCAGGCTGGCCTCGAACTCAGAATCTGCCTGTCTCTGCCTCCCATGTGCTGGGATTAAAGGCGTGCGCCACCAAGCCTGGCTCCTTTCCAGACTTCTTTTTTTTTTTTTTTTTTTTATTTTTATTACATATTTTCCTCCATTACATTTCCAATACTATCCCAAAAGTCCCCCATAGCGCCCCCCACTTCCCTACCCACCCATTCCCATTCTTTTGGCCCTGGCATTCCCCTATATTGGGGCATATAAAGTTTGCAAGTCCAATGGGCCTCTCTTTCCATTGATGGCCGACTAGGCCATCTTTCGATACATATGCAGCTAGAGACAAGAGCTCCAGGGTTCTGGTTAGTACATCATGTTGTTCCAACAATAGGGTTGCAGATCCCTTTAGTTCCTTGGGTACTTTCTCTAGCTTCTCCATTGGGAGCCCTGTGATACATCCAATAGCTGACTGTGAACATCCACTCCTGTGTTTGCTAGGCCCCGGCATCGTCTCACAAGAGACAGCTATATTTGGGTCCTTTCAGCAAAATCTTGCTAGTGTATGCAATGGTGTCAGCGTTTAGAAGCTGATTATGGGATGGATCCCTGGATACAGCAGTCTCTAAATGGTCCATCCTTTCATCACAGCTACGAACTTTGTCTCTGTAACTCCTTCCCTGGGTGTTTTGTTCCCAATTCTAAGAAGGTGCACAGTGTCCACACTTTGGTCTTCATTCTTCTTGAGTTTCATGCGTTTATCAAATTGTATCTTATATCTTGGGTATCCTAAGTTTTGGGCTAATATCCACTTATCAATGAATACATATTGTGTGAGTTCTTTTGTGATTGTGTTACTTCACTCAAGATGATGCCCTCCAGGTCCATCCATTTGGCTATGAATTTCATAAATTCATTCTTTTTAATAGCTGAGTAGTACTCCATTGTGTAAATGTACCATAATTTCTGTATCCATTCCTCTGTTGAGGGACATCTGGGTTCTTTCCAGCTTCTGGCTATTATAAATAGGGCTGCTATGAACATAGTGGAGCATGTGTCCTTTTTACCGGTTGGGACATCTTCTGGATATATGCCCAGGAGAGGTATTGCTGGATCCTCCGGTAGTACTATGTCCAATTTTCTGAGGAACCGCCAGACTGATTTCCAGAGTGGTTGTACAAGCTTGCAATCCCACCAACAATGGAGGAGTGTTCCTCTTTCTCCACATCCTCGCCAGCATCTGCTGTCACCTGAATTTTTGATCTTAGCCATTCTGACTGGTGTGAGGTGGAATCTCAGGGTTGTTTTGATTTGCATTTCCCTGATGATTAAGGATGTTGAACATTTTTTCAGGTGCTTCTCTGCCATTCGGTATTCCTCAGGTGAGAATTCTTTGTTCAGTTCTGAGCCCCATTTTTTAATGGGGTTATTTGACTTTCTGGAGTCCACCTTCTTGAGTTCTTTATATATATTGGATATTAGTCCCTTATCTGATTTAGGATAGGTGAAGATCCTTTCCCAATCTGTTGGTGGTTTTTTTGTCTTATTGATGGTGTCTTTAGCCTTGCAGAAGCTTTGTAGTTTCATGAGGTCCCACTTGTCAATTCTCGATCTTACAGCACAAGCCATTACTGTTCTATTCAGGAATTTTTCCCCTGTGCCCATATCTTCAAGGCTTTTCCCCACTTTCTCCTCTATAAGTTTCAGTGTCTCTGGTTTTATGTGAAGTTCCTTGATCCACTTAGACTTGACCTTAGTACAAGGAGATAGGAATGGATCGATTCGCATTCTTCTACATGTTAACAACCAGTTGTGCCAGCACCATTTGTTGAAAATGCTGACTTTCTTCCACTGGATGTTTTTAGCTCCCTTGTTGAAGATCAAGTGACCATAGGTGTGTGGGTTCATTTCTGGGTCTTCAATTCTATTCCATTGGTCTATTTGTCTGTCACTATACCAGTACCATGCAGTTTTTATCACAATTGCTCTGTAGTAGAGCTTTAGGTCCGGCATGGTGATTCCACCAGAGGTTCTTTTATCCTTGAGAAGAGTTTTTGCTATCCTAGGTTTTTTGTTATTCCAGATGAATTTGCAGATTGCACTTTCTAATTCGTTGAAGAATTGATTTGGAATTTTGATGGGGATTGCATTGAATCTGTAGATTGCTTTTGGCAAGATAGCCATTTTTACAATGTTGATCCTGCCAATCCATGAGCATGGGAGATCTTTCCATCTTCTGAGATCTTCTATAATTTCTTTCTTCAGAGACTTGAAGTTTTTATTATACAGATCTTTCACTTCCTTAGTTAGAGTCACGCCAAGATATTTTATATTATTTGTGACTATTGAGAAGGGTGTTGTTTCCCTAATTTCTTTCTCAGCCTGTTTATTCTTTGTGTAGAGAAAGGCCATTGATTTGTTTGAGTTAATTTTATATCCAGCTACTTCACCGAAGCTGTTTATCAGGCTTAGGAGTTCTCTGGTGGAATGTTTAGGGTCACTTATATATACTATCATATCATCTACAAAAAGTGATATTTTGACTTCATCTTTTCCAATTTGTATCCCTTTGATCTCCTTTTGTTGTCGAATTGCTCTGGCTAGGACTTCAAGTACAATGTTGAATAGGTATGGAGAAAGTGGACAGCCTTGTCTAGTCCCTGATTTTAGAGGGATTGCTTCAAGCTTCTCACCATTTACTTTGATGTTGGCTACTGGTTTGCTGTAGATTGCTTTTATCATGTTTAGGTATGGGCCTTGAATTCCTGATCTTTCCAAGACTTTTATCATGAATGGGTGTTGGATCTTGTCAAATGCTTTTTCCGCATCTAAGGAGATGACCATGTGGTTTTTGTCTTTGAGTTTGTTTATATACTGGATTACGTTGATGGATTTCCGTATATTGAACCATCCCTGCATCCCTGGGATGAAACCTACTTGGTCAGGATGGATGATTGTTTTGATGTGTTCTTGGATTCGGTTAGCAAGAACTTTATTGAGGATTTTTGCATCAATATTCATAAGGGATATTGGTCTGAAGTTTTCTATCTTTGTTGGGTCTTTTTGTGGTTTAGGTATCAGAGTAATTGTGGCTTCATAGAATGAGTTGGGTAGAGTACCTTCTGTTTCTATTTTGTGGAATAGTTTGTGAAGAACTGGGATTAGATCTTCTTTGAAGGTCTGATAGAACTCTGCACTAAACCCATCTGGTCCTGGGCTTTTTTTAGTTGGGAGACTATTAATGACTGCTTCTATTTCTTTGGGGGATATAGGGCTGTTTAGATCATTAACCTGATCTTGATTCAACTTTGGTACCTGGTATCTGTCTAGGAACTTCTCCATTTCATCCAGGTTCTCCAGTTTTGTTGAGTATAGCCTTTGGTAGAAGGATCTGATGGTGTTTTGGATGTCTTCAGGATCTGTTGTTATGTCTCCTTTTTCATTTCTGATTTTGTTAATTAGGATGCTTTCCCTGTGCCCTCTAGTGAGTCTGGCTAAGGGTTTATCTATCTTGTTGATTTTCTCAAAGAACCAGCTCCTTGATTGGTTGATTCTTTGAATAGTTTTTCTTGTTTCCACTTGGTTGATTTCACCCCTGAGATTGATTATTTCCTGCCGTCTACTCCTCTTGGGTGAATTTGCTTCCTTTTGTTCTAGTGCTTTTAGGTGTGTTGTCAAGCTGCTAATGTGTGCTCTCTCTAGTTTCCTTTTGGAGGCACTCAGAGCTATGAGTTTTCCTCTTAGAAATGCTTTCATTGCGTCCCATAAGTTTGGGTATGTTGTGGCTTCATTTTCATTGAACTCTAAAAAGTCCTTAATTTCTTTCTTTATTCCTTCCTTGACCAAGGTATCATTGAGAAGAGTGTTGTTCAGTTTCCACGTGAAGGTTGGCTTTCTATTATTTATTTTGTTATTGAAGATCAGCCTTAGTCCATGGTGATCTGATAGGATGCATGGGACAATTTCAATATTTTTATATCTGTTGAGGCCTGCTTTGTGACCAATTATGTGGTCAATTTTGGAGAAGGTACCATGAGGTGCTGAGAAGAAGGTATATCCTTTTGTTTTAGGATAGAATGTTCTGTAGATATCTGCCAGATCCATTTGATTCATAATTTCTCTTAGTTTCACTGTGTCCCTGTTTAGTTTCTGTTTCCATGATCTGTCCATTGGTGAAAGTGGTGTGTTGAAGTCTCCCACTATTATTGTATGAGGTGCAATGTGTGCTTTGAGCTTTACTAAAGTTTCTTTAATGAATGTGGCTGCCTTTGTATTTGGAGCATAGATATTCAGGATTGATAGTTCCTCTTGGAGGATTTTACCTTTGATGAGTATGAAGTGTCCCTCCCTGTCTTTTTTGATGACTTTGGGTTGGAAGTCAATCTTATCAGATATTAGAATGGCTACTCCAGCTTGTTTCTTCATGCCATTTGCTTGGAAAATTGTTTTCCAGCCTTTCATTCTGAGGTAGTGTCTATCCTTTTCTCTGAGATGAGTTTCCTGTAAGCAGCAAAATGTTGTGTCTTGTTTGTGTAGCCAGTTTGTTAGTCTATGTCTTTTTATCGGGGAGTTGAGTCCATTGATATTAAGAGATATTAAGGAAAAGTAATTGTTGTTTCCTGTTATTTTTGTTGTTAAAGTTGGCATTTTGTTCTTGTGGCTGTCTTCTTTTAGGTTTGTTGAGGGATTACCTTCTTGTTGTTTCTAGGGCGTGGTTCCTGTCCTTGTATTGGTTTTTTTTCTGTTATTATCCTTTGAAGGGCTGGATTCGTGGAGAGATAATGTGTGAATTTGGTTTTGTCGTGGAATACTTTGGTTTCTCCATCTATGTTAATTGAGAGTTTGGCTGGGTATAGTAGCCTGGGCTGGAATTTGTGTTCTTTTAGTGTCTGTATAACATCCGTCCAGGATCTTCTGGCTTTCATAGTCTCTGGTGAAAAATCTGGTGTAATTCTGATAGGCTTGCCTTTATATGTTACTTGGCCTTTTTCTCTTACTGCTTTTAGTATTCTATCTTTATTTAGAGCATTTGTTGTTCTGATTATAATGTGTCGGGAGGTATTTCTTTTCTGGTCCAGTCTATTTGGAGTTCTGTAGGCTTCTTGTATGTTCATGGGCATCTCTTTCTTTAGATTTGGGAAGTTTTCTTCTATAATTTTGTTGAAGATGTTTGCTGGTCCTTTGAGTTGAAAATCTTCATTCTCATCCACTCCTATTATCCGTAGGTTTGGTCTTCTCATTGCGTCCTGTATTTCTTGGATGTTTTGAGTTAGGATCTTTTTGCATTTTACATTTTCCTTGATTGTTGTGCCGATGTTCTCTATGGAATCTTCTGCACCTGAGATTCTCTCTTCCATCTCTTGTATTCTGTTGCTGATGCTGGTATCTATGGTTCCAGATTTCTTTCCTAGGGTTTCTATCTCCAGTGTTGCCTCATTTTGGGTTTTCTTTATTGTGTCTACTTCCCTTTTTAGGTCTAGTATGGTTTTGTTCATTTCCATCATCTGTTTGGATGTGTTTTCCTGTTTTTCTGTAAGGACTTCTACCTGTTTGATTATGTTATCGTGTTTTTCTTTAAGGATTTGTAACTCTTTAGCAGTGTTCTCCTGCAATTCTTTAAGGGATTTTTGTGCTTTCTCTTTATTGTCTTCTGCCTGTTTAGCAGTGTTCTCCTGCATTTCTTTAAGTGTGTTATTAAAGTCCTTCTTGAAGTTCTCTATCATCATCAGGAGATATGCTTTTAAATCCGTGTCTAGCTTTTCCGGTGTGTTGGGGTGCCCTGGACTGGGCGAAGTGGGGGTGCTGGGTTCTGATGATGGTGAGTGGTCTTGGTTTCTGTTAGTAAGATTATTACGTTTACCTTTCGCCATCTGGTAATCTCTGGGGTTAGTTGTTGTCGTTGTCACTGTTTAAAGATTGGAGCAGAAGCTGTGTTCCACTCACCAGCAGTCTCTAAATCCTGCGGCGGGGGTCGTGGGTAGCTGACGGTACCCCGGTGCTGGTCCAGCCGGAAGAGGCCTGTGGTCCTACACAGGCCGTTTTTCTGCTTCCCTAACTAATGCAGTCTCTGGTCCCGCGTGCAATTGGATTGGAGCAGAAGCTGTGTTCCACTCTCCAGAAGTCTTAAGATCCTGTGGTGGGTGTTGTGGGTAGCTGGTGAGTGTCAGCCGACCCTGCGCCCCAGCTGCCCCGGTGCTTTTCTGACCGGAAGAGGGTTGTGGCCCTATGTAGGCCGGATTTCTCTCTCCCCAACCAGAGCAGTCTCAGGTCCCGCGTGATTGGACTGGAACAGAAGCTGTGTTCCACTCACCAGCAGTCCCAAAATCCTGCGGCGGGGGTCGTGGGTAGCTGGCGGGTGTCAGGCAACCCTGCGCTCCCGCTACCCGGTGCTGATCTGGCCGGATGAGGCCTGTGGCCCTACTCAGGCCGGTTTCTGCTTCCCTAACTAATGCAGTCTCAGGTCCCGCGCAATTGGATTGGAGCTGAAGCTGTGTTCCACTCACCAGCAGTCCCAAAATCCTGCGGCGGGGGTCGTGGGTAGCTGGCAGGTGTCAGGCAACCCTGCGCTACCGCTACCCCGGCGCTGATCCAGCCGGATGAGGCCTGTGGTCCTACTCAGGCCGGTTTCTGCTTCCCTAACTAATGCAGTCTCAGGTCCCGCGCAATTGGATTGGAGCAGAAGCTGTGCTCCACTCACCAGAAGTCTTAAGATCCTGTGGCGGGTGTTGTGGGTAGCTGGCGAGTGTCAGCAGACCCTGCGCCCCAGCTGCCCCCGTGCTTTTCTGACCGGAAGAGGGTTGTGGCCCTATGTAGGCCGGATTTCTCTCTCCCCAACCAGAGCAGTCTCAGGTCCCGCGTGATTGGACTGGAGCAGAAGCTGTGTTCCACTCACCAGCAGTCCCAAAATCCTGTGGCGGGGGTCGTGGGTAGCTGGCGGGTGTCAGGCAACCCTGCGCTCCCACTACCCTTGTGCTGATCCGGCCGGATGAGGCCTGTGGCCCTACTCAGGCCGGTTTCTGCTTCCCTAACTAATGCAGTCTCAGGTCCCGCGCAATTGGATTGGAGCAGAAGCTGTGTTCCCCTCACCAGCAGTCCCAAAATCCTGCGGCGGGGGTCGTGGGTAGCTGGTGGGTGTCAGGCAACCCTGCGCTCCTGCTACCCCGGCGCTGATCTGGCCGGATGAGGCCTGTGGCCCTACTCAGGCCGGTTTCTGCTTCCCTAACTAATGCAGTCTCAGGTCCCGCGCAATTGGATTGGAGCAGAAGCTGTGTTCCACTCACCAGCAGTCCCAAAATCCTGCGGCGGGGGTCGTGGGTAGCTGGAGGGTGTCAGGCAACCCTGCGCTCCCGCTACCCAGGCGCTGATCCGGCCCGATGTGGCCTGTGGCCCTACTCAGTCCGATTTCTGCTTCCCTAACTAATGCAGTCTCAGGTCCCGCGCAATTGGATTGGAGCAGAAGCTGTGTTCCACTCACCAGCAGTCCCAAAATCCTGCTGCGGGGGTCGTGGGTAGCTGGCGGGTGTCAGGCAACCCTGCGCTCCCGCTACCCTGGCGCTGATCCGGCCGGATGAGGCCTGTGGCCCTACTCAGGCCGGTTTCTGCTTCCCTCTTTCCAGACTTCTTAACTCTGCTCCACAGCCAGCTGCAGGGAGGCATGGTCTTCATGGTGTGGGATCTGGGCTTTTAGAAGTGACCACTGTCTTTTAGTGACAGGCCATGTAATAACAGGAGACACAGTCTACCAATGACCCTAATGCTTGATCCTTGGCACTCTCTCTGACTTTTAGGATATTTCTTTGATCCATTTGCCCACTAAACATGGAGCCTCTGTCCCTATCGCCAGCTATGACCCATACTCAGCCCGTTAGCTAACTCAAGAATGAGAGGGAGGTCATGCTTTCCAAAGAGTAATATTTGCCTTGCTGAGGCTATAACTTCCAAGTACAGATGGCCACTAGAATTCAGATTTGTATTTGTAAGGATTTAGGGATTCAAGTATTGAATTTAAGGTCCCTTGGGAAGCTGATTTATTGGGATCTTTTAAATTTTACTGACTGTAGCACATGGGTTTAGTGTAGCAGCATATTCTGATTGCTAGGTTAGTAAAAATGAAAACAACTATATTATTCGCATATGGAACATGGGATAGGGCTGGGTGTTTCCACCTTTCTGTAGTCTCTGTGATCATTTAAAATATCAAACTGTCATTTTCTATGTGTCACATTTTGTGTTTTCTCTCCCTCCTTCCTTCTACCAAGTCTTTAAAAGAAAATGCACATAGCCAGAAGATCCTTGCCTTTTTCCCCAGAGAACTTAGAGATATCTTTTGGGCTCTCGACTAGAGATCCTAACACTCATAGCTTCATAGTTTTATTTTCTTTAAGCCATCTTCAAATAAATAACAAAATTAACTGATACAGTCACTGTTTATAAAACTACCTGTTTAACATTTCTTATCACAAACAAACAAACAAACAAACAAAAAAAAAAAAAACCCTGTTTAACAAGGACCTAGGGAGGGCTACCATGCTTAAAGGAAATGGGCTGAAATGAATTCATACTTCAGGATACTCTGTATGCCAAAATGCAAGATTAGACAGTGAGTACTTTAAAATTTATGGTATTAAATACTTTAAAAT
Source organism: Mus caroli (assembly GCF_978045245.1). NCBI lineage: Eukaryota > Metazoa > Chordata > Mammalia > Rodentia > Muridae > Mus > Mus caroli. Next base: position 50,367,533 of record NW_028227256.1, read on the forward strand.
GTACTTTCACAATGACCTAATTAGTGCCAAGTACCTAATGGGCTTCACAGCAAGCATCCCTAAGTCTTTGACTCAGTCACTGCCACAGTAGTCCTTGCTCTTCTGTATTCACATTTGAATGATTCAGAATTTTACCTCATGAACCCACAGGCGTTTAATGGCCTCTTTGTTTTCTGCTGTTTCTGGTCTTGACAAACAAACACCTTGTATGACTCGGGAGAAATCTCGAAGGTTGAACAAATAGTGAGATTTAGCTGGAATAGGTAAGAGATTCTTCATGGCATCTTTGTACAGGGCCATTGTACCATTCACTATTTGTGTAGTCAAGTCTAGAAAATCATCTGGAAACTTATAACTTAGGGGGAAAATGTAAGAAAAAAAGTTAGCAAACAGGAATACTTCATGTGACTAATGTAACATTTTTGTTGTGATTCAATCAATTTGGCTTATAACATTCCCACTTCTAATTATAATACTCGATTTTTAACTTATTTTCAAGTTGTTTTCCATTTAGTATTTTATGAGGTATCCAAAGAAACCTTTGGAATTCAGCAGGATCAACAGGTATAGCGGATTTCAAGTGTGTACAAAAGCATAAGAACCAGACAAAAGCCACTATGCTCAAACCAAGTGCTTCCTAACTCTTTGACTTTTGGTATTTCCAATTTTATATCTATAAGATCCATAAAAAATAGGCATTTCAAAGAAAAAAAGGGAACATAAAAACTACAAAGGAAAAGAAGAATAAAATATATGATTAGAGTAAATATGTATATGTGTGTGTGTGTGTGTGTGTGTGTGTGTATAAATTTGGAAAGATTAGCTGCTTTCAACTCTTGGTTAATGAAAAGCCAAGTGTCTGCTCCGTCATCATTGGGCTTGGCAACAAAATAACAATTTGCCAAGAATAGGCACCAGAGAGCCAAGATGGCTGACAACCAGGTAAGAATGGCTCCAGAATACCCACTCATCTTTTGGGTTAAAGTTGAATCTCCAGAGCTGGGGAACATTTCCCCAGAGAAGAGGCTCAAGTCTTTGTTCTGAAATTTGGGCATGGGAACACCTCTGCAGGTTTCTACAAGAGGATACCAAAATCATAACATAAACTGGATACTTCTTTTCAGCCTTAATTGTACTCAGTTATGAAACCTCAAGGCAAGCACCCACACATGGACTTACTGCAGAACAGAGTGCAGTGGCCCATTTGTGAGAGAGTGACATCAGCTGTTACCTTTCCCTGCCTAGGGATTCTTTCATAGGAACATGTAATAACTATTACTTACTTGATATGCTGCTATAAGACTTTATATTCTTTAGTGAGAAAGAAAAGATAAGCACTCTTAAATTACCTACCAGGTCCTTAGATGCCAGGCCAGGATTCTGGAGAAGATTGTGAACATGGACTTGTCACTAAACTCATTGATGGTTACAATATTGAAATGTCTCATGTAACGAGGAGTTATTGGATTTCGGCCACCACCTAAAGATTAGAAAGCATGGTTCTTAATAATATTGCTAGAATAATGCCAAAGTATTTTCTTCACTATTTGGCAGTTTAAAGTAACCTGGAAGATGATCAATTCATGGTATGCCAAAAGATTTAAAAGTAATTACCTCTTTGGGGAGACACTAATATCACAACTTAATTTCCACTCAAGATGAAGTTTTTCTAATCAAATTATTTGAGTAAATTCCATTTGGTTATTCTATTCTTACTCCTCCCCCACGTCTTGACCAATTTTATATAAGACTAGTCTATAAGTACATACATCCATTTCACTGGGTACTTATAAGAACCTGAGAAATGTCGACCTCCCATAGAATAACGAGCACATTTTCAAACACACGAGTTCTGTAAGTGACAGCATTTAACATGCCACTTCACAGAACTGCATCATCCTTAAAGGATATTTAAAACTGTATCCTACTTAAAGTATATAGGTCTGGGGACAAAGCTCAGGGGAGGGACAGAGGCTTACCACACTCCAAGCTCAACAAATAAAATACACAGACAAATAACAGTTAATTTAAAAAGGGATTTTCTCATATATTCTCAGTAAAGAAGTAATTTAAAAAGTATATAATAATTTTAGCATCTACTGTGCATAAACATAGTCTCTGAAGCAGTATATTCAGAGGTCTTTCTCAGTTGAATGTCAGGTTGAAGGCAGAAAAAAGATAGTGAGAGGTCTCTGGTTGGCAGAATTGAACCATTTTAGGCATGGCAGGATTAGCTCAGTTTACAAACTCCTCTTTGAAAAAGGAAAGGGAACAGAAGAGTCCATTCCTCTGGGTTCTCACTACTTTAATTACTCTTAGCAAATTTTAATGCAGGACCTAGCAAGAAAGGCTATGCACTAGTGTGGAATGATTGTTATCTGGGATGTATACTCTGCTCTCCAGTCATCTCTGTAGATGCTACCAGAGTGATTTTCTCTCTTAGTAGTCACAAACTCAGAATGTATGCCTACCTGGAGGGCCCATAGCACACATGATCTGGATGTCCACTAGTTTAATCACAGAGCAATCTTTGAGGTCGTACCAATTCCAATGATCTAGCCACTGTCTAAGTAATTCAATGGGAGGCTGAGCCCCATAGACCTCGCGGGCAGGCATATTCACATCATCTACAAAGACTATCTAAGAAAGAAAAGAGATTAGAGAATATTAGCACTCAAGCCTCTTGTGGCACATGCCTCTAATCCCTGCACTTGGGAGGCAGATGCAGGAGATCTCTGAGTTTGAGGCCAGCCTACCTAGGGCTACATTAGTGAGACACTGTCTCCAAAAGAAAAACATAAAATAAAGGAATAGAATAGAAAATATTAGCACTTGACATAGAACCCTACTACATAAGTGATGCAGACAAAGTGTTAGTCTGTATTCTTACAGCTATAGGATGTGAGGAGCGGGTGTGGCGGCAGTCCCAAAGGCGCCAGGGACTGCAGCTAAGTCGTATGACTTGCACCTGACTTCCTCATATAAACCACAACTATCATGAGAGCTGCGCAGGTGTGCCAGGATACTGGTAAATCCATTCTGATGGAGATATGCCCCGGCTGCCCTGATTAGCTGAAGCTGCGTGCCTGGTGAGGTGGCGTGGCCTGCTGTACGTGGATGAGAACTGAGAGTATTTAAGAGTGAGAGGCCCAGGGCTGGGGGCGGGGGGGGGAGATATAAACAAGAAGAAACAGGACTGAATAAACTGCTGTTAGAAGGACTCATGGTCATGTCGTTCTTGCTGGTCGAGAGCGGACGCAACAATAGGATGTATACCTGAGAGGTGATTTTGTTTCTTTTTCAAACAAAAATGCTATCTTTAGGTTCCTACAAAAATAAGGAGCCCTCCTCACTGCTAATATGTATAGGTTGGTGTTCCAAGGCTTACAAATCCTCTTAGGCCATTTGTAGCTCACTGTACTTTTTACTCTTGTGAAGCACTCTGAATTATTAGCTCGCAAAGAAAGGTGTAACTCTTAGGGGAGTAGAGCCTTTGAGCGGTGAAGGCTCAGTTGAGAAGGGAGTTCCTTACAAAGAAGCATAAATAAGTCTTCTTGTAGAGAGAGTTCTTAAAGAAAAGAAAGTATTAAACATGCTAAGAGTGTTAGTACAGGAATTAAAGTTTAATTTTTCATTTCAATATTTTGTTTTCTATTTATAAAGCAGCAGCTTAAAAGTATCAAAGGGCTGGCACTTAAAAATAACATTAAGATGTTCATTGTCATACAAATATGACCAGTTGTAGGATCTTTTAAAAACCAAATATGGCCTGTTTTAAGAAAAGTTTTTTTCCCTTTTTTCTTTTGTGGTTTTCTTTTTTCTATTTTGAAGCAAGGTCTTGTGTATCCAAGGCTGGCCTTGAACTCAATATGTATCAAAGAATGACCTTGAATTTCTGGCAGCTCTCTCTCCATCTCTTGACAACTGGCCTCAGAGGCTTTTGCTACTACACACAGTTTGCTGTAATCAAGCTAGCTAAGTACTCTACTTCTTATGTTACATTCCCAGCCTAGGAAAGTTTAAAATTAAAAAGAATTCATTTAAAAGAAAAGGACCAATGAGATAGAAAAACATCTCAGAGGGTAAGTGTGCCCACTGTCAGCACTAATGCCCTGGGTTTGATCCCAGAATACATGGTTGAGGGAGAGAGAGTTGTTTCCAAAAGTTGTCTTTTTGCCCCAACACGTGTACTGTCACACATACACATACACACACACACACACACACACACACAAACACACGCACACACACATGAACATCAAATCATTTAAAACAAAAAATAAACCAAAGATGCCAATCTTTAGCTTGCCAGGTTTCCTTGTTCTGATTGTGGCAGTGGGGGCATGAATGGGCCCAGGATTATACTAGAGATAGAACAGTGGGGAGAAGCCCTTACCATTCTCTTGCCTAAAGGAGGGCCAAAAACTCCTTTTCTTCTTTTGTCCAGTTTCGACATGATGATATTCTGAGTTTGGGCTGCTGTAGTTTGGGCTGAGAAGTTAACTATAAGAGGTTTGTAGATGTCCTTATTGAGTTGATTTAAAAGAAAATTCTACACAACAGAAAACAAGAGTGAGACACAGTTGAAACTTGTTTTGTCATTTCAGAATAAGCATGAAGCATCACTGCTGATAAACTTGAGTTGAACTTGAGATATCAGAACAATGCAAAGAAAGAATGAATATGAACAACAGTTACCATGGCAACAGCCTGTCTCTACCTGCCCAGGTGCTTTGCATGTATCTTCTCTGATCTTCACAATAGTACACATTACTCAACAGGAACCAGCAAGGACTGAGAAGTTAGGAAAATTACTTCCAGCCTTAGAGGAAGGACAAGAATTTAGCCTGCTTTTGTCTCTGAATAGACACAATTCTTTTAGGTGCTCATTACTGCCTTTGTTCTTTCATGCCCAGTCATCATTCTGTCAGCTAAACTTAACAACATTTCATTTCAATCAGAATTCAGTGGAATTCATTGTCAAAAACTGGAGGAATGTGGAATAATTGGAAACTTCAGATGGAAGACAGTCTGGCAATAGCACCTTCCTTCCCCTCCTCTAGCTGAGATATGGGCCATATCTGTCATGGCAGCCGCCACCACACAGCTAACAGCTGGGATTGTTCCAGACTCACTGTGGGAAGTCCATCCTCTTACTACAAAGTAACCATCAGCTGGAAAGTAATTCAGATATGTAACCATCAAGTCTGGTTACAGTTTTCAAGAGGCATAATCCTCACCCTAAATAAGTTATTCTTATATCAAAATGAGTGGGACAGTGATTCAGTAACATCATTATCACCTAACATATGCAGCCCACCAGAGACAAAACTGCTAAGAGCTTTCTTCAAAAAAAAAAAAGGTACATCTTTAAAGAGTTTTCTAAAAATAAAAGACAGTAGATCCCAAATTCCTTGCAATTTAAACAACAAAATAGTTGAGTATATTTGTAAATTAAGCCAACCTTAAACATGATCATTCTTAAGATGTCAAGAATGCTTTAACCAAACACATTTACATTTCTACAGTACTCACAATGATATAAACACTCTTTCCAGTTCCTGTTGGTCCTAAAAATATTGAAGGCTTTTGATGAGTGGTCAGTAAATGCATTAGAGCAGAGTAACGGATCGTATCTAGAGTTGGCACAATGATCTCATTAAACTGTACATCTTTGGGAATTGCAGGAGTTTCTGCCAAATTCTTTATCCATTTATCCCATCTTCCTAAGCCCTGTTTACAGTAAACAACCAAATAGTCAAAGGTGTTAAATACTTTCAAAGGCTCTGTACTTCTGTGCAATTGTAGACAACATCAAGACCAATATAATTCTAATGTTTATTCATTTGTTTTGTTCTTTAGCACAATTAATTATCCTCTCAGTCTGAAAGTTGAATTTTCTATGAAAATGGAGGAGAACCTCCGCTCCCATGTGACTATAACTGCACTGGTAGTGCTTGGGCATCTCAGATATTCTGAAGCTACAGCTATGACAGCTCCATCATCAACATTGGATTCTTTAATCACATTGACAAAATTTGATGAGACAACGATTAAAGAGTAAAGAATTTTATTTAATATTTTGCAAAACATGCAATAATTTCCCAAGAAGTTAACTGTACAGTGCTACATTCACTCCAGTAGTAACTAGCGTGACAGGCCTAGAAACCTGGACATAGTCCTGAGGCAAAAAGTTGAGGGAAACGTAGTCTCCTGGAACCGTGGCATCCTGGATAATGAATGCTCCAAACTTGTCCTTGTAAATGGATCTGTGTGCTTTCTTTCAGTATTGTCTTATTATAGGTGCCTCCAAGCAATGACTTGCCAAATACCTAAGCAAAATCTAACTTTGCTTACTGGCCTTCGCCCTAGGTAGTCCTTGAGCTGACTCTGGGCTTGGAATTCAGTAAGAATGTTGCCTCTTCAGTGACATTCAGAATTGCCTCTAGTATTGTAAGAGATATAGTGAAAGAAATCAGGCATTACTATCTATTACATAGAGTTAGAAATCTCAGGGCAAGCTTGCAAAGAATCTTTATTACAGTCAGGTAAGGCAGACTACATTGCATAGTAAAAGAAAGTTGGTGAGTTCTTCTGACAAATGGAGATTCCCTACAGATACTTAAAAGAGAAGCCATGTTACTCGCATATGCAGGAATTTACAAAGACCTAGGAAGAAGGAAGGTTGTGGTCTAAGAAGGAACTAGAGTAAATACTAAGAACTATAGATAGCTGAGTTACACCCATACACAGGAATTTACAATGGCCTAGGGGGAAGGTGGACTATACAATAGACTAGAATTGGAACTATGGCAAGGGCATGAAGCCCTTGACCCTGGCTTCTAAGATTAAGCTGACCTTAGGTGGGGCTGCTTTTAATCACAGTTGTTAACATTGATTTTTATCCCAGTTGGTTCCTGTTAGGTTTTTCTATGCATTCCTCTGTTTTGTGTAAAATTCACTTATAAGACTGGTGCTCGCTTTGAGACAAATTACATTCAGATACAACACACTCCCTTGTTTCTGTCACCCTCCATGTCAACTCCTTGCCTGCCTGTCCAGGACCCTGATTTCTTTGGCGGATTGAGGGAGGCCAACTGAGGCCAGTCCTCAGCATTACAGCACTTGACTTTAATGGTTATATCAGGCAAAATTCATTTTATGAAAATGTAATATAATTTAAAATTATTAACAAATTAATATATACAACTAATATAATAATATATTAACTATATTCACAATGAATTATAATATAGTAAGATTTCTAATTTGTGATTATCATGAAAATATGCTATTTGCATCCAATTAGTTTGTAAGTTATATATGTTTTTTATAATAAAGTTTCAAAATCATTCTACTCTGGAAAAATAATATTGCCTTATCCTTCCTTAATACCAACTTAGAGATAAACTAGTGATTCAAAACACATCAGATGCAGACCTATCTTTCCTTGGCATTGCCAAATACCCACAACTAGTTCTCACTGGTGGCTATCCTAGACAACAGATGTCTCCTTTACTTGGCCTTTGCACCACATTCCCTGGGCCTGGACCATGGCATGATGCTCTTCTGAAAAACATATGGACTCACTGAGCCCAGCTGTATTTTATTCATTTTGTGTGTTCTGGCAACTAGCTACACATTTGGCAAAGACACTAAGTTTAGTAAGGGCACTGAATTCATATTCAGTCTAAAAACTATTTTGCAGATTTTTCTATAACTGGTGAGAAAAAGCAGCTTCTTTTCATGGTCTTAATAATCTATTCAAACCTGTATCTTTGACCTCATTTAGGAAAGGAGACATTAAAAATCAGTAAGCTGGAGTATACAGTCATTTAAAGGCTGTGACCTTAGAGAAACCACTGAAGAGCTCCACGTCCCGGGTCCCTCCATAGGGAACATCCCACCTTCTCTATCTTTACTCTCTATGAAAATTTCAAGTGTATGAATAAATTGAAATAAAATTAGCAAATATGTGTTGGACAGGATGAAGGAGTCCTTTGTCAGATGAAATCAGCAGCACAACTCTAGAGCTATAATAATTAGAAAGTCTTAAAAATTTATCTTAAGGAAATAATCGATGCACATGCCATAACTAGTCTTCTAAGAATTTATAAAAGTGAAAGACTGAAGATTTGAAAAGTGTCCTGGTAGATTTAGGGAGGCCCTGGGAAATAATTCTACTTGAAAAACACTAGTGATCTGGAAAGTTTTCTCTTTATTAAGTAGGGGAAAAAACTGCCTATTGATGACATGGCATAATCCCAATTCTACTAAGTTTATATATGCTTCAATTATTTATTATTCCTAATGTTTGTTCTAAGCACGGTGTTTGTGGAAGTTACAACAAAACCAACAAACAGAACTCAAGACTTGTAGACCAATCCATCAGAAACTGTTCATAGGAATATGGACTCTGTGCCTGTGATGTACATACAAATGAATCTCCAAGAGATGGCCTTGAATAGCATGTGCCCGGTGCTTGGCTCAGTATCATAATGTGTAATTTTATTTAATGGGTACAAATGGTCCATTGGTTATTAGTTCCCTTTACCACTGAGGAAAACTACATTTAAGAAAATTATCCCATCCATGACTATGCAGGAAGAAAATAACTTCTCCAGGACTAAAACTCAGGGTGTCTGGCTGCAAAGCTGGCATGCCTTCCTCTAGTTCACACCATCTGCTCATGTGAGCCAGGAGGGGCAAACAACCCCAGAGCCACCACATGCTCTGTCTCACCAGGGACTCTGCCAGGCTGGCACTTACACATCCTGCTTCAGAACTCACCTCCGGGATAAACTGATAATCATAGAGTGTTCCCTTCTCAGGAAATGGCACTATAAACGCCTTTGAGGATGTTTGCTCAGTACCACTCAGTAACTTAAACTTATTTCGAGTTAGGCCTGAAATTGGACCTTCCAGTAGCTCTCGGAGGATCTTATTGAATTTCAGACGATCATCATCTGTACAAGTTGCACCAACAGACCAGATCAATGAAAACAGAAAAATGCCCTGTGTTGGAGAGATGAGAAGATAGGGTGCAATTAAAACAGATGTTTCAGTCTCTCCTGATGACTTAAGTCACCAGCCGGATTGATATCTCTGAGTAGTAATACGTGAGCTACGGTGTAATAGCAGGTCATCCAAGGAGTCTATAAGAATTTCTTTACCCCAAATTATGTCTCATAAAATCTTTAAAGTGATGCAATGCAGCATGAATTCAAGTCAAGGCCAACCTTGCAACCATGATTCTAATAAATTGTGTGTTTCAGATGCATGCTAGAGCTTGTTCTCTGAAAGAGCATTGAAGTAACTTTGGGGGGATTAAATTCAGATACATTTCATTTCAATATTGATGCAAGTGCACTGGATTTAAATAAAACAAGTCTCTACTTTTTTATTTGAAATGCTATATCAGAATTAATTATACAAACTAGATTGGCCTTTCCAAAAGCATCCTGCTTCTTCCAAAACAAATGCATGGAAGACTAGACCCATCAATTAACTGGATGGCAAAAGTCTGCCTTCTTTAAAATGTTGAAACAAACAATTACAACCATGAAAAATGGCTTTTGCTTTTAATCCTGCTTGTGTAACATCTAGTTTATGTGAAAACTTTCTCAAAGATACTTGTCCCTAAATTAATTTTTTTCACAAAATATGAGTTGTAAGAATTACACATTGGTTCTTTCTTTCTCTCTTTCTTCTCTCCCCTTCCACTCACCCTGCCACTCCCTTTGTCTCTCCCTCACAATAAACCTCTTTCACATGGGAAAAAAATTACACATTGGCCAAATTATGCTATGAGCAGCATATTAGTATTTTTTTATCTAAAACTTCTATCAAGGTCTATTGATAGTAATACTCTTTACAAATTTATATTAATTTTAAAGTGTGTGCCTGTGTGGGGTATGTGCACATGAGCATAGGTGTTGATAGATGTCCCTGCAAATAGCTTCTTTGAGTCACCTGGACTGAGTGCTACGAACTGAACTCTAATCCCATGCAAGAGCAGCAAGCTCTCTTAACCATGGCACCATCTCTCCAGACCTATATTATTATTTTTCAAACCTGTTAGCTTACAATATAGGTTAGTGTGGAATCACTAGCCTAGCATGTTTGAGGTCCTGAAGCTATCAGTTTCCAATACTGAAAAATATATAAATAACTACATAAATAAATAATATTTATGGATTTATTTGTGGATTGTCTATTTTTCCTACTTTCTTCAATCTCAAATGTACTTATACACTTGCACACACCTATCCTCCCAAAACATAAACTTGTTCTTATACAAAAAGGACAAATGTCAAAGTAGAAAATAATAAATCATGGCTTGGAGGAAACCTTTGTGACAGAGACTACTTTAGAGGCTGGTCAGGACCTGGTTTCAGTGGTAGATCCTCACTGATCTACACTGTCATTCACTGCTCAAAAGCTTACAGCCCACTATCTCTACCAGTGCAGCTTTTCTAACAGCACTCTGCATTTGGGGCTCAGCCTCTTCCTCCCTCTTAGGCTTCCACGATTTCCCTTTGTTGGACCCTATTTATTAAGGTCGAAGTCTACCATAGTCCAGATGGCTCTCTGAGCTGGAAAAAACGGGGACAAATCCTTTACCAGCAGGGTTTCCCTTTCTCTGACCTTGTCTGGGCAGCCTGAACCCCAACTCTCTCTACCTGTTCAACTTCCTCTTTTCCCCTTCCTCTTTTTCTCATAAGAACCCAACCCGCAAGTACCTGGGTTCCTGGAAAGCCTCTCCATGCAAAGGAGCCATTCACAGAACTTTAAACTCTATCCAATAATTTTCATTTACTCTGAAACTTCTTCCCATTTTCTAAAGTCCACATATGCTCCTGTTTCTCTCAGAATGAAGTATACACATGCAAGCTACGATCTTCTCATAGAGCTGTCTCATTGAAGATCATCAGAGAAGGCCTTTGCCTGCAAGAACTGTAACACTAAGATCCTCAGAGAAGGCCTTCTCTCACACATCCAGAACTGCCCTTCATCCTTCTAGCTCAGTGTGCAGAAGCATCTAGACACCCTGAGTGGGAGAAAACAGAGAACTCGGAACCACAGGTGGACCCGCAAAATGCATACCTCATCCCTGAGTCCCATTTCAGGAGCAAAGTGGGTCTCATTGATTGGAGGGCTTTGCTGAAAGCAAAAGACATTTGTTTTTCTACTGCAAGACCCAGAGAACAATGTACCGCCTTACCTCCAGCAAAGAGAAACTTTCTCGGTCACTTCTTTCCTTTTGTTTGTTTTCATCAGCAAAGTCATCCATAAAACAGTCTATGAGATTCATTAAGGACCGAACCAAGTTTGTATCTGAAGTAGGAGAGAGCTCCTGGAAAATCAGAAGGAAGGGTCTGTCAAACAAAGAACGCCAGGCACCCGTGTTCCCGCATCTCCTGTATGGAGCCTGTCTCATCCTAGCAGGCACGGAATCTATGAAAAGGTACTCTGTGATTCTCATTTATGAAGGAAAGCTGAGGTCTATAGTCATGTCTTCTCTACAGTGATTACCATGCATCAGTAACATGTTCTCTTTTTATAATATGTATGTGTGACCTACATGAAGGTCTTTCAGGGGCTGAGTCTTTTTCTACCATGTTGAGGCAGGGGCACTTCTTTCTATGCCACAACTAGCTGATCTGTGAGCTTCTGAGTGATTGTCTTGCCTCTTCTTCCCATCCTGACATTGATATTTCAGAGGCACCTGCCACATCTGGCTTTTTGTGAGTTCTGCGAATAGAACACTGGTTTGCCTGGCAGATGTTCTTACCCACTGAGTCATCGCAGCAGCTGGTGGTATGTATATTCTATAAAACCTCTCCAGTTAAAAGGCATGTGTTTATCTTAATCAGAGGCATAGACTCTATCCTTTATTAATCTTTGATTAAGATAAACACAACACATTCCTTCAAAAGGTTTAGGATCTATTGAGGAAATAGCTCTTGCCTAGCATGCACAAAGACCTGGGTTCAATTCTCAGGAACACACACACACACTTTTTAATTAGTATTTCAGACTTTTCTGTGTGATAAAATCACTTTCTGTAGTTTAATATTCCTTTCTGAATTAGTCTAAATGTTCCATTTGAGTTACACTCTGTTATATCTTAACTTTGCGCACACACACACACACTCACACACACACACACAAAACCCTAAAGATTTGTTTACAATACATACAGTAAACTCAACTCCATGAGAGATATCCAAGTTCACTCAATGTCGGTAGTTACACACATTATTCACTTTATGTTTTCGGCATCCCACTGTTACAATCATATAAAGTGAACCAGGAAACACACACATTTCCCAGGGCCATGTTCTCACTGTGCACCCGCCATCTTCCCATCTAGTGGCTCTCTCCCAGCCTCCATGAGTGCAGTCCTTTGTGGTTATCAGGTGAAAATTCACCTAGTGAAGTGTTATCTGAGGACCAGAAGTGGCAGGATTCCTAGTCAGACATCTCGACCTCGTAAGACTTACAGACCCTAGGACTGAGCTTCTGGCTAACATGGGACTGAAATTGATGGGATGGGCCTGGAAAATGTAATATAAAAACAAAAAAGAAAACTAGACCTTTAGGCCCAGGCTTGAGAATGTGACCTTCGTGACTCAATGCTCCAAGGCATGCTAATCATAAAAGAGATAGCGACATTCCTCCACCCATCCGCTTCCTGGGTTCAGGGAGTGTTTGCTCCAAAAGGACCACCCTGACCATTCATGGAACTCGCTATGCAAATGTGCTATTGTTAGAGGTTCATAGAAACTGTCTTGAGAAATAACCACACAATTACCAGGTATTCCTTGTGACTCTTGTGACTTTGCACTTCCTCATGACTCTTAACTGGTATTTTTGGTATTTTCCAACAACGCCCTCCCCACCCCCTTGAGTTGTGGTTTCTTCCTTTAAATACCCTCTGTCCCAGCTACTTGGGGCCCATGGTCCTCTACTCCTGCGTGGTATATGACTGTGGGTCCCAGAGTGCTCTTGGAATAAAAGTCCTCTTGCAGTTTGCATCAAGACTGTTTCTCGAGAGTGATTTGGGGTGTTGCCTCTCCTGAGTCAGAACGTGAGGGAGTCCTCACATTGTGGTTCTTTCAGATCAATACAAATGGTTCCTCCTAGGCAGACACCTATGGTTATAATGGCTATCCATAACTTCTGTAAGACAGAAGTCCTACTATGTTAGAAAGTGTACATAAAAAAGTTTGGTTTTGCCATCTAGCCAAGGCACATGTCCATGATGTAGACAGTTCATTTCTTTGTAGGACTTAAATCCTCTGACAGTGCTAGGGAAGAAGAAACACGAATTCTATATCTTGTTTTCTTCTGACTCTCGAGCATGTATGTTTAGATGGTTTGGAGCATGGTTACTTCCTGTTCATAACACACTTACGTGCCAGTCAATGACTGAAAGAACAATGATGCCCATTTTCTCATCAGCATCTTGCACATTCCTCAGCCACTGCCCCAGATACACAGGTCTCTATCCTCATATGTATTTGCCTGGAAGCCCCTATTTTCGTTCTTATCTTTCTACCAAGCATTTGTTTTAGAAAATTTGGAAAAATAATGCACACAAACATAAACACATACACACACATGAAAATATAATATACAACCGCTCACCTGAAATAAGAGATAACTGTTAGGATGCAGTCTCTGCTCTTGGGAAACCCAGTCTGCTCTCCTTCCCCTAAACCTGCCCACACAGAAAAATCTTCTCCATCCACATGGAGAGAACTCCAGGCTAACATGTCAACACATCTCCAAGTTTCTCGAAACTCACCCAAGAGTGCTCGCCCAGAGGCTGTTTCTGACCGTGTATAGACACAATCCCAGGTGTTAGCCAACACACCATCTCTCTTCACCTAAGCTCTATTACTCCCTCCCCTGCTTTAGCCTGGATGTGGGACTTCACTTACCTCTACCTGGGAGGACAGTGGACCCACCTGAGAGCTGCCTCCTAATAAACCTGCCTTTACCTGCTTTTAAAATGCTCCAATCTGGCCTATATCTGTGACACTCAGGGAGAGATAAAAAACAAAACAAAACAAAAAAACCAATAACATCTAGATACTGTAATGCACAAGGCTAGGCAGACTTTTCAGGTTTCTTCATTTTTAAGAAAGAATAATTATACTGATAACACTGTCTCCATTTCTAAGATGCTACACTTTGCCTGTTTTTGGATAACAGTTATTATGAATTCAAGCCTTTTTATTTTGGTCTGAGCTGAGGTCTTAGCAGGCAGTGCTGACATATGCCTGTAATCATAGCACTTGGTAGGCAGAGGCAGCCAGATTGCAGGTACAGGCCAGCCTGGGCTTCAGGCCTGAGAAGATTTGTACCAAAGAAAAGAAATAAAAAAGAATAAAATGGAAAAAAAATTCTGTGGAGCATTGGGCTATGGAAAGACAGTCTGGTCTTCAGTCAAGCTGAAGTGGAACCCCAGGACCTGGTGGTGATAATTCACCTACATGGGACAGGAGGAATTCTCCCATGTCTCCTGGAATCCTGGCTCCTGTCGAAGTTACTACCCCCTCAGCCCCCACAAGAGAAGCATGGTTAGTAGTCACATAGGCTATGGCCCAAGCTTCTGATCTTCAGGCTAGATTCCTCCCCAGTTACATAGCAACAGTAAAGATAACAGCATACAATAAGAAGGGCTGTTTGGCCCCTCCTCACTCTCTTGCTCTCTTACTCCTCTTACTCCTCTTACTCTCCTCTCTCCTCTTCTCTCTCTCTCCTATTCCTCTCCTCTCTTCTCTTCTCCTCTCACTCTCTCCCTCTTACTCTCTAGCCTTTCTCTCTCTCTCCTTTTCCCCCTTCTCTCCTCTTGGCCATGGCCAGTCTGTCTCTTTTACCTTCTCTCTTTCTCCCTGTCTTTCTACAATAAAGATCTAAAACCATAGACTGTCTGTTCATCAAGGCCTGCTGCACTTACTCTCACCTGTGTGGGAACATCTCTCCCTCAGCCCTCTCTCCCATAACCCCAGGGCTACAGGATGTCACCCCGGGGACCCCGGTTGGGGGCTGCCCCTTGTCCATACTCCATCGAGTGGGGTCAGTGGCTTAGATGCCCACCCAGGGCCGAGTGGAAAGCATCTGGCAGCCCTCCTGAGTCTGCCTTCCCAGAGCATAGGAAGAACTCTGGCTGGGCTCAGGCTATCTTCCCCCCCTCCTTCCCCTGTCCCCCATTAGTTCCCACAATTTCCAATCATACCTAACAAAAAGTATGTTTTCCATTAGCTTTAAAAAACATTGAGATTAATACATTTCATTCAAGTTTTCCACTTTTTAAATCTTAAAGTTTCAGTTTGTCTTACCTTTGTATGCCTTCTAATGAATTCAATAGAAAGAGGGACCATTCTATCAAACAAGTCTCTTATAAATTCCTTCTGAATGATACTGACTGACTGTGGTAACGTGTTTATCCAGGATACCATTAGTGGTCTCCAGCCTAGCATGTGAGGCTCCATGTAGATCATGCCACACCGGGAAACCTGGAAGGACATGTATTGGTTAGCATCCAAGTACTGCTCAAAACGTTCCATTACTACACAGACTCAGTCTGTTCACATGACAGGAAGGGGGCAGTCATCACTTGAGGTGGATTTAAGGACATTTTCCAGAAACAATGTGTGATTATAAATGGGTAGTACCTTCTAACAAATGAAAGTTGGAGGTCACGTGATGTATATCTGTTCTCAGGCACCTAGTCATGGATGCTTTTCTGTTTTATGTCTCTCAAGAACAAAGATCACCAAGTCCTTTGCTAGCCTCACCACTGATTCAGTTTGGCCACATGAGGTACCTGGCACAGGGGACTGACTACAGCAAACAGGTCTAAGAAGCCTCCTGTTGATCATCAGATTTCCCATAATGAAAGAAAATCTACTTCAGTTAATCACTGGGACAGAATCAGGTGGGGTTAAACAGGGAGTCCTGTGTACAAGATCTGGTTTCCTACTGGGCATTAAGAAGAGTTGGAACATCTGTTTCTTACAACCCTATAGGGACAAAGACTTAATTTTATATCATTCCTTGATCTTAGCTTGTGTGTGTGATTTTGTAAAATGATCCAAAATAAAAGAAAAAATAAACAAATTACTAAATTTGTCATGGTATGTGAGCAGATAGTGCCTGCTCATTCAGGACCACAGATTGCATTCACAATGGAATGTATAAGTACATTCAATTTAGAGTAAAGCTACCAAGTAAAAATAAACATTTTCAGAAATTGTGCAATTTGTAGGCAAACGCCAAACTTGAGAACTTACAGTGGCAGGAGAGGCGACTTCCAGATCCATCGGTTCAAAAATCAGGTTCATTTGTGGTGACATTTGAATAATCTCCCCACTCATCAGACACAGCTTCTTGTTGTCATCCAGCACAGTGTTCATGTTCTCAATCCACACGGCATCAACTGGCCCATCAAAGATTAACCACTTCCTGTCTGGAGTCTACATACAGAGTGGAAAAAGGACAAATGCAATAGAGGAAACAGATCAATAATATCTCAAAATTTAGAAATATAAATTTTTTACCATGAAAACATAAAACAGTACTCTTTAAAATTTACTATAAACAGGCAGGTGCATGTATACATACACACACACACTCATACACACACTCACACACAACATACACAAACATACTCATACACACACACAAGCGTAGATGAAGAAGCCTACATATGCCATGGACAAGGCAAAACTATCAAACACATCACTTGATTCAATCTTTTCAATGTTTCCAATGCTAAATACATGTAAACTGCTTTTTAAAAATTAGAACCGAAATTACCATTGATAGGGAAAACAAAATGTTCATTCAAATATGCCTGTTCTTAGTATTCTCTAATAGATCACTCTTCCGAATTCTACCTAAAGTTTTTTATAATGTTAATAGCTTCTATGCACTATGCTAAAACTTTGGTTTTCTTCTATGAAATAAATTCACACACACACACACTAGTGTAGGATAATGGTTTTCAACCTTCCTAATACTGCGACCCTTCAATACAGCTTCTCATGTTGTGGTGACCCCAAACATAAAATGACTTTCATTGCTACTTCATGACTGTCATTTTGCTACTGTTTTGAGTTATAATGTAGATATATGTGTTTTTCAATGGCTTTAGGCAATCCTTATGAAAAAATCATTTTCTTCACAAACACATTATGACCCACAGGTTGAAAACCACTGGTATAGGATACAAAAATCAATATAACATTAACACAAAGTTCTGTACACCAGTAATAATATGTGCTAGTGGTGTATAGATAATACAAAGTCAGTATAATGACCTGACAAATATTATGAAATATAAAAATACTTACACATGACAAATATTATGAAATATAAAAATACTTACACATTGTCCAGAAAATGACCACCTTTCTGATTCCTATAATTCTACCTGGTCATGTATGCAAATGATGTTTGGTTCACTGTCACCTAACTTGAGTTCCAGTGGTGATGGAACTAAGTCCTTCTTACCACAGTCTCAGACCCCATGGTTAACTCCATAGGACCATGAGCTGCCCCAGGGTCAACACCCTAGGTTCACACCAAAGCTGGTACTTGTGTGCTTGGAACTCAGGAGGACAGCACGGAAGAGTACTGATTACATTATGCTCTGGGTGATCACTTTTAGACCAGCAGTCTCTTGAACTGTCCACTGCCAGTGCCTGTCAACTGTCACTTTGGGGACACTGCTGTGACCTTGAGTTTCATCTTCTGAAGGACTTCTTTTTTCACCCTGCTCTACTGGTTTTGAGTAAACTACTGCACCTCACTGAGATTTAGTGTACATAGGGCATAGCTTTCTACACAGTGTAATGTAAGCTATGTAAGGGCACATTGCACAGAGGTAACCCATAGAAAGAGGTACCTCTTTCTATGTAAATGATGTGCCTGTTTACATGTCTAGAAGCTTCATGTTACATTATTGTGGCCTGAGCACACGCACTTTGGACCCTGCTTATGAGTGTGACAGTCACCTGCACAGAACAAGGCACAGAAGAGACCCCAGTCCTGCAATATCTGTTAAGTGCAGCCTCTTCTCTTCCAACCATACAATATGGAAAGTTCTGGAACACTGGACATTTTTGTTCTGAAGTATTTCTAACAAGGATATAACAAGGGCAGCAGATCAGACTACAGACAGAAATGATGTCAGAGAAGAGGCTGTGTGCCACATCACTGGAATCATCCACTCTCTTGACTTCCAAGAGTTCTGTAAAGGACCTCCAGGACAGAGGTGCCCAGGGACATGGTCTGTGCTGTCCTTGTATGGGCTACCATCATTCCTCTAGGAAATACCACCAAAGCCTCCAGTAACATGCTTTCAGTAAATATCTTAAGACGTAAATAACTGGGAAAGAATCAGATACTGGTCACAGGACACATTATATAACCTTTTTAAAATCTACATGTAAGAAGACAGACTCTTACCGAGGAAGCTGCGAATGCTCTAAAGCTGACAGCCAGGACCCCATCAGACCACTCGTGGGAAACCAAGTCAAACTGCCCATAAAGCTGGCCCATGGTGACAGACTTGGGATTTAAAACAGTTATTTGAACCTTGTTTTCTTCCATTAGTCCCTTAATGAGAAAGAAAAAAAAAACAGCATTATTTATTTCAAAGGATATTATCTTTCCTCATTGAAAACATGATTGTGTATATAAAAATATCTTAAGAAGCCTACAGCTGCCACTGTCCTCTACCCCTGTGTGGTGTATGACCATGGGCCCGAGGGCGCTCTTGAATTAAAAGTCCTTTTGCAGTTTGCAGCAAGACCGTTTCTCGTGAGTGATTTAGGGTGTCGCCTCTCCTGAGTCAGAACGTGGGGGAGTCCTCACGTTGTGGGTCTTTCATTTGGTGCATTGGCCGGGAATCTTGACCACCCCTCACACCCAAGAACCGACTTGGAGAGGATCCGCAACGCCTCACAGGGTTGGTGGAGTTCCTTGTGTTCTCTCGTCAGCCTACTTGGGATGATTGTCAACAGCTGTTGCAGATGCTCTTCACAACCAAAGACCAAGAGAGAATTCTGTTAGAAGCTAGAAAAATAGCCCCGGAGCCAACGGGCAGCCTACACAGCTACAAAATGAGATCGACGTGTGATTCCTTTTGACTCGCCCCACTTGCGACTGTGACATGGCCGAAGGAAGGGAGGGCTTGAAAATCTATCGCCAAGTTCTGGTCTCCAAGGTGCCTCAAGATGGCCCACTAATTTGGCTAAGAATAAAAGACCTGGTGCCTGGACCTGGGGCAGATCCACAGGACAGAAGGACAGAAGCAGGAGACAGAAGCATGGCAAGAAGTAAAGCAATGGGAGCTACATGGAGAGGGCCCACAACGCCCAACAATAATGAATAATTTTATTAACTTCCGGCCATGTACTCAAGTGAAAAGTCACTCAACAAGTACTTAAGGGATTTACAAAAAAAGAAAGAAAGAAAGAAAGAAAGAAAGAAAGAAAGAAAGAAAGAAAGAAAGAAAGAAAGAAAAAACTAATATAAAAATTGAGACAAAATGTGTTTTTGGCTTCAAAATCCACAGTGGATTGTTATCTATTTTTATAATATCCAATCTAGTAGGTGTAAGGTGATCTCTTTGGAGATTTGATTTGCATTTTCTATTTATAGCATTGTATTTTATTTTGAGATTTTGTTTTGAGACAGGGTTATAATATGAAGTCCTGGCTGGTCTGACACTCACAGACTTGCTTGCCTCTTAACTCTAAAACCCTGAGGTTAAGTGTGTGAGCCACTACACCTCACTAGTTTTAGGTCTTTTATTTAATCCATTTTTTAGTATATATAAATATATATGGGTCTATATCCTTTCTTCTGTTTTGGGATTGTTACTTTAAGGAATGTCTATGGAACTAGGGTTGACAAGGCCTATAATTCAAGCTCTTTAACTGTCAATGCTATACAACCTAGAATCATTTAGGAAGAGAAACTCAATTGAGAAATTATGTAGATCTGGTTAGCTTATGTGCATTTCAATGGGAGGAATTCTCTCGATTGTTAATTGACCTAGGCCACTCTGGGCAGCACTCCTCCCTGAATTGGACCCTGAACTCTATAAATGAAGAATCTAATAAACAATGACGCAAGGATAGATGTGTCACTGAAAAGCCCATTTCACCATGCATGACAACCCATGAAAGCTGGATCCAGAGAGTTTCCTGTACGGCTTGCTGGTGGCTTAGCTGTGCCTGCTCTCTCCAGCACTTGTTACCCTGGTGCAAGAGTCTTCTGACTCTTGTAAGCTTTGGAGTCTTCCAAAGTCTTAACATTTTTGTTTATTTCTTAAAACTTGCAAGTTTGCTTTACTGCCTGAGTTAATGAGCCTCTAACTAAAAGTAGTATTTCAATTTAGAGGAAGTTGCCAGACAACAGAGATCTTTCTGTTAAACTGTATAATCTTTAAATTTATTATGCTTCATTGTGTTTAGTAGATAAATCCCATAGAAATAAATGATTTGTTAAACAGAAAAAAAAAAAAAAAAAAAAAAGAAGCCTACAAAGAAGCTGCCAGCAGTAAGGAATGAGTTTAACAAGGGTCCAAAGCACAGGGTTTGGAAAGAAGTCCTTTCTATGCTCTCTGTAATGCCAATGAACAACTGAAGAGTCAAGCTTTGACGTGTTGTTTATAACAGTATTTTAAAGTAATTAAATACATAGGGATAAATTAGTAAATTGTGTTCAGTCTCATAATCTGAAATTAGAGAGAAAGAATTGACAACTGCTTTTGGTGAAGGCCCACATAGCAAGAGATATAGGCATCTGGTGTTCTTGTTCTCTTTCTGTTAAAAAAAAAAATTGTAAAAACTATTGACACCATTCTGAGTTCATCGGCATTACAAAAATAAGCTTTGGCTAGATTTGGCCTGTGGGCTGTAAATTGCTGACCCTTCCAACAAAATGTTCTCTGAGAGAAAATAAAGAGATGTAATGATAGAGACTTCCCATGAATCAAAAACTTAATATTAGTAAATTGCCCATTTTGGCCAGAACCCTGGTCCTATGGCATTATTATGAGACATACTGGCACCCCTGGGGCACATAAGTCTTACTTTTAAATTAACAGAATTAACTTTTAGAGCAGACTCAAATTCATGGAAAGTTGAATAGAAAGTGCAAAGCCTCTGGAACCCTTCCCCTGCCTCCCTGACAATGCCCCTCCCCCACAGCAGCACTGTCACACTGGGAGGCACAGGGCATTGCTGATGACTGTGTGGGGATGCACTATGGTTGAGCAAAGTGCATAACTTATATTAGTGTTGACTCGGTGTTTCACTTTGTGGGGTTTGCTAAATACACCATGATATGTGGCAGTTATTATAGCACTGTGCAGAATAATATAAATTCCTTAAAAAGCCCTTGTGCTCAAACTTTCCTTAGTCATTTATTTTATATGCAACAGCATAGCAAGTCCAGTTCTTACCAGTTCTGCCCAAGCTTTGAAGCAGCACAAACCAGCAAATCAGAGGGCAGATGTGTAAATAATTTTCTGAAGTTACAAGTCAAAGCTCAAAGTCTTTGCTCTCTTCCCTGTGTCTGGAAGAGCTTTACCTGGAAACTTCCCCAGTGTAGAAGAATAGGGAAACTGTACCCATTTTTAATCAGGCTGAAGTTGCTGCCCTTAAAGACAGGTTTTATTCCAAAGGCCAGCAAGAAGCTGTAGGTAGAGTATGATAGCTAAGGGAGTAGCAATGTTATTCTTAAAATTTCCAAAGAGTGAACAAACCATTTGCCATTTGGGCTTTAAGGGACACCAGAAAACACGCATATAACTTCTTGACTCCTGCCCCTCTCTCAGCACTGTGGTGCTTTCTCCTTCCAGAGACTTGTGTGTGTGTGGCATAATCAATTATGTCATAACAGTGATACAGTAGCACCGTCAAGGATACATACAAGTTAAACACAGGAAAAGGAATATAAGAAGGCAAGCTGACGGTTAAGAACAAGAGGGAAAGGAAAAAGAAGGAAGAGAGGGAATGGCATGAAAAGAGGTAGAAAAAGTAGTGTGTCAGTTTATGACAGTAGACATAAATCTTATATTTCCCTTTAAATTAGAAAGACCACATGTGGACATGGGTGAACAGCGGCTCCCACCCCTGACTACACCGTTATTTGTAATTGGTACTCAGGAGCAAAGGGAAAATTGGTTCCTAACAATGGCATGTCACTGGGCATATAAACTACTCTAGAGCCAGCTCCATGCCCAGGAGTAGTGGGCCAACACAAAATGAACTCTATGCTGTTTTTTCATTTTTTCATTTCGTCGTTGTTCTTTTGTGGGCTTTTTTGTTTTGTTTTGTTTGGGCTTCTTCTTCTTTTTTTTTTTTTTTTTTTTTTGGTCTTAACTTGGTTCTTGTTTGTTTTGATTTTCTCTTCTTTTTCTTTTGAGAGAAAAAGAACATGAAGTTGGATGGATAGGAAAATGGAAAGGATTAGGGAAGAATTGAAAGAGGGAAAACATGATCAAAATGTATTGTATAAAATTTATAAATAAAAATTAAAATAAAGACCATCAACCTGAAGAAATGAAAATTCAAATTGCTTATTATTTTAAAAAGGTAAGTCACAATTATAATAAGAATAGATTTGAAGCCATATCTGAAGGTAAACAGATACACAGGGAACACAGAAATAGTATTAGTGAAACAAAGCATAGCAGATCCAAGGTAAACAAGACAGGTGAGTATATTTGTATTCATTGAAAGAGAAACTTCACAGTGAAGATATAATGATCAGAGACCCTATTACAGGCCCCAGGCACTGAAATAGGAGGGAAAAGCTATCCAAGGCAAAAGAGATATGAGCAGAAGAGCAGTATCAGCTGCAGAAGTTCATCGGTTTGAACATCAAAGTAGGTCTCAGTGTGTCTTGCCTAGGAACTTTAAGTAGCTGGGAGCTCTAGACATGAGCCAGAAGTTAGGAGCACTTGCTATTCTCACTGGGGTCAGTTCCTATGTCGAGTAGCTCACATCTACCTTTAAATCCAGCTCCAGGGAATCAGCCACTCTCTTTTCACCTCTAAGGGCACTCACACACACGCACATACACACACACACACAAACACATACACACAAAAACACAAGCACATGCACACACATACATACACATAAACACATGCATGCACACATGCACATAAATAATAATACAACTTGAAGAAATTTGAATAGTAGTCATATATCCACATATGTATACTATATACACAAACCTATACACACACATGTCTTAAAACTAAATTCACTGGCATCTCTTAACAGAAACCTACATTACAACTTCTCAGGAAAAAAAATACTCTCCTAAAAGTATTAAAAGAAACCTTCAATTTCTTCTGTATATTCATTTCTTTTAAAAAAACAAACAAACAAACAAACAAACAAAACCTATGTACTACCTTTAACTAAAAGAGAAGAAATTAAAGACTGAAAGGCTAATTTGTAGGATATTCAATGTGTGTTAGACTCATTGCTTGTTTCATTTTGCCCTTCTAATTTTATCATATATAACTCGTTTTCTGTTTTTGATGATTTTACACTCTGCCATGGAAAGAATATTTCAAAACCACCCTGTATCCTTTCTGACACAAAGATAAATATCAACAAGCTAATGTATTAATAGCACACAGACCTTTTCACAAATGTCATTTAATGCTCCCGCTAGAACACGATATGCACTGGTCTTCCCTCCAAAAGGCTCTCCAACAATCATGAAACCATGGCGCACAATCATCATCTCATAGATCTGAAGGATCTTCTCAGAGAAGAAGTCGGTCATTTGCAAATTCATGGTGTGGCAGTTGTCTCTGATGGCAGCCAGCAGATCATTGTAATCTGGCTTTGGTAATTTCACCCCAGGAAACAAATCTGAGGTAATTCCCTGATAAAAGGTGCAAATTTTATATTGAATATATTTATAACCAAAAGACATAACCAAATGATTTTCTATTAGACAATGTATCAAATAAAATTGCATTTCATATAAATGGGAATAGTGCTATTATACCAGTTTGAGTCTTTGTCTTCTGGTAGAAAAACTTATACCCTGAAGTCTGGCAAACTAATTTAAAAACTGGAAGTTGAATATGACATGGTTGATAAACTATTATGACCTGCTGCATTGGTGTGAGGTAACACATACATCACAAGAAGGGAGCCGGGAATTTACCGACTCACATGCTGGAGCAGGTATGGCCTTGTTGAAAGAACTGTGTCATTACGGGTGGGTTTTGAGGTTTCAAATGTTCAAGCCAGGCCCAGATGCTCAGAGACACAAACTAAAGGCAAGTTAGTGAAGAAAAGTGACTTACACAGAACTGGTTCTAGAATAACTAGCTATACCTAATGGTTGACTTTGATTATGGCCATTTACATAGACAAGAACAAGTTCAGAAGTAATTTCAGTACAAACATGTATTATGTAGGTTATATTTTGGGTTAACCCAGAACATCAGAACAAGACTTTTATAAAAACTTTGGTTTCCCTATGGAGAAGGTTAGGTTGTCACACTAGACAAGGATAATGCTATCTGTCTAAGAAAGAGAGAGGAGAGGGTGTGTAGATACGTGGATACAGGGAAGAAGGCCATGTGGCAATAGAGATTAATATATTCATAAGAGATTAGTATAAAACAACCACAGGATAGAAAACATCTAGGATTTCAGGGAGCTACCAGGAGCTGGGAAGAAACTGAGAAAATTTTCCCTAAAAATGCCTGTGGTGATTTGAAAGAAAATGTTCCCCACAGGCTACTAGGGCAGTTAGGGGAAATGGCCTTGTCGGAGGAAGTGTGCAATTGAGGGTGGACTTTGAGGACTCAGATATGCTCAAGCCAGGTCCAGTGTCACTCTCTCTTCCTGCTTCCTGAAGATCCAGGTGTAGAGCTCTCAGCTCCTTCTCCAGAACTAAGTCTACCCGAATGCCACCATGCTTCCTGCCATGATGATAATGGACTAAACCAGCTCCAATTAAATGTTTTCCTTTAGAAGAGTTGCCTCGGTCTGTCATGGTGTCTCTTCACAGCAGTAAAACCCTAACTGACAACCTATGTTTTGGTCTCTGGCACTCTCACGTAATACTTCTTGACTCAGAACAAGAAGAGAGTAAGTGTTTATGTTGTACTGCAAGTTTGCAGAACATCATCATGGCAGCCTTAAGGACACTAACACAATCGTATAATGCACATTTGTAAGAGCTGAGGCTCTACGTGTAATGCTTATGAACATAAAGGTAACTCCAAGATCTAAGGAACAACTTTTATAAATTGTTAAGTCTATTTTATAAATTTCATTACAACTTATATGAGAATTTACTATTTTTTTCACTCTGAAAATAAAAGTGAAATTTCAGAGGTAGTTAATGTGAAAGCATATGCTCGAGTTGTATTTTAAAAATTTGAGCTATCAATTTAATCACTCCCTCAACTAAATCAGTAAGCTCCCTTGGGGCACTGTAGCCTGGCTGGCCAGGATCCCTGCCCTCATGCACATGCCACAGTTACAAGCTTTGTGTCATCTTTCTGTTGCACTTGCACTGACATAAAATGGAGACGGTGATGCCATTTGCTCCCCTTTACTATTGGTAACATGAGACATAGGTAGGCAAGGTTTTGCACATGTATCAGGCCGGTCTGTAGTTTGCCATGTGGTGCAGGCTGCCATCACAGGCATGATATTCCTGCCAACATTATTTGATCCAGGCTGGGGACTTAATAGATATGTGTAGGTATGTGCTTAACACAAGCAAGGCCCTTACTTGATCACTTGATTTCCACTGTACACACACAGACACACACACTTATACACACACCCACAGTATGCCATCCATAGTGAAATGTAATGGCTTCTAAATAAAAGTACCTTTCACACCATAGCATTCAAGTACTTTGAGGATAGCCCTGAAAGAAGAAGACAATGTGGAACTTTGTCATCAGTACTTCTCAATGAAGACCAATGAATATTCCTTGACTCTCCTGTCAGGTAAAGACTAGACATACTCATCTTTCTGCTTGCCACTTTGAGAGCGGTGTGTAGACATCTCACTGGGGTGGGAGGTGACCTGCAGTACATGAGGCTGACTTACACAGGAAGTTTTCCTGACTGGAAATGTCAAACACACTCCACTTGAGAGAGACATCCCTAAACACTTGCTTCACAGAAGCACTACTGCACATGAACATGTCCACTGACACACACTCCCACCCTCTGGAAGGAAATGCAGCTTTTGTTTCTGCAAAATTTGTTCTGTGTTTCAGCACCAAGGGTATGGAAGGAAAACTTTAGGCAGAACACTTGAAATCTTTCCCTGTTGGTTTGTTCCATGAAGATATGTGCCCTGCCAAGTCTAGACCCAGGGAGAATTCCTTTCAAAATGATGAAAGATGGTTGCTACAGGAGGACACTTGTGGAAGCATTTCTTATCTTTCTCCCAGGGCAGCTATGGTCCAAAACCACACCACTACCATTTAGTAAGAGCCAATGACCTATGACTTTTTAATGGTAGACAAAGAGAAGAATAAGAGATTTATTATAGAAACTATTATCCTAATTCTTCTTCCTCCAGCTATTCATAATCTAATCTTAAAATATAACAAGATTTTCAAATTTGGTTCTCATATAAAATTATCCTGAATAAACAATTTCATAAAAGTCACTCCATTCTTTTAAAGAACTATAATTCTTATTTTATCAAATGGTGTGTCTAACTACTTTTCAACACACTCTACATTCTCATGGAATTTATAGAAAATATTTTATAACTTTGTTAATTATTATTATTATGCAGTAAAAACACATAAAAATATCAAGCTATTAAAAGTTTCAGAAGCAGCCAGGCAGTAGTGGCGCATGCCTTTAATCCCAGCACTTGGGAGGCAGAGGCAGGCAGATTTCTGAGTTTGAGGCCAGCCTGGTCTACCGAGTGAGTTCCAGGATAGCAAGGGCTATACAGAGAAACCCTGTCTCGAAAAACAAAACAAACAAAACAAAACAAAACAAAAAAAAGTTTCAGAAGCAACAATCCCAGCAAACTTATTTCACACAAAAGCAGGACTGGCTTGTATCCCTCTGAACATGCCACTGCTTCTCACAGTGCAAGTTCCTACAGAGAGCCCTGCAGACATGGCTGCCTCCTGCATTACTGTAGAGTGCTGACACATGGAAAGAATAAGTGCTCTTACCTCAAAGAGTGGCAAATCATGGGATAAAAACTTCGGCAGATTTACATCAATAATAGATCTAAGCAGCAAAATTTCTTCATTTTCATTTGGATATTTCAGCTAAAAGAAAATACAGTCATGAGGATTTCTGTCATGGACACCTTTTTTAGGTCTATACTTACACAAATACACAGCACCTAACAATCTAAACAAAATATTGCTCATGTTTTCACTGTATTTCATTATAGAAACTGACGTCTATCCTCAGAGAATCCCTTATAACATGAACACAGGCAGAACTGACCACATTTCCACGGATATTTTGATACAGGATTGGTGACCAGGAATTCAGTACATTGAGAGTTGTCACTGCCTGCTTATTGGGTAGTGCTTGCTTACTCAAGACCCCTGATAGGTTAGTTCTGTAAAAGTTGCATGTCCAGTATTTACTAAAAATCTGAAGGAACTTGGAGCTTGTTGCTTTTGCCTATATCAACATTCACAGAATTAGTGCCTCCCAAATCTAACCTTAGAACTATTTCTCCCTAACTTAACTTACTCGATATGTCATTCAAAAGTTCCCCCCTTCCATTTGGTTTGTTTATTTGGCTGTTTCCTAGAGTTTTCTCTTGTCTTACAAAAACATATCTACCAATAAAAGAGAGAGAGATTCTTGTTCTTTATTAAGCAGCCACAAATGTTTGGCTGTCAGCACATCTCTAACTCTCCAGAGCTCCCAGAGGTCAAAATTAGCCCTGCTCATATAGTCTTTGTTTTTGATCAATGTAACATAAAATGAATTTTGAAGTATCAAACTTCATGTTTATTGTTTGAGAGTCTATTTATTTGTAAGCAAATGCTTAAATTATCTCTTGGTAGACAAAAACAAACATGAAAGTATTCAGGCCAAAGCATTCAACAATCTAAATTAGCTTGTAACAAAGAGTGATAGAATTCATTTTCAGCATTCACTTGCAGCCTAACTTTTATAGCTCAATTCCAGTCAAGATTCCAGCACTGATTTGCACCAGGACAATGTATTATCTCTCCCATTATCTGACCACAAAGTAATCCTGACATGACAGGGTATATAAATTCTTGTTTCCAGGCACTTGTGTTTATTGCAAAAAAGAGGGGTGGGGGTTGAAGTTATGTTAGGCAAATATGATATAGAATATAGCCACCATATATCAGAGTTCTTAATAGTGTTATGATAGAGGATAAAAATGCAAACCATTGTTAATCACATGAGATGTATTTTAAAATCTATATCTTCTACAAATTGTTAATGTGAGCATTTCATAAACTCCAAGGTCACATTTCTGGAGCTTGCTCTTAACAATAACTTATCTTGCCTTCATAAATAACTAGTATATAGCTCTAGTTTATTGTTCTACTTCCAGAGAGAAGTCAGCCATATCCTGAATTATCTATTGTTTTCATGTATTTAGTTATGATTTTAAATGCAAACATCTGATCACTGTTATCACTAGGCCACATGTGACCACAACTGTCAATTACATAAGTGTTGCAGGATATTTGATCACATTGTGAACCCTGAGACTGTGCTTACTGAGGAAAAAAAAAACTGTTTCTAGTTGTGGTGTGTGTGGAGAGCCTTAGCACACATGTTTAATCCCAAACAATGAAGATAAAGTTAGTGTGTAGAAGGAAGCACCCACGGTTGAAAGTGCTACCTATTGAGTGGCAGACAAAGTGACAAATAAGAGGATAGAGTAGGATATGCAAAACTCTTACAAGAAGAGAGGGGGAAGGGAAGCTATAAGAGGGAGTAATGCAGAAAAAATGGGGAGAGGAAGCAGTTTTACCAGGAGAGTTTTTGCAGAGACCAGTTGAAGGGATAACAAGCTAGACACAGGTGAAGACAGAATGACCCAGAGAATGAGAAGGAGTCAGAAGACTAGAACATATTGTCAACATTAGTATGAGACTAAGCAGAGCAATTCAGTAAGAAACTGAGAGAAGTCAGATAGAATCAGTCAGCTTGGAGAGGAGTTTTGAACCAGAACTGCTGAGTTGAATCAGCCAGCAAGAGTTCAGAAAACACAAGAAAGGGTGAGCTTATTCAGCAGTAAGCCTCAAAGGCAGAAAACATACTAGGCCTAGATAAGATTGTACAGAGGCTTAAAGCTTCCAGGCCTAGGTTAGCAGACTGAGGCAGTGAGCCTCGGGGATGACAAATACAGTAGGAGAATAAAAGTTTCTGTAAGACATAGTAATGATGTTCAGGGGTTTCTATGTATTAATTTCATTATTCCCCACAAAGTGCTACATATTATATAAATAGAAAGCCTTCAAAAGATTTATTGAAAGTATGTGACTGTGTTCTTTAACTCTACCTAACTTCATATATTTAAATGCAAACACTAAGCATTACCTGTATCCTGTCTTACAAAGATTATAACATTTTATTTTCATTGTCAGCAAAGGATTTTTTTCAGCTAGTTGATGAATGCACCAGATGCTGGAACTCTTATGAACACACTTGCTCCTGAGATTTAAGAATAGAAATGAAGTGAGTCACAGCTCTCAGTTCTACCTTCAGATTGCCAGCAGCTGTGAGCACAGACTTCACAGCTCGCATCCCGTAGTCATAGTGATGCTGGGAGGACAGTTGCTCTGAGCACAAGCGGTATGTCGCCACAATCTTTATGGACAGTGGCCGAGCAGTGACAAAGCCACAAGAGTACAGCACGATCTCGGCAATCATGGCGTAGTCAGGCACCATCATGGCCACTGTCCGGAACAGAGCCTACGGTGCACAAAGGAGATAGTTAGATGGTGTAGAAAGGCAATCTTGCTCTTGTTTCATCAAGCACTATGGTTTTAATTGCTTTTCTACAGTAATCTCATACCTACCATAATGTTTGTTATTTAATATACACTAGTTACAGTATGCACATCATATAGATAAAGGAATTAAACTTGGTTTTCCATTAAGGCATATGTAATAAACACATCACTAGCTTTAGGTAAACTGTTCTTTCTAAATGTCCAGAATCAGTTTTTCACAGCTCTTTGTGGAAAGCAACATGTATACACCAGACAGCCAGGATGCAAAGAAATTGGGCCTTTCACCCAGGATAGTGATAAAGACCCTGCTGTTGGGAGCCTGGTTTCAGTCAGGCACTCGCGGGATCTAATTAATTTATAACTTGGGGGGAATCTGCCCTCCCAATGACAAGACTATGTTAAGTAAAGGAAATATTTTGAGATTCTCAGAATCTTTTGAGTCTGTGGAAACATGACTAGTCGTTCTGCAAACAGATAACGCAAAGAACACTGAAAAACCATAAATGGTCATTATTAAACAACAATTTAGCAAGCTATAAAGATCATTTATAATAATAAAATTATAAATGTTATAAAACAACTAAATGTAATGTGATGGTAAGCAAATATAATTTTAAATAGATTTTTAAAGAATAAATATGACATTTATGTTTAGAATATTAGTGTACATCAGGGTTCACTTTAATATGTTTTGTATTAAAACATTGCTCCTCGCACACACATGAACATAGATATAATTCTGCTACTTTTTTAATTCATGAAAGAGAGAGAGAGAGACTGAATTCACAATTTAGTCAGAAGCTTCTGTCTGGTTATGAGTTATGCGGTCTAGTTCGACAACAGTACAACATAGTAGTAGCTTATTTCCATTGACTTATGTGGCAGGCTGAACTCCCACCTTCCATGTACTTCCCAGATTCCTATCTCCCTATCTCACACTTGCCATAACTCGGCTCTGGAACACTGTAAACATACTTATACAGAAGGGCCAACAGTTAGAACACGGAAAGGAGTTACCAATCCGTATCACTGTGGTGTTCTGCTTATTAGAAATCCTTTTCTAAAGACAACAGTTGACATTGAAATTGTCCAAAATGAAGTACTTTTTATGGACCAATAAGATTTCTCAGTAGGTAAAGATTCCTGTTATATAAGCCTATCACCAGAACACATAGTAGAAGAAGAGAACTAACTATAAGAAGTTGTTCTCTCACCTCTACACACATGCTGTGGTGCTGTATGAAGAACTGTACCTTCTGGAGTTTGATCCAAAGGCCTGCATATCGATGCAACTGAAAACAAAGAAACCCGAAAGTGTTGGGGATGTGGAAGTCAACCTTGTGAGGGAAAAAGTGGATAAAAAGAAAGGTGCCATAGGCTTCTGTGAGTCTTCGAAGAATCCTAATTTGCCATACATGACATTAGATTGAAATTGGCTCCAGGAACACTAGAGAGACAGCAAAAAAAAAAAAAAAAAAAAAACGAGGCCAGGAGATAGGAATGGATCAATTCGCATTCTTCTACATGATAACCACCAGTTCTGCCAGCACCATTTGTTGAAAATGCTGTCTTTTTTCCACTGGATGGTTTTAGCTCCCTTGTCGAAGATCAAGTGACCATAGGTGTGTGGGTTCATTTCTGGGTCTTCAATTCTATTCCATTCGTCTACTTGTCTGTCCCTATACCAGTACCATGCAGTTTTTATCACAATTGCTCTGTAGTAAAGCTCTAGGTCAGGCGTGGTGATTCCACCAGAGGTTCTTTTATCCTTGAGAAGAGTTTTTGCTATCCTAGGCTTTTTGTTTTTCCAGATGAATTTGCAGATTGCTCTTTCTAATTCGTTGAAGAATTGAGTTGGAATTTTGATGGGGATTGCATTGAATCTGTAGATTGCTTTTGGCAAGATAGCCATTTTTACAATGTTGATCCTGCCAATCCATGAGCATGGAGATCTTTCCATCTTCTGAGATCTTTTTTCATTTCTTTCTTCAGAGACTTGAAGTTCTTATCATACAGATCTTTCACTTCCTTAGTTAGAGTCACACCAAGGTACACTTTGCCCCTTCTTAGAATTGGGAACAAAACACCCATGGAAGGAGTTACAGAGACAAAATTTGGAGCTGAGACAAAAGGATGGACCATCTAGATACTGCCATATCCAGGGATCCATCCCATAATCAGCCTCCAAATGATGACACCATTGCATACACTAGCAAGATTTTGCTGAAAGGACCCAGATATAGCTGTCTCTTGTGAGACTATGCCAGGGCCTAGCAAACACAGAAGTGGATGCTCACAGTCAGCTATTGGATGGATCACAGGGCCTCCAATGGAGGAGCTAGAGAAAGTACCCAAGGAGCTAAAGGGATCTGCAACCCTATAGGTGGAACAACAATATGAACTAACCAGTACCCCGGAGCTCTTGACTCTAGCTGCATATGTATCAAAAAATGGCCTAATCGGCCATCACTGGAATGGGAGGCCCATTGGACATGCAAACTTTATATGCTCCAGTACAGGGGAACACCAGGGCCAAAAAGTGGGAGTGAGTGGGTAGGGGAGTGGGGTGGGGGGTATGGGGGACTTTTGGGATAGCATTGGAAATGTAATTGAGGAAAATACCTAATAAAAAATATTAAAAAAAAAAAAACGAGGCCAGAGTGATGGCTGAGCCCTCCCCAGCCCTCACCCCCACCCTACCACCTGTCTTCACGGAAGTCCCAAGAGGTGACTATGTTCCCCCTACTTCTTCTGAGTTACCTCATCAGAAGGGGCTTTCATTTGGAGCATGGTGACTTTATGGCAAGTAAGGATTGGTGGCGGATTTAGGGGCTTGGGATTGACACAACACTGTAGATAGGCTTATGCATTACACAATAAACTCAGATCTGCACCCTGATGCTGGTTCCAGAGTCTGATTCCTGGGATTCTTCACGGGACTCCATCACCTCTCACCCTCACTGGCCCCATCCTTGTTCCTGTTCCTACATTCAAGCAATATTTTTTCTCTACTATTTCCAAGGATCTGGAAAGACATGCCATTAACATGTTGTTGTATTCAAGGAATGAGCTTAATGCTAGTTGAGTGTAACAGTCTACTTTCCTTTCTTCCTCAGATGCTGCAAGAGAATTTCATACTACACTCTCTCTGGAAACTGTGTATGTGTTAAGCTATTCCTTTGTAATGCCAATAGATCTGGAATATACCCATTTTAAAAACTATTCTGAAACAATCTTGAGTAACAATTCTTTGGAGTGGTTCCCATCTAAAATATAGCTCCTCTGAAGTAGAGATATGTTCAAGAAATTTTAGGTTTTATCCAGACATGACCAAATGTTAAAAGGGGGATTCTTTCCAAACAAAATAATGCTTATCAGTTATCAAAATATATGTAAGCTATAGAGTGTGCCAAATTTACAAAAGAAGTGTAATAACCTTGAAACCTTCTGATCATGAAGTATTTGGAGTTAGGAAGAGGGGATGTGTGCAAATACTCTCTTTGACGGGAGCAGCTGGTCAGAGATGAGCCCTAAATTCCCCATACTATCCCCAAGTACATGAACAGTTGGGAGGGCTCTCTGCATTTGAGAAAACAGAAGTGGCCTCTGGTCCCAGGTTCAATGCCCAGAGCTTGCTGAGAAGAGGATGTGGGAAATGCACATGATAAAAGATGCAGGCAGCCAGCCAACCACTCCAGGCAGACTGAGAGCTCACCAACTTAGAAGTTGGTGTGGAGCTGGCCTCCAGTAATCCAGGAAGAAGAGAGACCCAGGAGGGGAGTCTCCACAGAAACTTCAGATAAATGTCCAGCCCAGAACATAGCCTATGTCCATTTCTGTACTGTTTGTATGCTCAGTGGTTCTTTGTTCATTTGTCAGGGAGGAAAGTCATTGCTAAGGTGAGCACTTCAGAGAGAGAAAACAGCATGTAGAAAGGCATGGAGCATGCAGAGGCTCAAAGATCACTGTGACAGATGCATAGGCCTCTATGATAGACAAGGAACAACAGTATACGCACATTAGCTCCATTAGCTCTTAACATTTTCTTTCTTTTGTGGACAAAAAAAAAAAGAGTCTAATAGTCTTAAAGGTTTGTCTTATGTCTTAATTATATGTATTGTGTGCCTGTATCTGAGCTGGTGCAGATGTGAATGCATGTGCTTGCTGACTCCAGAAGAAAGCCCTGGGTCTCCTGGAGCTATAGCACACTGCTTATGAGCTCTCAGTGAGAGTGCCAGGAAGCAAACTCTGGTCTCTGCAAGAGCAGGATGCTTTCTTCACCCCTAAGCCACCTCTCTAGATCCCCAGTAGCTTTTACATCTGGAATTACACAGTAGGAGTTCTTTTGATAGAAGACATTGGTAGTATTGCAACAGTAGTATCCAGAGCAGGAAACATCTGTGCCAAGGGAGCTGTCACAACAGTTCGGCCAAAAGTGAAGAGGGCTGGGAAGATGGTATAACAATGGGACAGTGCAGAGTCAGTATAAACCAAAAGAGCAGTCAAGGTGGAGGATTAGGTGTGGGTGGAGAGGATTCAGGGATAATAGTGAGGATAATAACCATTTCTGGGGCCAACTCTTGCTTGCCTGCCTGCCTTCCTTCCTTCCTTCCTTCCTTCCTTCCTTCCTTCCTTCCTTCCTTCCTTCCTTCCTTCCTTTTCCTTTTTCTTTTAAAGAATTCAAAGCTCATTTCCTTTTGTTAGAATTCCTTTTGTTTCTTGTTCCTGCTAGTTTGTAGCCAAGGATGACCCTGAATTCTTGGTCCTCCTGTTACTGCCTCCCAAAAACTGCATTACAGGCTGGGGGCCACCATACCCAGCTAGGAATTTCCATGTTCATTTGCAAGCAGGTTTCTATAGCAACTCCAGCCACAAAGAGGGAATGGTAGCAACAGAAAAGCCAGGGGAGCTTCACAGGGGCTTTTAGCTTAATGTAGAAAGAACACCCAGCATGCCAGGAGCTGCAGGGCAAATATCTGTCTATTACTACACACCACACACACACACACACACACACACACACACGCACATGGTGTGGGACAGTCTACCCAAGGCATTAGCAGATTCAACTAATCATGTCTTCCAGCTTTTTATGACCAGCTATGCACAGGTTTGCCTTCTGCTTTTGTGACTCTTTTTGTACTCAGGTTGATCCCTCTGAATAGCAGACTAGTCTAAGTGTAGAACAGAAGGAACAGCTGCAAAGAGCTTTGCAGAACAAAGCTGCAAGATGTCACAAAGAGCCTTTTAGATAAAGAATTTACCACTAAGGATGGACCATCTAAATACTGCCATATCCAGGGATCCATCCCATAATCAGCTTCCAAATGCTGACACCATTGCATACACTAGCAAGATTTTGCTGAAAGGACCCAGATATAGCTCTCTCTTGTGAGACTATGCTGGGACCTAGGAAACACATAAGTGGATGCTCACAGTCAGCTATTGGATGGATCACAGGGCCTCCAATGGAGGAGCTAGAGAAAGTACCCAAGGAGCTAAAGGGATCTGCAATCCTATAGGTGGAACAACAATATGAACTAACCAGTATCCCCCGGAGCTCGTGTCTCTAGCTGCATATGTATCAGAAAATGGCCTAGTTGGCCATCGGTGGAAAGAGAGGCCCATTGGTCGTGCAAACTTTATATGCCCCAGTACAGGGGAACGCCAGGGCCAAAAAGTGGGAGTGGGTGGGTGGGGGAGTGGGTGGGGGAGCTTATGGGGAACTTTTGGGACAGCATTGGAAATGTAAATGAAATAAATACCCAATTAAAAAATACAAACACACACACACACAAAAGAATTTACCACTTCCCTCTTTTAAAATGTATTGTATTTACTTATTGGGGAGGGTTATTCATGCTACAACCCACACGTAGAGGTCAGAGTGTGAAGGTCAGAGTTCAACGTGAGGGAGTCACTTCTCTTCTCCAGTGCAGGTCCTGGTTTCAGGTGCTTGGGCTCAGAGGCAGGAACATTTACCGACTGAACAATCTCTTCACCCCTCACTTCTCATTTTTAAACCATCCCTTCCTTCGCTAAAGCAAAGTGCTTCATCACATAAGCACATAAAGGGGAAGTTTAGAAGTACAAAGCTATTGGGTAGCAGTTAGAATGACCCTGGGGT
Organism: Mus caroli; assembly: GCF_978045245.1. Classification (NCBI taxonomy): domain Eukaryota; kingdom Metazoa; phylum Chordata; class Mammalia; order Rodentia; family Muridae; genus Mus; species Mus caroli. The sequence continues at coordinate 50,403,691 of NW_028227256.1, forward strand.
GCTGTTGCAACACACATGTGACCAATAGAAGGCAAATCTTGGGTTTGGGTATATAATTATTAATGTACTATTCACCAACGAATATTGTTCCTTATACACAATCCATAAACATGCAATCCACCCTGAAAATAAACAATAAAGATGGCAAATATATGGAGAAAAAAACATTTTTTAACTTATATCGATGAAAAGTTAATTTTTTAAAGTGAAGTTTTACTCTATTCAGCTAGGACAGTGTTTTATCCCTTATAAATGAAAAGAAAAAGTATCATATGTTAACAGGAACTGAGAGACTCTATATGACAAGTCAATGGCTTCACCCTGTGTTGAAGGCAATTCGGCTAAGGGACTTCTTCCAATGGAGAGAGGCCTTCAGCTCCAATGGTCTTCAGTGGTGCTATTTATAATGGAGGAACTAAAAGCAACTTAAATTTCCATCAGAAAGACAGCTCAGTGATCCTACTTACAGTTCAGATCATGTTTACAAAGATGGGGAAATGTTCACCCTGACTTTAAATTAAGTTAAAAAAAATAAAAAATAAAAAATAAATAAAAATTAAAAAATAAAAAAGCCTACCATCCATACACAATTGTCAGATTTGAGCCCTTTAAACTGCATATAAAACTGAAAAGATAGAATACAATAAGAGATAGTGGGTATTTTTCTGTCTTTTCTCATTTGTGATAATCATTAGCATTGTAAAACTATAAAAGTTTGGAGTTGTACTTGTATTATTTTGTAAAACTATTTGAAGCTTTAAACATGAACTCCTAGAATAATTTCCCAAAATGGTGTGCCTAAAAGCATATTTTTAAAAATACAATCGTAGGATCACATTTTCCCTTTGCATTCATAAATGGTGAAAAAGAAACATGTTATGATTATAGCTTCCATACCTTCAGATTGTCTGGCAGCTCTGACCGCCCAGCATACCCAGGGTTCATTGTTATGAAGACAGCGCATGTGGGGTCAAGTTTTAGTTCTGTTCCTTCAAACACTAGGAGATCAGTACCTGAATTAATGCCTGTGGGAACCACAAGTGTGATGAGTTAGCTGTGCTTCAGCTTGTGCCACTTGCTGCCTGTCCCCCATCTCCTTTGTTTTCACTTGCTGCATAGATAGACAAGCTCATTACCTCTCTGGATGGTAAGGATTTGTTGAGCAACCACAGAAAGTACTTCCAAATCAATTCTGTTGAACTCATCAAAGCAAGCCCAGGCTCCACAGGATAACAGTCCCTGGGAGGAAAGAATAATAAAGATTTTCAACTCTCTCTGATTGAGTATTACATTGAAATGATGCATTTCACCTGATCTTTTCAGGGATTTAATATCCCATCAAGGAAATTGCTTATTTACCTTTATCTTTAAAGACAGCTCATTTTTTATTACCAATTCATTATTCTAGGTGAATAAAGAGTTTGATCCACTGGAAAACTTCCCAATTTATTGCCTTTGCCCTGAGTATGTCTTTAGGTATTTAAGGGTATATGTATAATTTCCAAGCCTTTACTCTTTACAAGTGGACTTTATTTGCTTTTTTAAAATAATGGGTTGTAATAACCATCTATGCAACATGACTTCCCTTGCCAGAGATACTGCTTTGTAAGCAGAATAGCCAACTAACATTCCAAGCCCAGGTTCTCTAACTGCCAACTGTTCTTAGTCATTGTGTCAAGTTTATATGGCACTATAGAAGACAAATTAAAAACTATCCCAATGTCTCCTATCATATTATTTTTTATATTTTGACTTCCTTCAAAAAAATCTCACCCTGTTTTCAAATCACAAATAACGACTTAAATAATTATAAAGTTGTTTAAAATGACAGTGCATATCACTCAAGGAAAACAGTTCACTGTGTTGGGTAGAAATAGTATATTTTTGTTAGTTTAATTTAAAGGTAAATTTAAATATTTTTAAGTAAATAGTACAGAATAGATAAAATATATTTGGAAAATTACAGAAAAAGAAAAGGAAGTAAATGCAAAGGGCCAGCCATCCTAAACAGATAACTGTGTTACAACAGCCTGCCTCCCTGCCTGCCTGCCTGCTGCCTGCCTGCCTGCTGCCTGCCTCACGTATTAAGGAATTATAGCCTCTAGAACCAAGCTGCTCTAGTCCAAACAAGCACAGTCCACTTTGATTCTCCTTTTCAAAATCTCACAGACCTCTAGGCTCTAACAAATTTAGATCAATAAAACATGGTAGATGGTAGACAGGAAGGTGTGTGAGTCAGTCAGGGGCCGGGGCTTTTGGGTGTGGAAAGATGGCTCAGTTGGTAAAATGCTTGACACACAAACATGAGAACAATCCCCAACACACACACACACACACACACACACACAAAAAAAAAAAAAACCTGGGCATAGTTATACATGCCTCTGATCTCAGTGCTGGGGAGGCAGAGCCAAGCAATTCCCTGGGACTCCTTGGCTAGTCAGATTAGCCTATTTGGCAAGCTCTAAGCCAGTGAAAGACCCTGTGTCTTTAAACAAAGTGTAGTGCAATTGAGAAGGATTCTAGTATCAACCCCCTGACCTCCTTGCTTACGACACGCATGTCCACGCACACTCACAAACACACAAACATATGTATGTGCAAATATACACACTATTAAAATAAAGAAGAGTTATACATTTCCAATGCAGAAAACCGAAGATGTGTCTATAATAGTCAATTAACACACTCTGAGACTTATTGATACAGCATAGAGATTAAAGAAATCTTTGGAATCCCACACCACAGCCTTTACCCAGTGGGTGGTTCTCAAACTTTTATCTGCATGATATATTTACAGATCCCATTTAAAGCAAAGTTTATTTGCTTTTTTAAAGAATAACCCTCTATGCGACCTGACTTGTGTGATCAGAGAAACTGCCTTCTGGTCAGAATACACAAAGAGCTAACTAACATTTCTAAGTCTATGACCCAATCAGGAGTAGTCAGATAGAGTGACCTCCATAGCAGGGACTGGAACGTGGCAGAGCTCACTTGTGCTTGGAACTTGTTGAGACTATACAAGGCACAGTAAAGCTTCTGTTTGCATCCAGTTGTCTCTCTTTGTAACCCACTTCCATCACTGATGGCTACCCTACTGTAAAAAACTGAGGAGTTAGTTGATCCTAACCTTAAAGAATTTTCCTAAGGCCAAATAATCCAGCCCATCGGAGCAGTTGAAAACGACACACTGTTTGGCAACCGCTTTTGCTAAATCCTTGGTTGTTTCTGTCTTTCCGGTGCCAGCTGGGCCCTCAGGTGCTCCTCCAAGGTGCAGGTGAAGGGCTCCAAATAAGGTCCTAGAGTAAAAGGAATGGACAAAATAATTAACATGTAGGCAAAAGAAAAGGTAAATTGAATCCTGACTCTCAGCCCCCCTTTCATAATGTCTCACACACACACACACACACACACATACACACTCACTGCTAACCTCAGAAAATCTCTAACAGCACATTTCTTAGTTATTAACTTTTCTTCTAAAAGTAGAAAGATGATGGAAAATGGAAGGATGGATGGATGGATGGATGGATGGATGGATGGATGGATGGATGGATGGATGAATGGATATGTAGGTGGGTAGATAGATGAGTAGATAGATAGGAAGATGCATAGATGAACACATGGATAGATGGTCAGGCAGGCAGTTAAAATGCATGTGCATATTTATATACATGACAAATTTAGAACTTTTGGAATTCAATCCTGACTTCTGGTCAATGTGGAGAATCCAGCTGACTCTATGAACACCTACCCTTACTAGAAGAGTATAGAAATAACACATGGAAGAAAATAATTTTGAAATCCACAGCCATCATTTAAAGAGTAAAAGATGTTACCAATAGGGGGATTCATTGTTTGAGGAATGGATATGTGCAAATCTGCAGAGATATATATTATTTGGTTGAATACAAATAAACACAAATATACTTTTGGCAGCACAGATATGAAACCATTAGAACTGAGCAAGAAGGGGAAGTGGGATACATTTACCTCTTTGGACCTATTATGGAAGCTTGAAATGCTGCCTTGTCTCTAATGGACATCACATTTCCTCCAGCACACACCAGAGAGTCAAGGAGGTTAATCAGAGAAGGGACAGGAAGCTCAGAAGCTCACCCCTCATGGCAGTCAGTGGAACAAGCCTGCATTGCTCCTCAAGACGAGGATGGCTCAAATTTCCATTTCTCATTGCATATGAGCCAAAACTCAGGAAAAAAAAACAAAAACTTTTTTTTTTTGCTTTTTTGTTTTTGTTTTGTTTTGTTTTCTGAACTGAAGAAAACTCTAAAGCCCTCTTTAAAGATTGGTCTGAAACTGTGGCTGTGTCCACAACAGACATCAGTAAAAGCAGCATGGGGAAGCCACCCTTACCAAATTATGCTCACAGTGAAAACTGGACAGTAAGATCACTATTGAATCAGGCACACAGTACAGCAGCAGTGAGTGTCACTATATTCACAGCATCCTGTCTTCCATATTTGGTTCCCAGCAGTCAGAATCAACCAACCAATCTCTCTCTCTGTATATATATATATATATATATATATATATATATATATATATATACACACACATATGTGTGTATATATATATATACACATATGTGTGTGTGTATGTTTCTGTCTGTCTGAGGCGGGGGCCATTTTTATAAAAGAGGCAACTTGGAATTCATACACTCTTGAAAACTCAATAAAGGGTTAAATATCAGAATAAACATAAGGAAATAAAATTATTTGTTGGGAGGTAAATATAAGGGAATTGCTTAGAGAGTTGGAAGTCATATATATTTAAAAAATATAAAGGAAAAATAATAAAGAAGTTTAAAATGATGAAGACCCAAAATTTAAATGGCAAAGTCTGAAAACTTTCCAGAATGGAAGAAAGACATGAATAGAAGGAAATCCCAAGTAATATAAATAAATAAATAAATAACTTCTAGTAACATTATAGTGAACATTAATAACCGGGAGAAAAATCCTTTAAGGACATAACAGAGATGAAGAGAATGATTAAAATAATATTTAATCATAGTGAATAGTATTAAACTAAGTGAATTAAGATCAAAAGTAAGGTTCTGGGAATATAAAATTACAGTACAATTATCTTAATGGGCCCAAGTAGTTTGCTAATGATATTAAATGTTAGTGGGTTAAATTTGCTACCGAAGTACAGAGAGCCTTTTCCTTTCCATGTGATCAAATCCATTTACCATGTAATACATTGTCTCCATTCATACTCTCCTTAGCACACTGCTTCTCCAGTGATTTTCCTGCAAACTTAGTTCCCATCTGGGTTACACACCTATGCCACCTAATGCTTCCCTCTAGTATCTCACTCAGTACACACTATTGCAATTGTTTCTTAATCTAGCTTTCCCAACTGACAGAAAAACATGTGAGTGACATGACACAATCTGTGTCTTTTTTTATTTTTATAAAACTGAAGATAATAACATGCTTTTATTTAGCTTATGTTCTGCCAAGGTTATTACCAGATAATGAAATGGTGTGTTATATTGTTTCCTAGTCATATTCATTCTGATATAAAATAGAAAAGGCTTATATATTCCATCTTTGCTCTGTGCTACCAGAGTTTATAGCTTGTGTCTACAGATATTAGCACTATACCTGAAAGTCATCATAATTTGTAGTCAAACGTGATTTGTCATAATGTTCAACAAAAGCATTCACAATTCTGAGTATTTTCTAAGAATATAATTTAAAACTGCAGTTCGGCATACTTTATTTAATGTCTCCTTTATGCCAGAGAATGTGGTGGTATTGAAGACAAGGAAAAAAATAGCACACAGTCCTTCTCCATGAAAGTATCCAATAAATAATGTAAAATATAGCAAGCATGCCTCCACCCATTGTGATGAGCAATAAGACAGAGGAAGAAACCAGGTGTGACAGGGAACACAAAAGGGAAGCTGTACATACGAACTAACAGTGATTATGACAGCATGCACAGGACCTGTGCAAGTTCACGTCAAGTAAGATCTCAGCATGGAGAGAGCAGTGGGATGGAGCCCCATCTCTAGAAGAGGAGCTGTTGGTAATTGGCAGATACTAGAGGGAAGCATTTTGTTGTTTATTATTTTTGTTTGTTTGTTTGTGTTTTTAAGGATGTTACCTCTGGTCAGTCAGACATGTTCCAGGGAATGTCAACACATCTAAGAGTCCATGGGCAGCACTAACTGGGATTAATAGAGTAAAGAAATAAACAAGAGGACACAAACTTGTTGGGTATGGAATGGGATGGGGCGGGTGGGTCTAGGATGAGAGGAAGGTTGGGAATGAATAGGATGGGAATCAAACTATAATGTATGTTTATATCAATTTTCTGAGAAGCACAATGGTGGACAGACTATAATGAATGTTTATATCAATCTCTGAGGTGCACAATGGTGGACAAACTATAATGTATGTTTATATCAATCTCTGAGGTGCACAATGGTGGACAGACTATAATGTATGTTTATATCAATCTCTGAGGTGCACAATTGTGGAAGCAATGCTAACTTAATGCAGAAAGTGGTTAATTTCCACTGGGAATAAAATGTAAATATGATCTCTCAAAGGAGATACCCACCAGGCACGTGCACTGTGAACAGGAGAATGATCCAGACATGGTTCTTTTGAACATGGGTAGTTAGAGCCTGGAAGTAAACAGTCTGGAAATCATGGAACAGAAACAGAACTCTAGAAAATTCAGCTTCAGAGGGAGGAAAAACAGTATAACTCAAATGATCCAAAATGAAGCCAGAGTTAGAAGGAAAAAGAAGGAAAAGGTGGGAGGGGGGACAGAAAGTGCCAACAACTGCCAAGGCTAAGAACACCCTTATCCCCAGAGATGAAAACAGGAAAATGCCAGAGAATGAGAAAGTGAAATCTGAGACGAGGCTTAGGGACTGGGGAAAGGACACAGGATCCTTTTATACAGTGTAAGGTAAAAATACTTACCTGTAACTCAATCACTGGCCTAGGGTGTGTGTGTGTGTGTGTGTGTGTGTGTGTGTGTGTGTGTGTGTGTGTGTGTGTGTGTGAGTGTAAGTTAGTGCTCCCATGTCTCTGGCAGGGTTTACCTGTAACAGCGGTCTGTGAGTGGGGTTATGACTAGTCTAGGGGAATTTCCCAGATATTCATAGCCATATCGCAAACCAGCATTGATCATCTTTGTTTCTAAATTATTTCCCTAGGATCAATCAGAAAAAAATGCAGTTGGTTAGGAAGTAAAATTTCAAACAATGGGAAATCACAAGATCTTTAATAAGGAATAAGCACAGTGCAGACCTGTTTAGACTGTCCGCTTAGACATCAGTTCACTGACTAGAAGAATTCAATAGCTACTTTTCTGAATGAATAATGGAAGTCAATGGCTTTCTGCCACTGCCTTAGTTAGGGTTTTATTGCTGTGGAGGGCCACGTGACCACAGCGACTCTTATAAAGGAAAACATGTAACTGGAGCTGGCTTACAGTTCCCAGATTTAGTCCATCATAGTCATGGCAGGAAGCACACAGGCATATGTGTGCTGGAGTGAGTGATAGTGGAGAGTTCTACATCTGAACCAACAGGCAGCAGGAAAAGAAGCATCCCTGGGCCTGGCACCTGAGACCTCAAAGCCCATCCCCAGTGACACATGTCCTCCAACAAGGCAACACCTCCTTATGGTGCTACTCCCTGTGAGCTCATGGAGGCCTTTTCCATTCAAACCACCACAAGCACTGTCACAGTTTTACAGCTGAGGAGCCCATTGCTTACAGAGATGAGCACCTTGTCCATAGTCTAAGAAAGAAGGATCTGGCTTCTGAAACAAGCACCCCATCACCCATCTTCCTACCACCAAATAACAAGGCTCTGAAAAGGCCTACAAGGTTTTGGTCCATACCTGTCTCCTCCTTCCCATATCTCCTAAGACTTAGATGCAATCCTGAGATCTGCTGAGCCCCAATACCCAGCAGGCTGCTGTTACTGTCCCTGCCCCCATTCCTTCTAACCGAGATAAGCATTATTATCCACCCAGACAGCCTGAAAAGTTATTTCCTTCTGGACCATGTTTCTGGCTTCTTCAATGACTAAACCAGACAAGAAAAGTGACTTATACCTTACTTAAGTGCATTGGGAATCTAAAAATCACAATTTAAGCTAACTAACCCCAACATTTTGTAATAAACACAGTAATACATTAAAAAGTAGCTAATTTCTGTTCCTTTTGGTACCTTCATGCGTACATGTATGTTAATATATGATAATTTTGATGCAAATATAGGTACATAAATATAGATACTGATGATAATAGATATAATTATTGGTTCCCTTAATTTTCAATCTGGAAAATCATATATAAGAATTCATCAGCAAAAAGTTCCCTTTTACCAATCCTGTTACACAGCTGAGCCAATGAGTATGACTTAAGACGCTATGGGCTGAAACTGCAGTGTGAGACCACTTACTTGCCAGTAGTATCTAAGCTGACTTAACCACTGGAAGTCCGAGTCATCACTGATTTTTTTATGTACAAGGCTGGCAAGCACATCTCTAGCATGAACATCCAGTACCACAAGGGCTCCCAGAGTAACACGGTTCTGCTTGGACAATTTGCCACGAACCAATGTGACAATATCATCAATTTGATGGTTGCATTTTGCCAAGTAGTCTTCAAGGGCCTGAGAAAAATAAGGTAGAATTTCCCAATGTGATCAGAATCATTATGAACAAAAACATATTGAACTAGTATACATTTATTAATATATGTGTGCTTTATGTATATATATGATATCCTCGGCATAGTTTCTATGTAATTTAAAAATAATCTATTTTCCCTACTACATAGTTTTAAGTAAACAAACCCATTTGGCAAACAGTGGGCAAACATGGTTTATGTCAGCCCCTTCTTTTCCTACCCCTTTTTATTCTGGTTATTTTGTAACTGTCAATCTTACTGCCCCAACTCATGGAACATGAATAAGGGGAAGAGACCCATTCGGAATCAACACAGCTCTCCCCAAGGACACAACCAAGTGTTTTTCCCTAGACTTAGTCGATTGTGAGTCTGTGACTCTGAGCTACTGAAAACATTATCCTCTCAACAAAGACTTGTAGAGAGGAGAGGCAGCAGGGAAAGTTGACTAGGAAGGCATCAAACCCTGAAACACTTGGGCCACCTCTTTCTCCCTTTCCTGTCATGGGTCCTCAAAGCATTTTATCCCTAAGACTGCTATATGAGGTTTGAAATACTAGTACCATTAAGGTTTAAATATGCTTTTCATCTATCTGTTGATAATTAATGTGCCACAGGTTTGATCTCCAGTGTGGCAGTACTGAACTGGTAGAAGCTGTAAGGGACAGGACCTGGTGAACAGTCACCAGGTAGTGAATATCACCCTCAGGTGTGGGGCAGGCATTAATTGAGTCTCATGGAGTTAGACTATTCCCAGGAGAATGGATTATACTCTGCTTTGGCTGTGAAGTGTCCTCTAAAGGACTTGGTTGTTGGTGATGGTATTTGTTGGGAGGTGCTGGAAACTTCAAGATGTGGAGCTTCCAGAAGGGAATGTATGAAGGCACAATGGACTCAATCATTGTTTGCCTCTTCTTTCCCCCCTCCCCTCTCCTCTCTCCCCTCCCCTCCCCTCTCTCCTCTCCTCTCCTCCTCCTCCTCCTTCTTCCTCTCTCTCTCTCTCTCTCTCTCTCTCTCTCTCTCTCTCTCTCTCTCTCTCTCCTTCTCCCCATCTCTCTGTTTTTTCTTCTCTTTCTGTCTTTTTATCTATCTTCCTTCCTTTCTTTTTTCCCACAAACCAAAATCCTTCTATCTTCCTCTAAGCTGGCTGTGTCAGAAGTTTTGTTACAGTGACAGAATGTAAACTTGGGTTGTTATTTAAAGGGAGCCTAGCCTCTTGTCAGTTTCTGTTGTTTCTCTCATACTATGTGTCTTGTGCACTATCTAACCTTGGCATCATCCACCATATTGTGATATAACCAGAAGGCCCTCACTGGAGTCCAAAACCAGATAGGGCTACCTAAATCTTGGACTTGCAGCCTATAGATGTAAGACAAGTAAAGCTGTTCTCAGTATGAAGTATCTACCTTCTCATAATTTCTTATAGCAACAGAAAGTAGCAAAGAAATAATAATAATGATAATACTGCTGAATAATGCCAAGTTGTTTGGTTTATCTTGAACTAAGGCAAGTTCTAAGGAAAAGTCTCTGGAGTCTGTCTTCCAGTAGATAAGAAAATTTACAACTGAAAGAAGATTTAAGATGAAAGTTAATAACAATCAATAAAAAGTATTGTGTTTAAGACTGGTGGCCAGTTTCTCCACTTCCATACTTTTTAATAAGTGCTTTATGCCAAGGAGTTTATTTCAGTCCTGTTGTTAAGCAACAATAAAACCAAAATAAATAAGTAAAGAAATAACAGTTGCCTAAGGGCTCCAGAGTGCTCTCCATGCCGTAGGACCTCAGGATCACCTCCAGATCACAGGTGAGTGGAATGCAACATCAACTCCAAAGATTCGCAGAAGGTCTTTTGCCAGCAGGAACAGGAACAAAGGAACCCCGCCCAACCAGAGGCTGGGATCTGTTCCAGTCGGGGCCACCCTTGCCATCTTCCTTCTGAGCCCAGCAGAGACCACTAAGGGCTCCAGGGTGCTCTCTATACCGCAGGACCTTGGGATCACCTCGGGATCACTGGTGAGTGGAACGCAACATCAGCTCCAAAGAATTGCAAAGAGTCTTGTGCCAGCAGGAACAGGGACAAAGGAACCCCGCCCAACCAGAGGCTGGGATCCATTCAGGTTGGGGCCAGCCCCACCATCTTCTGCATGAACCCAGCCAAGGGCATCAAGGGCACCAGAGGACTCTCCGCGCCACAGGACCCTTAGCACACCCAGGACCTCCTGATCACCTGAGAGCACGTGGGCAATAGAAGCAACAAAACTTCTTGGTCAGGGTCCTGTTGGGCCTTCGTCCTCAGCCAGGAGGCAGAGCTGAGACCCAAACCCCTGGGCACATTCCTTGCCAGAGGAGAGTCGGCCTACAGAGAGAGTTCTGACTCCAGAACTGAGGAGGTGGATCAGAGCTCTAGACTGCTGGACACCTGCCCTGAAAGAGGAGAGCTTGCTTGCAGAGAGTGCTCTGACCACTGGGACTAAGGAGAGAGTTGGACTCCCAGGAGTGCTGACAGAGGCTAAAGGAATCATAGGAGGATCAAGCTCGAACTAGAGACAATTTGAACATTAACACCAGAGATGTCCAGATGGCGAAAGGCAAACATAAGAATCTTACTAACAGAAACCAAGAACACTGGGCGTCATAAGAACCCAGTATGCCCACCACAACAAATCCTGGATACCTCAACACACCCGAAAAGCAAGACAAGGATTTAAAACCATATCTCATGATGGTGGTAGAAGATCTTAAGAAGGACATTAATGACCCACTTAAAGAAATACAGGAGAACACTGCTAAACAGGTAGAAGTCCTTAAAGAACTACAGGCAAACACTGCTAAACAGGTAGAAGAAACACAAAAATCTCTTAAAGAATTAGAGGAAAACACAACAAAACAGGTGATGGAATTGAACAAAACTGCCCAATATCTAAAAATGGAAGTAGAAACAAAGAAGAAAACACAAAGGGAGACAACTCTGGAGATAGAAACCCTAGGAAAGAAATCAAGAGCCATAGATGTGAGCATCAGCAACAGAATACAAGGAATGGAAGAGAGAATCTCAGGTGCAGAAGATTCCATAGGGAACATGGACACAACAATCAAAGCAAATGCAAAATGCAAAAAGATCCTAACTCAAAACATCCAGGAAATCCAGGACACAATGAGAAGACCAAACCTACGGATAATAGGAGTAGATGAGAATGAAGATTTTCAACTTAAAGGGCCAGCAAATATCTTCAACAAAGTTATAGAAGAAAACTTCCCATACCTAAAGAAAGAGATGCCCACGAAAATACAAGGAGACTACAGAACTCCACATAGACTGGACCAGAAAAGAAATTGCTCCCGACACATAATTAGAACAACAAATGTAGTAAGTAAAGACAGAATATTAAAAGCAGTAAGGGAAAAAGGTCAAGTAACATATAAAGGCAAGCCTATCAGAATTACACCCGACTTTTCACCAGAGACTATAAAAGCCAGAAGATCCTGGACAGATGTTATACAGACACTAAAAGAACACAAATGCCAGCCCAGGCTACTACACCCAGCAAAACTCTCAATCACCATAGATGGAGAAACCAAAGAATTCCATGACAAAACTAAATTCACACAATATCTTTCCATGAATCCAACCCTTCTAAGGATAATAAAGGGAAAACACCAACACAAAGATGGAAATTACACCTTAGAAAAAGCAAGAAAGTAATCCTTTAACAAAACTAAAAGAAGATAGCCACAAGAATTTAACAACCAACTTTTTCCCAACTTTAACAACAAAAATAACAGGAAGCAACAAATACTTTCATTTCTCTTAACATCAATGAACTCAATTCTCCAATAAAAAGACATAGACTAATAGAGTGGCTACACAAAGAGGACCCAACATTTTGCTGCTCACAGAAAACCCACCTCAGGGACAAAGACAGAAACTACTGCAGAGTAAAAGGCTGGAAAACAGTTTTCCAAGCAAATGGTCTGAAGAAACAAGCTGGAGTAGCCATTCTAATATCAAATAAAATTGACTTCCAACCCAAAGTTATCAAAAAAAAACCAAGGAGGGGCACTTCATACTCATCAAAGGTAAAATCTACCAAGACGAACTCTCAATTCTAAATATCTATGCTCCAAATGCAAGGGCAGCCACATTCATTAAAGAAACTTTAGTAAAGCTCAAAGCACACATTGCACCTCACACAATAATAGTGGGAGACTTCAACACCACACTCTCACAAATGGACAGATCCTAGAAACAGAAACTAAACAGAGACACATGGACACTAACAGAAGTTATGAAACAAATGGATTTAACAGATATCTACAGAACATTTTATCCTAAAACAAAAGGATATACCTTCTTCTCAGCACCTCATGGTACCTCCTCCAAAATTGACCATATAATTGGTCACAAAACAGGTCTCAGCAGATACAAAAATATTGTAATTATCCCATACATCCTGTCAGATCACCATTGACTAAGGCTGATCTTCAATAACAGCATAAATAATAGAAAGCCAACATTCACGTGGAAACTGAACAACACTCTACTCAATGATACCTTGGTCAAGGAAGAAATAAAGAAAGAAATTAAAGAAGTGGGAGTGAGTGGGTAGGGGAGCAGGGCGGGGGGTATAGGGGACTTTTGGGATAGTATTTGAAATGTAAATGAAGATAATATCTAATAAAAAACTGTGGGGGAAAAAAAGAATGAGAAATAGTTTATGCCCTCTTAGAGATTATCAGAGCATGCTAGCATGTTAAATATGTCACGTCTTCATGTAGATGAAAAATGTTCACAGTATTTTTAGGCTTCTGATTAAATATGATGCATATAACTATGCTGCCTAATTGCCTGTTACAAGTGCATCCACCCAGCATCTGGACCATTGACTAGCATTTCAGATGTACTTGGCCTTGTTCAACACTTTCTGAGATTCACTTGACCCTAAAGCAGAGCATGCCAAAGTTACTCTTCATAAGGAAAAAAAGATAAATATTTTATGCTTTGCTAGAAAGAAAGAAAGAGAGAGAGAGAGAGAGAGAGAGAGAGAGAAAGAAAGAAAGAAAGAAAGAAAGAAAGAAAGAAAGAAAGAAAGAAAGAAAGAAAGAACAGCTTCCGAGGATGTGAAGTTTAGAGAACCAAGCTGGGACAAGACATCTTCCTTGAAGATTTTATCTCTTTAATTTTTACTTTTGTGAAAGCTCTTTATTCAGGCCCTTAGAGGATTAAACACCATTTCATTTCTATCATTTACATGAATGATTTTCTACTAATTTGCTTCTTAAGCAATGAAAAATTAACTTCTGTTCCATCCATGTTTAGCGACATGAGTGTTTAAATACTTCGAGCAATTAGTGAACCTCAGTGTATTTAGAAGCCACCCTAGTAAAGACCGCTTGGAATCCTAAAGTCACATAAGGTGCATCCTTGTCCTCTCACCAGAACAGTTCAGCACCTCCTGAGATCCCCACCCGTCTTCACATTCTATCATGACACAAATAAAAAATAACATTTGGACATATTGGGTGCACATACTAACTACATGCCCTTAGAAGTTTATCTGCACTAGAATATTGCATTTTCCTGTGATAGAACAATAATGTTAGAACTGAAATTTGGCTCCAAAATACCAAAAACTAAGCACTTTTGGAATGATCTTGTATGAATCAGTGACAATTTAATTAATCCTGAGATAGCTGACAACCTGTGGAATTGGCGACCTATGCTAACAGCTCTGGCAGACTATTGCTAACAACTTAGCAACAAAGCATCAAGAAGCCTGGCATGGTAGGAAATGGGCTTTCCCCCTTTATAAGCACAGACTGCTAGTAAACTTTGGGCCTTGATCAGAAATTTGTCTTGGTCTCATTTCTTCTCTCGCCATTCTCTCTCATACAGCTCCAGCCTCCCACTCAGGAACCAAGTTCGGGTGGCTGCAGGCGGCTACAGGTGGCATCCGAACAGCGACCTGAGTACAGGTGGATCAACTAAGAGAATACTGTCTTGGTAGAGCTCTATAGGAAGATTATGAAGATGTATCCGGCACACTGAGCAATATTTTGTATTCATGTTAGCTCTGGCTTTAAACTTCATCTTTTTGAAATTGTTGCTGTAGGTGCAAAAGGATACAGGCTAGACTGAGTCAGTGTTGGTCCAGCTGATATCAGCTAGGGGTTGACAGTGGAAAATGGGAGAGAAAAAGAAAACAGCCATTTGTCTGCAGTCAAGAACTTCATTAGGCGAGGAGTAGAGCTTAAAATAATAAAATAAAAAGAGTAAAATTTAAAAAAAAATGAGAGAGAGAGAGATCAAGAGAGAAGGAAAATGGATTTCGGAACTCTCCCAGGGATAGAGGGAAATCCAGAGACGTTCGGCTTTCTCTCTGGACTCTACAGGAGACACTCTCAGATCTGGTTACATCAAGTTCTGAACCTTCTCTGTATTGTCTGTGTTTGGTGCACCAATATGTCCATGTGTCAATTCATGTCTGTCTTTGTTTCGTTGTATGAATGACTGTTGTTCTATGTTCCATATTGAAAAAAGGGGTGGGGGGGAATTAAAACATTATCTGCTAGCTATCCATCTCTTGATTTAGTCAGTTTACACATTGGAGGCTGATTTAAGTTGCCCTGAACCTTAGCCAGGAGTGACGCACAGTAGGGTAGCTACTGCTGAAAAACTGTTTTTAAAAAAGGAGTCTGCAGCTTCTTAGTTCTAAGGCAAAAAAGCTGATAGTTGTTTTTTCCAAGAAAATTCTCTGCAATTGTGATTACTGGGTTCAGCAAATGACAAAGTGCTTTTTATCTTAAAATCACAGTTAGAAAAAGTAAAATTCTTCTATTGGTCTAAATTTATAAGATTCATGTAGGCACTTCATTTGGTTTTTGACTGGCCTTAAAGGTAGAAATATGCTCTGCATGCCTTGATCATAGAATATTGGCTTATAAGTAATTGGGTATGGTTAAAAAGGTGTAACATTGGTAACAAGACAGTTAGCTTTAAATTGGTAACTCAGGGTTGGAGTTGTTTTAAATAACAACACATAGCGTAAACCAGCCCAGAAAACTAGGCCTCTAGGATACTTCTAAATTGAGATAATATTTTATGTAATTCTTATCCTAGAAAGTAGACTTAAGTAGAGATAAGATTTAAAACAATGTCTCTTTAATGAAGCATTAAAATTTGCACTGCCATGCATTCATATGTATAAATTGGCAGCCAAACATCATAACATTAAAGTGATGTTTCTGGTATTGATTTTTAAGATAATAAATTGTTTAAAATTGGGTTTTGCTCACCAAAAGTTATATATATATTCTAACGTTGCATAGAAAACTTAAAAATTATGGTTAAAATTGCCAATGTCCCATTGACTGCAGTTTGATTGCAAATTTAAGATCTTTAATTCACCTATATATTGTAATTAGGATGACTACAAAAGCAATCATTTTATGAGAGCACTAATGCAGCTTTCTGCGGCCATACGGCCATACAAAGCAAAGACAGACTTATCTAGATAATTTCGTCTTTGTGCAGAAATTGGACTCTAATACAGTTTGGCTATGGTTGCTGCCTTACAGGGGATTACTGTGCTAGCAACTTTTTCACAATACTAAAGTTATAAGGAATGTTTTAAATATAATATAAGAAAGACTGTCCAAAATTGGAGAAATATACAGACTGTCAAATTGTTCCTCACTACAGAGCCAAGACTCAAGAGGCAGTATGCTCAGATTAAAAAGAAAAAAAATTACATTTGAGTTAATACAAAGCTCTGCTGTTCTATGTTTCATATTGAAAAAAAAATGTGGGGGGGGTGCACTTAAAACGTTACCTGCTGGCTATCCATCTCTTGATTCAGTCAGTTTACATAGTGGAGGCTGATTTAAGTTGACCTGAACCTTAGCCAGGAGAGACACACAGCAGAGTAGCTATTGCTGAAAAACTGTTTTTAAAAAAGGAGTCTGCAGCTTCTTAGTTCTAAGGCAAAAAAAAAAAGCTGTTTTTTTCCTAGAAAATTCTCTGCAATTGTGATTATTGGGTTCAACAAAAAAGCCTCAGCGGGTTTTATGTGGCTTTTGTTTTACAAACTGTGCCTAGGGAAGTTCTTGCCTGTCTTCAGGGGAATTTCTTTTTAGCTAAAACAACATTGTTGCAGATTTATCCAGATGTTGTTCTAAATAAAGTTTAAATTCAGAATTTATAAAAATTCAATCAGGCTGTACAATTTACAAAGGCATTACAATCTGGCGTGGTGGGAGACGGGCTTTCCTCCTTTATAAGCACAGACTGCTAGTAAACATTGGGCCTTTATCAGAAATTTGTCTTAGTTTCATTTCTTCTCTCTCATACAGCTCTGGCCTCCCACTCAGGAACGTGGTTCATGTGACCACAGGTGACTACAGTTTGGCTTTAGCAAAAAGTATATTGTTGGATGGACAGTCTTCATTTTATATGTTAGGGCAAGTGTGTTCTTGATATAACTATTTTCTAAGTTATGAAAAACATGAGTAATAAAAGCTTACCTGATGCCCCTCAGGTATAGCGGTTTGGACTTCTACCGTCCAGAAGGTTTGAGATACACAGAGAACAGTCTGTCCAGGCCAATCTCTTACCCAACTAATTCGTGAAGTTTTGGTATAGGCAACAATTGCATCTCTAATCACCTAATTTTAAAAACAATGGTAAAAATGAACATTCTAGAACAAAAAAAACCATTGGAGAGCTAAACTATTAAACTAAATCAACTCATACCACTTAACTTTTAAAACATGCTCATCCAGTTGATAGATTCACATAAAGAATATGATTAAAATCCTTACATACAAGTTAATTCATATGATCAAGCATATTACATATATTTTGACAAGTATTATCAATTTGTATAAACTTCATTTATCAAATTATTATATGACCAGTTTTAGCCAAAGTTACCATAGATACATTTGTGTTAGATAAGTCTATACACAATTTTAGTGCAAAGTATAAATTCAAGTAATTTCAAAATGACAGCTATCAAATTTGTAGCATATGATTTTTGTTTGGTTAAATCAGCTCTCCACACAATCTCACATACACACAGACAGAACACACATTTCTCTAACTGCTACCTGTGTTTCCGAACTTCTCAACCTGTGTTACTCCCTTTTCTGGACATAGATCCAATGCACAAGACAGTAATAATGGTCATATGGGACAGATGGACAGACCTCTCATGGTAAAGTGAAAGCTACAAATCCACAAGTCTAATTTGTGTTCTTTGTTACAAATTTTCAGTGGGCTGATTTATCTACTTTTTCTACAATTTATCAATGGGAAACACTCTAGTCTGTCTTATATACCAATTAAAAATAGTAACATCCTCTGGGAAGTGATGCTGACTTCACAGTTTAAATTTCAGAAGGGGCTGTCAAAATTAGAGTTTTCAGAGAAATAGATAAGAACAGTTAAAACTTTCTAGACTTCCAGTTTAGCTGGAGTCTCATAGGACAAATGCCAAGAGGTAACTGCCCATGGTAACATTTTTAGCAAACCATAAAAGGCACAGGCAGGGCAGACTAGAAAAGAAAGCAAATGGCTAAAGAATGGAAGAAACAGTGAGGACATCAGGCACTTCAGACTCGGAGCCCAGAGGACCCAAGCTGAATCTACCCCGAAAGCCTCCTCCCCCAAGGACCAGAAATTGCCATGCAAGCTTCCAAAGGAGGGAAGCAACCAGCAGCCCTACCCAGCTATAAGGCCAATAAATCACAATGACCAGCATGGCAATATCCCTAAGGGTGCAGTAGTGGCATATACACATCGGCAGTAACCAACAGCTCTCTAATTTGATGTAAGACCCTCTCAACATGAAAGAAAACATTCCTGGTACTGAAAACTTAATCACAGAGGAGGTGAATCTAAAACTACCACTTTATTAAACCAGCATAACCCATAACTACACTCTAAATGTTTATCCTTATACTTATAGATGATAAGTATAGAGTATAGTTCTTACCCCTCAATAAATGTGGGCAGAGAACCACCAATGACCAAAATTCAGAGATGTGGAACCCAGTCCCAGCTAATACATCTGTAGCCCAACTTCTGCACTTAAAGCTCAGAGATTACTGAGGAAATGGTGGCAGAATGAATGAATGTAAGGGCCAGTAGAACAGGAAGTTTGCTGTGAGGCTGTTTCCCAAAAGTGAAGTCTCACCTGTAAAGCTGCCTAAATAGAACCTGAACAAGAATGACACCCACAGAGATGCTAATGTGAAAGGGAGAAAAGCCTACAGCCTCAACCCTATACAAGGGACTACAGGCAGCAAAGGATGTTTGAGAGCAGTCTTCCTCAGGGAAGTGCACATTAATTGACTACCCAATGCCAAATGAATGAGAAACATCACACAGACTGAGCAGACTGTATTTATGTATTTAGGCATGTGTGCACACACCCATCACAGCAATTAAGGAAAATTAAAGATTAGAAAAAAATTTTTTTTAAAAAGCATATTAGGTTTGGAAGAGAACAAGGTGTATATAGCAGGTAAATGAGAGACCCTGGAGGAAGAAAGGGGGAAAAGGAAAATTATAACTTCAAAATTTAAAAAATTAAAAAAAAAAATGAAAGAAACAAAGGCTAGAAAAAGCACAGTAGAAGTAGTTAGGATGTGTTCTCGAAGGTCACTGTGGGAACAGAAAGAATGAAACAAAAATTTAAGATATACAAATGCCGGGTGGTGGTGGCACACGCCTTTAATCCCAGCACTTGGGAGGCAGAGGCAGGCGGATTTCTGAGTTCGAGGCCAGCCTGGTCTACAAAGTGAGTTCCAGGATAGCCAGAGCTATACAGAGAAACCCTGTCTTGAAAACAAAACAATACAAAACAAACAAACAAACAAAAAAGATATACAGATGCTGCACAGTTTGGTGAAGAGAAACACAGTTATATAAATTTTCTACAGTACTCAAACTCTACTAAGCTCATTTAAGTCATATAGTGTGTGTGTGTGTGTGTGTGTGTGTGTGTGTGTGTGTGTGTTTAAAATCAATACTTCCCAAGTAAAACTCGTCTCCTGAGAGGCTCTGCCAATGCCTGAAAAATATAGAAGTAGATGCTGACAGCCATCCATTGGACAGAGCACAGGGTCCCCAATGAAGGAGCTAGAGAAAGGTCCCAAGGAACTGAAGGGGTTTGCAGCCCCATAGGAGGAACAACAATATGAACTAACCAGTACACCCAGAGCTTCCTGGGACTAAACCACCAATCAAAGAAAACACATGGTGGGACTCATGGCTCTAGCTGCATATGTAGATGAGGACAGCCTCAGTGATCAATCATCAATGGGAGGAGAGGCCCTTGAAAATTTTGTCTTGGACTCTTTATTTTCTCGCCGTCTAGTCTCTTTCAGCCCTAGCCTGCCTTTCAGGAGTACCTGGTTCGCGTGGCCATGGGCGGCCACATCCTGGTGGGAATTCCACATACACACACAGCATTAAGATTTACATGCACCAAGTATGTGAAATACACAAAGATGCTTCCAAGGTGGGACTAAAATTACATAAGCAACAGCATGTCTCCTCACGATGAAAGCACCTACAAGCAGCTGCATACAATTAGGCACACATGCTGTACAGCCTGAGTGCCATTTTGTTCCACCTTAAATGAGTCATTGCAAAATAACCATTTCAGATTAAACCACGCATTTCCTCTAAATTATCTGTAATGGTTATGCTAATAACTAAATGAATTTGACTCAATTTATAATCCTCTCTGCTCATGTCTATCAGTGTTTCCAGACAAGTCTAAGTGAGGAGGGAAGACCCACCCTGAATATGGGCAGCACTGTCCCACACAGTAGGTTTTCATAAGTAAATTATAAATAAAAATGAGAAAGTAAAGTGAATGCCAGCACTCACCTCTCTGTCTCCCATGTTGTGACAGACTGTGTTCCTTTCAACTGCAAGCCCCAAACAAAGCCTTTAAACTGCCTTTGTCAAACATTTTGTCACGGCAAGAAGGAACTAATACATCAATTACCAATTAGACTTTGAATAGTAATTTATGTCTTATAAATCACTACCTAATTATTAGTCTACTTATCAATGACATATTTGTAGCAACATTAATAATGCATTATTTTTTCCTAAAAATAATAAATATAACCAATTACCTTGTGAATGGACTTAATCATAGCCTTCTCTAACTCAACCAACCACTTCTCCACCTGGCCCCTGGCTTTGGCTGTTGAAATGGTATCTACAAGCTCCACGACTTCTCCCTCACTACTTTTCATATGTGTAATATCCAAAGTTTCTGTAAATTCGACCTTTGCAATTCCTTCAAAGCATTTCTTGAGGTGAGGCTGCACTCTGTTGGAAAAAAAAATTAAACAATTGATCAAAGTAATACAGTTCCTCACATGTCAGGGTTCTTTGTATACTTATCTTCCTTTAACATTTAAATGGGTACAAAGCAGTAGGCATATCTGTGTTGTCAATGCAATGAGCTGAGAGATGCTAAATAGGAGCACAGTGAACCAAGCAGTTTTAGGTACAGCACTCTAGCAGGTCTTCCAGCACTGTGAGCCAGTCTTCTAATGCACATAGCCATTTCAAGTGGGATCTTCAACAGTGTTGAAACTCACGGGCTTGGCTTTAGTATCTAAGTACTTTACAGCTTGGTGAGTCAACAGATCTAGCATGCCCACCATCGTTCTGGCCACTGTAATATAGACTGTGACTAACACCTCACTTGGGCACATTTTCAGCTTTATCCGTCTTTAAATGAGCAAAGAGAAGTAGTGAGTAAAACTCACATGGAATTGTGAACTTGAACTTATCTGTCTGGGCTCTGTGACTTTTCCTGTGTGTGTACAAGATATACAATAAACTTATTTATTCAATAAAATATTTATTCACTGCCTGTTTTAGGTCAGATCTCTTCCCAAGGATTGAGGAATGTGCAATTTAAAAACAACAACAAAACCTAGAGAAATCCTTTGCTGCTGTGGGAGCTTGTTCTGCTAAGGAGGAGGAGAAGCAGTCAGCACACATATTAGAGCCCATGCCTGTGACAGCAAATTTGAAGAAGGAAAACAAGACAGAGACAAGCCTCAGGGAGAAGTGGCCAGAGCAAGCTGGCTGTCGGAAGTATACCATTTTCAGTTGAGTGGATGTGAGTGGTCTCCCTGAGTGGCAGATGTTGGCTCCAGGGCTTCCAGGAAACAGATGAACAGGTCAGTGGATGCTGAAGGAATGTGCTAAAGCCAGTGGTTCTTAAGCTTCCTAATGCTGCTACCCTTTAATACAGTTCCTGGTGCTGTGGTGACCCCAACCATAAAATTATTTCCTTTGTTACTTCATAATTCTTACTTTGCTACTACTATGAATCATAATCTAAATATCTAATTATTTTTATTATATTGATATATATAATATATTGCAAAATAATTTGTAAAGTACTTAACTGATAAAAATATAAAATTTTTAAAATATAAATACCACAAAAGAGTCCTGACCCACAGATGAAGAAGCACTGAGCAGAGTCCCATGGACCATGAAGGGGAAGGCATCCCCAGTTACAGGCCAGCTGCAAGGAAGCAGGTGGGGCAAAGCAGAGTGAAAAGGCCACTAAAGCCAACCTTCGGGCTCTCCAGCTTTCTCTCAAAAGCTACACCTGTCAGCCTGTGCTTGTTACAAAAATAAGAAGTAAACTACACCCACCTAAACAGGCTAGCTGTCAACCTCATCCCTATTTGTGACATATTTGAGAATGACCCACCGCTGAGACCATAGAAGTCATAAAGCACCACAACGCCTGGCTTTTATTGATGTACTTTGAATATGGATGAAAAGATCAATATGGTGAAGAGGAGAGGTGGACCTTCAAAATCTTAAAAAATATGCAGTAAAATAAAAATTCCACTCCAAGGTCCATGCCCTTCAGAAATAATTATTCAGAAACATAATGCAAATACTATAATTGCAAATACTCTTAGAACATTCTGGTAGAGAGTTCATATAAATGTAGCTAGCTGTCCATCACCATTTATTTTCTATCTTATTCCAAAATATTAAATTTGACCAGATGAGTGTAGTCGAGCATCTGGGGATGGACGCACTTACCGGGTGGGATCCTTAGTCTCAGACAGGATCTCGAGGAGCTCATCATTCGACAGGAAGAAGAACCTGGGGAAGAAGAGGCGCTTCTTTTCCAAGTACTCATTCAGCCCTTTAAGAATGAGCTCCAAGAGTTCATTGGACTTTTTCAGCCTTTCCAGCATTCGCTCGATAGTCACAACTGCCAGGACTTGCTTATTCTAAAAATAGTAAGCAAATAGCACTTGTCTCAGTTTGATTTCTGTCGCTTGGATAAACACTATGACCAAAAGCAATTCATGGAAGAAAGGGTGTTGTTCATCTAACGTCTCCAGGTCACAGCCCATCACTGAGGAAACCAAGGAAGCAGCCCAAGCTGAAACCTCAACACGGGAACTGAACCTGAGACCTCAGAAGAGTGCTATTCCTCAAGGCTTGTGGAGTCTGGATTTTATACAACTCAGGACCAAGTTACCGTGGGGGGGAGGGGGGGCGGGGGGGTTGTCATTGCCCACAGTGGGCTGGACCCTTTCACATCAATCATTATTCAAGAAAATACTTCACAATCATGCACACAGGCCAGTCTGATAAAGGCAATTGCTCAGTGGAGATTCCCTCTTCCCAGTAGCCTTTAGTTTCTATAAAGTTGAGAAAAAAATACCCAGTGCAGCATGCAATTCAAAATAGTAGTTATTCATTTTTATTTCCATTTACATTATAGTTGAAATTTTTCATTTAATAGAACAAAGATTATGGGAACTTATAAAATGGTAATCTTGAATATTCTATGCCTGCCATGCTCTTTCACATAACAGTCATGTTGGGAACACCTCAAGCCACAGTGTTCCCAACTTCCCACTGTAAATAGCAACGTAATAGGACATTCTAGGAAGGTTATGTGAAATTCAAACAAGAGGATGCCAATTTAAGAGTAAACACTGAATTTTAATATTAACTAATAACTTATTTTTTCAATTGTACTCAACCATGACTGAAAGTTATACCAAAATATCAGTTGAAAATTGTTTCACATATGAATTTTATTCTAGGACTAGAGATAGGGCTGAATCATCCTTCAGCACATGCAGGGCCCTGGTTTCCATTGCCAGCTCCAGCACAAAGAAAACGCTTTCTTTGCTTTTCTCTTTTTCTAGTGGGGCTCAGAAAATTAAAATTCTCTTATTTATTGGATATTTTACTTATTTACATTTCAATGTTATCCCTTTTCCTGGTTTCCACTCTGAAAACTCCCTATCCCATCCTCCCTCTCCCTGCTCCTCATAGATGAGGGTGCTCCCCCATCCACCCACCCACTCCCACCTCCCCAACCTGGCATTCCCCTACACTGAGGCATCAAGCATTCACAGCACCAAGAGCCTCTCCTCTCATTCATGTCCGACAAGGCCATCCTCTGCTATATATGCAGCTGGAGCCATAGGTCCCTCCATGTGTAATCTTTGGTTGGTTGATATTGTTGTTCTTCCTATGAGGTTGCAAACCCCCTCATCTTCTTCTGTCCTACCTCTAACTCTTCCATTGGGGATTGCATGCTCAGTCCAATGGTAGACTCTGAGTATCCACCTCTGTATTTATCAGGATTTTGAAGAGCTGCTCAGGAGACAACTATATCAGGCTCCTTTCAGCATGAACTTCTTGGCATTTGCAATGGTGTCTGGATTTGGTGTCTATATATAGGATGGGTACCCAGGTGAGGCAGTCTCTGGATGGCCTTTCCTTCAGTCTCTGATCTACACTTTGTCTCTGTATTTCCTCCCTTGAGTATTTTGTTCCCCCTTCTAAGAAGGACTGAAGCACCCACACTTTGGTCTTCCTTCTTCTTGACCTTCATGTAGTCTGAATTGAATCTTGGGTATTCTGACCTTTTGAGCTAATATCCACTTATCACTGACTGCATACCATGTGGGTACTTTTGAGACTGGGTTACCTCATTCAAGGATGGTATTTTCTAATTCCATGCATTTGCCTAAGAATTTCATGAAGTCATTGTTTTTTATAGCTGAGTAGTACTCCATTGTGTGAATATACCACATTTTTTGTATTCATTCCTATGTCGAAGGACATCTGGGTTCTTTCAAGCTTCTGTCTATTATAAATAAGGCTGCTATGAACATAGAGGAGCATGTGTCCTTATTACATGTTGGAGCGTCTTTTGGGTATATGCCCAGGAGTGGTATTGCTGGGTTTACAAGTAGAACTATGTCCAATTTTCTGAGGAACTGCCAGACTGATTTTCAGAGGGATTGTACCAACTTGCAGTCCCAACAGCAATGGAGAAGTGTTCCTCTTTCTCCACATCCTCACCAGCATCTGCTGTCACCTGAGTTTTTCATCTTAGCCATTCTGACTGGTGTGAGGTGAAATCTCCAGGTTGTTTTAATTTGCATTTCTCTGATGACTAAGGATGTTGAATACTTATTTAGGTGCTTCTCAGCCATTTGGTACTCCTCAGTTTAGAATTCTCTGTTTAGCTCTGTACCCCATTTTTAATAGGGTTATTTGATTCTCTGGAGTCTAACTTCTTGAGTTACTTGTATATATTGGACATTAGCCCTCTATTGGATATAGGATTGGTAAATATTTTTTCCCAATCTGTTGGTTACCATTTTGTCCTACTGACAGTGTCCTTTGACTTACAGAAGCGTTGCAATGTTATGAAGTCCCATTTGTCAATTGTTAATCATAGAGCATAAACCAGTCATGTTCTGTTTATGAAAATTTCCCCTGCTCATGTGTTCGAGGCATTTCCCCACTTTCTCTTCTGTTAGTTTCAGTGTATCTGGTTTTGTGATCCACTTGGACTTGATCTTTGTACCAGGAGATAAAAATGGATCAATTTGCAGTCTTCTACATGCTGACCTCCAGTTGAACCAGTACCATTTGTTAGAAAGGCTGTCTTTTTTCCGCTGGATGGTTTTAGCTCCTTTGTCAAAGATCAAGTGACCATAGGTTTATGGATTCATTTCTGGATCTTCAAGTCTATTCCTTTGATCTACCTGTCTGTCTCTGTACCAATACCATGCGGTTTTTATCAGTACTGCTTAATATCAGGGATGGTGATTGCCCCAAAAATTCTTCTAGTGTTGAGAAAAGTTTTCACTCTCATGGGTTTTTGTTATTCCAAGTGAATTTGCAAGTTGCTCTTTCTAACTCTATGAAGAATTGATTTGGAATTTTGATGGGGATTCAGTGTATCTGTAGACTGCTTTCGGCAGGATGGCCATTTTTACTATATTAATCCTGCCAATCCATGAGCATGGGAGATCTTTACATCTTCTGAGATCTTCAATTTCTTTCTTCAGAGACTTGAAGTTCTTGTCATAAAGAACTTTTACTTGCTTGGTTAGAGTCACAAAAAGGTATTTTATATTATTTGTGACTATTATGAAGGGTGTCATTTCCCTAATTTCTTTCTTAGTCTGTTTATCCTTTGAGTATAGGAAGGCTACCAATTGGTTTGAGTTAATTTTATATCCAGTCATTTTGCTGAAGTTGTTTATCAGGTTTAAGAGTTATCTGGTGGAATTTTTGGGTTCACTTAAATATATTATCATGTTATCTGCAAACAGTGATATTTTTGACTTCTTCCTTTCCAATTTGTATCCCTTAGACCTCCCTTTGTTTTCTAATTGCTCTGGCTAGGACTTTGAGTACTATATTGAATAGGTAGGGAGAGTGTGGGCAACCTTGTCTAGTTCCTGATTTTAGTGGGATTGCTTCAAGTTCCTCTCCATTTAGCTTGATGTTTGCTACTGGTTTGCTGTATATTGCTTTTTACTATGTTTAGGTATTGACCTTGAATTTTTCCAATTGTTTATTAGATATTTTCTTCATTTACATTTCAAATGCTATCCCAAAAGTCCCCTCCCCCCCACACACACGACATGCTCCCTTAATAACACACTCCCACTTCTTGGCCCTGGTGTTCCCCTGTACCCTAGTAGACATAAAGTTTGCAAGACCAAGGGGCCTCTCTTCCCAGTGATGGTAGAGTAGGCCATCTTCTGCTACATATGCAGCTAGAGACACAAGCTCTGAGAGTACTGGTTAGTTCATATTGTTCCACCTGTAGGGTTGTGGACCCCTTCAGCTCCTTGGGTACTTTCTCTAGCTCCTCCATTGGGTGCCCTGTGTTCTGTTCAATAGATCGACTGTAAGCCTGGCACTGCCATAGCCTCACAAGAGATAGCTATATCAGGGTCCTTTCAACAAAATCTGGCTGGCATGTGCAATAGTATCTGTGTTTGGTGGCTGATTATGGAATGGATCCCTGGGTGAGGTAGTCTTTGGATGGTCCAATCTTTCCTCTTAGCTCCAAACTTTGTCTCTGTAACTCCTACCATGGATATTTTGTTCCCTATTCTAGGAGGAATGAAGTATCCACACGTTGATCTTCCTTCTTCTTGGTTTTCTTGTTTTGCAAATTGTATCTTGGTTATTCTAAGTTTCTGGGCTAATATCGATTATCAGTGAGTGCATATCATGTGAGTTCTTTTGTGATTGGGTTACCTCACTCAGGATGATATCCCTCAGATGCATCCATTTGCCTAAGAATTTCATGAATTCATTGCTTTTAATTGCTGAGTAGGACTCCATTGTGTAAATGTATCACATTTTCTGTATCCATTCCTCTGTTGAGGGGCATCTGGGCTCTTTCCAGCTTCTGGCTACTATAAATAAGGCTGCTATGAACATAGTGGAGCATGTGTCCTTATTACCAGTTGGAACATCTTCTGTGTATATGCCCAGGAGAGGTATTTCTGGATCTTCCTTTTAGTATTATGTCCAGTTTTCTGAAGAACCGCCAGACTGATTACCAGACTGGTTGTACAAGTTTGCAATCCCACCAACAATGGAGGAGTGTATTGTTTGTCTTTGTCACTGAGGTGCATTTCCTGTATGCAGCAAAATGCTGGGTCCTATTTATATATCCAAGTCTGTTAGTCTATGTCTTTTTATTTGGGAATTGAGTCCACTGATGTTAAGAGATATTAAGGACAAGTGACTGTTGCTTCCTGTTATTTTTGTTGTTAGAGATGGAATAATGTGTGTGTGGCTATCTTCTTTTGGATTTGTTGATAGAAGATTACTTTCTTGTTTTGTCTAAGGTGTAGTTTCCCTCCCTGTGTTGGAGTTTTCCATCTATTATCCTTTGTAGGGCATGATTTGTGAAAAGATATTGTATAAATTTGGTTTTGTCATGGAATATCTTGGTTTCTCTATGGTAATTTGGAGTTTTGCTGGGTATAGTAGTCTGGGTTGGCATTTGTGTTCCTTTAGGGTCTGTATGACATCTGAATCTGGATCTTGTAGTTTTCATATTCTCTGTTAAGAAGTCTGGTGTAATTCTGATAGGTCTGCCTTTATATGTTACTTGACCTTTTCCCCTTAGTGCTTTTAATACTCTTTGTTTTGTGAATTTTATGTTTTGATAATTATGTGATGAGAAGAATTTCTTTTCTGGTCCAGTCTATTTGGAGTTTGGTAAGCTTCTTATATGTTTATGGGCATCTCATTCTTTAGGTATGGGAAGTTTTCTTCTATAATTTTGTTGAAGATATTTACTGGCCCTTTAAGATGAGAATCTTCACTCTCTTCTCTACCTATTATCCTTAGGTTTGGTCTTCTCATTGTGTCCTGGATTTCCTGGATACTTTGGATTAGAAGCTTTTTGCATTTTGTATTTTCTTTGACTGTCCTGTCAATGTTTTCTATGGTATCTTCTGTACCTGAGATTCTCTCTTCTATCTCTTGTATTCTGTTGGTGATGCTTGCATCTATGATTCCTGATCTCTTTTCTGGGTTTTCTATCTCCAGAGTTGTTTTCCCTTTGTGATTTCTTTATTGTTTCTATTTCCATTTTTAGATCCTGGATGGTTTTGTTCAATTCCATCACTTGTTTGGTTGTGTTTTCCAATAATTCTTTAAAGGATTTTTATGTTTCCTCTTTAAGGGCTTCTACCTGTTTACCTGTGTTCTTCTGTATTTCTTTAAGGGAGTTATTTATGTCCTTCTTAAAGTCCTCTATCATGATCATGAGATGTGATTTTAAATTCTTATCTTGCTTTTCCCATATGTTGTGGTATCCAGGACTTGCTGTGGTAGAAGAACTGGGTTCTAATAATGCCAAGTATCCTTGGTTTCTGTTACCTAGGTTCTCAAACTTGCCTCTCACCATCTGGTTACCTCAGGTGTTAGTTGGTCTTGCTGTCTCTTACTGACGATTGTCCTTCCTGTGGGCCTGTGAGCCTGTGATCTTAGGTGTGTCAGCACTCCTAGAGAGACCTGGGTGGAATTTGGGTGCAGAGGGCTGTAGGATAGCCTTAATTCCTGGAGTAGATGGGGACCAGAAGGATCCTGTCCCCATCTGTTTAGCTGTTTCTGTGCCCTCTCTTTCTTTCCAAGAGTCTCACATGTCTTTTGTTAGTGTGGTTTTGGCTTTTCTTCTTTCTTTCTTTTTTTTTATTTCTGGCCTCAAATTTACTGTGCAGCTATCCAGGAGCTCCTCATGGGCCTTGTACTTCTGCCTCCTGTGTGCCAGCATACAGCCTCTCTTATGCCACCATTCAGGGCTTTTGTTAGTAATTAGAACGCTGCTGAAAAGACAGCATGGTTTGCTTTGTGTTGAATTGTGATGATATTACAGAAACAATAATTTAGCAAAGAAATATAACTATCATTAATACCTCAATAAAACAAAAGTATGGACCATGTGCAATGAGAGATTAAAGAATCTCCAATTTTTAAAGGCATTTCATTGCAATTTTCAGAAGATTTTGTGTTTCAAATAGATATTTAATACTCCCCCAATACTCCCTTTCTCCCTCCTTTGTCTCTGTCTCTGTCTCTGTCTCCGTCTTCCTCTCACTCTTCCCACACATGCACATATTTACAAACTCAGGACATTATTTTTAAATGTGCAAGCCAGTCATACAGTGTGGACTTGTACTGTTATGAATCTAAATCTAAAATCCAAAATAGTGTTCTTTGAGCGCCACCATCTGGAAGAAAATGTGTTTCTCTTGTTTGAAAAAAAATTACTGCTAATAAAAGTGAATTTTTCCTTTCACAGATTAACAATAATTGTTTGGTTTGAACTCTGGTAGCTTACTATAATTTGATTATTTTAGGTCTGATATTTGAAAGTTATGATGTTCAACTTTTAGAATAACTAGGTTTTGTTCAGTAAATATAGTCTCTGATCAGCAAGAAATAAGCTCCCCCTCCAAAAACAAAAAACAAAACCAAAAACCAAAAACCAAATCATTTAGGTACAGCCAATAAGCTAACCATCTCCAATCTGAAATGCTTAGAACAGATATGCTTTGTATTTCAAAGCTGTGTGGGTTTAATATTTAAATTAAATATTTAAATTAAACATTAAATATTTAATGTTTAAATATTTGTAAACACTTTACTGGTTGAACATCTTAAATTTGAAAGTCAAAAATCCAAAATAAAAGCTTCAGTATTTGAGGCAACACATGTTTTTAATTGGATATGCTAAAGATGTTTTAAATTTTTGAAGTCAATTCTACTTAGCCAGGTTAGCGCAATGGCTCTGATCCAAATACAAACTTCCAAATGTTCTGTATGCATTTGCATATGGACTAAAACCACAGAAAATTATCCTTACATGCCTGGAAGATAACTCACATAGAGACAGACTCAGGCTTGGACAAAGCAAAGGCCCCTGGTGAGACATGCTGACTTCTATCCTGCTTTCTACTCCCTTGTACCTGTCTATCATGTATCATGTGTTTAATCTCTATTCTTTAAAATGGGGAAGACAGCTCTTTCTCAAAGGTGGCATAAAGACAGAAATGAAAGAACATTGGACCCTCTACACTCTGCCTGGCTGCCAATGATTAGCTTAGATACGATTGCAAGGTGCTTTAATAGATGCTACTAGAAATTTAAAATTTAGTGTGGTTTCCTAGAATCCTGTATGTATATTATAATTTTTGGTTATGTATATTATATGTATACATATATGTAAGATATATGTATATATATATTTTATGTATATTATAATTTTTGGTTTTATAGTGTGTGTGTTGTTCATAACCATCACCAATCTGAAAAGCCCAAATGAGGATTGATAAAATTGACTGACATGTCCAGAATAAATGACCTACAGAGCCTGAAGCTTTCATTTTGGCTAATGGAGAAAGATTTCTCATCCCCACTGCCAGGAGATTTAGAGGAAATATAACATGTATATGTGTAATGGAATTAAGCTCCAACACTTAGTAAGCTTCTGGAGGAATTACCTTCCTCATCTTAAATCCCCAGACAGCAGAGAACTGGTAAGGACCTCATTAAACCTCTAGCACTCGGAGTAGTAAGGCAGGCTGACTACGGATCCATAAGGGTCTTCCAACTCTGAGACTCCGGTTCTGTCAGGAATTGGAAATCTTTAAGACCCAGAATATTAATATAGATTCCAGGCATCATTTACCTGAAATTTTCAGAGATTTTTCAGAATAAACTCAGAAATCTTTAGAACTAGTAATAATTCCAGGATCAGTCTTGATTATTCAACAGCTATCTCTCAAAGGCCCAGCTCTGTGTCATCAAGTTCTTGGGGCTTGGTAACAGTAGTCAACATAACAAAGATCCCAGACTCCATGAACAGTGAGGAGCACCAAAATAATAATAATAATAACAGAGGTAATGATTGATGAACTACACAGTCATCACATTCTCTCACATCCTTCTTACACTGGAAGATGCTGGGAATGAATGGTCTGAGGTGACCTGTGCCAAGCAGCTCCATCTCTGTCATTTTTCCCAGTAGCATGAGCTCTCTTATGGTCCCGGTGTCATGTTTTGGTAGTTCTCACAATATGTCGAGCCTTTATTATTACCCATGCTGTGGAGATCTGAGATCAATGATCTCTGGTGTTACTATCCTGGCGTGGTGAGCAGCAAGACTCACACCACATAAAGCAGCAACTTAATCAATCTGGCTCCCCTGCCCCTCACACAACAGCAGTGTTGAAACAAGGCCAATTAATAACCTTACTATGGTGTCCAACTGTTTAAGAGAAATTAAGTCAATGTCTCCTACTTTGAATCAAAAACCAGGGATGTAAAGAAGGTCTGCTGAAGGCCAGGACAGACTCAGAGCTAAGATCACTGTGACAAACAGTTAATAATGCTGTGAATGCAAAGTTCTGGGGGGGGGAGGGGGATTAAAAGTACCACCACAGTGTACACATGAACAGGAATATAACAGCTTTATAGCTCACACAGAGAAGGTTCCAATGGTCTGGAAAGAAAGATATCTATGGCCACAGACTTATTTTAAAACAGGAGCACTGAAGAAGCTGCAGAGAAAAAAATTAAGTTTGTAGAGGTTGAGCTACAATGTTTAAGGAAAGACACTGTGATCTAGAAGCACACACTGGAACAGTCACTGCTATGAAGTTACAGTTACCCAGAAGCTGTAGTAGAGGAACTGGTGAAGGTGGCCACACGAAAAGGCTGAATTTTGAATATAAGAAAATAGTCTTTTGTCCTTTAAGACTTTCACAGCTATCAAGAAAAACCCAGTGCCAAGATTAACCTACAAAGAGCAGGCTGACTTCCTCTGTCAGAGACTGACTCTAAGTTGAAGCTGGTACTTATTTACTGTAAAAGTAACTTTTATTCATCAGATGTAGTTGCTTCAGAGGCTCACTGCTGAATAACCTCACCCTTACTAGCTCTTTCTGAACTCTGGCTACCTGGTTCGACTCAGCTGTTCTGGCACAAAATCCTCAAGCTGACTAATTCAAACTGTCTTTTCTCTGTTTCTGACGGAATTGCTCTGCTTAACCTCAAACCAACTCTGATAATCTGTTGTAATCTTCTGGCTCCTTGTTCTCTGGCTTCCCCTGTGTCTGGCTTGTAAAACTGTGCCAATAAAACTCCTCCTGACCCCTCCTGTTTTCTCTCTATTCTCTCTCTCTCTCTCTCTCTCTCTCTCTCTCTCTCTCTCTCTCTCTCTCTCTCTCTCTCTCTCTCTGTGTGTGTGTGTATGTGTGTGTATGTGTGTGTGTGTGTGTGTGTGTGTGTGTGTGTGTATGCTGCCTTTGCATGAAAAAGAAGATTTGGAGAAACCCAAAGCTTCTTGTGACCTTGCAAATGCCTGGGTGAAGCAAGAATATTCTAGGGAAGTCTAGAGCAGGGACTGTTCTGAACAGAAACAGTAGGTTTTAGGAAAACAAAACAAAACAAAACAAAACAAAACAAAAGCTGAAAAGAACTCAGATGTCTCTCAACAGAGAAATGGATACCGAAAATGTGGTACATTTACACAATGGATTACTACGCAGCTATTAAAAATGACGAACTTATGAAATTCTTAGGCAAATGGATGCATCTGGAGGATATCATCCTGAGTGAGGTCACCAAATCACAAAAGAACACACGTGATATGCACTGACTGATAAGTGGATATTAGCCCAGAAACTTAGAATACCCAAGATAAAATTTGCAAAATACATGAAACTCAAGAAGAAGGAAGACCAAAGTGTGGATACTTCGTTCCTTATTAGAATGGGAAACAAAATACACATGGAAGGAGTTACAGAGACAAAGTACAGAGCTGAGATGGAAGGATGGATCATCCAGAGACTGTCCCACCCAGAGATCCATCCAATGAACAACCACCAACCTCAGACACTATTGCATATGCCAGCAAGATTTTGCTGACAGGACCCTGATATAGTTGTCTCTTGTGAGGCTATACCAGTGCCTGGCAAATACAGAAGTGGATGCTCATAGTCACCTATTAGATGGAAAATAGGGCCCTCAATGAAGGAGCTAGAGAAAGTACCCAAGGAGCTAAAGGGGTCTGCAACCCTATAGAAGGACAACAATATGAACTAACCAGTACCCCCACACACACACACACACACACCAGAGCTTGTGTCTCTAGTTGCATATGTAGCAGAGACTGGCCTCGTTGGCCATCAATGGGTGGAGAGGCCCCTTAGTCTTGCAAAGATTATATGCCCCAGTACAGGATAATGCCAGGGCCAAGAAGCAGGAGTGGGTGGGTTGGGGAGCAGGACAGGAGGAGGGTATAGAGGACATTCAGGATAGCATTTGAAATGTAAATGAAGAAAAATATCAAAAAATACCAAATAAGCAACTACAAAAAACTCACACTAAAATCTAGTTGAAAATAGAACTGTCCAAATTTAAAATGTGGTAAAAGGTATCAAGAGCAGCCAGTCCTCCCTAGAGAAATATTAGATAGTGAGAAGGAAAGTTATTTCAAGATACAGCTGGAGGGAAAGCAAAAAGAATGAAGAGGAATGAAGAAAATTTACAAGAACCGTGGGCCGGTGTGAAAAGAGCAAATGTTTGGTCTACTGGGATTTAAAGGAAAACTTGATAATGACAGTGGAGTACAAAGTTTATTAAGAGTAGACAAACATAAAGAAGGCACCAGGTCGATTGAACTTAAGTGTATCCCACACCTCAGGTCAAGCTCTAAAAAAGCAATAATGAAGCACATTCTCAGGGGACGGGAGGGGAGGGGAGGAAATCAGGAGCCTGATGCACCAGATGCTGGCTTCTCAGCGAAGTCAGGCAGAGTCAAGAGACAGTGGAGTAAGAGTCTTAAACACTAAAGCAAAAACCTGTCAAGAGAAACTCTCCCTTTAGAAAGGAGGGATAAAGCCATCCCCAGACAAACAGAAGCTGTGAGAATAGGTCTTCACTAGACATTTCCTACAGGAAACTTGAAGAGACAGTAACACACAGTGAGAAAGCAGGAAAGTGTACAAGTAACAGGCAAGAGTAATCACAGAGAAAAATCCAGGGGTCTCTTGCACACTGAGAATGTAAATTCGTACTCCCATTATGGAAAACAGTCAGGAGGTCCCTGGGAAGTGTTCAAAATAGAAGAAACATGTGATTCAGCCACCTCACTAAGTACACATCCAACACTGAAATCGGCCTGTTGAACAGACATCTCCACTCCAACGCACATTACATAGCCAAGAAAGGCAAACAACCAGACACATCCATGGCTGAATCAAGACCTGGTTGTTTGTGACAACACAGCAGGCCCAGGAACACAGCATGTCCTCATTCATGTGTGGAATCTTAAACAGCTGGCCTCATAGAAGTTGAGATTAGACTGGTGACTACCAGAAGCTGAGGAGACCAGAGGAGGAGGGAGGTGTAGGGAAGGTTTGACATATAGTGCATTGCAGTAAGGCAGGAGTGTGCTACTGAACAGTAGTAACATGATAATAATAAACTGTAATACTTCAATTAGTCAGAAGAAATGGCTTGGAAAGCTTCCCCATAAAGGATTAATGGGTACTTAAGGAGATGGAAATTCCTGAACATCCTTGATAAGAGGTTGTCTGTCTTATGACCCACCTGCAAAAGGAACAGTCAGTTTGGCAGTGAGCCACCCCAGGAGTGCTCTTTCTCTGCATATCCCACTCCTCCCAATCCCTACTGTTCTCCTCTGTACTCTGTCTCTTCGCCTTGTCCTTGTCCCCACACTAGATCATATGCCTTTGAATGACAGAAGCAGTGTGGGGATCTACGATGTGTGGAGGAGAGGTCTGAGCAGAACGTGAGCCTTTACAGACAAACTGTATGAATAACCAAAACCAACTGGAAATTTCTACAGTGAAAGATCTTTGAGTGAGGTGGGTCAGTATATTTAGTGGAAAAAAAAAAACATAAAACTACTTCATGTATACACAGTGGGCATTATATGGATAAGGAACCAAGCTGTCAATCAAGCCTATAAGAGTAGCAGTAGCAGTGGTGTTCTGTTCTCGACATCTGGAATTTTGTTGTGGAAGAGTCCGCCTCAGAGAGAACCTTTCATAGGACCCCTGAGATGAAAGGAAAACCTCTTGTACCAGGCAATTAATCCACTGGCTTCTGCCACACAGACCATCTCATTGGGGTTCTTGAGAGAATATGGCAATACACTTATCTTCAAAGCATTGGAGAGTGTGCACAAGACCTTCTGTGGATGCTAACACTGTGAGAATACACAAGGCAGTTAGGGAAGACAATTTTGCTGTGCAGCAATCATTAATGAACTGTCACCACAACGAAGAGCAATAACAACAAAACCCAAACCCATTCTCTTGGGAGCTTTTACTTCTCGAGTCTCATAGTTCCATGTGGCCATCACCAACCCTTCCTCTTCACTCAGGCCAGCACAGTGGCTCCTTCTAGACACTGAACAGTGTGTAAAACTCTTTAAAATCTGGGGCGTTTAAGAATATTTTCATCAAATAACAGGAGCAAGGGCTTTTTTGGTTTTGTTTTTTGTTTTATTGTTTTTTGTTTTTCCCAGGAGACATAGTATATGCCTTTAACCTCAGCACTCTGGAGACAGGAGCAAATGGAACTCTATAAGTTTGAGGTCAGCCTGGCAGCAAGCTCCAGGTCAATCAGGGCTACAAAGTGAGATTCTGCAATTATACATATGCATGTGTGTTATATTATATATCATGTAATATATATATAGAATAGAGAACATAGAACACAGAATATATTCACACATAGTGTATATATAGTATATCAATGAGATTAATAGATCTACTTTTGTGTCTACTTTTGAGGAAAACAGCAAAAATTCTGCTTAAACCTTTTCTTATTTGTTTATTTATTTTGGGTTTTTTGAGATACGATTTCCTTGTGTAGCCCTGACTGTCCTGAAACTCATTCTGTAGACCAAGTTGGCCTAAAACTCTGAGATCTGCCTACCTCTACCTCTCTGTCCCTCTCTCTGCCCCTCTCTCTGCCCCTCTCTCTGCCCCTCTCTCTGCCCCTCTCTCTGTCCCTCTGCCCCCTCTCTCTGCCCCTCTGCCCCTCTGCCCCTCTGCCCCTCTGCCCCTCTGCCCCTCTGCCCCTCCTCTGCCCCTCTGCCCCTCTGCCTCTCTTCCTCCTGAGTTCTGGGATTAAAGGCATGCACCAACCACTGCCTGGCTCTTGATCGATTTCTTAATGACATTAATACACATTATAAGGGATTGTAAAGGCATTGTAATAAGGAAACTATATGACAGCCTGTATTTGTGAATTACATTAGAAATGGCTCAGTGTTACATGGCAACTCACTAATAGTTCTGCTAAGTGTGTATTTGACTATATTGTGATTAATTTTATGGCTTGCTTTGTACATATTTAATGATATTATTACAAACCCAAAATAATCCTACTGAACAAACCCATGTCCATCTTTCTGGTATCATACTGTCAAATCATATAGTTGCCATTGATGAACTATGATCAGTATTTAGGACTATAGGTATAGCTTTGTTTAAGTAATGAATATGTGTATATTGTTACCAAGTTAAGACATTTTAGATGCAATTCCTCTATCTTATAGTGTATTTGATTAAAATATCAATGGGGGAGCTTATGTTCATGTCCTAACATGAACAGCACCTTCAGAACTTGTGCGTGATGTTCTTTAGTGTGACCAGACTTTATTAAATTCCTCCTTAGCTCCAGCACTCCTCCCTAAGATCTATGTATCTTATGACTTTCTTTCATTTTGATAGAATTTTTGAACTCACTGGATAGGTTTCTCTTGAAATTTTTATTTTTGTAAGGTCCCTAGGAGACACATTCCTCACTGTGTATGCTTGCTGGCTGTTCCCTGTCACAGTGAATTTCAGCAGTCATGCAGCCACAACACGGAGACAGCACCATGAGAGAAACAGTATCCAGAGATGGTGCTGGCTTCCTAGCAGGGCCCCTGGCAAAAACTATGTCAGCCTCCGAAGGTCACACTGAGTAAACTTGATGCACTGTGGGCCTTGGGGGAATCAGGACAAAATGTCCACTTTTTTTTCACATTTTTTTGTCTTGGAATTCTAAAATAATAGCCAAAGGGGAAATGTATGTTTCAGGGAAGTGATGGCTTACTAGAAACAGTAATCGCTTACATGGATTTTTAAGAAGCAAAGTTGTTATCACTCCTATACATTACCAGAGATTTTTACCTACTTGTACAACCGTTTTCATCACATCCCTCCAGGTTTTATCCACAGCTGTGAATCGTCTGCCTTCCTCTGGCATTTGAGACATAATGTCCCGAGAGCTGAAAATGGGCTCCAGATAGAGCCAGGTGGCTTGTACCTTGAGCCACTCATCCAGAATCTCCTGCAGCAGCAGCAGCTTGCCCTCCCATTCCCTGAGAAACAAGCACAGCGAATCCAGTCTCAGGACAGCAAAGCAGGCAGTGTCTCAGACAGCAACATCCCAACCCACAGCTGCCTGCCAACCCCTTGTGTGATGTTACTACTCCTATTTTTATGTCTCTGCTTGCACTCAAAGGTAAATCAATAAAACTATCTTAAATAAAACCTGTTTTAAGAATAATTACATCAACATTTAGACTTGTAAGCAGTAACTAAGATAGAACATGTATTCACAAAATTCACATTCCCCTAAATACAATGTGAAACACAAGCAGAAGAGGCAATATTTGAATTACAGTAGGTTATTGATTCATCTCTGAATATGGAAAACCTAATGATTAAAGTTCCCTTATGTGTAAACATAATTACTCCAAAATTAAGTTTTTAATTGCAGTTTAAAAATCTCTCTGCATTTTCATCCATCTTTGCAATAATCCTGTTGTCTTAGTCAGGGTTTCTATTCCTGCACAAACATCATGACCAAGAAGCAGTTGGGTGTAACCTCCACCCAGCCTGAAGCTGGCTGAGGCAGACCTCAGCTTTGATGCCACTGAGGAGATTATCTAGGGTGGAACCTCCCTAGATCACTCTATTGTTCAGCCACTGTCACTGTTACCTGCTGGGAGGCCACCTAGCTATTCCGGAGACTACACCCTATCCTGCACGTGGTCACCTGCAGCTGGGCTCCAAGGATAAATTGGTGGGAATGGGCCTCCCCCCTCCTTTATAAGTGCATCTGCCATTAAACATTGGAGCCTTGAACAGACTAGTTGTCTTGGTTTCCATTATTACTCGATCTGCCTAGGTTCCCTCTTCTCTTTCAGCTCTGGTTGCCACAGGCCAGCCCCAACAATTTGGCGTACCAGTGCGGAGCCTGGGAATGGCAGAAGATGCTGGAAGACACACTGCTGGTATGGAGCTCCACAGATAGGAAACAATTAGAAAATTCATAATGGGGCACAGTGAAGCAACAGGTAAAAGGTTGCCAGGGGTGCGGTATGGTCTAAGCTGGAACAGCACTGACCCGCATGCTGGATTTGCTTAGCTTCAGCAGTGATATCAGGATCTAGGAATGCAGCAGGCAGTCGGCCGCAGCTTTCAGAAGCTGCTTTTTAGGAGAGAGAAATAAAAAGGTGTAAATCAATGGAACAGGCGGATGGCCGCAGTTTGGAACTGCATCAGGCGGGAGGAAAGTAGATTTTGAAACTCTCCCAGAGACAGAGAGAAAATCGGGGGAATCCCTTCTTGTGTGCCTGCTGGCCAGTGTCTTTGTTCTGAGTGTCTGTCTTATGTTTTCTGAAATGAACATGTGCTCATTGTGTTGGTTTGTTGTCTGTGTTTCGTCCCTTGTCTCTGAAGCATGG
Source organism: Mus caroli (assembly GCF_978045245.1). NCBI lineage: Eukaryota > Metazoa > Chordata > Mammalia > Rodentia > Muridae > Mus > Mus caroli. The sequence continues at coordinate 50,443,019 of NW_028227256.1, forward strand.
CGCAGTCTGAGTTTGGATCCGCCTGAGTTTGGTTTCTATGGTGTTTGTAGATGATGGGGATTTCTGAAATGCACACTTGGTATTTGCACCTGTCCCTTCGGTCTGGAGGACTTGTGGTCAGCACATGTGCTAGGAAGACCTCCGACGCCCTGGGACGCCCTGGGAAGCAGGGAGAGCCAGGGATGCCTGGTCGTCTCTGGAGATGGGTTGGTCAGAGAAACAGAAAGTTCTTAAGTGGAAGCTTACCCTTCCAAAATCATCTAATTATTTTGCCTGCTTGTGGTGAAAGAACCTAGTGGGGAAACCCCCACTCAACTCCCGATTCGGCGTGCACCCAAGAATCACGAATAGAACACAACACCTTGATGTAACAACACGAGGTATTTTAATGGTTGAGCTCCGGGTCGAAACGTATCTCACACAGGAGACAATGGATTCGACCATGAGGCTTGGAAGCTAGGGGTTTTTATAGAAAAGGAGTGGGGCTGGGGGAGGAATTGGCGTGGTTTCACATGATTGGTCCATTTAAACATCAGCAGCCTGTTAACATTTAACTTAGGTCAGAGGGGTGGGAGATAGGGAGGCGATGGGCCTGCCCGGGGAAGGCCTGGTCTGTTCTGCTATGTTCTCAGCCCCAGGTTTCAAAGCTCACAAACAACTCTTTGGGCTATTTGACATACATTACATGAATCACAGATCTCAAGTTTTATTTCCTTTCAGTGGAGGACGAGAAAGGGTTGCATGGGTCTGGATCTGTTGGTCTCTCTTTTGTGTATTTTTGTGTATGTGTTTAGAGCTATGTGAAAATCTAGAGAAACGAAGGTAATTCTCATAGGTGCCTTATACCCTGACTAGAGATGATTTACACATGAAAGAACGGGCTTAAGAAAAAGCAGTACTCTCCGACTATCTGGGGATAATTTGGTGAAAGAGAAAAAGAAAAAATAAATAAACAGTATCAATTGGCCTTTGGAACCCTGCACCTGTAGTTAGAACTCTAGTGGCTGGAGAAGCCCCTGCTAGGAACTGGTGGCTGTTTTTCCTACAAAAATCTCTGTGCTTGTGATTATTGTGTTTAGCTGTTCACAAGGTGCTTTTTATTTTATAATTATAGCTAGAAAAATTAAAATTCTCTGGTCTAAGTGTAGCCGCTTCATTTGGTTTTTTACTGGTAATGTGCTCTGCGTGTCTTCACAAGAGTATCAGCTCATAAGTTATTGGTTAGGATTAAATAATTGTAACATTGATAACAGAAGGTTAACTATAAATAATCTTAAGAAAGACTGTCCAAAAATTAGAAGCATAGACAGTCAAATTGTTCCCCCCAAATCTGTCCTCATTACAGGAGGGCCAAAATGCGCTGGTTAGAATATTTTTCTAATGTTCTTATGCAAGTTCAGAGCAGCCTCAGGGAAGTTGGCACAAAATCTCCTTTGTTTCCCAAACTGTGACTAGGGAAGTTCTGAGAACCTCCCTCCTCCCTGCCCTCAGGGAAAATTCCTTTTAGCTATAACAACACCTTTGCAAATCTACCCAGATGTTGTTCTAATAAAGTTTTAATTCAAGGTTTATAAAAGGTCAATCAGGCTATAGAATTTATCAGGACATTGCAACTTGACTTGCCTACTACTTCATGTAAAGTTACTATAGATTTAAAAGTTTGTTTTTTCTTTTGCATCTTGATAAATTGTAATGGGTTTGCTTCTAGTGAGCTTGTTATCAAGAACCTAAGAGTTTGAATCTTTCAGTGTATATTTCCTAAGTGAAAAGTATTTTATTAGCTAATGATTTTTAAGGGAAGTTTGCTTTAAATCCTTGCTCTCACACAATGAACTTTTTAATTCTGGGAAGTAGCTGTTGCTGCAGAAAAGATTCAGAGGCAATATCTTTTTAATACTTAGGGAAACTTGGTACAGAAAATCCAAGAAGGAAAAATTGATTTGCTTCAAATTTTTATTTTCAAAAGCTTCCAGGAGATGTTAATTGGCTGAGACCGCACCTTGAGGCCTTAAAGCAACTTAAACCTCTGTTAGGTGCTATCTAGTGAGATTCAAGATTACTGGTGAGAAACAAAGAGGCTTTACAGAAGGCAAAAGAAACTTCTGTGATCAATTGTTATCAATTAATCATTGGTAATTAAGTATTACCTGCTTATTTTATTTATGTGCCCACAGCAATTCCTTGGCAAGAGAAAACATTGTTGTAAAATCATTCTTCTTCACCTCAAAGTAAAGTTTTAACATCCTATTAAGGCCGCTGTGGTGCTAACAAAGAATTATAAGATAAATTACTATAGTTTAGGATAACTATAACAAAAATTGTGTCTTAAGAACATAAGTGTTTGTTCCCTGTTCAAAACAGCAATTAAATTGATTACAGAATATTAATAATTGATCTATTGCATACCATCATTTTAAATAAAATTGACAATCACTATCCCAAAGATAAGTTAAAATTTATTTTTATGCACGCTTCTGTGTCTTCTATAAATTCATGCATGTATGCATCCCAATTACTGTGTTTAAAAACAACCCCTCTATGGGAATTAAGTATATGTGAATTAGATCACACGTTTATTCTTTTGAGTTTCCTCCTGTTTCAGCACAGATAATTAAGTTGGGTGCTGTGGATGGTATTTTGGGTGTTTTTTGTTTTGTTGTTGTTGTTGTTTTGGTTTTTTTTTTCTTGTGTAATATGTTTCTTTTTTTAAATTTTTTATTAGGTATTTTTCTCATTTACATTTCCAATGCTATCCCAAAAGTCCCCCATACCCACCCCCCCAACTCCCCTACCCACCCACTCCCACGTTTTGGCCCTGGCGTTCCCCTGTATTGGGGCATATAAAGTTTGCAAGTCCAATGGGCCTCTCTTTCCAGTGATGGCCGACTAGGCTATCTTTTGATACATATGCAGCTAGAGACAAGAGCTCCGGGGTACTGGTTAGTTCATATTGTTGTTCCACCTATTGGGTTGCAGTTCCCTTTAGCTCCTTGGGTACTTTCTCTAGCTCCTCCATTGGGGGCCCTGTGATCCATCCAATAGCTGACTGTGAGCATCCACTTATGTGTTTGCTAGGCCCCGGCATAGTCTCACAAGAGACATCTATATCTGGGTCCTTTCAGCAAAATCTTGCTAGTGTATGCAATGGTGTCAGCGTTTGGAAGCTGATTATGGGATGGATCCCTGGATATGGCAATCACTAGATGGTCCATCCTTTCGTCACAGCTCCAAATTTTGTCTTAGTAACTCCTTCCATGGGTGTTTTGTTCCCATTTCTAAGAAGGGGCTAAGTGTCCTTACTTTGGTCTTTGTTCTTCTTGAGTTTCATGAGTTTAGCAAATTGTATCTTATATCTTGGGTATCCTAAGTTTCTGGGCTAATATCCACTTATCAGTGAGTACATATTGCGTGAGTTCCTTTGTGATTGTGTTACCTCACTGAGGATGATGCCCTCCAGGTCCATCCATTTGCCTAGGAATTTCATAAATTCATTCTTTTTAATAGCTGAGTAGTACTCCATTGTGTAAATGTACCACATATTCTGTATCCGTTCCTCTGTTGAGGGGCATCTGGGTTCTTTCCAGCTTCTGGCTATTATAAAAAAGGCTGCTATGAACATAGTGGAGCATGTGTCCTTCTTACATGTTGGAGCATCTTCTGGATATATGCCCAGGAGAGGTATTGCTGGATCCTCTGGTATTATTATGTCCAATTTTCTGAGGAACCGCCAAACTCATTTCCAGAGTGGTTGTACAAGCTTGCAATCCCACCAACAATGGAGGAGTGTTCCTCTTTCTCCACATCCTCGCCAGCATCTGCTGTCACCTGAATTTTTGATCTTAGCCATTCTGACTGGTGTGAGGTGGAATCTCAGGGTTGTTTGGATTTGCATTTCCCTGATGATTAAGGATGTTGAACATTTTTTCAGGTGCTTCTCTGCCATTCGGTATTCCTCAGGTGAGAATTCTTTGTTCAGCTCTGAGCCCCATTTTTAATGGGGTTATTTGATTTTCTGGAGTCCACCTTCTTGAGTTCTTTATATATATTGGATATTAGTCCCCTATCCGATTTGGCATAGGTGTGGATGGTGTTTTAAAATGCTGAACAAGCCGGGCAATGGTGGTGCACACCTTTAATTCCAGCACTTGGGAGGCAGAGGCAGGTGGATTTCTGAGTTCGAAGCCAGCCTGGTCTACAGAGTTCCAGGACTGCCAGGGCTACACAGAGAAACCCTGTCTCGAAAAATCAAAAAAAAAAAAAATGCTGAACAATCAAACCTTAATTTGTATATTAATAGTCAATATTATATCTCAGAGCTCACCATTGCTTAAGGTTGTTCATCCCTTGGATGCTATTTATTCTCAAATTTGCAATTGCTTATGCATATACAACTCATAAGAAAAAATGCTGTCCTTTTAAGAAGACTGTTTTTGAACATTTAATAAATTGTTCTGGATTGCCCAGACAAGACATCTTAAGGCAATGACATGCTGGATTTATATCGCAGGCAGTCTATAGGTCATACATATAAGATAGATTGGATATAATCTCATTCTTTATATATTCAAAAGAGTTATGGTTTAAGATAATATTTTGGTATTCTTGGAAAATATGCATGTCAAATTGTAAAAAAAAAATTTGCTCTTAGTGTCCTCAGTTCCTACTTGTTTCCACATAATAGTGTTAATTCTTGAGGACTTACACTTAATAAATTGCTGCAAATAAATGCTCTTATTTCTAATTTAATAAATAAATAAATTATACACATGTGACTATTAATAACTTTTCAAGCTTTCTAGTTACAACCGCTCTTCAAGAGAAACAACTGGAAGTGCACTTAGTCACTACCCATGTTACATTACTGACTATAACAGCCAAGTATTTGAGATGTTTTTGTCAACAAATTATTAATTCTCAAGGACAAGGTATTGTGAAACTTTAAAACTCTAGCTTCTTAAAAGACAAAGAAGGGGGAAATTATATCCCCGTGCATATTATTTAATGTATTTCCATGCACATTATTTAAATCATACTTTTATTTTAGAATTCTGAAATTTGGATGTCAAAGAACTTAACAAATGCCTTATAGTATCTTAAAAGGATCTACTTATTGGCATATGGCTTGATCCTGAACAGCTACCTTATTAGGAAAGGGAAAAGCATAGGTTCTCTCCACAGAACACTGCAGAAGTTCTGTGGAATTAGATGGCTAATTCGTGTGAGAAGCTGGCAGTTAAGTTGGCTCAGTGCCCTGACTGAAGTGACAAGGATGCTAAATTGGGTACATGTTTTCAACCCATCCTTGCTTGCCATTTTTCCAGTTTGGACTAGTGAACCTGCCTTGCTTCAAGCTTTTTAACTTTATGGCAAAAATAACATCAGAGACTGTATATTCTGACTTAGAAAGATTAGTCATATAATATAGTCATAATGATTTTTCTCTTTTCTTCATTGTGACCAGTTATTCTAACTCAATCTTAGACTGGTCTAGTAATAATTCCAATATTAGAGATTCCTATTAAAGATAGCTAAAATTCTTAATTACCTAGCAAAGTTAATTTGGAGCTCAGCCTCCACTTGGAGAGAATCTCTGTCCTTTCTGCTAATTCTCAAAGCCAGCTCCCCCATACCAGGAGCTCAGAGCCTGAGCTGGGTTGTTGTTAATTTGCAACTGAATGGAGTACCTGGACTTCTTCAAAGCAGCTTTTATACTGTTGCCTTTCACTGTCTCACCTTTGTTTTTCAAGCAGGCCAGTAACGCCCTTCAGCCTGACTGCAGCAGATGTAAAACCTTTCCTCCAACAAGGCAGGTGGCAGTTATTAATTTTCATCAAGAAGAATTCTAATTACATATTGTGGCTTTGGTTTGATTTGAGAATAAGGTGTGCTATGAGGGTCGTTTAGTCAATGACGGGCAACCAGATCTGGAATCATACCAATCTAAGACAGGGATACATGCCAAAAGGCCGTGGCTGTTGATAATACACCACAGAGCCATGTTTGTGTGAATTATTACACAAACTAGCTGCATGTAGCCTCCTATGATGGAATTGGATGTTTCTAGAAGGTCTGAGATCCTAAGGCAGGCACAGCCGCCAGCCACCCTAATTCCCAGGCAGGACTTTAGAGCATAAATAAATTTTATGCCTCAGTCCAATTTTGTTTAATATTATTTAAAGGGGGGAACTGTTACCTCCTTCCAGCCTAGCTAGGTTGTCCTCAGATGATTCACCTCTGAGGTGGAGCCACCTGCTGTGCTGCTTCTCATCACTCTCCTTTGATGTGCCACTACCTGCTACCTGCCTGAGGCCGAACCGGTTCTCCAAGATCTCCCGGAGTTAGCTGCAAACTGTGATTTTCGCGGGTTCCTACTAAAAGGCTGATCTGACAATTTCAAAGGAACTCTGTGTGACTGGGAATGGGCCTCCCCTCTTCTTCATAAAGCGTGTTCGCCAACATTAAAGTTGAATCTTGATCAGAATACAGTCTTGACTCCATTTCTCTCTTTACCCGCCTAGATTCCCTCTTTTCTTTCAGTTCCAAGATGCATCCCAGGCTCAAACCCAGCCATGAGAGCTGCAGGCCGCCCCCAACAGTGCAGGATGACCAGAGACAGAAACCTCCAAGTCAGTTTCCCTTGCCAGTCAAATGCATACTGAAGATGGCAGTCGAATTTGACTGTATGTCTCTTAAGGTGAAATATAAACCGTTTAATACACATTACAAAGACAAACCAAAGAAGAAAAACTAAAACAGTGAAGAACAGAATGAGAGTTGGATGTATTTAACAGCCTTTTTTAAAGAAATTTTGATTAAAATCAGTTTGTTTGTTTTTATCATTTGCTCCCATTTGCCAGCTATCATGCATAGAGCTGAAACTACAATAGATGTCCAGGGGTTGTCTCTGACAATCTAGTTTCCAAACTTGGGGAATAGCACTGTTATCTGCATGCACTTTTATACTTTACTCTCCTTAAACTATGTTCAGTCACAAATTTCTTAAAGTTAAAAAAAAAAAAAACAGTAAGGGAGGGTATAGGGGACTTTTGGGATAGCATTTGAAATGTAAATGAAGAAAATATCTAATAATTTTTTTAAATAGTAAGATCAGTTTGTTGCCAAGCAAAATGAGCATCTGAATGTTGTCTGATGCCTTTGTCATAAACAGAGCAAAGGGATCCATACCTTTGCAAAACTAATAAAGACTACCCATTCCTTATAATGAATTCAACAGGATGCTACACCCTCTTCTGGTCTCTACAGGTACCTAGACATATGCACACACACATACATACACACACACGCACACAAACACACACATACACAGGCACACACACATAACACATTGAGGAATGAAATAATAAACTTGAAAATAGTAAATGTGAAATGCACAATCAATCCCCAGAAGAACTTTGAGTTGAATGCAAAGGGCTTGGGTAAAAGTATAAACATTACATATTATTTTACCTCATCTGCTTTTCATAAGGCTTGATGAAAGGAGATCCTCGCATAGTTTGTGTTTTGATAATGTGGTCATCCAGCAACATCTGAATGTCATCGACTGAGGACAAAATGTATGTCCCGCTTTCTCTGTAGGGAAGAATGACAAACTCCATGGAGTCCCATTCAGTCATCATCTTATCCATGGCCTTTTCAAGAGAATATTCTTTGCTAGCTGCTTCACTGATGCTTTCAAATTTGTCTAAAAATGGCTCCAGGTTCATGTCTATGAAAGAGAAGACTGTAGAGTCATCTGAGGGCTGCAGAGGGTAGCCAACGATGGTGGACATGGCCTCCCAGTGCCTGGGGCGCAGACCGGGATTACAGAATACTTGGATGAGAGGGATGTACTGTTTGAACTCCTCCACCATTGAGTGCACTTTCTTGGTCATTGCCAGCGCATTTGGAGAATCATGGAAGACCTTCTCTAGCTTATACAGCCCTCTCCAGTAATTCCCAACATCCGATTCTACTTGATCTGGGTTCACCTTGTGGTATGGTCCTTCAGTCCACCCTTTGTGTTTGGTACTAAACTCCACAGCAGTTTCATAGAGACGGAGATAAGGGTTCAAACCATCCTGGATCTTTTTACATTGAGGATATACTGATGGGACCCAGCCAAATGCCTCCTCTTCTGCATTGAACTGCTCAATCTGAAAAGATGGGTGTTGAATAAGTGATTCTGAAGGTGACTGATGTTTAAAAATGTTAAACACCAGCTCTCCCTGAGCCTTAACAGTAAATTCAATAAGAGTACAGACTGAGCATTAATCTATTTCCTCTTTATTTTCTCTTTCAAATTAATAGGATTTGGGTATTTGTGGTGTTCATATGTATACATTCTGAAATAATTAACAGCAGCTAATAAGTATTGTATTACCTCATCCTGAAAAGCTACTCTCCTGGCAGTTTTCAATTGTGATCATAGTTAAATATGACCACAATACTATGTAATAAATCTACTCAACTTATTTCTCCTATTTAACTGAAGTTGAAGAGTTTCATATGTTTTAATCAACATCTCCCAATCCCTACGCACCAGTAACCACTATTTGATGCATACTCTTACAGACCTAACTCTCTCTATCCCATCACACAGTGTGAGCCTTGCTGTATCTGGTTTATTAACTTAACATAATTCCCTCTGGACTCAGCTAGGTTGTCACAAATGATTTATATTTTTAAAGACTAAATAACATTTCCCTATTTTTGTGTGCATATTTTTTGGGCAATGTTTTATTGCATTAGCTTAACATTAGTCAAATAATTTGCAAATAAAAAAGTTTTACCCACTAAGACATATCAAAAATCTGGCTTCGTTCATTGAAAGAACTTAAATGCTTTGAATAAGAAGCATAGATACATACTATGGAAAACTGAAATAAAAAGGGTCCAATTCCTAAGAGTTATAGATACAGCTCAGAAAGAAGACTTAAATAGGTGGAAAGTAAACAGGAAAAACACTGCATACCAGTAGCTAATAACACACGTGTAATGTCATGTATGCATACATATGTGCTGTGCCTCAGAAGTGTACTGAAGCAAAGCAGTCACAGGTCTGTCACAGAGAAGAAGCAAGCAGACCACAGCACAGGATAAATGGGAAGAAACAGGGGAAACATTTTCTCTAAGTTGTAAACTCAGTGAAGTAGTCTGTACAATCTATACAACTAAAAAGTTGCAGCTAGATATATCAATTAATCAAGTGACTTTGAATTCAGTGGCCCCTCTCATAAACCAACATGAAAGTTTATTTCTACCATTTTTATATGTTTGACCTGTTTGAGATAATTATAAACTATTTAATTATCTAAGTGGACATTCAGGACTCTTAATGTAAGAAAAATACGTTTTTTTTCATCATAAAATATAACGAAAATTGCATCATATGTGGTAAAGAATATAGTTTTCCTCTTCCAGATTTTCTAATAAGCAAGCTATGATGCAGAAGTGTGGAAACACAGTGGCCCAGTGAGAGAAATAATGGGTCCAATTTTAAAACAGCTGCACATGTACGAATACACAAAAACTAAACTAAACAGCAATGAAATCCTATTACGTGTGTGCTTCTCTCAGTGATTACAGGAGAGCTACTATGCAGATGAATGGTGCAATGGGTGACAAACTGGCAGAGATAACATCCCCATCTTTAAAATAAAAGCTGAGGACCACAGAAATATACCACCCACGGAGAGCCACCCTGCTGCTTCTCCTTGAAGCATTACTAGAAATGTGAATTGCTTCTATTATTCTCTTGCTTAATGCAACTCAACTGTTTTATCCATTTAAAAAAAGTCTTACTTTGTTACCTAGACTGGTTTCAGGCTTAAATTCCTGCGGCCTCAGCTACTCAAGTGATGGGAGCAAGCATGTACCAGCATGCCTGGATGAATCTATTTCTTAAACGTGAATACTTAATACAAACACAGTGTCTTTTTTTATTGGATCACTTCATTCTTTACAGATTTTAATTGTACCTTGTCTGCTGCTGCATCCAACTTGCCATTCAGCACCTGGGCCTTTTGCAAGTACCTCTGCACATCCAACAGGTCTCCAAATGCATGAAATTCTTCTACTTGTTTAGCATAACTCTCCAATTCCTCCACAAACCGCTCACATCGAAACTAATCAAAACAACACATGTGCTTATTATTCCTATAAAATAAAATCTCCTGGCTACCAAGAAAAATTTTAAGTATTTGAAAGGATTACCAAAATTATTAGTATGGGTTTTTTTATGACAAAATATAAAAGAAGATAACTTAAAAAATAACTGGGATCTAAAATCTAAAAAGAAACCCAAAAACCAAAAACCAAACCAAACCAAAAAAAAAAAAAAAAAAAACCCTAAAATTTAAAATTAACACACTTAAAAATTCCTCTAGTTCCCTAGTTAATAAGTTGGCCCTATACAATGTAAGGAATTCTGGTGCAGTTAATTAAAAAAATGTGTTAAAATTATATTCTTTAGCATGGTGAAAAACTGTTGCAAAAAATGACTAAGCATTTGAAAAACTCGTAATAACCAAGATAGGGTTAGAAGGAAGATCTATTTATTTAAGGCCTAGATAACTAGCTGCATTATTTTCCTAGCATTTGTAAAAAGTTAAATGCCTTTACTTATCTGTTACCCAAACAGGTCTTGGATCAGCAACACAGAACCAAGATGTGTGAAAGTTATTGTCATTTTCCCATGAGCACTCATGACATAAGATGTACGTAGCTAATAAAGCCAGGTATGAAATATTAAAATTTTAATATTCTAACATAAAACAGATGTGTGTGCCTGGTGCAAAAACACTTATTATAAAACTGTCTTAGGTAAACTATTCCAAATTAAATGAGTCTAGAAATATCTATTAATGAAATATTAAAAAGTCAAATCTAGGTTATTCAAAAATAGGATCTTTTTTCTATGTTTCCCAGGAAATTCATTGTTCCCACTTGATGAGTGAAGGAAACTAAAAGGAAAACTGCACCAATATTGTGTGTAGACTTTTGAAGTAGGATACTGTATAATGAAGTACAGATAGTTCTGGACCACTTAGGAATTGTCTAACAGTCAATTATTTTATGGTTTAAGTATCTTATATTCATTGTTCATGATTTCCCATTTAAAATGTTGGAAATAGCCAGGTGGTAAAGTAGAGATATTAGCCATAGTTTAAAAATAAAACAATTTCAAAGCTATGAACTAGTCTCCAAATAACGTAATTTATAAACTGAATCTTCTTTGGTGTAATAGAAAAACAGTTGGCTTATGATCAAAGAATATCTTAACTGGCTGACCTGAGTCGATCTTAAGAATTTTAGGTATCTCTATAAAATAATCCTGAAAAGTATAAAACTGAAAATTTTAGTTGATTTATTCACAACTAACATGTTTTATGTTCTGTAGAGTGCTGACGGCTCTCTGAAAGACATGTTTGAATGTGCCCCACGGTCATGCATCAGAAATAAACATAGAAAAAAAATGGAACATCAAGAGTGTACAGGGTCTAAGGGTGCTGGTCTTATGTATGCAGTAATTCTGTTACCATGGAAGCAGATTAACACGAGAGTGGGCTCATAGGGAAAGGGTGGCTTTGAGTGTTTTCTCTCCCTCCTTTCCTCTCTGTTATCCGCTTTCTTGTAAATGTGCCCTCCTAATTCCTTGCCTTCCATTTTTAGCCAAGGGATGATACAATAAGGCCTTCAGCAGATACTGGTCTCTTGAATTTGGACTTCTCACCTTGCAGAAATGTAAGCAGCAAATTTATGCTCTTTATCAATTACCCAGCCACAAGTCTTGTGTTATAACAGCACAAAATGTGCTGAGACACTGTGGGCCAGTGACTGCACTAGCCACTAGGATAGAACTAGAGAGTAAATAGAAACAAAGCTCCCAGGAGCTGGCCATCTAGTGGCAGATAGACCTGACAGTAATAGTAGCGATTGGGTCATTAATATAGTAGAGATGTGTTACAGGGTCTAATCTGAGCAATGGAGAAGCCACCTGAAGTCTAGAGGGCATCTTGGAAAAAGCAACTGAGTGTGACTGGCACGTGTCAGGGCAGAGCGCTGCAGAGTGCAGAGATAACATGCAAGGTGGATGTGAGAGAGGCACAGAGCAGGGAACTAGAGGATGCTTGGAGTTCACAAGTCAGGAGTGGGAAACTGGCCTAGAAGGTAGGCAGAGGTTAAGCTGCAGACCTACCAGAAAAACAAAAAAGGTAGATATGCATTGTGTTCAAGAAAGCCAGAGTGACTGTGAGACATAAAAAGCATGTCAGCAGGAGATCTTGATGTTGGAACAATAAATACAAAATAAACCAAAATCAAAGCAAACAAGGGAAAAAAAACCCTGAACTTAGTACCATAAACTGTCTTATTAATGACCACTTGTGCACAATGTTTTCCAGCATTTTCTCTATTCTACCTTTGAAAAAATCAAGAAAAGATCCCACATCATTCAGGGCACTTGAATCACTCCTTAGTCCTCCATTAGGAGAGACACAGCATGTGTACACCTTCTGAGATTACAGGGGGAGAAAGCTACAATGCAGGGCCCATGTAACAAAGAAGTCTGAAATATTATACAGAGTTAAAAATCCAAACATTCGCAAAAAAAAAAAAATTCGGAGCAATTTGAAAAATCTATAATGCCAACCTTAAGGAATTCTTGATATAGTTCTGTTTTCTCTTTAATTATTTTCCTGTGCTCGTCAAAAATCTCCCCCATTCTGCCATACCACTGGAAAACACTCTTATTTAGTCTGATGTCTGCAGGAGAAAAGTTGACACAGTCGATAAGGAAGGCCAGACAGTTTTTAGAATCCACTAGTCTTTGTCCCAGCTCCAACATGTCAGTTGTCTCCAATTTCTGAACATGAGCCTGAAGGAAAGCAAAGGTTACAGACAGCATTGTAAGGGAGAATTCTTACCAAACATGTCCTGTGGAAATACTCTGAATAAATACATACAGATGCATCAGAAAAGTATGGCTCAGAACTGGGGACCTTCACACAATTTATTCTCAATTACCCCACCCACTTCACTAAAATAAGAGAAAGAAAAAAGTGAGAAGATACTTAACAATACACACATGCACACACATATACACATGCACATACATACATACACACACATATATCCATGTACACATGCATGCACACATGCACAGATATGCACACACATGCACACATGCACACACATGTACATGATTGTGCCCACACATATTCACTCATGCATATGCACATGCATATGCATATACACATACACATATTCACACATGCACACACATGTACACACGCACACACTCATACTCTCTATCTTTTAAACACACACAGCAATGGAAGACCAGGGAGGATTCTGTGTATCCCTGGATGATAAAAGCAGCTACCACCTGAGTGACTTCACTTTTTTAAGTATTATGCTTTGGGCCACCAAATGTACCTGGCACTTTTGCCAAGTGCTGTCAATAAAGTGACCATGGCGCAGACACAGCTTTTACCATCATGACATTTGTCATCTAATGAGAGAGATGGTCATTAGTCAAGTAAGTACAAATGAAAACTTTTGACATGGACAGCGCTGTAGCAAGAGGCCTGCTGCTGCTTGCAGCATGTCACAGACTTCCAAGGCAGCCAGACATGAACAGAAGCTTTCCACAAACACATGAGGTGTGGCATGTGGAAAGGGGCAGGCAGAGGGAACACAGGTGAGGGTCTGCACAGATGCCAGGGCTGCAGCAGAGCGCTAATGGAGGATGCTCATTTTTAAAGAGTTATTCTTATTTCTAAGTATGTGCATGGGGTTGGAGGAAGATTAAAGTTACATGAGTTCAATTGCCCATAGAGGCCAGAAAGGGGACTCAGATCCTCTGGAGTTGGAGTTACCAGGGGTTGCCAGCAACCCAAAGTGAGTGCTGGGAACCAAACTCAGGTCCTCTCCAGGAGCAGTATGCATTCTCTTTTTAATCGTTTATTAGATATTTACTTTTTTTTACATTTCAAATGTTGTCCTCTTTCCTGGTTTCCCCTCTGAAAACTCCCTACCCCCTCCCCTCTTCCCCTGCTCATCAACCCATCCACTCCTGCTTCCTGGCCCTGGAATTCCCCTACACTGGCGCATAGAGCCTTCACAGGACCAAGGGCCTCTCCCCCATTGATGACCAACTAGGTCATCCTCTGCTACATATGCAGCTGGAGCCATGAGTCCTGCCACATGTACTCTTTGGTTGTTGATTTAGTCCCTGGAATCTCTGGGGTTACTAGTTAGTTCATATTGTTGTTTCTTCTATGGGGCTGTGAACCCCTTCAACACCTTGGGTCCTTTTAAGAGCTGAGCCATCACCCTAATCCCAGAAGAATGGTTTTAAATTGAACCTGGATCCCACCGGGACTTTCTGGTCTCTAGTCAACTGCCCAAATCAACTGAAGGAAGAAAGACTGTACCTGGTCAAACTTTGTCACCAAACTACCTCACTTGCATGGGGAAAACACTGATTAAGTATAGCAGAGAATTCAGAATAAGTCTACAATGTGTGGCTATAAGACAAAAATACATGACCAACCATGTCCCAATGCATAAGCAATGGATTGATTTAGAAACTATAATCTTCACAAGTAATAAGTAATAAATGTCTAGTCAAACTATGTATTTTTGAATTTAGCTAATCAGTTTCCTATAGAGCCCAGAGACTGGGTTTACATTTCTCCCTGTCTATAATAAATGAGTGATTTTTGTAGTGACTACATTGACCATCTGGTTCATCCTTATTGGAATACACTTTAAAACACAGAGATATTTTAAGCAACAAACAATGAATCTTATTTGCTAATTCTGTTAAAGATTATTATATGCAATAGAAACTAAGTTTGAATAACCCCAAAATTTTTAAGCCAGTAACATCCAGGAAGATAAGCAGATGGTAATGTGCACAACTCCTCTTTCCACATGAGTTCTTTTCTAACAAAGAGGAAGGCACAGTGATTATTTATAGCTATTACCAGCCACAGAACTACTTGATGGCCAACAACAGTTAACAAAACATAAATATGCCTCTTGAAGTCTGTATGAGTATGTAAAAGTGACCATACACTCAGATCTCCAGCCCAAACACAGAAAAGACTTTAACGAAAGCAAGACTCTCTGAGCAAAATTAGCAATAAATGTAAAATTTAGTGTCAGTAATTTTAATAAATTTTGTTTAAGCAATAATTTGAAGAATATGTACATGTAACCAATTGAATTAATACATACAGAATTTTGAATGAGTTTACATGTTTACAGGTTCAGTTAAATATCTTAAATGTCTTAAATATCTTAAACTAAATGTAAAGGGTTCTAATTTAGATTTGAGGAATTCTATTTTTAAAAAAATCTCATATCCCATAAAAGATAATGTTATAGGAGCATAAAATGGAACTGCTATTAGTTATTTTATATTACTTTGTCTGCTTTTAGATAGAGTTAAAAATAGTAGAAGTAACTAGAAAAATAACCAATGTGAAAATAGAGGGTTTGATGAGGGCAACATTTCTGCCAACTGTCATAGAAGGTGTTAGTGCATTGCAAAACACAGTCTTTTCAGACACAGAAGAAAGCACTGCTCGAGGACTGAATATCTGTTGATTAAAATGGGGAGAAAATGTACATCTCAGGTACCCTGACCTGTTTTGGCCAACATATGCTAGCACACCGGTCAGTATTGTGAACACCGTTCTCAAGAACATCTGGTTAGATGACTACATTTGTTGTTCTGATGCTTTCCAGTGACCATGCCCTGCTGTGCCCTCTCACTCTGACCTGATTTGGTCAGTGAGATATTAGCTAATGTGACACCAGCAGAAAAGCACATATACAATAGGACACTTAAGCATCTACTCTGCTAGGGGAACCTGCACAAGGAGCCTGCTGGAGACAAATGGAGCAGAGTCAATTGCCAAAGAATATTTGCACCTGTCAATGCCACTGAGCACAAACTCAATGAACAGACTGTATTATAACAGGTGGTCTAGTCAAGTGACCACACAGAGGCCAGAAGGAGCACCGGGGAGAGGCCAGCCTGAAGCACCAGACTGCAGGCTTGTGAATGAAACATTTGAAACACTGATGACTGGAAGCCTCTGCCTTAACCTTCAGAGTGGTCTGTTTCTCTGCACTCTTGGGACAGTTCAGTCCCTACAGTGATACAGGCTCTTCAACAGTTACCTTCATCTCCATGAGCTCGGCTGTGTTTAGAGGCGTACTCAGAGCCTTTTCAGCTATCTTCTCAAACTCATCACATAGCCTGAAACAGCAGAAAAACCAATAGTACAAACAGTATTTATTATTTAATGTTCCATTGCATGATTATGATTCATCTACGTGATGTCTAAAGAATACAAATTTGTATTAATTTACTTATTTGCCCCACATAAACTTAATGATCACCTGTCCTAGTCCATGCTACAGCATTAAATGACCCCTGAGCATCTCACAGTCAGATGCCAGAGACAGTTCTTTCAAGGGGCAGTTCCTGTGCCAATCCCAGGAGATGATACAAAGAAGGTGAGTAACTAACTTTATTTACAGGGACAGATTAAAAAACAGGTCTGTAGCTCAGAAATGTCTGGCACATGCCAATACTTCCTACTGGTCTGCCTTGTAAACAATAAAAATAATGAACAAACTTAGGGTTAGAAGAAAGAGAGTTCAGAGGTAAGGGACTTCAGTGGGGGGAAAAATCTACAAAATTGTCTAGCAAAGAGCATGTGGACCATGCTGAGCTGAAGGTGGGGCTGGAAGATGGATATGCATTTGAACATATTTGCAGAATCAACAGGGAAGGGGAGGTGTATCATAAAGAATGCAGATAAGAGGCCATGGAGTGGAGCTGTCACGCAGGTAAAAGTGACAATAGGTAACACTGCTTTATAGGCTTCCTGGTGAGGAAGAGACATGGATAAAGCAGCTGGGCTATCCCTGTCCAGGGCTCCTACAACAGTTTTACTGCGCCTTCTGTAGGCCAGTGAGTCTGACATAATTAAAAACAATGGAGGAAGAAAGCCCAGCTGCTGGGAGCTCAGAGGGTGGTGAGAAGAGGTGGGGCTGTGATAAAATTATAGCAAATGTTTCACCCAGTACAAAGGCCTGGAATAGAAACATTCTGTGAGCAGGCATAGTGATTCTCATCTGTAATCGTACTAGGATATTGAGAGGTGACTACTTGGAGTATCATGTTTTCCAAGCCAGCCCAGGGACTTAGTGAGACCCTGTACTCAAAAACATAAGGAATATTCTAGTTATTTCTGTGTTTCTACCTTGTAACATTAGAAAAGAGATTGGAGGGCCAGTTATACTAATTATGCTTCTCGACTTAGATAAGTAGACATTCAGCTTCACTGTGACTGGTATTCTCTGAGTTTAGAGTAGCCAGCTGTCCTACCCCCACACCCTGTTTAGTCAATAGTTCTCCAGTTAAGAGAACAACTTGGTGGCTAGAGATGTAACTCAGTGGTTAAGGGCACTTGGCTGCTCTTCCAGAGGCCCTGAGTTCAAATCTCAGCAACCACACAGTGCCTCACAATCATCTATAATGGAATCTGATGCCCTCTTCTGATTTGGAGGCATACATGCAAATAGAGCACTCATATACATAAATAAGTACATCTTTTAAAATAAGTTTAAAATCTTTATAAAAATAACAACTTGCCAAGGCCTTAAAGTATCAGGAGCCATCTAGGTAAGACAGGCTAAGGCTAACAGGTGACCTTCCTGGGGGTGGCCCACCACTTTTGCATGGTCTGTGATGAGTGAGCTCAATGGCAAGGACCCAAAGAAACTTCATCTCAGCATTGTCTCTTGCAGCTAATAAGCCTTTCCTGTCATTATTAAATTAAAATAACAATCCCTGAGCATTAGCCCATCCTATTGATCAAATTTCCTGCAGATCACCATAAAGATAAACTTCCATGAGCTAATGCTGTTTAGATCAATTAATGATTCTATAGAATTCCTGATTTCGTTCAAATAATTTCAGGAAGAAGGTTTTAAGCAATGGTTTTAGTTGCTTTGCTAGACAGATGTAATAAAGTTAGAATCAAGACTAGAATGTGTCCCCTCCTCATATAGTAAGTAAAGGCTGCATAGCAAGAAACACAGTGAGCTTTCAGAATTACACAAAAAAGTGAAATAGGCTTGGGACAAATTTGTGTTCAAGGAAAAACATTTAGGTCTAAGGATATAGGCACAGGTGTGCACTATGATAAGACAAGGCCATGTAAAAGCTGTTACTTTGAACTTGTACGGAGCATGTTAGAATGAAATCCCACTGTGAACTTATGGTCAACATCCTTCTGTAACTCCCATTTTATCTATGAGGAAATTTATAAAGAATCGTTTGTCTAAGAAGGCCAAAGAAAAGAAAAGAAATAAAGTTGCTGGTTGAATAGTTTGGCTTGGTGGGGGGGGGGGTCTCTTGACACCCACCCACCCACCCATCCATTTATCTATCCATCCATCCAAATGTATATTTTGTCTGTATGTGTGCATATAGGTAAATGTGTATGTATATAAGCATATATGAATATTATGGAGTTGATTTAGACAGATGGTTGGGCCTGACTAAAGTGTGGATGTATGAATGTCTGTGCATATTTGCCTGTATAAAGCATTTTGATTTTTTTCCCTTCCTTCCTCTATGGCTAACAAAGAGTTAACCAGTCAGGCCAGTGATGGGCTCTGGCCTCCTGGATAGAGAAGGGAATGCTAGTCATAAATCCTTTACCCAATCAACCATGCTGTTAGCAACAAATGTTAACAGATCTGCAGTTTCTGGCCTCAGTAACTTAAAGTTAAGATAGGCATATGTTATTATAGAGAGTAACCCTACTCTCTCCCAAGACCAAGTCTTGCCCCAAGGATGCTCTTCCCCTCAGCTGCTTCATAGAGGACCCAGCCCCTGGGCTAAGCTCCTGTCACTAAAGAATAATGGTAGTATGACAAAGTTTGGATTTGACACCCACAGATCCTATACAGATCGACTCTGAAAACTAATTTATGTATGGATTACACAAGTTTTAAAGTATGAAGTGAATGTCCACCTGACTTGTGCAAAAGAATGGAAGCACAATAACTAATTTACATGATTAGGAAGGCATATGTGTAAAAACGAAAAAAACCATCCTGACAATTGCATCACAAAATGTCACTCAATGTAGAACACGTTTAGCATAACCCTTTCTTTGAAATCCCTGTGACATTGTTCAACCCACTTCCATTGCCAAGTGACACAAGGACCACTCCTAGAATGCAAACATAGCCACCCCAGTACTCCCATACATTGTGTTTACTTCCTGGTGATCGCGGAACATCTTGGCTATCAGTTTCCCACAGATGACATCTGCTCTCTTCACCAACGATCTGATCAGTTCCTCACAGTGCATTTCAAACATTCCCAAACAAACAGTCTGCAGAGTGAAAAAGATTTATGAAGCATGAATTGGAATAAGCATAAGTAAGAGGCTCTTCATTTTTCTATTCCCCTTACTACTGATTTGCAATGCAATAAGGTCAGGTTTTGAGATTTTTGGTTCTTGGTTTTTGGTTTTAAATTGTTGAACCAGGCATAATGGTTCAGGTGTATAACTCCTGAACTTGGACAACAAGACCAGGAAGAATGGAAAAGTTTGAGGCCAGCCTTGACTACATAGTGAGTTCCAGGGCAACCTGGGCTAAAGGCCAAGATCCTGTATAAAAAACAAACAGAAGATAATAATAAAAAATTAATTAATTATGTGATAATAAAATTCACATGTGGGGCTGTGAGAGTATCTAATATCTAACCCACCCACCTCTCCCCCACTTCCGGCAACAAATACTTTGTATTTTACGTCCATCTATGAGTAAATATCACCATCATCATCGTCATCATCATCATCATGGTTTTTTAAAGTTTAGAAAATTAGGTTATTGGTAACTGAATGAAAATTAACTTCCTTTATTTTTTTATTTTGATTAGTTTTGTTTGCTTTTAGACATTGTCTTGCTTTATAGTCCACCTGTTGACCATGAACTTGCAGTCTGCCTGCTTCCTGAATGCTGACACTACAGGTGTGTACCACCCCATCCAGCAATGAGTTTCACATATTTTATTTGTTTCGTACTTAAAAAGTAATACATGGGCATAGTAGGGAATCTGAAGAATGGTTTTGATAAAGGGCCAAGAGAGGATGTTTAGTAATCTTTAGTATCTTTAGTAATTGAAGGAAGTACATTGTGGTGTCATTGCTGTTGTTTCCAAAACATTTGTCAACATGAAATTTAAAAGTCAGGTTCTTGGAACTGGGAGGAGATTCCATACTTATGCTCCTTTCTATTCATGTTTCTTAAATCCCTTTTCACCTTGCACTGGCATCTCATGCATGTGAGCACAAGGACGGTATGTGTCCTAGCTGCCTGACACTGAGACACACGCCAGGCTGGCAAGTGTCACCACTTCTGGGTGCATATTCCTATTCCCTGGGGGCTCTAACACTAGATGTTAATACACCTGAGACAGACCATTCTCTTCCATCAAGAGTCATAGAGAAACGACAATTACCTTTCGAGATGTGTACTGTATTTCTTCTCCTAGCTTTTGGTATTTGCGAATTTCCTCTATTAGTCTCTCATAGTTCTGACTTTGAAACAGCAACTCATCAATATCACGCTCAGCTTTTCCAGTAATCAAGAACTGATACTTGTCATACATTTTGAGGTGCTCGGTTGGCGCCACACTCTCTCGCAACACCACCTCTCTAATCTTTTCCTTATGGGTGTCTATGATTTCATTCAGAATTATGGGCTTCAAGGTTGTTGGCTTAGATTTGCTTTCCTGAGCAGAGAAGGGAAATGGTGTCATTTCACGTACCTTTAGCTAAATTAACCCTACTAAATTATCTCCCAGAAAGTGTCAATCTTACTATATTGCCTTTTCTATACATAAGAAAAGGCTGTTGTAATTTACTAATCTCTAATCTATAGAAATATGTTCAGTCCATCCTGAAGAGTGTTGTAAACTGTAGGTTTTGCGTAATTTTTGTTTTCCATAAGGGCTACCTGATGTTTTATTTTGTTTGTTTTGTTTTTCAGTACAGTTGGGCAAATGGTCATTTGAAAATACATGCAAAAATAAAACCTAGGATGCAAAACAGAAAAGTCCAAACATTGCTGTGCTAGCTTTCCAAGGCTGGCTTTGGCCTGAACTCTTAAAAAGATGATGCTCATGCAGAGCCCCATCACCACCCTCCTCAAACACTGAACCTGTGTTCAGGAAGCAGACAAGTGAGGTCAAACCAAAGAAAGATTGCCACTCACTAGGTGGCCTTTGATGCTGATCCTTAGTTGCCAAATTCCTATTCTGCAACCAGGGTTGGAATAACGGTGAGTAAGAATGCACAAGAGGACAATTTAATTAGCACATGAATGTCAGCATTCAACTCTTTCCCCTTGTAAATAAGAGGATAAAGACGTGTGTTGGCAATTATGTGGTCAATTTTGGAGAAGGTACCATGAGGTGCTGAGAAGAAGGTATGTCCTTTTGTTTTAGGATAGAATGTTCTGTAGATATCTGCCAGATCCACATGCTCCACTGTGTTCATAGCAGCCCTATTTATAATAGCCAGAAGCTGGAAAGAACCCAGATGCCCCTCAACAGAGGAATGGATACAGAAATTATGGTACATTTACACAATGGAGTACTATTCAGCTATTAAAAATAATGAATTTATGAAATTCCTAGCCAAATGGATGGACCTGGAGGGCATCATCTTGAGTGAGGTAACACAATCACAAAGGAACTCACACAATATGTATTCACTGATAAGTGGATATTAGCCCAAAACTTAGGATATCCAAGATATAAGATACAATTTGCTAAACGCATGAAACTCAAGAAGAATGAAGACCAAAGTGTGGACACTGTGCACCTTCTTAGAATTGGGAACAAAACACCCAGGGAAGGAGTTACAGAGACAAAGTTCGTAGCTGTGATGAAAGGATGGACCATTTAGAGACTGCCGTATCCAGGGATCCATCCCATAATCAGCTTCTAAACTCTGACACCATTGCATACACTAGCAAGATTTTGCTGAAAGGACCCAAATATAGCTGTCTCTTGTGAGACGATGCTGGGGCCTAGCAAACACAGGAGTGGATGCTCACAGTCAGCTATTGGATGTATCACAGGGCTCCCAATGGAGAAGCTAGAGAAAGTACCCAAGGAGCTAAAGGGATCTGCAACCCTGTAGTTGGAACAACATGATGTACTAACCAGTACCCCGGAGCTCTTGTCTCTAGCTGCATATGTATCGAAAGATGGCCTAGTCGGCCATCACTGGAAAGAGAGGCCCATTGGACTTGCAAACTTTATATGCCCCAATATAGGGGAATGCCAGGGCCAAAAGAATGGGAATGGGTGGGTAGGGAAGTGGGGGGCGCTATGGGGGACTTTTGGGATAGCATTGGAAATGTAATTGAGGAAAATATGTAATAAAAATATTAAAAATTAAAAAAAAGACGTGTGTTGGCATAGTTTATAATCTGCATGGTAACTCCTAGAAACATCTGTGCTGTGCCATCTAGAAAAAGGCATTTTTAAATCTGTAATGAGTAGAAATCAGTCTATGGTGCAGTCAATTTCTATGACACGGAAATTGATCTCACCACCTTAGATATCCCGTGGGTGTCTGCCTGCTATGCCTACTACTGGGCACTTCAGAAGATCAGCTGTCTTTAAGCTACATTGTTTATAGGAACACTACTGAATGTTACCACCTTGATCAGTCCCTCAGTCTTGGGCTCAAGTATTGTCTCTTCTACAAAACAGTTTTAGAATACTTCATCCCACACAATGGGCTGTGTGCAAGGTGGATTTATGGGTTCTCCTGTGAAGGTCATTAATACTCATCTTAGACTGTTTTTTACATTTTTATTAGCAGCTTGTCTAATTTCTAAAATAAGCTATTTTTCTAGACATAATTAGATTTTCAGACTGAGAATCACCTGAAAGTTTCTAATATTAAATTTAATTAGTGCCCATTGAGAGGTAAGAAAATGATATTTCATGTGATACCTCAGGTGGTCAAAGAATATCATATTAGATCATGAGTCAGTTATGAGCTTAGACTCATGGTGCCTCATCCCTTACCAGTTTGCCTTCCAAGGGAAATAAAGGTGTATTTTTATCTCTTTTCCATTCCTATCAAATATATTAATGAACAGAAATATATATCTGCTTCTGCATCTACTGCCAAAAGGTCATTGAGACACCATGTAATTATTTTATTCAAACTAGTCTTATAATTTATTTCAAAATCTGGCTGAACCTCAAATCACCTAGAGACATCTAGGGGTAGTGATCATAGAGAACTCCGTAATTTTTATTTTTAAAACTGTGACCAAGTAAAGTTGACAAAACCATCACCGCACATACAATGCCCCATGCAAGTCCTAGCTTTATAAATCTGACACAAAACAAATATTCTCTTCTCGAAAGTCTAAATTACATATTTTTATACTAATTTAAACTCATTGTGTACACTCATTGGTAATTCTTATCTTATTAACTTGCTATATCAGTGTGCTTCATAAGCTACCTTGACAATTTCTGTTCTCAAAAAAGGGTAAAATATTAGGAATAAATGCAATAAATGAGTTGTAGTTATGTAAAGGCAAAGCAAGCAGTAAATTTTGACAGACTTCAAAATTTGGTGATATGAAGAACCGATAAACAGAAAACAACTATTTCAGAATACATGAATATGTAAGAAAATTACTAAATTTGGTTCTTCTAATATATCACAAGGAATAAAAAAGTAAAGGGGGTGGGGGAAGTCTATGGAGCCAAAATGAGAGCAGGTCATTGTGTGCTTGCATGAGCCTGAAGACTTCAATCATCTTTATGGTCAAAGATTTGTTGACTCCCCAGCAAGGAGGACATGGGGGCAGAGTATGACTGTCAGAAGACAAAGTGTCAGAGTAGAGCAAAGTAGCACTCTCAGGAGACGTATCTTGACAAAACTTAAAGGACACAGAACCTTTTAATTGGGAGTTGGGGGTGGGGGGGAATGAGGAATTTGCGTATGAGAGAGAAAGAAATAGTAGCCTTAGCAGTCCACTATCAGAATTCTAGTCTCTGGCTTGGATAAGCATAGAACCAGTGTGTCCAAAGTATCAAGTCAAAAATTGTTCAGTCAAAGATGAGCCTTCCAGAGCTTTCAAATGATTACCAAATTCCAGAGAAGCCAACTTAGGCAGCAGCCACAGAGATGTCCTGAGGTCTTATGTCTGTCACATAGTAAAAAGGGAAAGAACCCAGAGGTTATTAGCCACCATGGGCAGAGTTCTACCAACAGCAGAATCACACAGGCCAAGACCACAGACAGTGGTATTCTGAATGGAAATTTGGAATTAGCGAATTATAAACTCAGAATGGAAAAGAATTAGTATATGTAAAGACCAAAAAAATTTAATTAATAAGTAGTAAGGGCCATCAAAAAGTGTCCAAGTCTGTTTGTATGAAGAATAATAAAATTTCTAGAAAATAAAATAAAATAAAATAATTGCATCCACTGAAGGGGACATTGTCTTCCCAATGTATAATTTATTTTTTATCCATTTTTCCCCTTTTATTAAACACAGATTATTTTCTCATATAGTATAATTTGAACACAGTTTCCCACCTCTCAACTCCTCCCAGTCCCTCCAACTCTTCTCCCATCCAGATTCACTTCCTTTCTGTCTCTCATTAGAAAAGAATAGCCATGCATAATTTTATAGTCAAAATGTTAAGTAATCTAAACCTGTCCAGTTGGGGCTTCTATTGCTGTGATGTAACATCATGACCAGAAGCAAGTTGGGAACCAAAGGGTTTATTTTATTTATACTTCCACATCATGGTCCATCATCGAAGGATATCAAGGGCAAGAACTGAAGAGAACAGGAAATTAGAGGCAGGAGCTAAGGCAGAAGTGATAGAGGAGTGCTATTTACTGGCTTGCTCTCCATGGCTTGCTCAGTCTGCTTTCTTTTAGGTTCCAGGACCACCAGGCCAAATGTGCCCATCAATCACTAATTGGGAAAGTGCCTTCCAGACTGATATTAGGGAGGTAGTTTCTCAGTTGGGGCTCCCTCCTCTCAGAGGACTCTAGCTTGTGTCAAGTTGACATAAAATTAGCTAACACAAAACCGAGTCGTGAATTGCATATAAAATAAGCACATGCTGCATATAAAAAGAAATCATTTAGAAATATACAAAAACCCTATTGTCTCTCTCTCTTTTTTAATTTAAAAATTAAGAATAACCACTCCAAACCCCAGCTAGTGATGCGTCTACTAGAGGCTAAGATAGGCTGTGAGGTGTGATGGGGGTGAGCTTCCAGGGCAGCAATCAGAATATCCTTGTTACTTACCCATTGGGAATACAATTTTGTCTCAACTCTTGGCACAAAGCTGACAGCCTTAATCATGATTTCATAGATATTTATAAGAATATCTATGTATTCATTAAACTCGGGTTCAAACTTAATGGCCTCTTTATCAAGAACCAGCCTCATGATGAAACCTGGATGTTCAAAAACTCTAATTGATTCCTGTAAAATTAAAAAAAAAATAACCATAGGTATACATAGAGATATAGAGATGTGGAGATTAATTGCTGTGAATGAAAATTATTTCAGCCCCAATTAAATACACAGAATGGACTTTCTCTTGTACCTGAGACTCTTAAACAAGAGCAGATCCTACTGAAAAAACTGCAGGAGTGATTGCCATCCTTGGTACTGCTTGGTACTGTCTTACTTGACCTAGAGGTTAACTAGCAGGTCAAGGACATTGATCCCAAGGCACTGTTCATGCTGTAGGAAACAGTCTCCTTCCTGAGATAAAAGGAACTCCTCAAAGCAAGCTATACCCAAGCCTTCAAAACTCAATCATCCTTCAAGTATTTACCCAAATCCTCACCATTGTGATGATAATCTTGTCAAACTGTGCAAGTTGACCTAACCTTTTAGCATGCAAGTGTAATAGATCTGAAGATTCTATTCCATCCTGCTATCTCATCAGAAAAGCTACCTTGCTAGTTTCCTTTCTGAAAGGGCATACCTTTCAAAGGCACACCTGCTAGCTGAGCTGGACTTACAGGAGTTTGGGCGATGAGGTCTGTAAAGTCTTGCATGGAGATGAGAATGAGGTCCTGTAGCTGTAAGGTCATGAGTGTAGCAGCACAGTTGAAAAAAGAGTCCAATTTGGCACTGCTCTTGCCAGTTGGCAATTGCTTTTTCTTATTGCCTTGGTAATAAATATTCTGCACTTCTGGAAACCACCTTGAAAGAAGAAAAGACATTTAGAAGTCAATACCCTCAGTGTATTATTCCACTTACATTAGGCATTAACAGTAAATTCTAGACAGCCAAAGGCCTTCATAAAGGGGTTTATTGCTAAGTGACATTATCCACTCTCTGAGCCGTAAGTGATAGAGTATTTCACTTCTCCAAGGAAAAGAAATTTTAAATCATAACCAATAGAAAATGACTCAACGATGGGGTGCTGTAAGACATAAATCTACCCTTGCAATTATAGTTCCTGCAGGTTTTGGAGAAATATGGGCAATAACCTTACTAGACACTTCTCTCCAGGCTCTTAAATGGTCCCCATGGAATATCTGTTAGTTTAAAGCCATAGAGTGAGTAAATGATCAAAGAGCTAGCTTATACCAAGTTAAACTCACATGGTATGCCATGTTCCCAATTCGCATTTAGCTTTAAAACAAGGCACAAATCAAAAACATCATGGATTTTATTTTCCCAATTTCCCTTAATGTGAAATACTGAAAGAATGACTGTTTTAAAATGAAGTTTCAAAGGTGCATGTGTCCTTGTAATAAAAGAATAATGGTGCAATTTCATATGTAGCTACCTCATGCTGAAAAATCACTGACATTTCCAGCTTATAAAATCCTTGTTGGTACTGCAAGATTAAAGAACACTGATACTTTCTGCCATGAGGTATAATGAACTTTTAAACAATAGTTGATAGAAATGACCAGCGTGTCCTAACAGAAAAAAATCTAAGTTTTAAATATAAACTTTTGCTCTACATGTACTGCAAGTCCACTTATGTCCTAAGCACAGTGTTTCAGAAGGTAGTTTTCTCTCATAATGATGAAAGCAGTGGGTGTGTCTTGGGAAATAGCTAGAAGTCAAAGGACAGAGAGACCCTTTACATTTAAATCTTGGAGAAAGACTTTACACTGAAAATAGTAATTGCCAAAGTCCTAGCAGAAGCATCTGAGGTAGAAATAGGGTAAAAAAAACTAAAAGAACTCATGCTATGTTTCTACAAGCCGAAGGTCAAAGGATGCTCAGAGGGGAGGACAATAGAGATAAGAGTCATGATGCAAATTTTCAAAACAAATTAAGAAGCCGTATTCGTTATTTTGTCAACAAATGAGAGGTACTAAAATGAAGGGGAACATTTACAGAAACACGGGAATGGAGACGTCATTTATAATTTGCAAGGGACTATCTCAATGACTCTCAACCTGTGGGTTGTGACCCCTTTGAGAGTCAAATGACTCTCTCACAGAGGTCATATGTCAGATATCCTGCATGTCATATATGCATATGTATATTATTATTACTCATAACAGTAGCAAAATTACAGTTACGAAGTAGCAACAAAATAATTTTATGGTAGGGGGTCACCACAGCCTGAAGAACTGTATTGAAGGGTCACAGCATGAGGAAGTTGAGAACCACTGCGCTATCTAAATATTGGGTGACAGCCAGCTAGGAAGATAGCTTAGCTGGTGTCTTAGTTAGGGTTTTATTGCTGTGAACAGACACCAAGGCAAGCCTTATAAAAACATTTAATTGGGGCTGGCTTACAGGTTCAGAGGTTCAGTCCATTATCATCAAGGTGGGAGCATGGCAGCACCTAGGCAGGCCTGGTGCAGGAGGAGCTCAGAGTTCTACATCATCATCTGAAGGCTGCTAGCAGAATACTGGCTTCCAGGCAGCTAGGGTGAGGATCTTATGCCCACACCCACAATGGCACACCTACTCCAACCAGATCACATCTATTCCAACAAGGCCACACCTCTAAATGGTGCCACTCCCTGGTCCAAGAATATACAAACCATCACAGCTGGTCCTTTCTGTGTAAGCATGAGGACCTGAGTTCAGTCCCTAGAACACACATTAAAACACCAATAAAACAGTGCACTCTAGACTCCAGTGTTGGTTGGGTAGAGACTGGAGGATCTCTGGGGTTTCCAGAGAGCCAGTAAAGTCAAATCCACACACCTCAGCCAATAAGAAAACCTGTCTCTAAAAACAAGGTGGAGACATCTAAGGACAACATCACATTCACATGTGTGTGCATCTCAACTCACATGATTGCTTGCATGTATATATGTGCATGTGTGTGCAAACACACACACAGTAAAAATGGGTCTGCCCATGGCAGAAGCAATGGGAATTAAGATGAAAGGGACATGGGCTGGTGAGATGGCTCAGTGGGTAAGAGCACCCGACTGCTCTTCCGAAGGTCCAGAGTTCAAATCCCAGCAACCACATGGTGGCTCACAACCATCCGTAACGAGATCTGGCGCCCTCTTCTGGAGTGTCTGAAGACAGCTACAGTGTACTTACATATAATAAATAAATAAATCTAAAAAAAAAAAAGATGAAAGGGACACAGATGGCATCTCAATGAATGGTAGTCAGAAAATAGGTCTTAATAGATATAAAAAGATTGAGCTTCAAAATTAGAAATCAAAACATGATGCCTGGAGAGTCACAAGTATGTGGAGATAAGCTATACACAGACATAAATAGACAAAAATCACAAGACCAATTACAAAAATAATTTGAGTGAGTATGACATTAATACTAAACTGAGGAATAAACAAACATCAATGAACAGTGGGAATTTTTAGCTCTAAGCATCTATATTAAAATACAAGCAAATTCCACTAGAAATTAAAAAAAAAAAAAAGGAGCAAACTAAACTCAAGACAAGAAGGGACCATGGTCATGTGATGGAAGCAAGTCCTCATTTGAGGTTCCCTCTTCACAAGTGTCTTTAGTTTGTATCAAGTTGACAAAAACTAACCAGCACAGTGCTATACCATAGACAAGCCTTAAAAACATGCTGGCCACATACAGCTGAAATGTCATTTCCCAAATAGAAAAGTTAACAGAGACAAAACTAGGATCAGCAGGGTCTTGTGGGATGGAGAACAACGGGGCGGCCTACCAAGAGAGAAAATGTTGCTTTGGGGCAAAGAAAACCTTCTGGAACTTAGTGGTGATGACTGCCGAGCTGTATGAATACTATATAAGCCATAGCTCTACACCTATACAAAAGTGAATGTCATGGTAAGTAAATAATATCTCAAAAAATAGTACTCTGCTATGATCAGTGTGGAGGGAATGAGAAACTGTAGATGAACAATAGGGATTTTTAAAAGCCACAGAGTTTAGGGTGCTCTGGCAATGGTCCAGACCAAGAACCTCAGACTTAGAAGAGAGTACGTAATTGTTATGGACATGATGTGACTTGAACATGGGTGGATATGCTCTGTATATGTTTGGCAAGGGCCTGGAGCTCAGAGGACAGATATGATGCTGCAGTGGGTCAGCCCAATGGAATGATGGAATTGATGTAGATGTAAAGATGAGAAGGCCTCAGGGAGTCCCCCTTTTAGGAGACTATGAGGTGAAGAGAGACAGAAAAAACTGCAGGGGTGTGAATGAAGAGCTAGAAAAGCAGAAGTGCAGAGACATGCAGTTCTAGAAAGTGGACAGAGCACAGCAGCTGCTGAGGGCCAGGGGCACCTGCAGGGCACTAGTTCACTTCACTAGTTTGTCTGCTGTGAGCTGGTTTCTGCCTTTCAGAAATGATGAACACATCCTGGCTCACCAAATGGTGCTTCCAGTCAGTGTGAATGCACCAGGAGTGTGAACACACAATGATAACCAATCTACATTCTTATCAGAAAAGAAGTCAATGAAGTTTTGAGCTCTACTCTATTCTGTGACACCATCTCATTCAAGTTTGAGCTGGGGTTTGTCCCCAGAACTACAGGCTGAGGTAATTCATCCATGCCCTATCCTGAAGATGTCATCATCTGCTGTGCACTGTTTTACAGCTCCATTCTTTATCTGCTCTCTACTTTTATTTTTCTGTCAACTATATATAATTTAATATATAATAAAATAAAAAGGTTAACTTTTTAAAAGTATTATTATTTTAATTTATTGGAGAAAAAATAAAAAATATATTTAATCTTAAATGATCAACATACATTTCTACTTAACTTTTAGAAATCGTGAGGTGGTCAAAACTTTTGTGTCTTTTGTTAATTTTAATTTGACCTAATTTTAATGTCCTGTATTTAATAAATTAATGATCAAGCTAAAGACAATTGTCCTATGTGACCCCATGTAATTGTCTGGCAATTACATGGGGCCTATGTAATTAGTTATCATATGTGTCTATTCCATTCTGAAGGACCAATCCAAGGAGATATTTAATTGTTTTTTAATAGATCTAATATCATTGAGGTCACAAACTTTTTAAAGCCATATGCATTCCCTTCTGGGTCATCCTCTAAATGTTTTTATGTTCCCCACCCAAAGCCATGAGAGAGCACAGCTTGTGCCTGGTATGTAGATATCACACAAAGCCTGGTGGTGACTAGAGCATGATCATTTCTGCCTGGTGTCCACCAGCTCACAGTGCAGAAGCCATAGCAACAAATTTACAAGAAGGCCTCTGATAGTGACAAGCATTTTAACTTCTTTCTACTCGTTGCTGTCCGCAACATCTGGACATGTTACAGACCAAGATAATTAAGGACAAATTTAAATCTGAGACAGAAATGTGTTTTTAAAAAAACAAACAAATCCTGTTAAAGTGGATTTTCTAAAAGTTGTTGAAATGAAACACTTCACCAATCACATCTCTAAGCTTAAACATTCCTACTGAGAGTCCAAAACGTTACGTTTTAAGTAGCGTCTCCTTGGCAGATTCCGTATGTTTAATGACAATGTTCTGAAATTCTGACAGCTCTAATGCATCCTGGCGCTTGTGAAACTCTTCTATGTCAACTAAACGTAATTTCCTGCAAGAGATAAAAATAAACAGCAATTTAAGATAAAGATTTTGTGGTATTTATGATTTTGCTAATTTGTCTGTTCTGAAAAATACCATATTCCTAGATTTATCAATCAAAATCTGTACTCTATAAAACTCAACTGTCAAGAACATGAGATTTTCTGTGGTGGTCAGTTTTCTGTTGCTGTGACACAATGCCAGAGAAAGACAAGAACAGAATGGTTGTTTTGGTTCCTGATTTCCAAAGTTTCAGTTCATGATCTGTTGCTTGGCTCTCTTGTTTCAGGGTCTGTGGTGAAGCAGAGCTTCATGGTGGAGTGACAACGGTGACACAGAAGTGTTCAGCTCATGGCAGCTGGGAGGAGGGAGGCCAAGGCAGCTGGGAAAAAGGGGGAAAGGCAAAGAGCTTTTGAAAGTAAAGGACCTGAGGACAAGATACAGTCTCTGAGGGCAGGCCTCCGGGATCCACTCTTCAGCTAAGACCCACCTCCTTAGTTCCTGAGTTTCCTTCATTTCCCAACAGGCCTATGGATGATGAGCTCACAAACTGATTAATCTACTGAGGCCAGAACCCTCTCCATCCATTCTCTCCCCGCAGCCTTCTCTGAATACTGAGTAACTGAGAACAAGCCTGAAGTTGAAACATATGAGCCTCATAGGGGACCTTTCAGACCCAAACCATAACAGTGACTGAAATTTTAAAGTTTTATATATATATTCAACAGGAATATGACATTGGGGAGCATCACTGCTAAGTGGAATTTGGTGAGAATTTAAACTGAACTTTCACAGAAACCAGAGGGTTAGAACAGAAATGGTGATAAAGCTTGATGCATTCAGAGCTGGCTTCTTTTTTATTATTATTAAATATTTTCTTCATTTACATTTCAAATGCTATACTGAAAGTCCCCTATACCCTCCCCCCATCCTGCTCCCCAGCCCACCCACTCCTGCTTTCTGGCCCTGGCATTCCCCTGTACTGGGGCATATAATCTTCGCAAGACCAAGGGCCTCTCTTCTCATTGATGGCTGACTAGGCCATCTTCTGCTACATATGCAACTAGAGACACAAGCTCTGGGGATACTGGTTAGTTCATATTATTTTTCCTCCTTTAGGGTTGCAGACCCCTTTAGCTCCTTGGTTACTTTCTCTAGCTCTTCCATTGGGGGCCCTGTGTTCCATCCAATAGATGACTGTGAGCATCCACTTCTGTATTTGCCAGGCACTGGCACAGCCTCACAAGAGAGAGCTATATCAGGGTCCTGTCAGCAAAATCTTGCTGGCATATGCTGGCTTCTAATACCAAGTAATAACAGTTCTTCAAAAGGAAGCCCTGAGGTTCAGGGAGCCTGGGAAGGGGAAGCTCTCTGCCAAAGAAGCCCCAGATCCCTCAAATCCTACACCTTTGTGAATATATAAAGACACAGGACTTGCTGAATCCCAGATCAGTCACAGGGATGCTTGTAAGATACTTTGGGGGGAAATAATAGAACATATCTTCATTTATATGTAAAACACTTGTTAAACACTTACGCTTTAAGATGTTGCAACAAATCACCCATTATAGAATGTGTCTGTGGGATGCATGTATATATGAGGGTGTCTTAGTTTGGGATTTACTGCTGTGAAGAAATGCCATGACCAAGAACTCTTATAAAGGACAACATTTAATTGGGGCTGGCTTACAGGTTCAGTGGTTCAGAGTTTTACTCCATCATCAGCAAGGCAGGAGCAATGAAGCATGTACTCAGGCATGGTGTGGGAGCAGCTGAGAGTTCTACATCTTGATCTGAAGGCTGCTAGGAGAAGCCTGGCTTTTCTGCACTGAGCAGAGCTTCAAACCCCACCCCCATGGTGATGCACTTCCTTCAACAAAGCCACACTTCCTGATAGTGCCATTCCCTGGGCCAAGCATATTCAATCCACCACAGGGGGCATCCACAGGCATATGCTTAAATGACCACAGAACAATGTAGAAAATGTCCTCAGCACTGCAACTGTTCAGTGTGTCACTTCTTTGGCTTGTGAGGAGGAAACACGAAGGGTGGCATCACAGTTCTCATAGGTGCAGGGATGCCCCAGGTTTTAGGGGGTCTAAAGGAAGGTTGTCTTTAAGAAATCTAAAAGTGTGTTACTTCAGTAAAGTTTAAACCATGTCTCCATATCAGCATATTGCTGGAGAGGAGTACTTCTGTGAGTTTGTAACAGGCCTCTGAGAAAGAGAGCATGTTAAGTTAGAGTCCCCAGGCCACATGGCAGGTCCTCTTCTGCTGAAGGGGCAAAGCTTGTTGTTCCAGATGCACCAAGGAACCTTTATATCCACCTCTGCTAAACCCTTTCTGTCCACAGCTGCTCGGGCCCCACTAGAAACTCCTGGGAGGCAGGCGACACTCTCCATCAGCTGTCAGGGAACTTCAGTGCAGGCTGTTAATTTGAGCAATGTTTATCACGTTTGTGAACTGTTCTGAGCACTGCAGCAGCTAATGTTAAGGGTCACTGAAAACAAGGAATGGACACTAAGTCCCCTAGCTAGGAGTATCCTTAAACCACCCACGGTGATTAGACAGAGAAGACATGTACGATGAGTTAGATGTAAAAGACAGTGTTCACTTATTATTCTATATGTTACATATTATTTATTAAAACCACATTTTCATATTTGTAGTATATTTTTAATTTACAATTAAAATAATAAAAAAATAAACCAGATAGGACTAAAAATGTATCTTTTAAAAAAAAAATTAGAAAGAGGGCATAGATGATGGCTTAGTGGTTAAAAGCACCTATTATTGCACAAACCCAGGTCATCTCCTAGAACCAACACTGCAGGCTTACAGTCAACCCTAACTCCAGACCTGGGGAAATCCAACGACCTCCCCAGACACCCAGCATACAGTATACACACATATAGTACACATATAGTATACACACATATAGTATACACACATAGCTGTAGGCAAAGCACTCACAGGCATTAAATAAATAAACCCAAGCTTTTCTTAGTTTCAAAAAGCCCAGAAATACTCACTTAAAAGTGCTATGCCACAGATCTAGCACAGCCAGCATCATAGGGTTCATTGCATTCAAGTGATCCCTAATGTAACTGCATGCAGATAGGAAAGACCTCCTCCATGGCTTTGGCAAGACTTCTATTCTGAAACAGAAAAAAAGAAAAACTGAATTATCTTCCCTAAAAATCAAAAGCAGCATTGGTTTGGGCATTTGGCTCAGTAGTAGAGCACTTGCCTAGATCACCCAAGATCCTGTGTCTAGTCCTAAGCCCTACAAAAAGTATTTTTTATAATAAAGATATATTTTGAGTAATAATCATTTTTGTTCTAATATCATCTCTTAGAAATTACAAAATAGGGGCTGGAGAGATGTCTCAGCGGTTAAGAGCACT
The DNA here is from genome assembly GCF_978045245.1 of Mus caroli. Lineage (NCBI taxonomy): Eukaryota > Metazoa > Chordata > Mammalia > Rodentia > Muridae > Mus > Mus caroli. The sequence goes on from NW_028227256.1 coordinate 50,477,548, forward strand.
TTGACTGTTCTTCTAAAGGTCCTGAGTTCAAACCCCAGCAACCACATGGTGGCTCACAACCACCCGTAGTGAGATCTGGTGCCCTCTTCTGGTGTGTTCGAAGACAGCTACAGTGTACTTACATGTGATATTAAATAAATCTTTAAAAAAAAAAGAAATTACAAAATATTTACCTACAAATATGTATCAGATATGCAGCTTGGTCTTCATGTGGGTCCCCCAACAACTGTAGCAGGGGCTGTCTCTGAATCTGTTGCCTGCCTGTGGATCCCATTCCCCTAACTGCTCTGATTTGTCTGGTCTCAGTGGGAGAGAATACACCTAGCCCTGCAGAGATGTGCCTCAGGGGAGGAGATGGAGGGTGGGGCTGTGGTCAGGATGTAAAGTTCATAAATTAATGAATGAAAAAAAGTAGGAGAAATTGCAAAATATGTAATTATATTCTACAATATATACTCTGTGGTTAGCACAACTTAATCTTGACAATAATCATGAAGTTTGTTTTAAATATTTAAATACAAGGTATTTTTGTCTCTAAATACCTTTGAATGTGTAAATAATGTACAATGATAAACTGCAAGCAATGGCAAGCTAATTTTTCTAAATGGAGACTAGAGCTTCACTTCAGTTGCTGTGATATAATACTCTGACAAAAGGCAATGTGAGGGAAAGAGAAGTTTTCAGTTTACAATTCCAAGTTGTAGCCCATTGTAGAAGGAAAGTCACAAAGGAAAAAGCTCAGAACAGCTATTGCATCATATACAGTCAAGAGCAAAGAGCTAATATATGCATGCTGAATAGTTCAGAGCTCAATGTAGATAATGGAGTCACCAACAATGGGCTAAGTTTTCTTCTATACATGAACAACCAGGACAATCCTCCACTGATATGCTTATAAGACAACCTGATATAGATAGTTCTTTATTAGAATTCTCATCCTGGTGATTCTAAATTGTCAAATTGACAGTTAAAGCCAAATCATTTACAAATCACGCACGTGCACTTGCGCACACACACACAACCATTCTTATTTGAAAACATATTTTCAAATATATTTACATGTTTTCAAATATGTAAGATATCCTCTGTGGGATATCCTTACCATATTTGGACTTCTGAGATTTCTGGCTCTATGATGCTAGAAAAGCAACACATTTGGATTCTGATTTTATTCTGAGCTGGCTTTGAAGATGCTAGGCAGTGCACTGTGGGGTAGCCCACTGTGCAGCTGGCAAGGTACTCATGAATGGATCTGTAGCACACTGTATCACTAAACTGTGGTACTCCATGGTCAGGTATATCAAATACATGTTTGATTTATAGTATTTTCAATCATCTGTATACTTGAATATGTTCACTTTATGTCCATAATTTTATCATCAATTTTGTTTAACACTTGATTTAGGCAGTCAAGATTTCTTCTTTTCCCTACATCTGGTTGTTGCATAAATATAACCACTAATATAATTCCCAAGTCTCCTACATAGGCCTACTTGATGGCCCAAGTGCCACACATGATGACCCCACATAACAAAGAGAAATCAGATTCCATTGTCCCGCTCCCTAACTGGCAGTTAGTGTGTCACCTCTATAGTAGGAAGAAAATGAGGACAGGAGACAGAAATGAGACAGGCAATTTAATGACTGGATTTTATTGTTGTCTTTGGCCATAAGCCTAAATAAATAAATAAATAAATAAATAAATAAATAAAGTCCATGGTTAGAGGCAAGAAATGCTAGAAACATGAGGCAGTGTGTGATCTTTCATCTAGTTCCTCAATGAGTTTATGACCACCTATTCAAATGGGAGAATACTACAATGGCCTTGACAGGGCTCTCTAGTAGCTGTTAGGTGAGATCACTTCTCTGGTTGAGTATGCCAAGCTGACAACCCAAGCTACAAAAGCATAAATGGGTTAATTCAGTTGTGTGACAACATATTTTGATTAAGAAACAACAACCAACCAAACCAAAACAAAACAAAACAAAAACTCTTACATTCAAAGAAAAGGGAATTGTTTGCTGGACCTCACAGTCAAAAATAATAATGCACCTTAAGGTCACTTAAATTTAAGACTGCTATCCTACTGTGTGTTCAATCTATTTGTTTAATCTGCTTTTAAGTGAACAATGTAAAAACAAACCTTAGATTTCTTATGTAATTAACTGTTACAATCTAAATTAATACATAGCTGTAATCTTAAATTACATACACTTCCTGGGATAATAATTTAATAAAAATAGGAGGAAAAAGTAACATTACAAAGATTCCTGTAAATATCCCTCATTCTTTCCCCCATGAGATGGTTTCTGTATTGTTTAATAAAAGAGAAGGGGTAAATCCCTTTATTTGGGACACACACAGCAATGAGGGAGGGGGGGGAGATTTGCAAGACAACATTCAGGAAGCCCTTTATTAGGGACAAGCTCACAGGGATACACACAGAGACAAAGAGACAGGGACACTCAGAATCATGAGACAATATTCAGAGAGGCTCAGGTTCACACTCATATAGCAGAAAGGCAGAACAACAACAACAACAGAAAAAAAAATACAAAGGAAGAGTAGAGTAGAGAATTGAAATCTGGGCTCCCTCTTGATTAAATGACACTAAGGAGAAATGTATTTGTTTATTTCCTTAATCTGACATCAACATACTATGGGTGATTGAGTTTACCAAGGTGTTCAGACTGAGCCAAGTTGTTTGAACAGTCAATCACTACACCAAAGAATCACTCCACAAGAAAGTGGAATTTCCTCTAGGAAGGCAGGCTCACCTTAAACCATACTAAAAAGAGGGGGAAAATAATTAGCCCTTTGATAAGTATGGTGGTTTGAAAATGCTTGGCCCAGGGAGTGGCACTATTAAGAAGTATGGCCTTGTTGGAGCAAGTGTAGCCCTTTTGGAGTAAGTGTGTCATGGTGGACATGAACTTTGAAACCTTTTTCCTAACTGCCTAGAAAACAGTCTGCTCCTAGCTTTCTTTGGATGAATATGTAGAACTCTCAGGTTGTCCTTCACCATGCCTGTCTGGGCACTGCCATGCTTCTTACCATGATGATAATGGACTCTGAACCTCTGAACCCATAAGCCAACCCCAATTAAATGTTGCCTTTATAAGATATGCCTTGGTCATGATATCTCTTCACAGCAATGGCAACCCTAACACAATGAGATAGTATATTTTTCCTTCCCATAGTTTTCACCTTAGCAGAGTCCCTGAAGAAAATATATATTTAAATAAAATAAATAAAAATATAGATAATATTTATAAATATGTAATATAAAAATATATAAAGCACATATATGAGAAATGTATGCATATATGAGGAAATGCAAGCATGAGGGGATCTCTTTTAAATCTGGCAGTAGTTATATATCATTTGTCATACAGAGTGAATGCCATTAGGACACATGCTCACTTACTCAGCACGGTGAGGTGGGAGTTCAGTTATCTTGCCATCATCATCTTTTTCTCTGGGATCTTTTAAAACAAAGTCAACTAAGAAAAAAATTGAAAAGTTGGGATAAATAACCTTAGATTAATTACAGCATATTTCTGAGAAAAATAATTCTATTAAAATTAATCACTTAAACTGTGTTAGTTCTGTAGTGAAGAGAAATTTATACATTTATGAGACAATTTTGTGAGGAAAAAGGTCCGTGTCTGTGATCTTTTTCTTAACAATGTGTTCCTATTGCTTCATTTGGAAGTGATAACTGACTTTAATATTATATTTCCCTTTATAGTTATTCCATCAAAAGCACTCTTGTTCAATTGTAGGTCAGCAAAAAGAGGAGAATTTCTTCCCCTTGGAAAAGCACACATTGCCTTTTTGCATTTGAAACTACATAAGAGTGTCACACAGGAATTATAAAATCAGCAGAGCAAGCTCCCTCTGCTCCTGTCTGCTGTGTCTTCAATCACAAGCAGCTAATTTTCCTGCCTGTCTTTCAAGATGCACTTTCTACAATGCAAAAATGTGCTGCTGCCCCCTGCTTAAAATTCTTCAGACTGTCCTGTTACATTCAAATGCTTTAAAGAGAGGCACTCAAGCCCTTTTCAGATACTTTCCCTTTCCCCAAATGCACCTTAGGCTCTGGCCATCATAGTGGCTCACAAGTCTAGAACAGCCTTTGTCTGCATTGTTTGTGTCATTGCCTGGACTAAACATATTAGCTAGAAGACATTTCTCAAGTTTCAAGACTCCATTCAGGAGCTGGGAATGCTATACACTTGGATCCCAAGGACTAAGTAGACAGAGGCCAGAGGATCACAGGTTCAAAACCACCCTAAGCTAGATAGCAAGTTAAGGTCAGTCTTGGCTACTTGGGGAGACCCTGTTTCACCCCCATCTCCCATGCTACAACTGCAGAGTTGGTTAAGAAGATTCTAGAGTGTACCCTAAGTCAAGATGACCTTCTCTTCCTTTGGTCTCCTCCTCACTGAATTTGGTGTTCTCTTTCATACTGCCTGTTCTCTGGAAGGCTAAATCACTCAATGCATTCTGATTTCACCAGCCTTTAGTGGGGCACTCATCATGAATGCTCTATCACAACTATCACAAACAACTGGAAACCCTTTCTTAAAAGTACATATTCTAAGCCAGGTAGTGGTGGCACATGCCTTTAATCCCAGCATCTGGGAGGCAGAGGCAGGCAGATTTCTGAGTTCAAGGCCAGCCTTGTCTACAGAGTGAGTTCTAGGACAGCCAGAGCTATACAGAGAAACCCTAACTGGAAAAAAAGAAAAGAAAAGAAAAGAAAAGAAAAGAAAAGAAAAGAAAAGAAAAGAAAAGAAAAGAAGGAGGAGGAGGAGGAGGAGGAGGAGGAAGGAGGAAGGAGAAGGAGGAAGGAGGAAGGAGGAAGGAGGAAGGAGGAAGGAGGAAGGAGGAAGGAGGAAGGAGGAAGGAGGAAGGAGGAAGGAGGAAGGAGGAAGGAGGAAGGAGGAAGGAGGAAGGAGGAAGGAGGAAGGAAGGAAGGAAGGAAGGAAGGAAGGAAGGAAGGAAGGAAGGAAGGAAGAAGAAGAAGAAGAAGAAGAAGAAGAACAAGAAGAAGAACAAGAAGAAGAACAAGAAGAAGAACAAGAAGAACAAGAACAAGAAGAACAAGAACAAGAAGAACAAGAACAAGAAGAACAAGAACAAGAAGAACAAGAACAAGAAGAACAAGAACAAGAAGAACAAGAACAAGAAGAAGAACAAGAACAAGAACAAGAACAAGAACAAGAAGAACAAGAAGAACAAGAAGAACAAGAAGAAGAACAAGAAGAAGAACAAGAACAAGAAGAAGAACAAGAAGAAGAACAAGAAGAACAAGAAGAACAAGAAGAACAAGAACAAGAACAAGAAGAAGAACAAGAAGAAGAAGAAGAAGAAGAAGAAGAAGAAGAAGAAGAAGAAGAAGAACAAGAACAAGAACAAGAACAAGAACAAGAACAAGAACAAGAACAAGAACAAGAACAAGAACAAGAACAAGAACAAGAACAAGAACAAGAACAAGAACAAGAAGAACATATTCTAAGGTTCTGGCTTCAGGGACTTTAGTCTAGATTGGGCCAGAAATGGCTGTTTTAAAAAGTATTCTTGCTTCTGGTCTGCACATACACCGGCAACAGTTGTGAATCAGCACACCATGCCTCAACCCACAGCTCTGCCTACCTCCTAGGAGATCTGCTTTAGCCTGGCACACCCAGGCCAGCCAACACCAGAGACAACCAGATGGTGAAGGAAAGCACAAAAATATAATCAACAGAAGCCAATACAGCATGGCACCATCAGAAATCCCAGCTCTTCTACTACAGCAAGCCCTGGATATCTTAACACACCTGAAGAGCAGCGCTGTGACCTTAAATCCCATCTCATGAAGATGACAGAGGCCTTTAAGAAGGATATAGATAATTCCCTTAAAGTAATACAACAAAACACAATCAAACAGGTAGAAGTCCTTAAAGAGTGAACAAATAAGTCCCTTAAAGAAATACAGGGAGGGGGGAACAATCAAACAGACAGGAAATGAATAAAGTGGTCCAAAAACTAAAAATTGAAATAGAAGCAATAAAGAAAATACAAATGGAGGCAAACCTGGAGATAGAAAACCTAGGAAAGAACTATAGAGAACTATAGAGATACAAACATCACTAACAGAGTAAAGAGAGATAGAAGAGAGAATTTCAGGTGTAGAAGATACCATAGAAGGAATGCACACATCAGTCAAAGAAAATGCCAAATGTAAAAAGTTCCTAACTCAAAAACATCCACGAAATTTGGGTCACTATGAAAAGACCAAACCTAAGAATAAAAGGAATAGAAAAGGGTGAAGATTCCCAGTTCAAAGGGCTAGAAAACATCCTCAACAAAAATCATAGAATAAAACTTCCCAAACCTAAAGAAAAAGATAGCTATATACATACAAGAAACTTACAGAACGCCATATAGATTGGACTAAAAAGGAAAATCTTACCACCATACAATACTCAAAGTACTAAGTGCACAGAACAAAGAAAGAATATTAAAAGCTACAAGGGAAAAAGCCAAGTAACATATAAAGGCAGACCTATCAGAATTACACCTGACTTCTCAACAGAGACTCTAAAAGCCAGAAGATCCTGGACAGATGTCTTACATATCCCGAGACCACAGATGTCAACCTAGATTACTATAATCAGCAAATATCTTGATCACCACAAATGGAGAAACTAAAATATTCCATGACAAAACCATATTTAAGCAATACCTTTCTACTAATCTAGCACTACAGAGAATACTAGAAGGAAAACTTTAAACAAGGCGAGAAGTACACCCAAGAAAACACAAGAAATTAATCATCTCAGACAAAACCAAAAGAAGAGAACCACAGACACACAGTAATACCTCTAGCAACAAAATAAAAGGAACTAACAAGCATTGGTCATTAATATCTCTCAATATCAATGGACTCAATTCGCCAAAAATGACACAGGCTAACAGACTGGATACATAAGCAGGATCCATCATTTTGTTGCATACAAAAAACACACTCCAGCAACAAAGATAGCCACTACCTCAGAGTAAAGGGCTGGAAAATATTTTCCAAGCAAACAAGTTAGAGTAGCCATTCTAATACCTAATGAAATAGACTTTCAACCAAAAGTTATCACAAGAGAAGGGGAAGGTCATTTTATAGTCATCAAAGGAAAAATACCATCAAGATGACATCTCCATTATGAAAACCTATGCCCCAAATACAAAGGCACTCATATTCATAAAAGAAACATTATTAAAGTGCAAATTACACATTGAACCCCATACAATAATGGTGAGAGACTTCAACTCCCTACTTTGACTAATGGACAGGCCATTAAAACAGAAATTGAACAATAGAACAATGGAAGTAACATGTTGTAAAACAAATGAACTTAATAGATATCTATAGAACCTTTCACACACTAAACAAAATAGTATACCTTCTCAGCACCTCACAGAACCTTATTCAAAACTGACCTCATAATCACGCACAAAGCAAGCCTCAAAAGGTACAAGAAGATTGAAATAACCCACTGTATTCTATCAGACAATCACAGATTAATGATAGACTTAAACAACAGAAACCACAAAAACCCCAAATACTCAGGGAAACTGAACAATTCTTTACTCAATGATCACTTGGACAGGGAAGAAATAAAGAAGGAAATTAAAGTCTTTCTATAATTCAATGAAAATGAAGGCACAACATATCCAGACTTCCAGAAAACGATGAAAGTAGTGCTGAGAGGAAAAGTCATATCACTAAGTGACTTCATTAAGAAGTTAGAGGAGAGCTCATATAAGCAACTTAACAGCACACAAAAAAGCTCTAGGACAAAAAGAAGCAAAGCCACTCAAGAGTAGAGGACAGGAAATAGCCAAACTCAGGGCTGAAATCAATCCAATTAGAAATAAAGAGAACAATACAAAGAATCAACAAAACAAAGAGCTGGTTCTTTGAGAAAATCAACAGGATAGACAACCCCTTAGCTAAACTAACTAAAAGGCACAGAGACAGTATCCAAATTAGCAAAATCAGAAAAGATAGATAACAACAGAAACTGAGGAAATTCACAAAATCATTAGGTCTTACTTCAAAAACTTATACAAAACAAAAATGGAAAATCTTAAAGAAATGAATGGTTTTCTAGACAGATAACACATACCAAAGTTAAGTCAAGATCAGGTAAACTATTTAAACAGTTCCATAACTCCTAAGGAAATGGAAGCAATCATTAAGAACTTTCCAAACAAAGATCCCCAAGTTTTAGTGCAGAATTCTACCAGGCTTTCAAAGAAGAGCTAATACCAATGCTCCTCAAACTATTCCACAAAAAGGAAACAGAAGGAAAACTACCTAATTCATTCTATGAAGCCAAAATTATCCTGATACCTAAAGCACACAAAGACTCAACAAAGAAAGAGAACTTCAAACCAATTTCATCTATCAACATTGATGCAAAACTACTCAATACTCAATAAAACTCTCACAAAAACATTGAAAAAAATTTTCACTACAATCAAGTAGACTTTATTCCAGGGATGAAGGGATGGTTCAATATATGAAAATTCATCAATGTAATCTACTACATAAACAAACTGAAAGAAGAAAGATCACATGATCACTTCATTAGATATTGAAAAGGTTTTTGACAAAATTTAACATATCTTTATGTTAAAAGTCTTGGAGAGATCAGGAATTCAAGGTACATACCTAAATATATATAGCAAGCCAATAGTCAACATTAAATTAAATGTTGAGAAACTTGAAGCAATCCCACTAAAACCAGGAACAAGACAAGGCTGCCCTACATCGAAGAGGATTGCCTAGTCGGTCATCAATGGGAGGAGAGGCCCTTGGCCTTGCGAAGATTATATGCCCCAGTACAGGGGAATGCCAGGGCCAGGAAGCAGGAGTGGGTGGGTTGGGATTTTCAGGATAGTATTTGAAATGTAAATGAAGAAAATATCTAATAAAAATTTTTTTTGAAAAAAAAAAGACAAGGCTGCCCATTCTCTCCCTATCTATTTAATATACACTTGAAGTTCTAGCTAAAGCAATAAGACAACAAAAGGAGATCAAGAGGATACAAACTGAAAAGGAAGAAATCACAATTCTTGAATTACATGGTAGTATCTATACACAAGCAATCCCCAAAATTCTACCCGAGAACTCCTACAGCTGATAAACAACTTGAGCAAAGTGTCCTTCTTTATACAAATGATAAATGGGCAGAGAAAGAAATTGGGGAAACAAAACCCTTCACAGTAGCCACAAATAACATAAAATATCTTGGTGTAACTCTAACCAAGTAAGTAAAAGATCTGTATGACAAGAACTTCAAGTCTCTGAAGAAAGATATTGAAGAAGGTATTGAAAGATCCTGACAGAATGTAAAAGGTCACAGAAGCCCTGAAATTGGCAAAATAGATTTTATTGTTAGTAGAACTAGCTTCACTGATTTAGAAAAATAAAGGTGCACAATGCTTTGACCGCTCCTCGAACCTGTGTGTCTGCCAATGTTCTGACCAGGTGTGTGCCCATTGCTGCACCTTCATTAGACTCTTTCCTTGTTTCCCTCCCATACCCATTTCTTGAGGAATCAATCATTTTAGAATATATATTGTTTACATCTGGAAATCCCCTACTCCCCCCTTCTCCTTCCCCCCCCCCCGAGGACCTATAAAAACTGGCTCCTCTTTCTCCTCAAGGTCGACTCCTCTACCCCTGCATGGGATGTGAGTCATCCCCAGAGCTCTGGCTTTCCCCGAATAAAGCCTCATGTGGTTTGCAACAAGCTCGGTCTATCCTGAGTTCTTGGGTGTCCGCTATTGTCCTGAGACCTGAGCGAGGGGCTCCTCTCAAAGTCTTTCAGTATCAGAAGTTAGAAAGATCTCCCATGCTCATGGATCCAGTAGGATTAACATAGTGAAAATGTCTATCTACAGATTCAGTGCAATCTCCATCAAAATTCCAACACGATTTTTTACAGACATCCAAAGAGCAATTCCCAATGCATTCCCCACCAAATTCCAATACAATTTTTTACAGACCTTGACAGAGAAATTTTCAATTTCATGTGGAAAAACAGAAAACACAGGATAGCCAAAACAATCCTGAACAATAAAAGCACTTCTGGAAGAATCACTATCCCAAACCTCAAGCTATACTACAGAGCAATAATGATTTTTTTTAAGGCATGGTATTGGTATAGAAACAGACAGGTTGGTCAATAGGACAGAATCAAAGACCTGGATGTCTGCATGTAGAAGAATGCAAATATATCCATATTTATCACACTGCACAAAACTCAAGTCCAAGTGGATCAAGGACATCAACATAAAACAGGATACACTGAATCTAATAGAAGAGAAAGTGTGAAATTGTCTTGAACACTTTGCTACAGGAGACAGTTTCCTAAACAAATAATAATGGCTCAGGCTCTAAGATCAATAATTGATAAATGGGACCTCATGAAACTGAAAAGCTCCTTTAAGGCAAAGGACACTATTAATAGAACAAACCAGCAACCTACAGATAGGGAAAAGATCTTCACTAACCCTAAATCTGATAGAGGGGTAATATCCAAATATATAAAGAACTCAAGAAGTTAAACCCCAACAATACAAATAACCCAATTAAAAAATGAGGTACAGAGCTAAACAAAGAATTCTCAGGAGAGGAATCTCAAATGCTCAAGAAGCGCTTAAAGAAATGCTAAACATCCATAGTCATCAGGGAAATGGAAAATCAAAACAACCCTGAGATCCCACCTTACACCAATCAAAATGGCTAAGATCAAAAACTCAAGGGACAGCCCATGCTGTGGAGAAGGAGGAACACTCCTCCATTGATGGTGGGATTTCAAATTTGTATAGCCACTCTGGAAATCAATCTGGTGGTTTCTCAGAAAATTGGAAATAGTTCTACCTGAAGACCCAAATTTATCACTCCTGGGCATATAACTGAAAGATGCCACACCATGCCCCAAGGACATGTGCTCCACTATGTTCATAGCAGCTTTATTCATAATAGCCAGTAACTGAAAACAACCCACACATCCTTCACCTGAAGAATGAATACAGAAAATGTGGCTCATTTACACAATGGAATACCATTCAGCTATTAAAAGCAAGGATATCATGAATTTTGCAGGCAAATGGATGGACCTAGAAAATATCATCCTGAGTAAGGCAACCCAGACCTAAAAGGACATGCATTGTATGTCCTGATAAGTGGAAATTAGCCATAAAGTACAAATACATGATACAACCCATAGATCCAAAAAAGTTAAACAAGGAGGAAGGCACAAGTGAGGATGCTGGAATCGCACTTAGAAGGGGAAATAAAATAGTCATAGGCAGAGGGGAGGAGGGAACAGATCAGGGGTGGGGAGGGAAATGGGGAGGCAGAATAAGGTGTGGGAGGGATAAGAAAGAGGCCCAGAGTGCCAGGATAATGAATAGAAATCTGCAGCTGGCTGGAGGGGTCAAGAATCTGAAGGAAGTCCCAGAGACTTAGGATAGGGTAGACTCCCAGGAGTCAATGCAGGTGATCTTAGCCAAGATGCCTAGCAGTGGTAGACATGCAACCTGAAGAGGCCACCTCTTGTAGCTTGGGAGGACCCCACTGGAGGGATAAGGACACTAACCCACCCACAAAACTTCCAACCCAAAAATTTGTCCTGTCTAAAAACAATGCAGGGATGGAGCAGAGACTAAAGGAAAAGCCAACCAAAAACCAGCCCAGATCAAAACCCATCCCATAGGCAAGCACTAATCCCTGATATTGATGATACTCTGTTATGCTTGCAGACAGGAGCTTAGCATAACTGTCCTCTGAGAGGACCCAGCAGAAGAAGACTGAAACACATGCAGATACCCACAGTGAAACACTGAACAGCAGTCAGGGACACTTATGGAAGAGTAGGGAAGGAGTGAAGGCCCTAAAGGGAAAGGGAGCTCAATAGGAAGACCAACAGAGTCAACTAACCTGCACCTTTAGGAGCTCTCAGAAACAGCCAGCCACCAAAGAGCACACACAGGCTTGGAATGAGGCCCCCAGCACATATGTAGCAGACATGAAGCTCAGGCTCAGTCTCCACAGCTGCCTTGTATGGCCTCAGTGGAAGAGAATGTGACTAATCTGGCAGAGAAAGAGATGTGCCAGGGTGGAGGGACTACAGGGTGGGGCCACCCTCTCAGAGGAGAAGGGGGGATGGAAGCGGGAATCTGAGAAGGAAGGAACAGGGGGGAAAGCAGTGTTTGGGATGTAAAAAACTAAATATTCTTATTACCTACTCATACTTAGAAATCAACCTGTTAAGTCAACACCATGGTTCAACAAATTTCTTACACAAAAGGCCATATGGTTAATAATTCCACTTTGGGAGCCACAAGGTCTCTGTTCAGCTGCTCAGCTCTGATGTTATAATTCAAAAGCAGCCATACACAATGTGTTAAAAAATATTAGATTGTCTGTGTGGTATTGAAATCTCAATTATAGAATAGGCAGTGGTCAGGAATGGCTTCTGAGCCATAGGTGGCCACGTTTTGGTCTGTAGCAAAAATGTCATCAACTATATTTGAATTTCATATGAGTAATGTTAATGATGATTGGTAATGGTTAAAATGTTTGGTACACACACACACAGTATACACATGCTCACACACATGCATGCACAATACACATATACAATGCACAAGCATACAGATAAAAACACACACATGGGCACGTCTTGTCTCTCCCACCTATACCAAGGAAGTTTTTTTTTTTTTTAATATTTTTATTACATATTTTCCTCAATTACATTTCCAATACTATCCCAAAAGTCCCCCATAGCGCCCCCCACTTCCCTACCCACCCATTCCCATTCTTTTGGCCCTGGCATTCCCTTATATTGGGGCATATAAAGTTTGCAAGTCCAATGGGCCTCTCTTTCCATTGATGGCCGACTAGGCCATCTTTCGATACATATGCAGCTAGAGACAAGAGCTCCAGGGTTCTGGTTAGTAGTACATCATGTTGTTCCAACAATAGGGTTGCAGATCCCTTTAGCTCCTTGGGTACTTTCTCTAGCTTCTCCATTGGGAGCCCTGTGATACATCCAATAGCTGACTGTGAACATCAACTCCTGTGTTTGCTAGGCCCCGGCATCGTCTCACAAGAGACAGCTATATTTGGGTCCTTTCAGCAAGATCTTGCTGGTGTATGAAATGGTGTCAGCGTTTAGAAGCTGATTATGGGACGGATCCCTGGATACAGCAGTCTCTAAATGGTCCATCCTTTCATCACAGCTACGAACTTTGTCTCTGTAACTCCTTCCCTGGGTGTTTTGTTCCCAATTCTAAGAAGGTGCACAGTGTCCACACTTTGGTCTTCATTCTTCTTGAGTTTCATGCGTTTAGCAAATTGTATCTTATATCTTGGGTATCCTAAGTTTTGGGCTAATATCCACTTATCAATGAATACATATTGTGTGAGTTCTTTTGTGATTGTGTTACTTCACTCAAGATGATGCCCTCCAGGTCCATCCATTTGGCTAGGAATTTCATAAATTCATTCTTTTTAATAGCTGAGTAGTACTCCATTGTGTAAATGTACCATAATTTCTGTATCCATTCCTCTGTTGAGGGACATCTGGGTTCTTTCCAGCTTCTGGCTATTATAAATAGGGCTGCTATGAACATAGTGGAGCATGTGTCCTTCTTACCAGTTGGGACATCTTCTGGATATATGCCCAGGAGAGGTATTGCTGGATCCTCCGGTAGTACTATGTCCAATTTTCTGAGGAACAGCCAGACTGATTTCCAGAGTGGTTGTACAAGCTTGCAATCCCACCAACAATGGAGGAGTGTTCCTCTTTCTCCACATCCTCGCCAGCATCTGCTGTCACCTGAATTTTTGATCTTAGCCATTCTGACTGGTGTGAGGTGGAATCTCACGGTTGTTTTGATTTGCATTTCCCTGATGATTAAGGATGTTGAACATTTTTTCAGGTGTTTCTCTGCCATTCGGTATTCCTCAGGTGAGAATTCTTTGTTCAGTTCTGAGCCCCATTTTTTAATGGGGTTATTTGACTTTCTGGAGTCCACCTTCTTGAGTTCTTTATATATATTGGATATTAGTCCCTTATCTGATTTAGGATAGGTAAAGATCCTTTCCCAATCTGTTGGTGGTTTTTTTGTCTTATTGATGGTGCCTTTTGCCTTGCAGAAGCTTTGTAGTTTCATGAGGTCCCACTTGTCAATTCTCGATCTTACAGCACAAGCCATTACTGTTCTATTCAGGAATTTTTTCCCCTGTGCCCATATCTTCAAGGCTTTTCCCCACTTTCTCCTCTATAAGTTTCAGTGTCTCTGGTTTTATGTGAAGTTCCTTGATCCACTTAGACTTGACCTTAGTACAAGGAGATAGGAATGGATCGATTCGCATTCTTCTACATGTTAACAACCAGTTGTGCCAGCACCATTTGTTGAAAATGCTGTCTTTCTTCCACTGGATGTTTTTAGCTCCCTTGTCGAAGATCAAGTGACCATAGGTGTGTGGGTTCATTTCTGGGTCTTCAATTCTATTCCATTGGTCTATTTGTCTGTCACTATACCAGTACCATGCAGTTTTTATCACAATTGCTCTGTAGTAGAGCTTTAGGTCCGGCATGGTGATTCCACCAGAGGTTCTTTTATCCTTGAGAAGAGTTTTTGCTATCCTAGGTTTTTTTGTTATTCCAGATGAATTTGCAGATTGCACTTTCTAATTCGTTGAAGAATTGATTTGGAATTTTGATGGGGATTGCATTGAATCTGTAGATTGCTTTTGGCAAGATAGCCATTTTTACAATGTTGATCCTGCCAATCCATGAGCATGGGAGATCTTTCCATCTTCTGAGATCTTCTATAATTTCTTTCTTCAGAGACTTGAAGTTTTTATTATACAGATCTTTCACTTCCTTAGTTAGAGTCACGCCAAGATATTTTATATTATTTGTGACTATTGAGAAGGGTGTTGTTTCCCTAATTTCTTTCTCAGCCTGTTTATTCTTTGTGTAGAGAAAGGCCATTGATTTGTTTGAGTTAATTTTATATCCAGCTACTTCACCGAAGCTGTTTATCAGGCTTAGGAGTTCTCTGGTGGAATTTTTAGGGTCACTTATATATACTATCATATCATCTGCAAAAAGTGATATTTTGACTTCATCTTTTCCAATTTGTATCCCTTTGATCTCCTTTTGTTGTCGAATTGCTCTGGCTAGGACTTCAAGTACAATGTTGAATAGGTATGGAGAAAGTGGACAGCCTTGTCTAGTCCCTGATTTTAGAGGGATTGCTTCAAGCTTCTCACCATTTACTTTGATGTTGGCTACTGGTTTGCTGTAGATTGCTTTTATCATGTTTAGGTATGGGCCTTGAATTCCTGATCTTTCCAAGACTTTTATCATGAATGGGTGTTGGATCTTGTCAAATGCTTTTTCCGCATCTAACGAGATGACCATGTGGTTTTTGTCTTTGAGTTTGTTTATATACTGGATTACGTTGATGGATTTCCGTATATTGAACCATCCCTGCATCCCTGGGATGAAACCTACTTGGTCAGGATGGATGATTGTTTTGATGTGTTCTTGGATTCGGTTAGCAAGAACTTTATTGAGGATTTTTGCATCAATATTCATAAGGGATATTGGTCTGAAGTTTTCTATCTTTGTTGGGTCTTTTTGTGGTTTAGGTATCAGAGTAATTGTGGCTTCATAGAATGAGTTGGGTAGAGTACCTTCTGTTTCTATTTTGTGGAATAGTTTGTGAAGAACTGGGATTAGATCTTCTTTGAAGGTCTGATAGAACTCTGCACTAAACCCATCTGGTCCTGGGCTTTTTTTAGTTGGGAGACTATTAATGACTGCTTCTATTTCTTTGGGGGATATAGGGCTGTTTAGATCATTAACCTGATCTTGATTCAACTTTGGTACCTGCTATCTGTCTAGGAACTTCTCCATTTCATCCAGGTTCTCCAGTTTTGTTGAGTATAGCCTTTGGTAGAAGGATCTGATGGTGTTTTGGATGTCTTCAGGATCTGTTGTTATGTCTCCTTTTTCATTTCTGATTTTGTTAATTAGGATGCTTTCCCTGTGCCCTCTAGTGAGTCTGGCTAAGGGTTTATCTATCTTGTTGATTTTCTCAAAGAACCAGCTCCTTGATTGGTTGATTCTTTGAATAGTTTTTCTTGTTTCCACTTGGTTGATTTCACCCCTGAGTTTGATTATTTCCTGCCGTCTACTCCTCTTGGGTGAATTTGCTTCCTTTTGTTCTAGTGCTTTTAGGTGTGTTGTCAAGCTGCTAATGTGTGCTCTCTCTAGTTTCCTTTTGGAGGCACTCAGAGCTATGAGTTTTCCTCTTAAAAATGCTTTCATTGCGTCCCATAAGTTTGGGTATGTTGTGGCTTCATTTTCATTGAACTCTAAAAAGTCCTTAATTTCTTTCTTTATTCCTTCCTTGACCAAGGTATCATTGAGAAGAGTGTTGTTCAGTTTCCACGTGAAGGTTGGCTTTCTATTATTTATTTTGTTATTGAAGATCAGCCTTAGTCCATGGTGATCTGATAGGATGCATGGGACAATTTCAATAATTTTATATCTGTTGAGGCCTGTTTTGTGACCAATTATGTGGTCAATTTTGGAGAAGGTACCATGAGGTGCTGAGAAGAAGGTATATCCTTTTGTTTTAGGATAGAATGTTCTGTAGATATCTGCCAGATCCATTTGATTCATAATTTCTCTTAGTTTCACTGTGTCCCTGTTTAGTTTCTGTTTCCATGATCTGTCCATTGGTGAAAGTGGTGTGTTGAAGTCTCCCACTATTATTGTATGAGGTGCAATGTGTGCTTTGAGCTTTACTAAAGTTTCTTTAATGAATGTGGCTGCCTTTGTATTTGGAGCATAGATATTCAGGATTGATAGTTCCTCTTGGAGGATTTTACCTTTGATGAGTATGAAGTGTCCCTCCCTGTCTTTTTTAATGACTTTGGGTTGGAAGTCAATCTTATCAGATATTAGAATGGCTACTCCAGCTTGTTTCTTCATGCCATTTGCTTGGAAAATTGTTTTCCAGCCTTTCATTCTGAGGTAGTGTCTATCCTTTTCTCTGAGATGAGTTTCCTGTAAGCAGCAAAATGTTGGGTCTTGTTTGTGTAGCCAGTTTGTTAGTCTATGTCTTTTTATCGGGGAGTTGAGTCCATTGATATTAAGAGATATTAAGGAAAAGTAATTGTTGTTTCCTGTTATTTTTGATGTTAAAGTTGGCATTTTTTTCTTGTGGCTGTCTTCTTTTAGGTTTGTTGAGGGATTACCTTCTTGTTGTTTCTAGGGCGTGGTTCCTGTCCTTGTATTGGTTTTTTTCTGTTATTATCCTTTGAAGGGCTGGATTCGTGGAGAGATAATGTGTGAATTTGGTTTTGTCGTGGAATACTTTGTTTTCTCCATCTATGTTAATTGAGAGTTTGGCTGGGTATAGTAGCCTGGGCTGGAATTTGTGTTCTCTTAGTTTCTGTATAACATCTGTCCAGGCCCTTCTGGCTTTCATAGTCTCTGGTGAAAAGTCTGGTGTAATTCTGATAGGCTTGCCTTTATATGTTACTTGGCCTTTTTCTCTTACTGCTTTTAGTATTCTATCTTTATTTAGAGCATTTGTTGCTCTGATTATTATGTGTCGGGAGGTATTTCTTTTCTGGTCCAGTCTATTTGGAGTTCTGTAGGCTTCTTGTATGTTCATGGGCATCTCTTTCTTTAGATTTGGGAAGTTTTCTTCTATAATTTTGTTGAAGATGTTTGCTGGTCCTTTGAGTTGAAAATCTTCATTCTCATCCACTCCTATTATCCGTAGGTTTGTTCTTCTCATTATGTCCTGTATTTCTTGGATGTTTTGAGTTAGGATCTTTTTGCATTTTACATTTTCCTTGATTGTTGTGCCGATGTTCTCTATGGAATCTTCTGCACCTGAGATTCTCTCTTCCATCTCTTGTATTCTGTTGCTGATGCTCGTATCTATGGTTCCAGATTTCTTTCCTAGGGTTTCTATCTCCAGTGTTGCCTCATTTTGGGTTTTCTTTATTGTGTCTACTTCCCTTTTTAGGTCTAGTATGGTTTTGTTCATTTCCATCATCTGTTTGGATGTGTTTTCCTGTTTTTCTGTAAGGACTTCTACCTGTTTGATTATGTTATCATGTTTTTCTTTAAGGATTTGTAACTCTTTAGCAGTGTTCTCCTGCAATTCTTTAAGGGATTTTTGTGCTTCCTCTTTATTGTCTTCTGCCTTTTTAGCAGTGTTCTCCTGCATTTCTTTAAGTGTGTTATTAAAGTCCTTCTTGAAGTCCTCTATCATCATCAGGAGATATGCTTTTAAATCCGTGTCTAGCTTTTCCGGTGTGTTGGGGTGCCCTGGACTGGGCGAAGTGGGGGTGCTGGGTTCTGATGATGGTGAGTGGTCTTGGTTTCTGTTAGTAAGATTATTACATTTACCTTTCGCCATCTGGTAATCTCTGGGGTTAGTTGTTATCGTTGTCACTATTTAAAGACTGGAGCAGAAGCTGTGTTCCACTCACCAGCAGTCTCTAAATCCTGCGGCGGGGGTCGTGGGTAGCTGACGGTACCCCGGTGCTGGTCCAGCCGGAAGAGGCCCTTGGTCCTACTCAGGCCGTTTTTCTGCTTCCCTAACTAATGCAGTCTCTGGTCCCGAGTGCAATTGGATTGGAGCAGAAGCTGTGTTCCACTCTCCAGAAGTCTTAAGATCCTGTGGTGTGTGTTGTGGGTAGCTGGTGAGTGTCAGCCAACCCTGCGCCCCAGCTGCCCCGGTGCTTTTCTGACCGGAAGAGGGTTGTGGCCCTATGTAGGCCGGATTTCTCTCTCCCCAACCAGAGCAGTCTCAGGTCCCGCGTGATTGGACTGGAGCAGAAGCTGTGTTCCACTCACCAGCAGTCCCAAAATCCTGCGGCGGGGGTCGTGGGTAGCTGGTGGGTGTCAGCAGACCCTGCGCCCCAGCTGCCCAGGTGCTTTTCTGACCGGAAGAGGGTTGTGGCCCTATGTAGGCCGGATTTCTCTCTCCCCAACCAGAGCAGTCTCAGGTCCCGCGTGATTGGACTGGAGCAGAAGCTGTGTTCCACTCACCAGCAGTCCCAAAATCCTGCGGCAGGGGTCGTGGGTAGCTGGCGGGTGTCAGGCAACCCTGCGCTCCCGCTACCCTGGCGCTGATCCAGCCGGATGAGGCCTGTGGCCCTACTCAGGCCGGTTTCTGCTTCCCTAACTAATGCAGTCTCAGGTCCCGCGCAATTGGATTGGAGCAGAAGCTGTGTTCCACTCACCAGCAGTCCCAAGGAAGTTTTAAATGAAGGACAATTTTGCAGGAAGAGATGGCTTTCTAAGTGCCTAATGCTTTCTCTTGACTAAAACACAATAGAAGTTTCGAGGAGCTAAAGATAATGTTTTATTACTTTCTTTGGTGTTATCCTTTAATGAGGGACAATATCTTTAAAAACAGCAAAGTTAATGTAAAAAATAATTTATACCTAGTTTTAAAAAGTTGGCTGAGGTCTTAAGTAATGCAGCAATGAGGTGGGAAAGAGCAAAATCAGCCAAGGGAATGTGTCAAAATTAGGTGTTAACTTTCAACTCAAAACTTGCCTTTAAGGCAATACATACTCAAAGTAGAAAACACAGCAACTTACCTATGGATTTCTTTACACTAAGAAGATAATCTTCTCTTATCTCATCCGACAAGACCACAATGCTATCAGTCAGGACTTTCAGATGCTCTGGAACCAATTGTAATACGTGCTCCAGCCAAGAGTCTTCCATTGGGGCCACGTGATCAGTATCAAGTCCATGGCGAATGTAGTAGTAATACCTCTGTGATAAGTGAGGAGGCAGAGATTTAGTACTGCAGTAAAGGAGAGTGGGGTCAGAACACAAAACCACAGGGGAAAATACATCTGGGGAGAACAAAGTATCTATAAATAATACAAAGGGCTTTTGTGAAAATCACATAAGCATTGTTTGAGATTTCTTAAGTTTTTTAATTATACCATTTACAATTATATCATAAGTGTCAAAGTTACATCATCAAATAGATGAGGTATGGAATAGAATACATGCTCAATTGCAGGTCAGTGTTTGTAAACTTTTGGAACGTATTATTAGGTCTGCACTTTTATGTTTGATGATCAGAGGTCAATCGTAAAAGCTGCATTCAAGTCAGTATCCTTTTACACTAACTCTAGAAGCATACAACAGAACTGAATTGTGCTGGTTTGAATAGGAAAGGCATGGGCTCGTATATTTGTGTGTTTCGTCCCCAGTTTCTGAACTGTTTGGAAGGATTGATTAAGAGATGTGGCCTTGCTGAAGGAGGTATGTCACTAAAGTGGCCTTTGAGGTTTCAAAAACCATGCCAGGCCCAGAAGTAAAACACTGACTAAGACAGCCCATTTCTATCTTTTATTGTGCTATAAATATTATACATGTTAATTCTCACCTTAAAATCTGATAATTCTCCATTCTTCATATTTATTTACATAGCACTTGGGATAAAAATTAAAGTTCAAAATATTTTCAAATTCACAATGCTTTTATTTTTTTGTCTGCATGTATGTCTGTTCACTACATGCATGCATGTTGTCCACAGAATCTTAAAAAGTGTGTTAGACTCCCTGGGATTGGAGTTACAGATGGTTATAAACTGCCATGTGTGGGCTTGAGATTAAACCCAGCTCCTGTACAACAGCCAGTTCTCTTAAACTCTAAACCATCTCTCTAGTTATAGATGTTATAGTCTAGTTATAGTCTAGATGTTATAATTCTTAATGCATACATTTTACAAAAATGTTTATGCATTTGAAACACCAGAATTATTGCTTCTAAAATAAGTTAATGTGCTTTTTAGAATAACCATTATCATAACTCAGAAAAATTATCATAAAAGAATAATGTTGGATAAGGATGTATATGACTGAGACAAACTTTAGGAAGGGATCAGGCAGGTTTGGAATTGCTTAACTGGGATCTTAGGTGGTAAGAGAGAGAATGTTTAATCTAATAGAATAATCTGATACAACTCTCTGTTCATTCCTGCACACACAAAGATACACAAGAAATGACAGAAAAATCTCAAGGACATGCAGTATTTTGAGCTCTTCTTTCTATTTTCAGTTCTACTGACAGAAGCGAGTTGTTACCGAGATGTCTTTCTCTGTTGCAGAAGTGGTCTCTTTTGGAATACCACTCTCATCAATGACATCGGACTCTAAACCACCATCTTTTTGCCTAAGATAGTGATAAACAAAGATGAGTCAGAAAGGTACAAAGACAGTTCAAACACAAAACATGGGTGTAAAAACATCAGGACTATTCTCTACTAAATCACCAGAAAAATAAACGGTTGGACATATTTGCTTGGTGCCCCTCTCTCTCCATGTGTGCAGAGACAACTGGACGTGCTCTCTGAGACCTGCTTCATGGGAAGCATCCTCTGCAGTGGCCTTTGCCCATTTGCTTTCACTACTACAAAACTGACTTCTCTCTGCTTTGAACTTGCAAAGCATATTCTTGTATTATCCCTAAAATATGTTGTTTATTAATCTGATTAAAATAAAATAACAATAGAAAATTCAAGAGCTGTTTTGCAGAAAACACAGTCACACTCTCTGAAGACCTTGTCTCAGAGCTCTAGGGACATATATGTTGACGCCAAGCAACATAGAAACTCATGTGTTCCTTTGCCTTTTTTAAGTTTATGTGCATAAAACTCCTGTGATTGATGTAATTCCATTCAAAAGCTGTCCCAGAAATGAACCACGCTGATGTTTCCTGGGGCTCCACTGTGCAGAAAGGCATAGTTTGCAGCTCCAACACAAATAACAGGTTGTGCTGGGCCAGCTTTCACTTCTGCTTTGTGGTTCAGAGCCCAGTGTCATCTGTTGATACAAATCAATGGTACTGAATAAAAATACCTGTCCCCCTTACTGATTGAGTAGCAGATGCTGAAGATTTATTGAAAATGTTTCTAAGAAACCATACTAAAGTAGGAACCCAAGATAGATCTCTCAACTTGTCTTTTCTAATTCCAAGAATCCAATATTCAATGAACATCATATTGTGGTTTTAAAGTATGCAATAAAAGTCCATTTAATTTAATAGACATAGGTAATCAGTAAATCTTTACCAAACAGAAGAATATCAATACAAAAGTAGTGGGGGTCCTCAAAATATTAAGTAGGTAAGAAGATAAGAATTGGTTATTCTAACCACAAATGTAATCTCATTATGCTGTTGCTTGCCCAGAAAGGAACTAATAATAATAATACTGTGTTTTCAAATCATCAAGTCAGGGTTCACATTGCACCACTCTAAATGCATGACTTCAATAAGTGGCATTTGTGGTTGTTTTTAGTGCAGAAACCCGTATCCTGCCAGGCTTCCGACATCATCGGCATCCACCTTTCATCCCGAGTGTGAATAATGCCTAGAAGAGTGTAATCACTGAGGCCAGAAGGAAGAAGACCACTAGGCTTGTAGAAACCATTATCGACTCTCTGAGAGATTGTCAACATCCCCTCAGCTCTACAGACCCATTAGTCTACATTCTGCTCAACAGAAACTATAAGAGCTATTCACCACCAGTCAAGCCCTTAGTGGTTTTGCAAGCATTATTTCTAAGCCTAACATGTACTGTTGGAAGTCAAAATCCCCAGTTCACAGAAGAAGAAATTAAATGTCAGAGAAAAGAAATAGCACCCCTGCCTTCAGGTCCACACCAGTACCGGATCACCGAGGGTACAGAGTCTGCAGACACACCCATGACTAGAGGACTCTCCACGAGATCTTAGGATCACTGAACAGACAGTTCAATGGTCCTCAACAGAGACACCACTTCCAGGTACTGTAACACGCCCAGGATCTTAGGACAACAGGATTCCAGAATAACAGGAGCTGGGTCATACCACTATTTCAGGATCTCAGAAGAGTTTGACTGTCAAGAACTCTGTAACACCTAGAATCTCAGGTTCACAGGAGCCCACAATCAAAGGATCACAGAGAAAGCTGGACTCTGAGGAGTCCTGAATCAACTGGGGTTATAGTAAGGACAGGATCCATTCAGATATATTAAGGGCAGCAAGCAGTTGAGATAATCAGATGGCAGGAGGCAAGCGAAAGAACAGAAGCAACAGAAACCAAGTTTACTTGGCATCATCAGAACCAAACTCTCCCACCATAGCAAGTCCTGGATACACCATCACACAGGAAAGAAAGACATGGATCTAAAATCACTTCTCATGATGATGATGGAGGACTTTAAGGAGGAAATACAGGAAAATACAGGCAAAGAGCTAGAAGCCTTTAAAGAGGAAACACAAAAATCCCTTAGAGAGTTACAGAAAAACGCAACCAAACAGGTGATGGAATTGAACAAAACCATTCAGAACATTTTAACCTAAAAAACAAGGATATACCATCTTCTCAGCACCTCATAATACCTTCTCCAAAAATGACCATATAATTGGTCACAAAACAGGCCTCAACAAATACAAAAATATCAAAATTGTCCCATGCATACTATCAGATCAGCATGGACTAAGGCTGATGTTCAATAACAACATAAATAATAAAAAGCCAACATTCACACAGAAACTGAACAACACTCTACTCAATGATACCTTGGTCAAGGAAGAAATAAAGAAAAATATTAAAGACTTTTTAGAGTTTAATGAAAATGAAGCCACAACATACCCACACTTAAGAGAAACAAGGAAAGCATTCCTAAGAGGAAAACTCATAGCTCTGAATGCCTCCAAAAAGAAACTAGAGAGAGCATCATAAACTAGTAGCTTGACAGCATACGTAAAACCTCTAGAACAAAAGGAAGCAAATTCACCCAAGAGGAGTAGATGGCAGGAAATAATCAAACTCAGGGGTGAAATCAACCAAGTGGAAACAAAAAGAACTATTCAAAGACTCAACTAAACCAGGAGCTGATTCTTTAAGAAAATCAATAAGATAGATAAACACTTAGCCAGACTCACTAGAGGGCACAAAGACAGCATCCTACTTAACAAAATCAGAAATGAAAAGGGAGACATAACAACAGATCCTGGGGAAATCCAAAACACAATCAGATCCTTCTACAAAAGGCAATACTCAACAAAACTGGAAAACCTGGATAAAATGGACAAATTTCTAGACAGACACCAGGCACCAAAGTTAAATCAGGATCAGATTAATGATCTAAAAATTCCAATATACCCCAAAGAAATAGAAGCAGTTATTAAAAGTCACCCAACCAAAAAAAGCCCAGGACCAGATGGGTTTAATGCAGAGTTCTATCATATCTTCAAAGAAGACCTAATTCCAGTTCTTCACAAACTATTCTACAAAATAGGAACAGAAGGTACTCTACCCAACTCATTCTATGAAGCCACAATTACTCTGATACCTAAACCACATAAAGACCCAACAAAGATAGAAAACTTCAGACCAATATCCCTTGTGAATATCAATGCAAAAATACTCAATAATATTCAGGCTAACTGAATCCAAGAACATATCAGAACTATCATCCATCATGACCAAGTAGGCTTCATTCTCTGTATGCAGGGATGGTTTAATATATGAAAAATCATCAACATAATCCACTATATAAACAAACTCAAGGAAAAATACCACAGGATCATCTCATTAGATGCTGAGAAAGCATTTGACAAAATTCAACACCCATTCATCATAAAAGTCTTGGAAAGATCGGGAATTCAAGGCCCATACCTACACATAATAAAAGCATTATACAGCAAACCAGTAGCCAACATCAAAGTAAATGGTGAGAAGCTGGAAGCAATCCCACTAAAATCAGGCACTAGACAAGGCTGCCCACTTTCTCCCTACCTATTCAACATTATACTTGAAGTCCTAGCCAGAGCAATTAGACAACAAAAGGAGGTCAAGGGGATACAAATCAGAAAGGAAGAAGTCAAAATATCACTATGTGCACATGATATGATAGTATATATAAGTGACCCTAAAAATTCCATCAGAGAACTCCTAAACCTGATAAACAGATACAGCTCAGTAGGTGGATATAAAATTAACTAGAACAAATCACTGGCCTTTCTCTACACAAAGGATAAACAGGCTGAAAAAGAAATTAGGTGAACAACACCATTCACAATAGTCACAAATAATATAAAATACCTTGGCGTGATTTTAACTAAGGAAATGAAAGATCTGTATGATAAGAACTTTAAGTCTCTGAAGAAAGAAATGAAAGAAGATTTCCGAAGATGGAAAGATCTCCCATGTTCATGGATTGGCAGGATCAATATAGTCAAACTGGCTATCTTGCTGAAAGCAATCTACAGATTCAATGCAATCCCCATCAAAATTCCAACTCAATTCTTCAACGAATAAGAAAGGGAAATTTGCAAATTCATCTGGAATAACAAAAAACCTAGGATAGCAAAAATTCTTCTCAATGAAAATAGAATCTCTGGTGGAATCACCATGGCTGAAGTCAAGCTGTACTACAGAGCAATTGTGATTAAAAACTGCATGGTACTGGTATAGTGACAAACAGGTAGACCAATGGAATAGAATTAAAGACCCAGAAATGAACCCACACACCTATGGTCACTTTATTTTTGGCAAGGAAGTTAAGTGGAAAAAAGACAGTATTTTCAACAAATGGTGCTGGCACAAAAGGCGGTTATCATGCAGGAGAATGTGAACTGATCCATTCTTATCTCCTTGTACTAAGGTCAAGTCTAAGTGAATCAAGGAATTCCACATAAAACCAGAGACACTGAAACTTATAGAGGAAAAAGTGGGGGAAAGCCTCGAAGATACGGGCACAGGGGGAAAATTGCTGAATAGAACAGCAATGGCTTGTACTGTAAGATCAAGATTCAACAAATGGGACCTCATAAAATTGCAAAGCTTCTGTAAGGCAAAAGACACCATCATTAAGACTAAAAGGCCACCAACAGATTGGGAAAGGATATTGACCTATACTAAATCAGACAGGGGACTAATATCCAATGTATATAAAGAACTCAAGAAGGTAGACTCCAGAAAATCAAATAACCCCATTAAAAAATGGGGCTCAGAGCTAAACAAAGAATTCTCCCCTGAGGAATACCAAATGGCTGAGAAGCACCTGAAAAAATGTTCAACATCCTTAATCATCAGGGAAATGCAAATCAAAACAACCCTGAGATTCCACCTCACACCAGTCAGAATGGCTAAGATTAAAAATTCAGGTGACATCAGATGCTGGCAAGGATGTGGAGAAAGAGGAACACTCCTCCATTGTTGGTGGGATTGCAAGCTTGTACAACCACTCTGGAAATCAGTCTGGCGGTTCCTCAGAAAATTGGACATAGTACTACAAGAGGATACTGCAATACCTCTCCTGGGCATATATCCAGAAGATGTTCCAACCGGTAAGAAGGACACATGCTCCACTATGTTCATAGCTGCCTTACTTATAATAGCCAGAAGATGGAAAGAACCCAGATGTCCCTCAATAGAGGAATGGATACAGAAAATGTGGTACATTTACATAATGAAGTACTACTCAGCAATTTTTTATTAGGTATTTTCTTCATTTACATTTCAAGTCCCCCAAACCCTCCCTCCCCCCACTCTCCTACCCACCAACTCCTACTTCTTGGCCCTGGAGTTTCCCTGTACTGAGGCATATAAAGTTTGCACGACCAACGGGCCTCTCTTTCCACTGATGGCCATGTAGGTCATCTTCTGCTAAATATGCAGCTAGAGACATGAGCTCCAGAGGGTACTGGTTAGTTCATATACTATTCCACCTATAGGGTTACAGATGCCTTTAGCTCCTTGGGTACTTTCTCTAGCTCCTCCATTGGGGGCCCTGTGATCTGTCCAATAGCTGACTGTGAGCATCCACTTCTTTGTTTGCTAGGCCCCGGCATAGTCTCACAAGAGACAGCTATATAAGGGTCCTTTCAGGAAAATCTTACTAGTGTATGAAATGGTGTCAGCGTTTGGAGGCTGATTATGGGATGGATCCCCGGATATGGCAGTCTCTAGATGGTCCATCCTTTCTTCTCAGCTCCAAATTTTGTCTCTGTAACTCCTTCCATGGATGTTTTGTTCCCAATCCTAAGAAGGGGCAAAGTGTCCACACTTTGGTCTTTGTTCTTCTTGAGTTTCATGTGTTTCACACATTGTATCTTATATCTTGGGTATTCTAAGTATCTAATATCCACTTATCAGTGAGTACATATCATTTGAGTTCTTTTGTGATTGTGTTACCTCACTCAGAATGATGCCCTCCAGGTCCATCCATTTGCCTAGGAATTTCATAAATTCATTCTTTTTAATAGCTGAGTAGTACTTCATTGTGTAAATGTACCACATTTTCTGTATCCATTCTTCTGTTGAGGGGCATCTGGGTTCTTTCCAGTTTCTGGCTATTATAAATAAGGCTGCTATGAACATAGTGGAGCATGTGTCCTTCTTGCCGGGTTGAACATCTTCTGGATATATGCCCAGGAGAAGTATTGCGGTATCCTCCTGTAGTACTATGTCCAATTTTCTGAGGAACTGCCAGACTGACTTCCAGAGTGGTTGTACAAGCTTGCAATCCCACCAACAATGGAGGAGTGTTCCTCTTTCTCCACATCATTGCCAGCATCTGATGTCACCTGAATTTTTAATCTTAGCCATTTTGACTGGTGTGAGGTGGAATCTCAGGGTTGTTTTGATTTGCATTTCCCTGATGATTAAGGATGTTGAACATTTTTTCAGGTGCTTCTCAGCCATTCGCTATTCCTCAGGTGAGAATTCTTTGTTCAGTTCTGAGCCCTGTAGGAAGCCGTGATAATACGTGCTGTCACTAGATGGCGCTAAGCTCCATTGTGCACATGTGCCAAAGCAAATGCCCGCCAAGTCACTAGTCTGTCCCCCGGGACATTTGAGACTGTGGGTGGAACCGCCAGTAGTATTAACATGTCACACCTGTGGGTATATATAGCAACACCTTTCTATCCTTCTTTGTTCTACCTCACGATTATGAATAAAGTGTAACCACGAAAGGTCTTGACTTGTGTTCTGTGTGCGTTCCTGCGGGACGGGAATAGCCCAGGACATATTGGTGCCGAAATCCCAGGAAAAAGACGCCTGACCAATACGTAATTACGGAGTTAGTGCCAATTTTACCATATCTCAAGTTGAAAGGCTTATGACCTTGGCCATGACTCCAGGAGACTGGCAGACAACAGTGAAGGCTGCACTCCCTAATATGGGGCAGTACATCGAATGGAAGGCTCTGTGGCATGACGCTTCTCAGACGCAGGCAAAAGTCAATGCCACTGCTGGAGGCCATCAGAGAAATTGGACATTTGAATTATTAACAGGACAAGGGCAGTATGTTAATAATCAGACGGATTATGATTGGGGAGCATACAATCAAATCTCCACTGCAGCCATTAAGGCATGGAAAGCACTTTCCAGAAAGGGAGAAGCTGGAGGATACTTGACAAAAATCATACAAAATCCTCAGGAGTCATTCTCAGATTTTGTAGCTAGGATGACAGAGGCAGCAGGCAGAATCTTTGGAGACCCTGAACAGGCAATGCCTTTAGTTGAACAGTTGAGTTATGAGCAAGCCACACAGGAATGCAGAGCAGCAATTACACCCAGAAAGAGTAAAGGACTGCAGGACTGGTTAAGGGTATGTCGTGAGCTTGGAGGCCCCTTAACTAATGCAGGGCTAGCAGCTGCCATCCTACAGAGCCAAAGGCATTCAGATACAAGTAATTACAAGATCTGCTACAACTGTGGCAAACCAGGGCATATAAGAAGAGACTGCCAGGCCCCCCGTAAAAAAGAAAGTGCTAGGACTGTGTACTAGGTGTGGAAAAGGTTATCATCAAGCCAGTGAGTGTTGCTCAATTAGAGACATCAAAGGCAGACTTATTCAGTCTGGACCTCCTCAGGCAGAAAGAAGTGAAGACAATTCAAAAAACGAGTTTCTGGGCCCCAGGTCTCAGGGCCCCAAAACATATGGGATCCCAGCTCACAACAGACGGACACTACAGTCCACAGAGCTGCAGAAGTCTCACCAGGAGTGGATCTCTGTTCCACCACCCGATTCATGCTGACACCCCAATTGGGGGTGCAGCCCATTCCCACTGACTACAAAGGGCCTCTGCCATCTGGAAGCGTCGGCCTGATACTGGGCCGGGCATCCCTTACTTTACAAGGCCTCACTGTTCACCCTGGAGTCGTAAATCCAGACTATGAAGGGGAACTTCAAGTTCTTTGTTCTTGTCCTCAAGGTGTTTTTTCTATATCACAAGGAGATAGAATAGCTCAGCTAATAATCTTGCCAAGCCTACATGGCTACTCCCCCTCCTCTGGTGTCCTTCAAGCTGCTAGAGATATTGGCTCTACTGGCAATGATTCTGCTTACTTAATAATGCCTCTTGATTCCAGGCCATCCTTAGAGTTAGTTATAGAAGGGAAACAGTTCAAAAGGGATTTTGGATACAGGAGCAAATAAAAGTATCATCTCCTCCCACTGGTGGCCAAAAGCTTGGCCCGTTACTCAGTCATCACATTCACTACAAGGGTTAGGATATCAGTCCTGCCCCACTATCAGCTCTCGCTCCTTGAGTTGGCAAGCACCTGAAGGTCAAACGGGACGATTCACTCCCTATGTCTTACCACTCCCAGTTAATCTTTGGGGGAGAGACATCTTACAGGCAATGGGAATAACCTTCACTAATGAATACTCACCACAAGCTGTTCAAATGATGAAGAAAATGGGCTATAAAGAGGGAAAGGGACTAGGGAAAGGAGAGCAGGGTAGACTTGAACCTATTCCTCAAAAAGGTAATAATGGAAGACAAGGCTTGGGTTTTTTCTAGGATCAGCTGTTGAGGATTCCATGCCCATACCATGGCTTACAGAGGAAGTTGTATGGGTTCCTCAATGGCATCTATCCTCTGAAAAATTAGAAGCAGCCACAAAACTGGTCTCTGAACAGCTAGCTACGCTTAGGTCATTTAGAGCCCTCTACCTCACCCTGGAATATACCTATTTTCGTAATTAAGAAAAAATCTGGCAAATGGCGTTTATTACATGATCTTAGAGCAATTAATGCACAAATGCGCCTGTTTGGGCCAGTTCAACGAGGGCTTCCATTGCTCTCTGCACTACCTAAAAATTGGGAAATTATAATTATAGATATTAAAGATTGTTTTTTCTCTATACCTTTATGTCCTCAAGATAGGCAAAGATTTGCATTTACCATCCCAGCAATTAATCATTTAGAGCCTGATCATAGATACCAATGGAAGGTTCTACCTCAGGGGATGGCAAATAGTCCTACCATATGTCAACTGTACGTGCAAATGGCACTTAAATCAGTTAGAAATCATTTTCCATCTCTGCTCATAGCAATTTATATGGATGACATACTCCTTTGCCATAACAATTTACAGTTATTGCAAGAAGCATACCCTATATTAATAAAAACGTTAGGGCAATGGGGATTGCAGGTGGCCACTGAAAAGGTGCAAGTTGCTCAAATAGGAACCTTTTTAGGAACACTCATTTATCCTGACAAAATTGTTCCTCAAAAATTAGAGATTCGCAGAGATCATTTGTACACCTTAAATGATTTCCAAAAATTATTGGGAGATATTAATTGGCTCAGACCATTTTTGAAGATTTCCTCTGCTGAGTTAAAACCTTTATTTGATATTTTGGAAGGGGATTCTCATATATCCTCCCCTAGAGCCCTTACTCCTGCTGCCAATCAGGCATTGCAGACAGTAGAAAAAGCTTTGCAAAAGGCTCAATTACAACGCATTGATGAGTCATGACCTTTTGATTTGTGTGTCTTTAAGACAGCACAGTTGCCAATATTTTTCAACAAATACAATTTGTCTTATTAAATAGAAGATTCCCTGTTTATATTACTCATGTCAGGGCACATTCAGGCCTCCCTGGCCCTATGTCTCTGGGAAATGATTTGGCAGATAAAGCCACTAAGGTTATAGCTGTTGCTCTGTCTTCCCAGGCAAAAGCAGCAAAAGAATTACATAAGCGTTTTCATGTGACAGCTGAAACTTTACGTCGCCGCTTTGCATTAACTAGAAAAGAAGCTAGAGAAATTGTTACTCAATGTCAGAATTGCTGTGAATTTTTACCTGTCCCTCATGTGGGAATAAACCCACGTGGCATAAGGCCTTTACAGGTCTAGCAAATGGATGTCACGCATGTTTCCTCCTTTGGGAGAAATCAATATTTACATGTTTCTATTGACACCTGCTCTGGTGTAATGTTTGTCACACCTTTAACAGGTGAAAAAGCCTCTCATGTTATACAACATTGCCTCGAGGCATGGAGTGCTTGGGGAAAACCCAAACTCCTTAAGACAGACAATGGACCAGTTTATACCTCTCAAAAATTTCAACAGTTCTGTCGCCAGATAGAAGTGACTCATCTGAATGGTCTTCCGTATAATCCTCAAGGGCAAGGCATTGTGGAACGTGCTCACCGTACTCTCAAGTCCTACTTAATTAAACAAAAGGGGGGAGTCGAGGAGGCTCTACCCCCAGTACCAAGAATAGCTGTTTCTATGGCACTCTTCACTCTTAATTTTTTAAATCTCGATGCTCAAGGCCACACTGCGGCTGAACGTCATTGTTCAGAGCCTGACAGGCCAAAAGAGATGGTAAAATGGAAAGATGTTTTAACTGGTCTCTGGAAAGGCCCGGATCCTATATTAATAAGATCCAGGGGAGCTGTTTGTGTTTTCCCACAGGAAGAAGACAACCCATTCTGGCTGCCGGAACGACTGACAGGAAGAATTCTGACACCTGAAGATGACTCCCAGATGGATCCCTTGGAAACTATCTCTAGCCCTCGTGCTACCTCTGTGGATTTGGGTTCCTAGTATATTTGGAGAGTATAGATGGGCAATTCTGTCTGCTTTCCCTAAGCCCATGCCTGTCCGTCATGATACAGCTGTTTTTCCCAAGTTTTTTACTACCAACAAAACTTTAGGACTTCCATACCTACCATATGACCCTATCTGGGCACCACTGGGAGAAAAACGCTCCTTTAAGGAACGAGGTTCTCTCTGTTTCCAAATTAATGAATTGGGAGATTGTATCAGACTCACCAGACAAGCTTTGGGAATGTTTATTAAGCACCGAGGAGGTTGGGTAAATACAACCCAAGACACCTCCAACAGAGATATAACCCTTACAAATCGGATTTTCTGGCAGGAGGCAATTTGGGTTAATGGTACATTTCTACCACCTAACTTTTCAGACAAAGAACGCCCCTATCAACCAAAACTGGCTCCTCATTGTGACTTGGAAGATGAAGGGCTGATCCTGCCTTGGTCTGATTGTCAATCCTCCGTCACTCGTTGGGCAGATAAGAGTAAAACCTTTTCCCTTTCTCCCAACATGATAGGTGACCCAGAAAAGAAATATGTTATGAAAAAGGGACTTTTCATTCAAGACTTTAAAATGCATCCTTTTCATAAATGGGTACTTTGTGGGATTAATGGTAGCAGTACAGATCTTAATCCCTTGGTTTTCCTCCAAGGAGGAGCTGCTGGAAAAGCAATTTTTACTGGTATTTCAAAATTTGCTCAATTTCATCCAGTTCTGTTACCTGATAGAACCATTTATCAAAATTCTACTACTGAAATCACTGGACTTAATAAGACCCTGGTAAAACAAATTAATTTTCCATCTACTCCAGTTTGTGTGTACACCCCTTTCTTGTTTATTCTTTCTAACAGATCCTTTGAATCCTGTACTAATGAAATCTGCTGGATGGCACAATGCTGGAACCTTAAGTGGGCCAGCCGTGCTACGCTTGCCAAGATTCCACGATGGATTCCTGTCCCTGTGGAGACTCCTTCCACCGTAGCTTTGCTCAGGCAAAAGCGAGACTTTGGCATCACTGCAGCTGTTGTGGTGGCAATAGCTGCCAGTGCGGTGGCAGCTACGGCTGATGGAATTGCTATGACAACATCAGTCCAGTCAAGCACAACTATCGAGCAGTTGTCCTCCTCTGTGGCAGATGCGATTGATCAACATTCAGTGCTCAGTGCCCAATTAAAAGGTGGGCTAATGATAGTGAACCAGTGCATTGATCTGGTGGAGGAAAGGCTGGAAATTCTGCTCCAAATGTCACAGCTTGGCTGTGATAAGAAATCAGGAGCCTTATGTATTACTAGTGTCCAATATGAAAGTTGGACGCGTGCAGCTAATCTATCTAAAGAATTGTCTTTGTTTCTTACAGGAAACTGGTCTAAAGGATTTGATGAAAAGCTTGAGGCGCTACATGTAGCAATGATGGCAATTAATTCCACGCGCATGGACCCGTCATTGGTTGATGGAATCAAAGGACTTACTTCCTGGATGTCTTCTGCATTCTCATATTTTAAGGAATGGGTGGGAGTAGACCTATTTGAGGCAGCCCTGTGTTGTGGATTAGTGTTTTTACTATGCCTGGTTTGCAAACTCAGATCTCAACAGAGACGTGACAAGGTGGTAATTGCTCAAGCACTTGCTGCCATAGAGCAAGGCACCTCTTCTGATATTTGGCTATCCATGCTCAGAACTTGATTGGCATCTGAGTTCTCTGCTATTACATTCCAAGGATCTGTGGATCCATTGCACTGGAATGAGAGAGATTCATTGATCATTGATCAGCCTTTTACATCGCTGAGGTTTCCTCATTGCACGCGATGGGATGAGCATGATTTCCCCCACTAATTCATTTTTTGGCTGGCCTCTTTTGTAGAGTTCGCCCTAGGTCATTTAGCAGTTACTGTCACACAGTACTGCGGTATCCAAAGACGGGCAACTTTCCTCATGCACAGACCAACCTAAGGCACGGGGCCCGGTGGCGATAGGGTTTTCCAATGACGGGTAAGGCTGTGACATTGGAGGAACGACCTAAGACAAGGAGCCACAGTAGATGGACATAACTGCATTGCCTAGACCAGCCTTGCTGTATTATAACTAAAAAGGGGGAGATGTAGGAAGCTGTGATAATACGTGCTGTCACTAGATGGCGCTAAGCTCCATTGTGCACATGTGCCAAAGCAAATGCCCGCCAAGTCACTAGTCTGTCCCCCGGGACATTTGAGACTGTGGGTGGAACTGCCAGTAGTATTAACATGTCACACCTGTGGGTATATAGCAACACGTTTCTATCCTTCTTTGTTCTACCTCACGATTATGAATAAAGTGTAACCACGAAAGGTCTTGACTTGTGTTCTGTGTGCGTTCCTGCGGGACGGGAATAGCCCAGGACAGAGCCCCATTTTTTAATGGGGTTATTTGATTTTCTGGAGTCTACCTTCTTGAGTTCTTTATATATATTGGATATTAGTCCCCTATCTGATTTACGATAGGTAAAGATCCTTTCCCAATCTGTTGGTGGCCTTTTAGTCTTATTGATGGTGTCTTTTGCCTTACAGAAGCTTTGCAATTTTATGAGGTCCCATTTGTCGAATCTTGATCTTATAGCACAAGCCATTGCTGTTCTATTCAGGAATTTTTCCCCTGTGCCCATATTTTCAAGATTTTTCCCTACTTTCTCCTCTATAAGTTTTACTGTCTCTAGTTTTATGTGGAGTACCTTGATCCACTTAGATTTGACCTTAGTACAAGGAGATAGGAATGGATCAATTCACATTCTTCTACATGATAACTGCCAGTTTTCCCAGCACCATTTGTTGAAAATGCTGTTTTTTTTCCACTGGATGGTTTTAGATCCCTTGTCAAAGATCAAGTGACCATAGGTGTGTGGGTTCATCTCAGGGTCTTCAATTCTGTTCCATTGGTCTACTTGTCTGTCATTGTACCAGTACCATGCAGTTTTTATAAAATTGCTCTGTAGTACAGCTTTAGGTCAGGCATGGTGATTCCACCAGAGGTTCTTTTATCCTTGAGAAGAGGTTTTACTATCCTAGGTTTTTTGTTATTCCAGGTGAATTTGCAGATTGCCCTTTCTAATTCATTAAAGAATTGAGTTGGAATTTTGATGGGGATTGCATTGAATCTGTAGATTGCTTTCAGCAAGATAGCCAGTTTGACTATATTGATCCTGCCAATCCATGAGCATAGGAGATCTTTCCATCTTCTGAGATCTTCTTTATTTACTTTCTTCAGAGACTTAAAGTTCTTATCATACAGATCTTTCACTTCCTTAGTTAGAGTCACGCCAAGGTATATTATATTATTTGTGACTATTGAGAAGGGTGTTGTTTCCCTAATTTCTTTCTCAGCCTGTTTATCCTTTGTGTAGAGAAAGGCCATTGACTTGTTTGACTGAATTTTATATCCAGATATTGAGCTGAATCTGTTTATCAGGTTTAGGAGTTCTCTAGTGAAATTTGTAGGGTCACTTATATATACTATCATATCTTCTGCAAAAAGTGATATTTTGAGTTTTTCCTTTCCAATTTATAGCCCCTTGATCTCCTTTTGTTGTCAAATTGCTCTGGCTAGGACTTCAAGTACAATGTTGAATAGGTAGGGAGAAAGTAAGCAGCCTTGTCTAGTCCCTGGTTTTAGTGGGATTGCTTCCAGCTTCTCACCATTTATTTTGATGTTGGCTACTGGTTTGCTGTAGATTGTTTTTATCATGTTTAGGTATGGGCCTTGAATTCCTGATCTTTCCAAGACTTTTATCATGAATGGCTGTTGGATTTTGTCAAATGATTACTCCGCATCAAACGAGATGATCCTGTGGTTTTTGTCTCTGAGTTTGTTTATATAGTGGATTAAGTTAATGGATTTCTGTATATTAAACCATCCCTGCATCCCTGGAATAAAACCTATTTGTTCAGGATGGATGATTGTTTTGATGTGTTCTTGGATTCGGTTAGCGAGAATTTTATTGAGGAATTTTTCATCGATATTCATAAGGAAAATTGGTCTAAAGTTCTTTATCTTTGTTGGGTCTTTCTGTGGTTTAGGTATCAGAATAATTGTGGCTTCATAGAATTAATTGGGTAGAGTACCTTCTGCTCCTATTTTGTGGAATAGTTTGTGAAGAACTGGAATTAGATCTTCTTTGAAGGTCTGATAGAACTCTGCACTAAACCCACCTGCTCCTGGGCTTTTTTTGGTTGGGAGATTATTAATAGCTGCTTCTATTTCTTTAGGGGATATAGGACTATTTAGATCATTAACCTGATCCTGATTTAACTTATGTACCTGATATCTGTCTAGAAATTTGTTCATTTCATCCAGGTTTTCCTGTTTTGTTGAGTATAGCCTTTTGTAGAAGGATCTGATGGTGTTTTGGATTTCTTCAGGATCTGTTATGTCTCCCTTTTCATTTCTGATTTTAATTAGGATGCTGTCCC
Source organism: Mus caroli (assembly GCF_978045245.1). Lineage (NCBI taxonomy): Eukaryota > Metazoa > Chordata > Mammalia > Rodentia > Muridae > Mus > Mus caroli. The sequence continues at coordinate 50,513,972 of NW_028227256.1, forward strand.
TGTGCCCTCTAGTGAGTCTCGCTCACTCACTTATCTATCTTGTTGATTTTCTCAAAGAACCAGCTCCTCATTTGGTGATTCTTTGAATAGTTCTTCTTGTTCTACTTAGGTGATTTCACCCCCGAGTTTGATTATTTCTTGCCCTCTACTCCTCTTGGGTGAATTTGCTTCCTTTTGTTCTAGAGCTTTTAGGTGTGTGGTCAAGCTGCTTACACTAATTTGTGTGTGCTCACACTAATGTGTGTGCTCTCTCTAATTTCTTTTTGGAGGCACTCAGGTCTATGAGTTTTCCTCTTTGAAATGCTTTCATTGTCTCCCATAAGTTTGCGTATGTTGTGGTTTTTTCATTAAACTCCAAAAAGTCTTTAATTTCTTTCTTTATTCCTTCCTTGACCAAGGTATCATTGAGAAGAGTGTTGTTCAGTTTCTGTGTGAATGTTGGCTTTCTGTTATTTATGTTGTTATTGAACATCAGCCTTAGTCCACGGTGATCTGATAGGATGCATGGGACAATTTCAATATTATTGTATCTTTTTTGTGACCAATTATATGGTCAATTTTGGAGAAGGTACCATGAGGTGCTGAGAAGAAGGTATATCCTTTTGTTTTAGGATGAAATGTTCTGTAGATATCTGTTAAATCCATTTGTTTCATAACTTCTGTTAGTTTCACTGTGTCCCTGTTTAGTTTCTGTTTCCAGGATTTTTCCATTGATGAAAGTGGTGTGTTGAAGTCTCCCACTATTATTGTATGAGGTGCAATGTGTGCTTTGAGCTTTACTAAAGTTTCTTTAATGAATGTGGATGCCCTTGCATTTGGAGCATAGATATTCAGAGAATTCCTCTTGGAGGATTTTACCTTTAATGAGTATGAAGTGTCCCTCCTTGTCTTTTTTATAACTTTGGGTTGGAAGTTGATTTTATTCAATATTAGAATGGCTACTCCAGCTTGTTTCTTCAGACCACTTGCTTGGAAAATTATTTTCCAGCCTTTCATTCTGAGATAGTGTCTGTCTTTTTCCCTGAGGTGGGTTTCCTGTAAGCAGCAAAATGTTGGGTCCTCTTTGTGTAGCAAGTCTGTTAGTCTATGTATTTTTGTTGGGGAAATGAGTCCATTGATATTTCGAGATATTAAGGAAAAGTAATTGTTGCTTCCTCTTATTTTTGTTGTTAGAGTTGGGATTCTGTTCTTGTGGCTGTTTTCTTTTAGGTTTGTTGAAGGATTACTTTCTTGCTTTTTCTAGGGCATGGTTTCCATCCTTGTATTGTTTTTGGTTTTTTGTTTTGTTTTGTTTTTCTGTTATTCTCCTTTGAAGGGCTGGATTCGTGGAAAGATAATTTGTGTGAATTTGGTTTTGTTATGGAATACTTTGGTTTCTCCATCTATGGTAATTGAAAGTTTGGCTGGGTATAGTAGCCTGGGCTGGCATTTGTGTTCTCTTAGTGTCTGTATAACATCTGTCCAGGATCTTTTGGTTTTCATAGTCTGTGGTGAAAAGTCAGGTACAATTCTGATAGGCCTGCCTTTATGTGTTATTTGACCTTTTTCCCTTACTGCTTTTAATATTCTATCTTTATTTAGTGTATTTGTTGTTGTGATTATTATGTGTTGGGAGAAATTTCTCTTCTGATCCAGTCTATTTGGAGTTCTGTAGGCTTCTTGTATGTTCATGGGCCTCTCTTTCTTTAGGTTTGGGAAGTTTTCTTCTATAAATTTTTGCTGGTCCTTTAAGTTGAAAATATTCATTCTCATCTACTCCTATTATCCGTAGGTTTGGCCTTCTCATTGTGTCCTGGATTTCCTGGATGTTTTGAGTTAGGATCTTTTTGCATTTTGCATTTTCTTCGATTGTTGTGCTGATCGATGTTCTCTGTGGAATCTTCTGAACCTGAGATTCTCTCTTCCATCTCTTATATTCTGTTGCTGATGCTGGCATCTATTGTTCCAGATTTCTTTCCTAGGTTTCCTATCTCCAGTGTTGCCTCACTTTGGGTTTTCTTTATTGTGTCTACTTCCCTTTTTAGGTTTAGTATGGTTTTGTTCATTTCCATCACCTGTTTGGATGTGCTTTCTTGTTTTTCTTTAAGGACTTCTACCTGTTTGGTTGTGTTTTTCTGTTTTTCTTTAAGGACTTGTAACTCTTTAGCAGTGTTCTCCTGTATTTCTTTAAGTGAGTTATTAAAGTCCTTCTTGATGTCCTCTACCATCATCATGAGATACCTTTTTAAATCCGGGTCTAGGTTTTCAGGTGTGTTGGGGTGCCCAGGACTGGGTGAGGTGGAAGTGCTGCAGTGGTCCTAAGATCGCCACTACTCAGCTATTAAAAACAATGAATTTATGAAATTCCTAGGCAAATGGATGGATCTTGAGGGTATCATCCTGAGTGAGGTAACCCAATCACCAATGAAGTCACTAGATATGCAGTCACTGATAAGTGGATATTAGCCCAGAAACTTAGAATATCCAAGATATAATTTGAAAGACACATGAAACTCAAGAAGAACGAAGACCAAAGTGTGGACACTTCACCCCATCTTAGAATTGGGAACAAAACACCCATGGAAGAAGTTACAGAGAGAAAGTTTGGAGCTGAGATGAAAGAATGGACTATCCTGAGACTACCCCACCCGGGGGGTCCATCCCATAATTAGCCACCAAATGCAGACACTATCGCATATGCCAGCAAGATTTTGCTGAAAGGACCCTGATATAGCTATCTCTTGTGAGGCTATGCCAGTGCCTGGCAAACACAGAAGTGGATGCTCACAGTCAGCTATTGGATGGAACACAGGTCCCCCAATGGAAGAGCTAGAGAAAGTACCCAAGGAGCTGAAGGGGTCTGCAATCCTATTGGTGGAACAACAATATGAACTAGCCAGTACCCCCGGAGCTTGTGTCTCTATCTGCATATGTATCAGAAGATGGCCTAGTCAGCCATCATTGGGAAGTGAGGCCCCTTGGTCTTGCAAACTTTATATGCCCCAGTACAGGGGTAACACCAGGGCCAAGAAGTGGGAGTTGGTGGGTGGGGGAGTGGAGAGGGGTGGGTATAGGGGACTTTAGGGATAGCATTTGAAATGTAAATGATAAATACCTAATTAAAAATTGGGAAAAAAAAAGAAATAACTCCCCTCCTTTGGTCACACAGCTAATCACATATGGAAAGAGGGATCTGTGCATCCTTGTGAGTCTGAGCAGCCATGCTCTTTCCAGAAGAATGGCATTCATTCAGAACTGAAGCAATCAGAGTAGGAGATGCTTTCCCTAGTTAAAAAAAAATAGGGTAGCTCTCTCTCTCTCTCTCTCTCTCTCTCTCTCTCTCTCTCTCTCTCTGACTCTCTCTGACTCTCTCATATCCCTGACCCCTTTCTCCTTCTCTCCCCTTCTCCCTCCCTGCTCTCTATGTGTGCTTATGTGGCTGGGGCCTCGGGTCTTCACACTCAAATGAGGAAGATGATAATTCTATAAGCCTGAGTGAAATGAGAAACTCAGACTGAGACCCTTTATCAAACTGAAACCCAACATGTGTTCTTCTTTCTTTCCTTTTTAAATGAGGCCTAGAAATTAAAAGAAGTTTCATCAAGGAAGCTCTTGTCAGCCGCCCCATGCTCTGGTATCTGTGGGGTTTGACTGGGACCCTTCTGACTAATCAGTAACCATGGCATGAGGATCTAAGCTAAGCTAAGCTATCTTTCACTTTCCAAAGAGCCAGCCTCCCCTCCCTCCTCCTCCTCCTCCTCTTCCTCCTCTTCTTCCTTCTCCTCTTCTTCCTTCTCCTCCTCTTCCTCCTCCACTTCCTTCTCCTCCTCCTCCTCCTCCTCCTCCTCCTCCTCCTTCTCCTTTTCTCTCTCTGTCTCTCTCTGTCTCTGTCTCTCTCTCTCTCTCCTCCCCCATCTTTCTCTGCCTCTACTCCCTTCTCAACTTCCCTTCCCATGACCCCCAAATAAACTCTATTCTATACTAAAAGAAAAGAAATATAGGATATACTTTATTTCTCAAAAGTAAAAAAACTGTTGATATTTTTCTGTTTATAAAATTAAGACATTTTTAGTTCAAAACAACACCGGCAATCCCTTTCTTTTCAAGTGTGAAAGCAGAAGTGACATTATTTTAACCCATGATTATGAGGCACTGAGAACCAGTCACAGAAGGTAGACAACAGCTTAAAATGCTTCTGTCCCTCTGTCACAGGAGGATGGCAAGCAACTGGCCTGGTGCCTCCAGAAAGGCCCTCACCCAGAGTCAACTGGTACCAAAGGTGGCAGAAAATGATTTTCTTGATAGCTAGTTACACAGAAAATTAGACAGCTGAAAGGGGGTGACACATACCCCAAAGACAAAAATGTTCCATACACAGCTCCAGAAAAAAATGTAAAATATGACTAGATCAATATCAAGCAAATTAATTAAATTAGTGATTAATAATTACAAAGAGAGAAAATTTCAGGTTCAGGTAACCTCACTAATGGATTCTGTCAGGGAAGAAATCCAACTAATTCTACAGAAACTTTTTCAGAAAACAGAAAAAAAAGCTCACAGTCCCAATTTATTTTACGAGGCTAGTAGAGACTGGATAACAGAGCTAGAGACATGATGTGTCAGGCCCAAACTTTTCACCTTGCTTAAAAATCATCACAAGGAGCTGGAGAGATGGCTCAACAGGTAAGAGCACTGACTGCTCTTCCAGAGGTCCTGAGTTCAAATCCTGGCAACCACATGGTGGCTCACAACCATCTGTAATGAGATCGGAGGCTCTTTTCTATAGCTAAGGTGTACTCATATATAATAAATAAGTAAATCTTTAAAAACAAAAAAATTTAAAAAAATAATCACAAAACAGCAAATCTCCCTCTACTCCAATGGAACAAGATGGCAGAGGAAAGGAAGAAGAAAGGAAGACCAAGCCTGAGACCTGCTGCCATGAAGAAGCTGAATGCCCAAAGGGTTACACATAGTCTGTGTCAACAAGGGCCTAGGAACTAGGGTGCTGGATAGGAATTCCAGGGCAAATGAGGCCCCAATCACTTTATTAGGTGTCCCAACTGCATTTGCCTGCTCAGCAACAAACAGTATGTTCTGTAATCACCAGAGAATAAACCAGTTCTCTGAGCCATGGACTGTATGTAGTTTCCCCACTGCTTCAGCCATAAAAAAAGGCAGACAGGCAGAGTCCATCCTCATGAAGAGATCACCTGTGCTTCAAGAAGGTGTCAATACTACTCTGACTTTGGAAGAGGACAAGAAGGCTCAGCTGGTACTGGTTGGACACAATGTAGCCCTATCCATCTGTTGTCCTACCTGCCTGTTCGGTGTTGCAATGTTACTAGGGAGGGGGCTACTGCATCATCAAGGGCTGGGGAGGTAGTCATCAGGAACACATGTAGGAACACTGTTGCTTTCCCATGTTAACTGGGAAGACTAAAGAACTCTGGATAGGCTGGGGGAAGCTACCGGAACCAATTACAACAGAAATGGTGGGGAGCAAACGGTCCAAATGTGACTTGCCCTGCCTAGCTGGAAAAAGCAAAGACCAAGGAACTTGCCACCAAACTAGGTTAAAGGTGCACTACTGAGTTTTCTGTACATAAATATAAATTTCAAATTGTCCTTCAACAAATTTAGCAAATAAAATCCAGCAATATTATATAGACTAAGGTATGCAGTAACTGAGTGAAACTTAGGAAAGCCATTAGTGAAATGTATCATCTATGAGAGAATAAAGGAGAAAGGCCAATGGTCATCTCAGTAGAAAAAGCACTTGACAAAAATGTAACACCTAGTTATAATAAAACCTAGGAAAGGAAGGAAGCTCCCTCACCCCATAAAGGTCAGCTTTCATCCTCATTTACATATTCAGTTCATAAATTGCAATTTTATGTCTTTTAATTGTGATGTCTATCATAAGTGAAGTTATAATGATGTATATATTAAGTGAAGGGTGATACTGTGACTTATTAATACAATGTACAATTAAGTCTAGTAGCATGGACTGCCTTTTACTGTATTTCACTCAAATATTTTTTTCCAGAATAAAACTTTTTAAATTTACTCACCTCAGTGATCTTATACACATAGTTTTATTTTTTTTTTCATCATCAACCTTTTATTTTTTTTTCTTTTTTTTTTTTTTATATTTTTATTACATATTTTCCTCAATTACATTTCCAATACTATCCCAAAAGTCCCCCATAGCGCCCCCCGCTTCCCTACCCACCCATTCCCATTCTTTTGGCCCTGGCATTCCCCTATATTGGGGCATATAAAGTTTGCAAGTCCAATGGGCCTCTCTTTCCAGTGATGGCCGACTAGGCCATCTTTCGATACATATGCAGCTAGAGACAAGAGCTCCAGGGTTCTGGTTAGTACATCATGTTGTTCCAACAATAGGGTTGCAGATCCCTTTAGCTCCTTGGGTACTTTCTCTAGCTTCTCCATTGGGAGCCCTGTGATACATCCAATAGCTGACTGTGAACATCCACTCCTGTGTTTGCTAGGCCCCGGCATCGTCTCACAAGAGACAGCTATATTTGGGTCCTTTCAGCAAGATCTTACTAGTGTATGCAATGGTGCCAGCGTTTAGAAGCTGATTATGGGACGGATCCCTGGATACAGCAGTCTCTAAATGGTCCATCCTTTCATCACAGCTACGAACTTTGTCTCTGTAACTCCTTCCCTGGGTGTTTTGTTCCCAATTCTAAGAAGGTGCACAATGTCCACACTTTGGTCTTCATTCTTCTTGAGTTTCATGCGTTTATCAAATTGTATCTTATATCTTGGGTATCCTAAGTTTTGGGCTAATATCCACTTATCAATGAATACATATTGTGTGAGATCTTTTGTGATTGTGTTACTTCACTCAAGATGATGCCCTCCAGGTCCATCCATTTGGCTAGGAATTTCATAAATTCATTCTTTTTAATGGCTGAGTAGTACTCCATTGTGTAAATGTACCATAATTTCTGTATCCATTCCTCTGTTGAGGGACATCTGGGTTCTTTCCAGCTTCTGGCTATTATAAATAGGGCTGCTATGAACATAGTGGAGCATGTGTCCTTTTTACCGGTTGGGACATCTTCTGGATATATGCCCAGGAGAGGTATTGCTGGATCCTCCGGTAGTACTATGTCCAATTTTCTGAGGAACCGCCAGACTGATTTCCAGAGTGGTTGTACAAGCTTGCAATCCCACCAACAATGGAGGAGTGTTCCACTTTCTCCACATCCTCGCCAGCATCTGCTGTCACCTGAATTTTTGATCTTAGCCATTCTGACTGGTGTGAGGTGGAATCTCAGGGTTGTTTTGATTTGCATTTCCCTGATGATTAAGGATGTTGAACATTTTTTCAGGTGCTTCTCTGCCATTCGGTATTCCTCAGGTGAGAATTCTTTGTTCAGTTCTGAGCCCCATTTTTAATGGGGTTATTTGACTTTCTGGAGTCCACCTTCTTGAGTTCTTTATATATATTGGATATTAGTCCCTTATCTGATTTAGGATAGGTGAAGATCCTTTCCCAATCTGTTGGTGGTTTTTTTGTCTTATTGATGGTGTCTTTAGCCTTGCAGAAGCTTTGTAGTTTCATGAGGTCCCACTTGTCAATTCTCGATCTTACAGCACAAGCCATTACTGTTCTATTCAGGAATTTTTCCCCTGTGCCCATATCTTCAAGGCTTTTCCCCACTTTCTCCTCTATAAGTTTCAGTGTCTCTGGTTTTATGTGAAGTTCCTTGATCCACTTAGACTTGACCTTAGTACAAGGAGATAGGAATGGATCGATTCGCATTCTTCTACATGTTAACAACCAGTTGTGCCAGCACCATTTGTTGAAAATGCTGTCTTTCTTCCACTGGATGTTTTTAGCTCCCTTGTCGAAGATCAAGTGACCATAGGTGTGTGGATTCATTTCTGGGTCTTCAATTCTATTCCATTGGTCTATCTGTCTGTCACTATACCAGTACCATGCAGTTTTTATCACAATTGCTCTGTAGTAGAGCTTTAGGTCCGGCATGGTGATTCCACCAGAGGTTCTTTTATCCTTGAGGAGAGTTTTTGCTATCCTAGGTTTTTTGTTATTCCAGATGAATTTGCAGATTGCACTTTCTAATTCGTTGAAGAATTGATTTGGAATTTTGATGGGGATTGCATTGAATCTGTAGATTGCTTTTGGCAAGATAGCCATTTTTACAATGTTGATCCTGCCAATCCATGAGCATGGGAGATCTTTCCATCTTCTGAGATCTTCTATAATTTCTTTCTTCAGAGACTTGAAGTTTTTATTATACAGATCTTTCACTTCCTTAGTTAGAGTCACGCCAAGATATTTTATATTATTTGTGACTATTGAGAAGGGTGTTGTTTCCCTAATTTCTTTCTCAGCCTGTTTATTCTTTGTGTAGAGAAAGGCCATTGATTTGTTTGAGTTAATTTTATATCCAGCTACTTCACCGAAGCTGTTTATCAGGCTTAGGAGTTCTCTGGTGGAATTTTTAGGGTCACTTATATATACTATCATATCATCTGCAAAAAGTGATATTTTGACTTCATCTTTTCCAATTTGTATCCCTTTGATCTCCTTTTGTTGTCGAATTGCTCTGGCTAGGACTTCAAGTACAATGTTGATGAATAGGTATGGAGAAAGTGGACAGCCTTGTCTAGTCCCTGATTTTAGAGGGATTGCTTCAAGCTTCTCACCATTTACTTTGATGTTGGCTACTGGTTTGCTGTAGATTGCTTTTATCATGTTTAGGTATGGGCCTTGAATTCCTGATCTTTCCAAGACTTTTATCATGAATGGGTGTTGGATCTTGTCAAATGCTTTTTCCGCATCTAACGAGATGACCATGTGGTTTTTGTCTTTGAGTTTGTTTATATACTGGATTACGTTGATGGATTTCCGTATATTGAACCATCCCTGCATCCCTGGGATGAAACCTACTTGGTCAGGATGGATGATTGTTTTGATGTGTTCTTGGATTCGGTTAGCAAGAACTTTATTGAGGATTTTTGCATCAATATTCATAAGGGATATTGGTCTGAAGTTTTCTATCTTTGTTGGGTCTTTTTGTGGTTTAGGTATCAGAGTAATTGTGGCTTCATAGAATGAGTTGGGTAGAGTACCTTCTGTTTCTATTTTGTGGAATAGTTTGTGAAGAACTGGGATTAGATCTTCTTTGAAGGTCTGATAGAACTCTGCACTAAACCCATCTGGTCCTGGGCTTTTTTTAGTTGGGAGACTATTAATGACTGCTTCTATTTCTTTGGGGAATATAGGGCTGTTTAGATCATTAACCTGATCTTGATTCAGCTTTGGTACCTGGTATCTGTCTAGGAACTTGTCCATTTCATCCAGGTTCTCCAGTTTTGTTGAGTATAGCCTTTGGTAGAAGGATCTGATGGTGTTTTGGATGTCTTCAGGATCTGTTGTTATGTCTCCTTTTTCATTTCTGATTTTGTTAATTAGGATGCTTTCCCTGTGCCCTCTAGTGAGTCTGGCTAAGGGTTTATCTATCTTGTTGATTTTCTCAAAGAACCAGCTCCTTGATTGGTTGATTCTTTGAATAGTTTTTCTTGTTTCCACTTGGTTGATTTCACCCCTGAGTTTGATTATTTCCTGCCGTCTACTCCTCTTGGGTGAATTTGCTTCCTTTTGTTCTAGTGCTTTTAGGTGTGTTGTCAAACTGCTAATGTGTGCTCTCTCTAGTTTCCTTTTGGAGGCACTCAGAGCTATGAGTTTTCCTCTTAAAAATGCTTTCATTGCGTCCCATAAGTTTGGGTATGTTGTGGCTTCATTTTCATTGAACTCTAAAAAGTCCTTAATTTCTTTCTTTATTCCTTCCTTGACCAAGGTATCATTGAGAAGAGTGTTGTTCAGTTTCCACGTGAAGGTTGGCTTTCTATTATTTATTTTGTTATTGAAGATCAGCCTTAGTCCATGGTGATCTGATAGGATGCATGGGACAATTTCAATATTTTTGTATCTGTTGAGGCCTGTTTTGTGACCAATTATGTGGTCAATTTTGGAGAAGGTACCATGAGGTGCTGAGAAGAAGGTATATCCTTTTGTTTTAGGATAGAATGTTCTGTAGATATCTGCCAGATCCATTTGATTCATAATTTCTCTTAGTTTCACTGTGTCCCTGTTTAGTTTCTGTTTCCATGATCTGTCCATTGGTGAAAGTGGTGTGTTGAAGTCTCCCACTATTATTGTATGAGGTGCAATGTGTGCTTTGAGCTTTACTAAAGTTTCTTTAATGAATGTGGCTGCCTTTGTATTTGGAGCATAGATATTCAGGATTGATAGTTCCTCTTGGAGGATTTTACCTTTGATGAGTATGAAGTGTCCCTCCCTGTCTTTTTTAATGACTTTGGGTTGGAAGTCAATCTTATCAGATATTAGAATGGCTACTCCAGCTTGTTTCTTCATGCCATTTGCTTGGAAAATTGTTTTCCAGCCTTTCATTCTGAGGTAGTGTCTATCCTTTTCTCTGAGATGAGTTTCCTGTAAGCAGCAAAATGTTGGGTCTTGTTTGTGTAGCCAGTTTGTTAGTCTATGTCTTTTTATCGGGGAGTTGAGTCCATTGATATTAAGAGATATTAAGGAAAAGTAATTGTTGTTTCCTGTTATTTTTGATGTTAAAGTTGGCATTTTGTTCTTGTGGCTGTCTTCTTTTAGGTTTCTTGAGGGATTACCTTCTTGTTGTTTCTAGGGCGTGGTTCCTGTCCTTGTATTGGTTTTTTTCTGTTATTATCCTTTGAAGGGCTGGATTCGTGGAGAGATAATGTGTGAATTTGGTTTTGTCGTGGAATACTTTGGTTTCTCCATCTATGTTAATTGAGAGTTTGGCTGGGTACAGTAGCCTGGGCTGGAATTTGTGTTCTTTTAGTGTCTGTATAACATCCGTCCAGGATCTTCTGGCTTTCATAGTCTCTGGTGAAAAGTCTGGTGTAATTCTGATAGGCTTGCCTTTATATGTTACTTGGCCTTTTTCTCTTACTGCTTTTAGTATTCTATCTTTATTTAGAGCATTTGTTGCTCTGATTATTATGTGTCGGGAGGTATTTCTTTTCTGGTCCAGTCTATTTGGAGTTCTGTAGGCTTCTTGTATGTTCATGGGCATCTCTTTCTTTAGATTTGGGAAGTTTTCTTCTATAATTTTGTTGAAGATGTTTGCTGGTCCTTTGAGTTGAAAATCTTCATTCTCATCCACTCCTATTATCCGTAGGTTTGTTCTTCTCATTATGTCCTGTATTTCTTGGATGTTTTGAGTTAGGATCTTTTTGCATTTTACATTTTCCTTGATTGTTGTGCCGATGTTCTCTATGGAATCTTCTGCACCTGAGATTCTCTCTTCCATCTCTTGTATTCTGTTGCTGATGCTCGTATCTATGGTTCCAGATTTCTTTCCTAGGGTTTCTATCTCCAGTGTTGCCTCATTTTGGGTTTTCTTTATTGTGTCTACTTCCCTTTTTAGGTCTAGTATGGTTTTGTTCATTTCCATCATCTGTTTGGATGTGTTTTCCTGTTTTTCTGTAAGGACTTCTACCTGTTTGATTATGTTATCATGTTTTTCTTTAAGGATTTGTAACTCTTTAGCAGTGTTCTCCTGCAATTCTTTAAGGGATTTTTGTGCTTCCTCTTTATTGTCTTCTGCCTTTTTATCAGTGTTCTCCTGCATTTCTTTAAGTGTGTTATTAAAGTCCTTCTTGAAGTCCTCTATCATCATCAGGAGGTATGCTTTTAAATCCGTGTCTAGCTTTTCCGGTGTGTTGGGGTGCCCTGGACTGGGCGAAGTGGGGGTGCTGGGTTCTGATGATGGTGAGTGGTCTTGGTTCCTGTTAGTAAGATTATTACGTTTACCTTTCGCCATCTGGTAATCTCTGGGGTTAGTTGTTATCGTTGTCACTATTTAAAGATTGGAGCAGAAGCTGTGTTCCACTCACCAGCAGTCTCTAAATCCTGCGGCGGGGGTCGTGGGTAGCTGATGGTACCCTGGTGCTGGTCCAGCCGGAAGAGGCCTGTGGTCCTACTCAGGCCGTTTTTCTGCTTCCCTAACTAATGTAGTCTCTGGTCCCGCGTGCAATTGGATTGGAGCAGAAGCTGTGTTCCACTCTCCAGAAGTCTTAAGATCCTGTGGTGGGTGTTGTGGGTAGCTGGTGAGTGTCAGCTGACCCTGCGCCCCAGCTGCCCAGGTGCTTTTCTGACCGGAAGAGGGTTGTGGCCCTATGTAGGCCGGATTTCTCTCTCCCCAACCAGAGCAGTCTCAGGTCCCGCGTGATTGGACTGGAGCAGAAGCTGTGTTCCACTCACCAGCAGTCCCAAAATCCTGCGGCGGGGGTCTTGGGTAGCTGGAGGGTGTCAGGCAACCCTGCGCTCCCGCTACCCTGGCGCTGATCCGGCCGGGTGAGGCCTGTGGCCCTACTCAGGCCGGTTTCTGCTTCCCTAACTAATGCAGTCTCAGGTCCCGCGCAATTGGATTGGAGCAGAAGCTGTGTTCCACTCACCAGCAGTCCCAAGATCCTGCGGTGGGGGTCGTGGGTAGCTGGCGGGTGTCAGGCAACCCTGCGCTCCCGCTACCCCGGCGCTGATCCAGCCGGATGAGGCCTGTGGTCCTACTCAGGCCGGTTTCTGCTTCCCTAACTAATGCAGTCTCAGGTCCTGCGCAATTGGATTGGAGCAGAAGCTGTGCTCCACTCACCAGAAGTCTTAAGATCCTGTGGCGGGTGTTGTGGGTAGCTGGCGAGTGTCAGCAGACCCTGCGCCCCAGCTGCCCAGGTGTTTTTCTGACCGGAAGAGGGTTGTGGCCCTATGTAGGCCGGATTTCTCTCTCCCCAACCAGAGCAGTCTCAGGTCCCGCGTGATTGGACTGGAGCAGAAGCTGTGTTCCACTCACCAGCAGTCCCAAAATCCTGCGGCGTGGGTCGTGGGTAGCTGGCGGGTGTCAGGCAACCCTGCGCTCCCGCTACCCCGGCGCTGATCCGGCTGGATGAGGCCTGTGGCCCTACTCAGGCCGGTTTCTGCTTCCCTAACTAATGCAGTCTCAGGTCCTGCGCAATTGGATTGGAGCAGAAGCTGTGTTCCACTCACCAGCAGTCCCAAAATCCTGCGGCGGGGGTCGTGGGTAGCTGGCGGGTGTCAGGCAACCCTGCGCTCCCGCTACCCTGGTGCTGATCCGGCCGGGTGAGCCACATAGTTTTTATTTGCTCTATTTCCCCTTGTTCTACAAAGATTATGTGGAAAAATAGCTCTTATTCCTCCTGTATATTTGATGCTTTGTGTCCTTTCATGATCCACCAAAATTCTCTCCAACCTTTGAAAATCACCATTATATTGACTGACGTAACTCAGACCCAGAAAGACAAACCCCACTTGTCCTCCCTCACCTCAGGCTCCCAGATACAGATCTTCAGCTGTGAGTGTATATCCTGGAGAAACCAGGTTAGAAACTGCTGACACCAGTTAAGTAAAAACGGACCATTGGGAGAAGGCCTAGAGAGGGAAATAGCAGGATACACGTGTAATAAAGGGAGCAGCGGAAAAGTGGGGAGAGCTTTTTAACTGGGGAGGAGAAAAGGAGGTCAGTACAAATGGGGTAAAGGAACAAGCAACAGTAGGAATATTTAGAAAAGCCTTGAGTAATCATATTCTTTTACATTTGACTAAAATTACCTATATATCTCAGATGAAGTAATGCCACTTGGGCTGACAATGCTCCCTAAAAGAGCCATAGGGCATCTAACAAAAACGCCAATACCAAGCATAAGAAACCTTTCAAGTTGTTGCTCATGGGAGTCTAAGAGACTCCCAAAGCAACATAGACTATTGATGCTGTCATCAATTGCCTCTCAGAGAGTAAAGGTAAGTCCCTATTGCTGAGAACTCCACTTCAGACACTGGATTCCCAAGATCCTAGCTGGACCTGACCTGAAAGTCTCCACCTTGAGAATCAGCTTTCATAGTGACAGAAGCTGCCAAGGGAGGGGATGTCTGTGAACCACAACACTAACCAGCATGCCAAGATGGCCCTAAAGGTGAAATAGTGGCACTTGCATGCCTGTGGTGACCTACAGATACCTAAATGGATTTAAAGACAGCTCAACAATAGGGAAATCATGTCTGGTACTAGAAACCTCTTCAACTGCCCAGGGCTAGTGAGGTCATGGATCTCAGAGAAGAGTCTACTGCTGCTGCTGTACTAGAACAGAATAATTCCTAACTGCATTCTAAACACTTAGCTTTATCGTTCTCACTCCCCAGACAGAGTAAAATGGACGGAGATCATTACAGAAAACCATAACTAGTCACAGTGCAAAGAACAACTGATCCTGGAGTACAGAGTACTAATAAATAGATGTACAAAACAACCCGTGCATCTAAAACTCAAGGAACACTGAGAAAAGGGGGAAAGAAAGACTGTATGAGCCAAAGGACTAGGCAGTCTGCTATGAGGTTGTATCTCCTAGAGATGACAGGAAGTTATATCCATGACACCTCAACAACATGGCTGCCTAAACAAGATTTTAACAATGACAATACCAATGGATATGCTAATATGGAAGAGAGAAATCTCACCAAAGCTCTACCCTTAGAAAAAGAACTACAGGCAACTAACAACCAAGAAGGGAGAATGTGTCTTTCTTATGGGTAAACTCCCAGTTGGTTATCTAGTATCTGTTAGCCAGTCCTGAAATCATACATACAGAACACACACACACACTAAACAGACTCAGCAGTTTCTATTTAACTCGGTGTGTGTGTGTGTGTGTGTGTGTGTGTGTGTGTGTGTGTGTGTGTGAAACAATAATAATAAAGAAAAAAAGCCTTTCACAAATTTGAAAGAAATTTGGGTGGGAGCATGGAAGGGGTGAAGAAAAAAGACATGGGAATGGGAAAGGGTGAAGGGAGGAAATGGGAAAATTATACATTTTTTAAATTGAAAAGAAAATATGTCAAGGCAGAGCTAGCAAAATACTGAGATTGTAGTTCTGCTTATGTGGCTGGGGCCTCGGGTCTTCACACTCAAGTGAGGAAGATGATTATTCTATAGGCCGGATGAAATGAGGAACTCAGACTGAGACCCTATATCAAACTGAAACCCAAGATATGTTCTGCTTTCTTTCCTTTTTAAATGAGGCCTAGAAATTAAAAGAAGTTGCATCAAGGAAGCTCTTGTCAGCCCCCTCATGCTCTGGTATCTGTGAGGTTGGACTGGGGTCCTTCTGACTGACCAATCAGCACTGTATGAGGACCAAGCTAAGCAAACAGGATCACTTTCCAAAGAGCTGGTCATCTACTAAGTGCTGCTATTTTTATGCATGTAAAATTGTTATATCTAATCCATCCAGGTAAAGGAGGAGAGGAAAGAGGAAGGAAAGAGGAGGACTCAAATAGTAGGAAGGAGCAAAACAAGATCCTATTTCTTGCCAGGTGTTATGGCACATGTCGACAGTACCAGCTATTACTGAGGCTGATGTAAAAACGATGCCAAGTTCTAAGCTATATAATAAAACACTATCTTGAAATAAAAATTAAAAGAGGATTGTGTTCGTGCTTCAGCAATACAGTGCAATATATCATGATGCCTTGGGTTCAACCCACAATACCAGAAATAGGGGTGAGGAACATTTCTTCCACAAATGTGTAACTCTGGGCTCTTTCTCCCAAGGATCTGGTGTTGATTTGACACCAGCTGATCTGAATGAGCTCATGCAAAGAAAACAATAAAAGTGATGCAAGTGCCCCAAGATGCTAATATTCTCATGGCATTGACAACAGCAAACTCAAAACCACTCTAGACTAGATGCAATGGCACACGCCTGTGTTTCCTCCAGCACTTGAGGGACATAGGCAGGACTGTGAATTTGACTCTATCCAGGACTATATAATAAGATCCTGGATGAAATCAATCAATTAAATAAATAAATAAATAAATAAATAAATAAATAAATAGCACATTCACATCCACCTGTGAGAACACACAGACCTCCACTTGCTCTTCATAAGCTCTTAGTATCCACTATTCCCCTCAAGAGGTCCAGATAGAGAAATGGCCCATGGAAGAAGTAAGTGGCCTTCTATGACTGAGCCACTTACCACAATGGGTCATGAAGTCCTATGCGTTCCATTGTGGGGTATTGGGCTATGCACTACAGGCTGGTCTCCAGTTGAGTTGAGGTCTGAACCCTGGGTGGTGATAATTCACCTTCATGACACAGTAGGCGTTCCCTCTTGCTCCTGGAACTCTGGCCACTGTCTAAGTTACCGCCCCCCACAGCCCCCACAAAAGAAGCATGGTCAGTAGTCACATAGGCAATGGCCGAAGCTTCTGACCTTCAGGCTAAACTCCTCCCCAGTTACCTAGCAACAGTAAAGACCATAAAAAGGGCTGTTAAGCCCCACCTTGCTCTCTTACCCTATCACTCCTTTGCTCTCTTACCTCTCACTTCTCTCACTCCTCTCTCCTCTTCCCTTTCTCTTTTTCTTCTCCTTTCCTCTCTCTCTCTCTCCCTTTTCTCTTTCCCCCTGCCTTTCTACAATAAAGCTCTAAAACCATAGAATGTCTCTGCTCATCAAGGCCCACTGCACTTGGAGGATGGGACAGGCTTTTTCCTAATGAGCCATTTCTAATCTCCTGTTAGAAGGCCTTCCTGTGCTCCAGTCAAGATCCGCTGCATTCACTCTCACAGGTGTTGGGAACCTCTTCCCTCATCCCTCTCTCACATAACCCCGTGGCTTTAGCAAAGTAGCTCCAGGAATCCCAGGTAGGGCTGCCCTTTGGACACCCCCTGAAGAGTGGGTCAGAGGCTTAGATGCCCACCCATGGCTTAGTGGAAGTGTATGGCAGCTCTCCCATGCCTGAAAGACCAGAGAATAGGTAAAACTCTGGCGGGGTGTGGGTCTTCCCCCCCCCCCACTTTTCCCCTGGGCCCCCCTTTTTTAGTTACCAACATTCTATGGGTAGTTGTTAGCACCCTGAGAGTCAGAATGAAGCAAGAGAGAGGCACCAAACAACCTACACAAAGCTGTGTGAGAAAAGGGCAAAGATGGGATCATCAGAGCCTCCACCCCTCTCCATGGAGAGCTGTGAAACCCAGGCATGTTCACCCTTCCACATGAGGAGGCCCTCAATATCACAAAAGTCATCGTATCACCTGAACGGACAACATGGGGGTAAGAGGCAACCACATCCTCTCGCAGCCACCATAATGACAGCCAGCACTCCCACCTAGTCCTCGCTCACTTGGCTGATATCACATAGTAGCACAAGCACCTTTTACTATTTAAAAGTGAGACATACTTAACTGGAGTAGACTCAAACTCTCCCATTCTCTATTCCTTTTGTTTGTTGGTTGGTTGGTTTTTTGGTTTTTGGTTTTTTGTTGTTGCTGTTGTTGTTTTGAGACAGGGTTTCTCTGTATAGCCCTGGCTGTCCTGGAACTCACTTTGTAGACCAGGCTGGCCTCGAACTCAGAAATCCACCTGCCTCTGCTTCCTGAATGCTGGGATTAAAGGCATGCACCACCACGCCCTGCTCCATTCTTTATTCTTACACTAACCTCCCCTTAACAAGGCTTGGAGGCACCCCCTAGAGATGTACAGGGTGCTTATATTTTCAGTTGTTACTTCCCAGGGCCTTACTGAGGTAACATGCAGGTTAGCTTGCAGCACTCACATAATGACTTTGGCGAGGGTGCTTCTGAGATTCTCTCTCTCCTTTTGTGGAGATTTGACCTTTGATCTATAAATTGATGGGAGGGTGCTTCTGAGATTCTCTCTCTCCTTATGTGGAGATTTGACCTTTGATCTGGAAGTTGATGGTGCAGAACGGTCATCATCAATTTGGTCCAGAAGTTTTCCTTTTTTCTGGCAGTACTCCATGTATTCAGCTTAAATTTAAAAACCAACAGTTTTTCATGTAAAAGGTAAGCTAAACCATGTGCGTCCTTAGGAAAGATACTGCCGCACCATCTAGAAAAATATTCCATACTTTACATTCTCATCTCAAAGGATCCTAATGTATATTGTTTTACTACAAAAAATATTAAATGCCTACTTTAAGTCACCATGATGGAATCCTCTAATTATTTTAAGAATATTGTTGAACTGTGTGATGCTTTGATTAATATAATAAATATTTTCAGTTACATTTGCATTAGAGTCTCTTAAAAGGATTAAAATTTAGACTATGATAAAAACAAAGTTACACTATTCAAGAAAAATGTAAAAGATCCCTGGTTTCAAAAGCATGCATCTAATAAGTGCTTATACATTAGAATGTTTAAAGATGTCCAAATGCATCTCTGTGTGCACACGTGTGCAGAAGCTGGTCTCTGTCACCTGAAGCTCCTGGGTCAGGCTGGATGGCTAGCTAGCCAACGTCAGGAATCCCCTATGTCATCACAGCACTGAGCCTGTAAGGGCACACAGCCACTGCCTCTTCTGTGGATGTGGAGAGGGAACTCAGGTCCATAGTCCTCATCTTTACTGACTGAGTTATTACCCTTTCAGGCCCAAGAGTAAAGTTGTTGTTTAGATGACTAATTTGGAAATATTATCCACAACTTAGGACATTCTTAGAATAAAAGGTTTTGAAACAGAAGGTCCATCAACTTTGTGAAGAGGGGTGGTCTCATAAGGTCCCACCCAGTGGTAGCCACCAGAAGTTACCTTTCCCAAGATTGTGCAGGCAACCCTAAATAAATACAGAAGAAACTTCCTAGGAGGAAGGGGTTGGGGATCTGTGAGAGAGAGGGGGAAAAGAAAAGATAATGAAAGAGAAGAAGAAGAGGAAGAAGAAGAAGAAGAAGAAGAAGAAGAAGAAGAAGAAGAAGAAGAAGAAGAAGAAGAAGAAGAAGATAATGATGATGGTGGTGATGATGGTGGTAGTGGTGGTGGTGTGTGTGTGTGTGTGTGTCTATGTATGTGCTCATACAGGTGAAATGATGAGAGAATAAACTAGAATAAAAACAAATGCTGCTGGGCGGTGGTGGCGGACGCCTTTAATCCCAGCACTTGGGAGGTAGAAGCAGGCGGATTTCTGGGTTCAAGGCCAGCCTGGTCTACAGAGTGAGTTCCAGGACAGCCAGGGATACACAGAGAAACCCTGTCTTGAAAAAACAAAACACACAAAAAAAGGGCTTTTTTTTTTTTCCCACAAAAAGCAATGGCTGGCCTCAAATAACTAGGAACTGGAAACAATTGTTTTATGATAGTAAATGTATAGGAAAAAATTCTATATGATGTGTCCTGCTTGGATTTTGTAATTTATGGCTTTATTAACTATCCATGTTTTCTTTAGTAAAAATAAATAAATAAAGTTCTTACCAAACGACTGCTCATTTTTAACAGTATAGGGTTCTAGAACTGGGTTTTCCTGTTTGATATTTAAATGGAATGATGGTGCAGTCTGCTGCCACTGGGGCTTGACTCCTGTCTAAAATAGAAAATTTAAGTAATGTTAGTAAGTAATATAGAAAATGCTTCACTTACTACATGAGTATTTATAAAGGTGGCTTATTTTCCTAAGCACATCAGGACCTCTGGGAAGACACAACCATCAGCAGCAGATCTTCCTTTGCCTAGACATTATCAGGAAATCGTCACAAAAGCCCCGATGGTACTTGATTATGAGTGTCTATCCCAAACCTGGAGAGTCTATTCCACACCATCTATCTGTTCACTCCAATGTCAGCCACTGTCTACAAGATCTCTTTCAACTTGTTTTTATCTGATGGATAGCAGCATGACATTCTACATATCAATACAAACCAATGGGCTACTTGCATACATTGTGCATTATCTAACCTAGGCTAAACAAATCTCCTTGAAAACTTGTCTTGTTTATGGTGAAAGCTTTAAAATCCCTGCTAGCTTTCTGAAATGTGCATTGCGTTCCTGTTCTTTGTGGTTGCCCTACTGACAGGAGCAGGCTGGGATCCCTCTGCCTACCCAGCTGTAACCTAGTGCCCCATCCCCTGCATCCTCAGTAAAGGGAACAGGAATTCATCGGTTTCTTCTAAGTTGTCAAGTCCATCATCACAGTCATTCATGATGATCTCTAGTCATCTTTTAAGTCCTGTGGTGCTAAGTTGTGGCATCTCCTCTTTCATTTGGAATCTTTTCTTTTTCCTAGCTTTACTAAGTTTTGCTTTTGTTTGGGGGGGGGGTTGTTTTGTTGTTGTTTTGTTTTGTTTCAGTATTTTGCTTTGCTTTTTTTGTTGTTGTTTTGTTTGTTTCTCAGATCCACTATGGATGATTTTTCAGTGACCTCAGATCCACCAGGGATGAAATTCAGTGACCATTCCCTTTGGTTGCTTTCTCTTCTTTCCTAGCCTCCTTGGGGTCCTATCGAAATGCAGTTAGGTTTAATCACAGCCTTCTTTCTACTTTGTCATTGAATGCTCTATGACCTTTCTCAGTGCTTAGTCAGCACATTCAGGAGTATTATCTTCCCAATTTTCATTTCGCTTTTAAATTTCCTTCTTGACTTTTCCTTTATTTGTAATTCAAAAGCTGTTTGTTTAATCACAATGATTTGTATAATTTGTTAAGATTTATTTATGCTTTTTCAGTTCTGTTGAACTGTAGCAAGAAAAAATATTCCACGTAACTTCATGTTTTAAAAAAACTGGTCTTGCTCAGCGGAGGGTCCCAAGGTCCCCAAAGGACTCCCCACACTTCAGGTACTCTAGCACACCCAGGATCTTGAGATCACTGGTGGGTGGAACACAAGATCTGTTCCAAAAAACCCAGAGGGTCTTGTGCTAGCAGCAAAAGGGTCAAAGGACAAAGGCAGGCCCTAGCATACCCACACTATTGGGATCACTGAGACCAGTCTACACAGGAGAACACAGGGGTGGCAGAAGCAACAGAGCTTCTTGGACAGGGTCCCTTCAGGCGTTCATACTCAGCCAGGAGACAGAGTTGAGATCCAGACCCCTGGGCACCTTTCCTGCCACAGGAGAGTCTGCCTCCAGGGAGGGCTCTGGCCCCAGGACTTGGGAGGTGGATCTAAGCTCCAGACTTCTGTGCACCTTCCCTGCAAGAGGAGAGCTTGCCTGCAGAGAGTGTTCTGACCACTGGGACTCAGGAAAGAGTTGGACTCCCAGGAGTGTTGACAGAGGCTAAAGAATCACAGGAGGAACAAGCTCCAAACAGAGACAGCTAGAACATCTAACACCAGGGATTGGCAGATGGCAAAAGGCAAACAAAAGAATCTTACAAACAGAGACCAAGGACACTGGGCATCATGGGAACCCAGTACGCCCACCACAGTGAGTCCTGGATACCCCAACACACCTGAAAAGCAAGATTTGGATTTAAAATCATATCTCATGATGCTGGTAGAAGATTTTAAAAAGGGGCATTAAAGCTCACTTAAGGAAATACAGGAGAACACTGGTAAACAGGTAGAAGCCCTTAAAGAGGAAGCACAAAAATCCCTCAAGGAATTACAGGAAAACACTGCTAAACAGGTAGAAGATCTTAAAGAGGAAACACAAAAATCCCTTAAAGAATTACAGGAAGACACAACCAAACAGGTGATGGAATTGAACACCACCATCCAAGATCTAAAAATGGAAGTAGAAACAATGAAGAAAACCCAAAGGGAGACAACTCTGGAGATAGAAACTCTAGGAAAGAAATCAGGAATCATAGATGCAAGCATCAGCAACAGAATACAAGAAATGGAAGAGAGAGCTGGGTGGTGGTGGCACACGCCTTTAATCCCAGCACTCAAGAGGCAGAGACAGGCAGATTTCTGAGTTCCAGGCCAGCCTAGTCTACAAAGTGAGTTCCAGGACAGCCAGGGTTATACAGAGAAACCCTATCTCAAAAAAAAAAAAAAAAAAAAGAGAAAAGAAAGGAAGGAAAGAAGGAAGGAAGGAAGGAAGGAAGGAAGAGTGAGAGGGGGGGAGAGAGAGAGAGAGAGAGAGAGAAAGAAAGAAAGAAAGAAAGAAAGAAAGAAAGAAAGAAAGAAAGAGAAAGAAAGAAAGAAAGAAAGAAAGAAAGAAAGAAAGAAAGAAAGAAAGAAAGAAAGAAAGAAAGAAAGAAAGAAAGAAAGGGGAGAGAGAATCTCAGGTGCAGAAGATTCCATAAAGAACATAGACACAACAATCAAAGAAAATGCAAATGCAAAAAGATCCTAAGCCAAAACATCCAGGAAATCCAGGACACAAGGAGAAGAACAAACCTAAGGATAATAGGTATAGATGAGAACGAGGATTTTCAACTTAAAGGGCCAGTAAATATCTTCAACAAAATTATAGAGGAAAACTTCCCTAACCTAAAGAAAGAGATGCCCAAGAACATACAAGAAGCCTACAGAACTCCAAATAGACTTGACCAGAAAAGAAATTCCTCGTGACACATAATAATCAGAACAACAAATGCACTAAATAAAGACAAAATATTAAAAGCAGTAAGGGAAAAGGGTCATATAAACATATAAAGTAACATGTAAAGGCAGACCTATTAGAATTACACCAGACTTCTCACCAGAAACTATGAAAGCCAGAAGATCCTGGACAGATGTTATGTAGACCCTAAGAGAACACAACTGCCAGACCAGTCTTAATATACCCAGCAAATTTCTCAATTACCATAGATGGAGAATCCAAAGTATTCCATGACAAAACCAAATTCATACAATATCTTTCCACAAATCCGGACCTTCGAAGGATAATAAAGGGAAAACACCAACCCAAGGATAGAAATTACGCTCTAGAAAAGGCAAGAAAGTAAACTTTCAACAAACCTGAAAGAAGACAGCCGCAAGAACAGAATCCAAACTCTAACAACAAAAATAAGAGGAAGCAATAATTACTTTTCCTTAATATCTCTTAATATCAATGAACTCAATTTTCAAATAAAAAGACATAGACTAACAGACTGGATACACAAATAGGACCCAACATTTTGCTGCTTACAGGAAACCCACCTCAGGGAAAAAGACAGAAACTACCTCAGAGTAAAAGGCTGTTTTCCAAGCAGATGGTCCAAAGAAAGAGGATGGAGTAGCCATTCTAATATCAAAAAAAAATTGACTTCCAACCCAAAGTTGTCAAAAAAGACAAGGAGAGGCACTTCATACTCATCAAAGGTAAAATCTTCCAAGGGGAACTCTCAGTTCTGAATATCTATGCTCCAACTGCAAAGGCATCCACATTCATTAAAGAAACTTTAGTAAAGCTCAAAGCACACATTGCACCTCACACAATAATAGTGGGAGACTTCAACACCCTACTCTCATCAATGGACAGATCCTGGAAACAGAAACTAAACAAAGACACAGTGAAACTAACAGAAGTTATGAAAGAAATGGACTTAACAGATATCTACAGAACATTTTATCCTAAAACAAAAGGATATACCTTCTTCTTAGCACCTCATGGCACCTTCTACAAAATCGACCATATAATTGGTCACAAAACAAGCCTCAACAGATACAAAAATATCGAAATTATCCCATGCATCCTATCAGATCACCATGGACTAAGGCTGATCTTCAATAACAACATAAATAATAGAAAGCCAACATTCACTTGGAAACTGAACAACACACTTCTCAGTGATACCTTGGTCAAGGAATGAATAAAGAAAGAAATTAAGGAATTTTTAGAGTTTAATGAAAATGAAGCCACAACATACCCAAACTTATGGGACACAATGAAAACATTCCTAAGAGGAAAACTCGTAGCTCTGAGTACCTCCAAAAAAGAAACTAGAGAGAGCATACACTAGCAGCCTGACAGCACATCTAAAAGCTCTCAAAAAAAAAAAAAAAAAGGAAGCAAATTCACCCAAGAGGAATAGACAGCAAGAAATAATCAAACTCGGGGCTGAAATCAACCAAGTGGGAAAAAAAAAAAAGATTATTCAAAGAATCAATCAAACCAGGAGCTGGTTCTTTGAGAAAATCAACAAGATAGATAAACACTTAGCCAGACTCACTATAGGGCTCAGGGACAGTATCCTAATTAACAAAATCAGAAATGAAAAGGGAGACATAACAACAGATCCTGAAGAAATCCAAAACACCATCAGATCCTTCTACAAAAGGCTATACTCAACAAAACTGGAAAACCTAGATAAAATGGACAAATTTCTAGACAGATACCAGGTACCAAAGTTAAATCAGGATCAGATTAATAACCTAAACAGTCCCATATCCCCTAAAGAAATAGAATCAGCCATTAATAGTCTCCCAACCAAAAAGAAAAGCCCAGGAATAGATAAGTTTAGTGCAGAGTTTTATCAGGCCTTCAAAGAAGACCTGATTCCAACTCTCTTCAAACTATTCCACAAAATAAAAACAGAAGGTACTCTACCTAATTCATTCTATGAAGCCACAATTACTCTGATACCTAAACCACATAAAGACTCAACAAAGAAAGAGAACTTCAGACCAATTTCCCTTATGAATATCGATGCAAAAATATTCAATAAAATTCTTGCTAACTGAATCCAAGAACACATCAAAACAATAATCCATCCTGACCAAGTAGGTTTCATTCCAGGGATGCAGGGATGGTTTAATATACAGAAATCCATCAAAGTAATCCACTAAATAAACAAACTCAAAGACAAAAACCACATGATCATCTCGTTAGAAGCTGAAAAGTATTTCACAAAATCCAACACCCATTCATGATAAAAGTCTTGGAAAGATCAGGAATTCAAGGCCTACCTAAACATAATCAAAGCAATATACAGCAAACCAGTAGACAATATCAAACTAAATGGAGAGAAGCTGGAAGCAATCCCACTAAAATCAGAGACTAGACAAGGCTGCCCCACTTTCTTCCTACCTATTCAATATAGTACTCGAAGTCCTAGCCCAAGCAATTCAACAACAAAAGGATATCAAGGGAATACAAATTGAAAAGGAAGAAGTCAAACTATCACTATTTGCAGATGATATGATAGTGTATATAAGTGATCCTAAAAATTCCACCAGAGAACTCCTAAACCTGATAAACAGATTCAGCTCAGTAGCTGGATATAAAATTAACTCAAACAAATCAGTGGCCTTTCTCTACACAAAGGATAAACAGCATGAGAAAGAAATTAGAGAAACAACATGCTTCACAATAGTCATAAATGATATAAAATACATCGGTATGACTCTAACTAAGGAAGTGAAAGATCTGTATGACAAGAACTTCAAGTCTCTGAAGAAAGAAGTTGAAGGAGCTGTCAGAAGATGGAAAGATCTCACATGCTAATGGATAGGCAGGATTAATATAGTGAAAATGGCTATCCTGCCAAAAGCAATCTACAGATTCGATGCAATCTTCATCAAAATTCCAACTCAATTCTTCAATGAATTAGAAAGGGCAATTTGCAAATTCATCTGCAATAACAAAAAAACCTAGGATAGCAAAAACTCTTCTCAATGATAAACTCTGGTAGAATCACCATGCCTGACTTCAAGTTGTACTACAGAGCAATTGTGATAAAAACTGTATGGTACTGGCACAATGACAGACAGGTAGACCAATGGAATGGAATTGAAGACCCAGAAATGAACCCATACACCTATGGTCACTTGATCTTTAACAAGGGAGCTAATACCATCCAGTGGAAAAAAGACAGCATTTTCAACAAATGGTGCTGGCACAACTGAAGGTTATCATATAGAAGAATGCGAAGTGATCCATTCCTATCTCCTTGTACAAAGCTCATGTCTAAGTGAATCAAGGAATTCCACATAAAACCAGAGACACTAAAACTTGTAGAGGAGAAAGTTGGGAAAAGTCTCGAAGATATGGGCACAGGGGGAAAATTCCTGAACAGAACAGCAATGGCTTGTGCTGTAAGATCGAGAATTGACAAATAGGACCTCATAAAATTGCAAAGCTTCTGTAAGGCAAAAGACACTGTCAATAAGACAAAAAGGCCACCACCAAATTGGGAAAGGATCTTTACCGATCCTAAATCAGATAGGGGATTAATATCCAATCTACATAAAGAACTCAAGTAGATGGACTCCTGAAAACCAGATAACCCCATTAAAAATGGGGTACAGAGCTAAACAAAGAATTCTCAACTGAGGAATATCGAATGGCAGAGAAGCACCTGAAAAAAATGTTCAACATCCTTAATCATCAGGGAAATGCAAATCAAAACAACCCTGAGATTCCACCTCATACCAGTCAGAATGGCTAAGATCAGAAATTCATGTGAGAGCAGATGCTGGAGAGGATGTGGAGAAAGAGGAACACTCTCCATTGTTGGTGGGATTGCAAGCTGGTACAACCACTCTGTAAATCAGTCTGGCAGTTCCTCAGAAAATTGGACATAGTCCTACCAGAGGATCCAGAAATTCCTCTCCTGGGCATATATCCAGATGTTCCAACCAGTAAGAAGGACACATGCTCCACTATGTTCATAGCAGCCTTATTTATAATAGCCAGAAGCTGGAAAGAACCCTGATGTCCCTAAACAGAGGAATGGATACAGAAAATGTGGTACATTTACACAATGGAGTACTACTCAGCAAATAAAAACAATGGATTCATGAAATTCTTAGGCAAATGGATGCATCTGGAGGATATCCTGAGTGAGGTAACCCAATCACAAAAGAACACACATGATATACACTCACTGATGAGCGGATATTAGCCCAGAAACTTAGAATATCCAAGATACAATTTGCAAAAACACATGAAACTCAAGAAGAAGGAAGACCAAAGTGTGGATACTTTGCTCCTTCTTAGAATGGGGAACAAAATACCCATGGAAGGAGTGACAGAGACAAAATTCGGTGCTGAGATGGAAGGAAGGACCATCCAGAGACTGCCCCACCTGGGGATCCATTCTATATGCAATAACCAAACCCTAGTGCATATGCCAGAAAGAGTTCGCTGACAAGACCTGACATAGCTCTCTCTTGTGAGGCTATGCCAGTGCCTGGCAAACACAGAAGTGGATGCTCACAGTCATCTCTTGGATGGAACACAGGGCCCCCAATGGAGGAGCTAGAGAAAGTACCCAAGGATCTGAAGGGATCTTCAATCCTTTAGGAGGAACAATAATATGAACTAACCAGCAACCCCCAGAGCTGTGTCTATTGGTGCATATGTAGCAGAGGATGGCATAGTCAATGGGAAGAGAGGCCCTTGGTATTTGGAAGATCATATGCCCCAGTACAGGGGAATGCCAGGGCCAGGATCCAGGAGTGGGTGGGTTTGGGAGCAGGGAGGGAGAGAGAGAATAGGGGGCTTTGGCAATAGCATTTGAAATTTAAATGAAGAAAATATCTAATAAAAAATGCCTTTAAAAAAAACTGGTCTTTACTGAAACTCTATCTAAATTTAAATCCCAGAAGCTACAGGAAGGTAATTTGATGGTATTGAATTCAGGATAGCTATGAAAGAGAATCAACGTTAACTAGTCCAGTACTTCAGTAACTGAAATGCCCACTGTCTTTCCCATAGGACACTGATCATTCAAGGACCCACAAGATCCTTTGTAGAATGGCCTTTCAGCACTGTAAGGTTCATCACCACAGAGATAATCAATACTTCCATTTTCAGAGTCTGAAACTCAGAGAAGGAAATGACTTCCCAAAGATCATAGAGCTCTGTTCTGAGCCATTATTTCCTGACCGTGATCTTCCTGCTAATCCATCTTGATAAATATCTTTGTTTATCATTGAATATTCTGTAAATTATAAGAAATTATGGGTACAATGATATATATATATATATATATAAGAATTTCTCTATCAGAAAAGAATCCAGTCAGATCACAAAACCAGAGATTTGGTATTTTGTTTTAAGTTTGGAACCAATAAACCTTTGAAAACTGATAAAGTGGAAATTTCTGGATATGTCAGGTGATACAGACTCATGTGGTGTTTTGCTGAGGCAAGTCCTGTGGTAGGACATGTGATGTTTGGAGAGAATATAAATAAGATTCAATGGCAGGTAATGATGTTTGCATAGCTAGCTTTGCACCACTTCCTTGGTCTTACATCTTCACTGATCTTCCATTCATTGAGAGAGGCACAGCTGAGAACTTCTCTTGGCCTCCTGGCTGATTCTGGTCATCCTGCTGACTGGTGTCCATTCAACAGAGGTCTGGCAGTTTCTTTGGATCCTGCCATTGCTGCTGATTCCTGTTTTGTATCCTGTCACTACTGAACTGGACTGCTAGTACCCTGACAAATGGAGATTGGGATGACCCCAAAAAACTACATCTAAACAGGTCCACATCCCCTGTCCTATTTACCATCTTTTCTCCCCTGCCTTTGGACAATGGGCTGGAAGGAGAATCAAAGCATTTGAGAACCCTTATTAAAAGTAAGTTTTTAAAAAAATAAGCATACAAATGGTAACATTTTAGAAATTATATAGATAAATTACCAAAGATAACTGTGGTAAGACTGTTGACGGCAGCTTGGCCTTTTCTTTGCTGGATAGTTTATCCTGCATAAAATACATGAAAGAAGAGGAAAGCATTAACACAAATTTTATATTGTGCAGTGGATTTTCTCATACACACTTCGTGAGGCAGCCAGCAATCTGGCACCTGGCCGGGGCGTACCCTCCCCCATCTTGTGTTGCTAACCAGATGATGATCCTCTAGCACCTTTTACTGGTGTTCCATGGTGGCTTTCCACAAGTGTCACCAAGTGCCAAGTGCTGGAGAGACAGAGGTGTCCTTTCAGGATTTCAGTATCCCAAAAGATGACACCACCTCAGCAACACAATCTCCACTGAGGTCTGAGGGTGAGCTTCCTGGGAAATAATGGATCTTGAGCACTCTCCTTCGCATCTACAGAGAGTGGTTGTTCCAGTGTCTGGCCTGCTCTTCACACCTATTCCACCCAAGTAGCCTCTATAGTCCTCTGTGACTTTGAATCTCCTGAAATATGGCTTCTCTGACCTGAAACGTATTACAAATAAAACTTGTGCTGGATTTTGAAGATAATTCAAAACAGAAGGTGTAAATTATCTCACTGTAACTCTTCAAATTGATTACATTATATTTATATTGACTACATCATATTTGGCATATTCCACAAAGTTAATATAAAGTAGCATATTTAATACTATTTAATTAATATTTAATATAATTTAATATTAAAATTTTTGAGGCAAATACTGTTGGAACACTGTCATGCCTTTTATACAGATAAGGAATGTCATGTTTTCTGTTTTACATGTATATTATGATGTGTTTCTAACCAGGACAGAATATGAAGAATAACCAAAATTCTTTTAGCATTTTGAAATTTTCAAGAGAAAAACTGATGGCAGCCAAACCTTAATACAAATTGGTTCTCCATACAGAAGGATATCAGTGCACTTACTGAAGACAGGAAGGGCATCAGGAATTAGAGGCCAAAAGACAGGAGCAGGCTTGAGAGAAGATATTGAGGTGAGCAGCCAGGGAACTTGGGTTAACTCAGTTCAAAGGCAAGGCATTCCTTTTAAAAAGGAACTATTGAGCCCCTGTCATATGCTGGTTTTACCTAAGGCAGTGAGTCTAGAGTTATGGACAGTACCTGGTCCTCCCCTCATGGTGCATACAATCAGGTGGAAGTCTACACAGCTGTATCAGAATGGATGCATCATACAGTATCAAGAAGTAATAATATAGGGGAAATCAAAGAGTGAAGAGGCAGTGATGTGCTAGATGAGACAGGATCAGAAGGGACTCTGCAAAATTAAGTTTATGTGAAAACCTGAAAACAGAGTGAGGAGGAGAGGAGATAGGGCCTACATAGCCAGGCGCTCTTATATCATGGAAGATGTGGGTTTGGGGCTCTGGCTAGCATCAGAAGTCACTGCAGTCCATCTTATGGTGGCTTTAACCTCAATTTATAGAACATAGTTTCAGTTTACATCTCTTGTCCAAGCACAGTTGGTTGCGCTTTCTCTTGCAATGGTATGTCTGTTTGGATGACAAATTATTCTGTTACCCTATTGACTGTACAAAGAGATACCCAATGTTATTCCATACATGTTTTTAGAAACAGTAAACATAGTACATATGAAGAGACTAAGGTCAGTAGTGGGACTAGGCTGACAGCAGTTTTAAATAAGGCAGGCAGCAGAAGATTTGGGTTTTGGTTTACAGGCAGTGCTGTAACGGAAGGCTACCTCAGCCCTCCTAGGAGCCTACTGACTGCTCTGTTCAGAATCATAAACTATCTCTCAGGAAAGGAGAAACAAACCTTCATTTTGGTTTTCAAAGCTTTCATCCCTACTCTCCAAACCATCTCACTTCCGAACTATCTCCTCCATCTTGTTGCCATATGGCCTGCACTGCATAGATGTAGCAGACGGTCAATGTCTGGAAAAGTGTCCTCAGTCGTTCATCCCTGTACCCACAGGCACAAAGCCACGCGTGCCCAGAGGCATAACTACAAGATTGAGGAGGGCTATCTCACTCCCGTCACAGTTCATGAAGGCATAGAGCAATTGTGCTGGATCAGACCTCTAAGACTTAGTGAAGCCCGTGAGCAAAGTCACCCATAGTCTTGTGGCTGCTGGAGTGCTTTCATAAGAGTATGAACTTAATGTTTAGATACAAGCAAGGAAATAGATTCTTTTAAACTGTCCCAAAAGTATGATTTCTCATAAATCACAAATGCTCAAGAATATAAAAGAAAACCCACAAGATGTGCTCATATATGAGCATAAGGTTTTCAGTCAGCCAGAAAACACATTTTTAAATAACATATGCTTTATTTGCTTGAAAAAAATCATTCATCTGACCCCAACTATTTATGCAGTGACTGAACACAAGTCTAACAGGCTCAGACACCCCAACAGCAACATTTTCAATTTTATAATTTGTTAAGTTTTAAAGAGAAATTGTTTTTCATTTCAGTACTTTGATTTGTGAACTAGAAAACATAAAAGCATTGATATATGTAAGACAGTTATGGTTTTACTTATAAGGATCCTAATAATCCTGGCTGAAACATTGCAAATAGACTGAAAATTAAAACAGGTGCTTAGAAATGCTCAAGATTATTCCCTTGATGTTTTCATTTAAGTCTCTGGTTTTTGATTTTTTTTGTTTCGATGCATTTATTTAATAATAATAAAAAAGTTAGGAATCTTCCCTACAAAGCAATGCAGATTCCACCATAGATTTTATTCTATGACTTGAAAATATGTTTCAAAATAATATCTGACCTGAAACTCTACTTAGACTCAAGACTCAGAAGTCATAAGAGTGCAATTCAACGTCATTAAATCCAACAGAATTAGTAGATGGTAAGTTTTACTGCAGCGGAACCTAACTTTTCCAATGCTTTGTCCACTAACAGCGCCTAGTAGCTGCCTCTTCCAAAGACAGTGGTAATTTATGGAGAAATAATGAAAACAAAAGCCAAAGTACACAAAATATTTTGTAGTACAGCTTTTGTCACTAGAAGAGCCATCTCCTCCAATGTCACATGGTAATTTATGGAGAAATCATGAAAACAAAAGCCAAAGTACACAAAATATTTTGTAGTACAGCTTTTGTCACTAGAAGAGCCATCTCCTCCAATGTCACAAAGGAGGTTCAGAGAAATAAATGACCCAGGCAAAGTTCACAGTGCCAGACACACCACTATGACCAAGCCCTTGTTTCCTGATGCTAACACAGACATCCCTCTTTGAGATCATCTGGGATTTCTTTGTCTCAGATTCTTCCAACCATCCATCCATGCTAGGAATTATTAATGTGGTGACTTTATCAAGATAGTGGTTTTTCTAAGATATGCACCAGACAGGATTTTCCCATCAGGATAGACTCAACTAGAACACAAAATTAGAAATCAGACAATAGTAAGCAACACTATCATAATACAATAAAGAATGATAATGTATTAACAAATTACCATAGGTAACTGTGGTAGGAATCTCGCTGGCATCTTTGATTTGCCTTTAGTGGATAGCTTGTCCTATGTAAGGAGGAAAAATCTGGTTTAATTTAATTCACACAGCCAAGTTTTACACTGTTTGCTATAAAGAAAAGCATACCATCCAAAATATCCTAAAACGTGATTTTACTGATAATATAATCTTATATAGAGAAAAATTTATAATACACCAAGGAATTATTAAAACTAGTTCATTCAGCAATGTTACAAGATACAAAACTAGCACACATATACACACACAGAGCAGGGGTGGGGGCTGCGGGGAGAGACTAGTACTAACCAGTTGAAAGTTGAAATTAAGAAACCATTTCAGGGTTGGTAAGATGGTGTCTCAGTTAGAGTTTCTACCGCTGTGATAAAACAGCATGACCAAAGCCACTTAGGTTGTGGGACCTTTATTTGGCTTACAGGTTATACTCCAACATCAGGGGAACCCAAGGCAGGAACCCCAAACAGGAACTGAAGCTGAAACCACAGGGGAGCACTGCTTACTGGCAAGCTGAGCCTGCCTTTTTATATGCATCAGGACCACTTGCCCAGGTCTAGCACCATCCTCAGAGAGCTGGGCTCTTCCACACCAGTCCTCAGAGAAAATCCCCACAGACTTGCCTGCAGGCCATAATTAGAAAAGGTGTGGGTAGGTTGGGGAGCAGGGTGTGGGGAGGGTATAGGGAACTTTTGAAGAGGAAACTTAGGCAAGGGAATAGCATTTGAAATGTAAGTGAAGGAAATACCTAAAAGAAGAGAAGAGAAGAGAAGAGAAGAGAAGAGAAGAGAAGAGAAGAGAAGAGAAGAGAAGAGAAGAGAAGAGAAGAGAGAAAGAGAAAGAAAAGAAAAGGCATACTTTCTCCACTGAGGTTGTTCCATTTTTGCTTTTGTTTTTTATAGATAGGTCTAACTTGTATCATGTTAACAGAATTAATTAATTAATTAATTAATTAGGTATTAATTAAAATAAACTAAGCCACTTAGCCAGGACAGATGGCCTTGTAGTTAATGCACTTGCCACCAAGCCTGACCACCTGAGTTCAATCACCTGGAACACACAATGGAAGGGAAGAACAGACAGCCTTTGTCCTCCAATTTTGTGCTCAGGAATAAATTTTGGGGGAAAAAAGATGTTATAGTTAAACTATACCATAGCATTAAAAACGCTTTTGACTCTGGAGCATTCATGCATACTGGGCACTGGCTCCCAGATGATTTGTGGACAGGAAAGTGCATCCGCTCATAATAGTTTCTTTCTATGAAGGCTTCCTCTATTTTCTGTGATTTCTGTGACAGCTATGTTGTTTGCCCCTGCCTGAGTCTCTATTTTCCCCTACTCTGTGATGAAGATGATAGATTCCATGTACAGGCAAGGGCAACATCTAAGCACCTAACCTTCAAACTTCCTGTCAGAACTAACCAATAACAGTCGTCGCAACATACTGAGCACCAGGAGGAAGTACTGCAGCTTTGTGGGACTAAACAATCCCCGACTGCGGCTCCTGGGACAAGGGTTGTGTTTCTGACTCTCACGGGGTTCACTGGCCCCTCAGCCATGGCTGTGTGCTGCCTGTTTCCTCACTAATGCTAAATTTCATTCTCTCTGCCACATTTTGCATTAGCTCTAAAATAAAGCCTGCCTCACACTCCTGTGTGCTCCCTGAACCCGGGACCCATGGACCTCTGCAAAAGCACTCTGTCCTACTTTTCTTTAATTACCTTTTAGAGCATACCATCTGTTTTCTGTAGGAACTTAGCATAAATTTATGCTCCACAATAAAGTGCTGGACAGTCTAATCCTTCAGATTTTTCTTTCTTGGTTTTTATCTACTCAACACTTGGAAGGGATATTGCAAAACCTGTTACTTCCATAACCCAAGCACGAGCCGTGCTTAAAGCTTTCTGTTGAATTGACTTTTTTCTGTTAAATTTCCAGTAACCTCTCACAATTTAATAGTGTTGTTGGAGATGATGTCATACACCTGCATTCCAGCACTTGGGAAGCTGAGATAGGAGGATTATATGAGGTCAAAGTTAGTCTCAACTCTGTATTAAGTCCTTGTTTCAAAAATAAATTGTAACAACTTAGTCCAAAAGTGACACATGTTTGAGTTACGGTTGATAAAGTTGTTACTACAGTACTGGTCTCACAGAAAACTTTCTCCCCGTTTCCTTTTAATGATAGACAGGCAATTTGATGGAGAGATGGCTCAGTGGTTAAGAGAGCCTGTTGCCTTGGCAGAGGGCCTGGGCTCTAACATCCACATGGCAACTTGCAGCAGTCTATGGTTCAAACTCCGGGATTTTAATGCCCTCGTCTGGCCTTTTCGGGCACTGCACACATGGTGCACACCACTTACAGGCAAAACTCTCATACATTTTTTTTTTCTTTTTTTTTTTTGGCCAGGAAGTGGTGGCACACACCTTTAACCCCAGCACTCAGGAGGCAGAAGTGAGCAGAGCTCTGTGCGTTCAGGGCCAGCTTGGTCTACATAGCAAGTCCCAGGACAGCCAAGACTGTACAAAGGAACCTAATCTCAAAAAACATCATCATCGCCATCATCGTCGTCGTCATCGTCATCCTCTTATGCGAATAAGCAGTTGAACGTGGCAGACAAACCACGGTCACTTGGCTCTGTACAGTTAATGAGTGCTGAGCATAGCGAGGCTGCAGCAGTTTTGCCTCCCCTGCGTTTGTGAGAAGCTTTAGAATTCTGGAAACTTCTTCAACTGAATCTTTTAAATGTCTGAAGTTTTTTCCTAGCATTAAAAAATGAAACGAGCAACTGGAAAAGACTTATATTTCTCTTTAAATACCAAACTTAAGAGAAAAACCCAAGACATCCGGCACCCTCCCAGTCGGAGGACAGTGACCTGCCCTGCAGGGAGCGCCATCTTGGCTCCGGGACTCCGCCGAGCTTAGTCTGTACAGGTCAGAGTGGGGACCACGGGGGCAGACGGCTTCTGGGACAGGCGGGAGCCACAGAGCTGCTGAGGCAGCACCCTTTTGGGGCCGCAGACATCCGGCACCATTCCAGCTGGAGGACAGTGACCTGCCCTGCAGGGAGCGCCATCTTGGCTCCGGGACTCCGCCGAACTTAGTCTGTACAGGTTAGACTGAGGACCACAGAGGCAGACAGCTTCTGGGACAGGCGGGAGCCACAGAGCCGCTGAGGCAGCACCCTTTTGGGGCCACAGACTTCCGGCACCCTCCCAGTCAGAGGACAGTGACCTGCCCTGCAGGGAGCGCCTTCTTGGCTCCGGGACTCCGCCGAACTTAGTCTGTACAGGTTAGACTGAGGACCACAGAGGCAGACAGCTTCTGGGACAGGCGGGAGCCACAGAGCCGCTGAGGCAGCACCCTTTTGGGGCCGCAGACATCCGGCACCCTCCCAGCTGGAGGACAGTGACCTGCCCTGCAGGGAGCGCCATCCGCCGAACTTAGTCTGTACAGGTCAGAGTGAGGATCACAGAGGCAGACAGCTTCTGGGACAGGCGGGAGCCACAGAGCCTCTGAGGCAGCACCCTTTTGGGGCCACAGACATCCGGCACCCTCCTAGCTGTAAGACAGTGGTCTGCCCTGCACAGGAGCCCTCTGCCTCAGGAGCAGGGAGCACATCTTGGATCCAGGACTCCACTGAACTTAGGAACTTAGTCTGCACAGCTGAGAGTGTCCACCACAGAAGCCTACAGCTTCTGTGACCTGCCAAAGCAACACAGCATCTGGGAAAGTTCCTGTTTTCCGCCTTCTTCTTCGGCCAGGAGGAGGTCCAAACGCCAGATATCTGTACACCTTCCCTTTAAGAGGAAAGCTTGTCAGCAGGGAGTGCTCTAACCACTGAAACTCAGAGGAGAGAGCCTGTCTCCCAGGTCTGCTGACAGAGGATACTCAGAATCACCAGAAGAACAACCTCTGAACAGAGACAACTATAACAACTCCAGAGATTACCAGATGGCGAGAGGTAAAGGTAAGAATCTTACTAACAGAAACCAAGACCACTCACCATCATCAGGACCCAGCACTCCCACTTCGCCCAGTCCAGGGCACCCCAACACACCTGAAAAACTAGACCTGGATTTAAAAGCATATCTCATGATGATGGTAGAGGACATCAAGAAGGACTTTAAAGAACTACAGGAGAACATGGCTAAAGAGTTACAAGTCCTTAAAGAAAAACAGGAAAACACAACCAAACTGGTAGAAGTCCTTAAAGAGAAACAGGAAAACACATCCAATCAGATGATGGAAATGAACAAAACCATACTAGACCTAAAAAGGGAAGTAGACACAATAAAGAAAACCCAAAATGAGGCAACACTGGAGATAGAAACCCTAGGAAAGAAATCTGGAACCATAGATGCAAGCATCAGCAACAGAATACAAGAGATGGAAGAGAGAATCTCAGGTGCAGAAGATTCCATAGAGAACATCGGCACAACAATCAAGGAAAATGGAAAATGCAAAAAGATCCTAACTCAAAACATCCAAGAAATACAGGACACAATGAGAAGACCAAACCTACGGATAATAGGAGTGGATGAAAATGAAGATTTTCAACTCAAAGGACCAGCAAACATCTTCAACAAAATTATAGAAGAAAACTTCCCAAATCTAAAGAAAGAGATGCCCATGAACATACAAGAAGCCTACAGAACTCCAAATAGGCTGGACCAGAAAAGAAATACCTCCCGACACATAATAATCAGAACAACAAATGCACTAAATAAAGATAGAATACTAAAAGCAGTAAGAGAAAAAGGCCAAGTAACATATAAAGGCAAGCCTATCAGAATTACACCAGATTTTTCACCAGAGACTATGAAAGCCAGAAGATCCTGGACAGATGTTATACAGACATTAAAAGAACACAAATTCCAGCCCAGGCTACTATACCCAGCCAAACTCTCAATTAACATAGATGGAGAAACCAAAGTATTCCACGACAAAACCAAATTCACACATTATCTCTCCACGAATCCAGCCCTTCAAAGGATAATAGAAAAAAACGAATACAAGGACAGGAACCACGCCCTAGAAACAACAAGAAGGTAATCCCTCAAGAAACCGAAAAGAAGACAGCCACAAGAACAGAATGCCAACTTTAACAACAAAAATAACAGGAAGCAACAATTACTTTTCCTTAATATCTCTTAATATCAATGGACTCAACTCCCCGATAAAAAGACATAGACTAACAAACTGGCTACCCAATCAAGACCCAACATTTTGCTGCTTACAGGAAACTCATCTCAGAGAAAAAGATAGACACTACCTCAGAATGAAAGGCTGGAAAACAATTTCCCAAGCAAATGGTCTGAAGAAACAAGCTGGAGTAGCCATTCTAATATCAGATAAGATTGACTTCCAACCCAAAGTCATCAAAAAAGACAGGGAGGGGCACTTCATACTCATCAAAGGTAAAATCCTCCAAGAGGAACTATCAATCCTGAATATCTATGCTCCAAATACAAAGGCAGCCTCATTCATTAAAGAAACTTTAGTAAATCTCAAAGCACACATTGCACCTCATACAATAATAGTGGGAGACTTCAACACACCACTTTCACCAATGGACAGATCATGGAAACAGAAACTAAACAGGGACACAGTGAAACTAACAGAAGTTATGGATCAAATGGATCTGGCAGATATCTACAGAACATTTTACCCTAAAACAAAAGGATACACCTTCTTCTCAGCACCTCATGGTACCTTCTCCAAAATTGACCACGTAATTGGGCACAAAACAGGACTCAACAGATACAAAAACATTGAAATTGTCCCATGCATCCTATCAGATCACCATGGACTAAGGCTGATCATCAATAACAAAATAAATAATAGAAAGCCAACATTCACGTGGAAACTGAACAACACTCTTCTCAATGATACCTTGGTCAAGGAAGGAATAAAGAAAGAAATCAAGGACTTTTTAGAGTTCAATGAAAATGAAGCCACAACATACCCAAACTTATGGGACGCAATGAAAGCATTTCTAAGAGGAAAACTCATAGCTCTGAGTGCCTCCAAAAAGAAACTAGAAAGAGCACACATTAGCAGCTTGACAACACACCTAAAAGCACTAGAACAAAAGGAAGCAAATTCACCCAAGAGGAGTAGACGGCAGGAAATAATCAAACTCAGGGGCGAAATCAATCAAGTGGAAACAAGAAGAACTATTCAAAGAATCAACCAATCAAGGAGCTGGTTCTTTGAGAAAATCAACAAGATAGATAAACCCTTAGCCAGACTAACTAGAGGGCACAGGGAAAGTATTCTAATTAACAAAATCAGAAATGAAAAAGGAGACATAACAACAGATCCTGAAGACATCCAAAACACCATCAGATCCTTCTACCAAAGGCCATACTCAACAAAATTGGAGAACCTGGATGAAATGGAGAAGTTCCTAGACAGATACCAGGTACCAAAGTTGAACCAAGATCAGGTTAATGATCTAAACAACCCTATATCCCCCAAAGAAATAGAAGCAGTCATTAATAGTCTCCCAACCAAAAAAAGCCCAGGACCAGATGGGTTTAGTGCAGAGTTCTATCAGACCTTCAAAGAAGATCTAATCCCAGTTCTTCACAAACTATTCCACAAAATAGAAACAGAAGGTACTCTACCCAACTCATTCTATGAAGCCACAATTACTCTGATACCTAAACCACAAAAAGACCCAACAAAGATAGAAAACTTCAGACCAATATCCCTTATGAATATTGATGCAAAAATCCTCAATAAAGTTCTTGCTAACCGAATCCAAGAACACATCAAAACAATCATCCATCCTGACCAAGTAGGTTTCATCCCAGGGATGCAGGGATGGTTCAATATACGGAAATCCATCAACGTAATCCAGTATATAAACAAACTCAAAGACAAAAACCACATGGTCATCTCGTTAGATGCGGAAAAAGCATTTGACAAGATCCAACACCCATTCATGATAAAAGTCTTGGAAAGATCAGGAATTCAAGGCCCATACCTAAACATGATAAAAGCAATCTACAGCAAACCAGTAGCCAACATCAAAGTAAATGGTGAGAAGCTTGAAGCAATCCCTCTAAAATCAGGGACTAGACAAGGCTGTCCACTTTCTCCATACCTATTCAACATTGTACTTGAAGTCCTAGCCAGAGCAATTCGACAACAAAAGGAGATCAAATGGATACAAATTGGAAAAGATGAAGTCAAAATATCACTCTTTGCAGATGATATGATAGTATATATAAGTGACCCTAAAAATTCCACCAGAGAACTCCTAAGCCTGATAAACAGCTTCGGTGAAGTAGCTGGATATAAAATTAACTCAAACAAATCAATGGCCTTTCTCTACACAAAGAATAAACAGGCTGAGAAAGAAATTAGGGAAACAACACCCTTCTCAATAGTCACAAATAATATAAAATATCTTGGCGTGACTCTAAGGAAGTGAAAGATCTGTATAATAAAAACTTCAAGTCTCTGAAGAAAGAAATTATAGAAGATCTCAGAAGATGGAAAGATCTCCCATGCTCATGGATTGGCAGGATCAACATTGTAAAAATGGCTATCTTGCCAAAAGCAATCTACAGATTCAATGCAATCCCCATCAAAATTCCAAATCAATTCTTCAACGAATTAGAAAGTGCAATCTGCAAATTCATCTGGAATAACAAAAAACCTAGAATAGCAAAAACTCTTCTCAAGGATAAAAGAACCTCTGGTGGAATCACCATGCCGGACCTAAAGCTCTACTACAGAGCAATTGTGATAAAAAACTGCATGGTACTGGTATAGTGACAGACAAATAGACCAATGGAATAGAATTGAAGACCCAGAAATGAACCCACACACCTACGGTCACTTGATCTTCGACAAGGGAGCTAAAAACATCCAGTGGAAGAAAGACAGCATTTTCAACAAATGGTGCTGGCACAACTGGTTGTTAACATGTAGAAGAATGCGAATCGATCCATTCCTATCGCCTTGTACTAAGGTCAAGTCTAAGTGGATCAAGGAACTTCACATAAAACCAGAGACACTGAAACTTATAGAGGAGAAAGTGGGGAAAAGCCTTGAAGATATGGGCACAGGGGAAAAATTCCTGAATAGAACAGTAATGGCTTGTGCTGTAAGATCGAGAATTGACAAATGGGACCTCATGAAACTACAAAGCTTCTGCAAGGCTAAAGACACCATCAATAAGACAAAAAAAACCACCAACAGATTGGAAAAGGATCTTCACCTATCCTAAATCAGACAAGGGACTAATATCCAATATATATAAAGAACTCAAGAAGGTGGACTCCAGAAAGTCAAATAACCCCATTAAAAAATGGGGCTCAGAACTGAACAAAGAATTCTCACCTGAGGAATACCGAATGGCAGAGAAGCACCTGAAAAAATGTTCAACATCCTTAATCATCAGGGAAATGCAAATCAAAACAACCCTGAGATTCCACCTCACACCAGTCAGAATGGCTAAGATCAGAAATTCAGGTGACATCAGATGCTGGCGAGGATGTGGAGAAAGAGGAACACTTCTCCATTGTTGGTGGGATTGCAAGATTGTACAACCACTCTGGAAATCAGTCTGGCGGTTCCTCAGAAAATTGGACATAGTACTACCGGAGGATCCAGCAATACCTCTTCTGGGCATATATCCAGAAGATGTCCCAACCGGTAAGAAGGACACATGCTCCACTATGTTCATAGCAGCCCTATTTATAATAGCCAGAAGCTGGAAAGAACCCAGATGTCCCTCAACAGACGAATGGATACAGAAATTATGGTACATTTACACAATGGAGTACTACTCTGCTATTAAAAAGAATGAATTTATGAAATTCCTAGCCAAATGGATGGACCTGGAGGGCATCATCTTGAGTGAGGTAACACAATCACAAAGGAACTCACACAATATGTATTCACTGATAAGTGGATATTAGCCCAAAACTTAGGATACCCAAGATATAAGATACAATTTGCTAAACGCATGAAACTCAAGAAGAATGAAGACCAAAATGTGGACACTGTGCCCCTTCTTAGAATTGGGAACAAAACACCCAGGGAAGGAGTTACAGAGACAAAGTTCGGAGCTGTGATGAAAGGATGGACCATCTAGAGACTGCCGTATCCAGGGATCCATCCCATAATCAGCTTCTAAACGCTGACACCATTGCATACACTAGCAAGATTTTGCTGAAAGGACCCAAAGATAGCTGTCTCTTGTGAGACTATGCAGGGGCCTA
This sequence comes from Mus caroli, assembly GCF_978045245.1. Lineage (NCBI taxonomy): Eukaryota > Metazoa > Chordata > Mammalia > Rodentia > Muridae > Mus > Mus caroli. The sequence continues at coordinate 50,555,086 of NW_028227256.1, forward strand.
GCAAACACAGGAGTGGATGCTCACAGTCAGCTATTGGATGGATCACAGGGCTCCCAATGGAGAAGCTAGAGAAAGTACCCAAGGAGCTAAAGGGATCTGCACCCTATAGTTGGAACAACATGATGAACTAACCAGTACCCTGGAGCTCTTGTCTCTAGCTGCATATGTATCGAAAGATGGCCTAGTCGGCCATCACTGGAAAGAGAGGCCCATTGGACTTGCAAACTTTATATGCCCCAATATAGGGGAATGCCAGGGCCAAAAGAATGGGAATGGGAGGGTAGGGAAGTGGGGGGCGCTATGGGGGACTTTTGGGATAGCATTGGAAATGTAATTGAGGAAAATATGTAATAAAAAAAAACAGTGGAAAAAAAAAAGGAAAAAAAAAAAAAAGAGAAAAACCCAGGCAGCTATCTCTGAAAAATGCCACGTCCCTCTCAACCTTCCACTAATGAGAGGACTATGTTAAACCCCCTCAGTAAATACAGTTTTGCCACCTGCTCACTGCTTCAAATGGAGTGAAGACGTAGGTAAATGTCACGTGAAAATGGAATTTCAGAAAATTTAATCCATTTTATTTGTTTTAGATTAAAGTATAGAACTTTCATCTTTTCAAAAGGAAAACTGTACTCTTAAATTAGCATAGAAGGATCAAGATGAGTTTTAAAATTGCAAAATCAACCAAAGCAGTAGGAGAGAGCCCTCTGCTGCTTAAAGCAATACCTAGGAAGTGGCAAGACTCCCAGGTGGCTTCATAATGAGCATTCTTGGTAATTCCAAGATTTCTTCTATAAACCATGGCCCTTCTGGGGGTTGTTGGGAGACCAGGGGGGTTGGGTCCCAGTATCATCTTATAAAGTGAAGCAAACTTGACTTCCAATGACGACTTAGTGGCTGCTTCCTAGCTAAAGCTGGATAGGTGAAAGGAATTAATAAAAATACCTTTCCAGGAAAACCACTGTACAGTTAATAAAAGAAGTATTTTAGATTTTGACAGTACAGACTGTGGTTGCATGATTGGGCCAAAGACTTACTTGGACATCAAGCAAATGAGTATAGATGGTAACGAGCTGTGATTTTGTTAAGAATCACACAGGGAGGTCTAGTGATTGCTCGGGTGGTTTTTGTTGTGTTTTTTCCTGTTACATGTATCTGTAATTTGGGGAGATTCTTTCCTCATTTGCTCGTGTACTGGTCATTGTTAATTACACTTAGATATATGACACAAAACACCTGTCTCTTAGTTCTCAATTAATATGTGGATTGCAAAAAAAACTGAAAACGTTCTCCAGCATATAGATAACTACTGCTTACTTGGTTAGCAGGCTTGACATCCTCTGCTAGTACTCTATAACCTATATAATCTATAACTATAGCTATAACAGGATAGATAAGACATGTCTTTCCAAGGAGCTCTTGTGTCGAGGGGTGACACAAACTGATGATGAAAATGCTACTTTTACCCATAAATTAATGTAAGTTTGTGGGAATGGGCCATTGAGAGTAAAGTCCCGCTGAAGAATGTGGGCTATTGGGGCTGTGCTTTCAACTGTTGCTCTTTCTCTAGCCTCTTCCCCAGTGCTCTCTGCCATGCCCTCCTCCCTGCCTTGATATAGACTTCAGTACAGCGCCCAGAAACACCCAGAACCCAGTGACCTCTCAAGCCATGAGACAAAATAAGAATTTTCTCTCTGAGTTGCTTTGCTCTGTTTTGTCACAAAACCTGAATAGCACAAGATTGTAAACTACTCTCCCCTGTGAGAGAGTATGTATGCCGGTGACCGTGCATGTGCGTGCGTGTGTGATATGTCCATGTTTTGTATAAGGTGCCCCTGCCTCTGCACAGAAGCCAGTGAATCACTCACTGACTTACTACTTTGAGACAGGCTCTCTCACTGAACCAGATACTAAGGGGTTGGATGGGAAGTTGCAGCAATCCTCCTGTCTCTACCCCTCACAGAGCTGGGGTTATAGGGAAGCTCAGTCACACTGGGCCTTGAAGTGGGTGCTGGGGATTTGAGTCTATGTCTTCATGGCTTCACATCAAGCTCTTACGCACTAAGCCATCTCCCCAACCCCCACATCATCTTTTGCAGCCATTTTCACAACAAACTCAATTTATAAGAGAAACCACTATGAAGGAATGAAAAATCTTAAAAGCTGAGTACAATTTTCAGATTGAGAATCAACTTTTTATTTGGGTTGAACTGGCATCAAAACTGCCCACCCTCCTCCCACCCAAACACTCCCTGTGTGCAGCTGGGGTCGCTGTGGAGCCAGTTTCCACAGCTGGCGCATCCCGAGAGTTTTGTGTCCCGTTGCTACAACAACAACGAGGTCCATCGGTTGGGAAGGAAACTGGAGGGAAAAGCTCAACGCCAGGGTGGTACTGGAGTCGAGGTTCCCCGAAGGCGCAGTCCGCACTGCTCCTGCGTGCCTGGCCCCCGGGACCGACCCTGGAGGCCCAGCTCTCACCTTCTTGCTGCTCATGGCGTCAAGGACTTGCGGGCCAGGCAACGCCGGCAGGGATCGCTTGCTGCGGGACTCGGGACCTGGAGACAAGAGTTGTTCGCCACTGGACAGCTCTCGGCTCTCTGAGCTGAGAGCTTTAACGGCCGTGATCGATTCGTTGCTAAGCAACAAACTGGCGGATTCCACTTCCGGTCGGTCGTCTGCATCTGCGAGATGAGGTGCAGAACTTTCTGAGAGGTCGAGCAGGGTGGCTCTCTGAGGCCTAGGTGGCTTCCAACACAGCCCTCACCCCCACTTTGCGAAGGGTGGCAGGCAACTGTGAGGAGCGAAGACCCCTTGATGGCTAAGTGGGCCCTCAAGTTACTGCACCTTTCACGGAGTCTGCGTGGGCGTGGTTCTCTGCCTTACGCCTTCATTCGGCTTTTTCTGCAGATTTCATTGCTAATGTAGGCAAATAGAATAATGACAAGGCACTCAAGACTGAAGCCTGTAAACGTGCTCCTTATCCAGCGTTCAGTTCTGTTGACTTCCCTAACACACTAGAAAGTGAGCCTTCGGAAATTCATTTAAATCCACGCGTGATTGACTACATGAACGAAGCTGTGCCAAGACAGTCCCTCAGGCATAGGCTTGGGTGACCGTCAGGCACTTGTTCATAAATAATAGAAACAGTACTGTGAGTCATTTCTCTTAGAAGATGCAGAAGAGATGTGAAAGCTGAGATTTGAAAGAGGAGGACACATGCTGTCCAAGGAATATTCCGGGCAGAGCGATCAGATGCAAAAGCCTGAGACATTTCATGGTTATTACAAGAACAAAAAACAAAAATTAGAAGAACAGAAGAAAATTAAAAGAACAAAAACAAAATCTATCAGACTGTCGTTGGGATGAAGATAAATAAGTGCTCTATTTTAAAGATCTGGTAAAATAGAGTGAGGACTTTAGACTTCAACGTAAACTGCCTCCTACTGAAAAGTTTTTGTTTAATTTTGTTTACTTATTTTGGTTTGGTTTTGAGATCGTCACATTTCATAGCCTAGACAGGTCACAAACTCAAAATCTTTCTGTGGCAGCCTCCCAAGTGCTAGAATTACAGGCTTATGCCACCACACCTGACAGTAAAAGTTTTCTGTTGAGAAACGGCAGGTTCCTAACCTAAAATTTATGTGACATCTTAAAGGATCTCGAATAGCCAAAAACAACGTTTTTTAAGTGACATATTTGGAAGCTTCATATTTTTTTATTTCAAAATTTAGTACAAAGCTACAGTGATGAAACAATGTCTTCACAACAAATGATACCGAGGAAAGTAGATATCCACGTGCACAAATGTGACATAGACAATGTCACATATAAAAATCACCTCCTGTAGGTGGATTACCGACATGGAAGAACTAAAACTTTAAAACCTTTAATGAAAACAGAGAAAGGGTCTCATGGCACTTGATTTTCTTTTGGTTTTATTTTTTATTAAAATCTTATTTATTTTATACACATGAGTGTTCTATCTGCATGTACCCAGATGCCAGAAGAGGACATCAGACCCCACTACAGATGGTCCTGTGCCCGGGCCTGCAGGGATAATCATCAGGGACCCGGGGCAAGGGAGTGAGAGAGTGGGAGAGAAGGAGACAGGAAGAATGATAGCAATTCAATCACACTGATCAAGCTCTGAAAAACTTTATTCAGGAGTGGCAATATAAGCATAAGCAAAAGGAGGCTCCAAGGGAGGGGCGCTCTCTGAAGGTCAGGTGGCAATCTTCAGCTCTTGGAAACAACAACGGTCACAGTGTCCTCTTTCCCCACAAACATTCTTACTGTTATTACGACAAATGTTCTCTCAGGATTGTTTATGTAAGCTAGAAAATATCCACAAGGCCATGGCTGAGGCCATGGCTCCCAGCAGTTGTGACCCACCATGGGTTTGCTGGGAATTGAACTCAGGGACCTCTGGAAAAGCAGACAGTGTTCTTAACCACTGAGCCATTTCTCCAGTCCCCTCTTTTGGTTTTATATATTTATTTACTGGGGGAGGGGGAGAATGTAGAGGTCAGAGGACAACCTGTAGGCATTAGCCTCCTCTCCTTCTACCCTGCATGTTCCAAAGATTGAACTCAGAGTAGCAGACTTGATAGCAAATGTCCTTACACACTGAGATATTTCACTGGCTCTATGGCACTGGGTTTTGCATTAACTTATTAGATCTGACCCCCAAAATAACAGAAGAAGACAAACTAACTCAACCCTTTTCAAAGGCAAATCCTTTGTGCAACAAGGAAACTATCAGACTAAAATGGCAATATGTGGAATAAGAACAATTCTTTACAAATGTTATACTGGATAAGAGATTTATACTCAGAATCAACAGAGGAAGAAAGGGCTGTTGGGTGCACAGAAGCAATGTTAAGTGGGAAGGTGGAGGCTCAGGTGGGGGTGGAGCTCAGCGTGGGTGGAAGGAATTCTCAAAAGGACAAGAGTCAAGCACTGACTTCAATTGCAGAAGTGTACCACGTCGAGCATACCAGTTTGAGTCACCCCATGTAGAAATATTAAAAACATTTAGAAGGTAAGAAATAAGAGAAAAAATGACCTCAAGGCCCACAGACAATGAGTGGGTGAAAGGAAGGTGTGGCCAGGCTACCAGCTAATAAGGCCTTCTCCAAGCAGTTCCCAGGAACAGAGGGTGCTTGCTAGAAGTCCAAGATCAACTGGACAACTTTGTGAAGGGTCACATCCCACCTGAGGAGGCCAGGGGGCATCTAGGGATTAACAGCAACCACTGGAGACAGACAGAAGCCTGAGATGGCCAGCCATTTCCTATCAATAAGCATACTTCAGTCCTTGCCTTCTGGACACATGCCCCAGACTCAAAGGCCTATAGTTGTCATGGCAGACATCCCATTACTGTGACTTTCTGCGTTGCTTCTGCAGCCTCCCATTCATACTGCTTCCCTGGCCAACTTCTCGCTTGCAGGATCCTGCTTCTAAATCTGTCTGCAGCAAGGCACCTTGCCAAAATTCTAGAAAGAAACCCATTTAATGAAATTCGGCAAAAGCAGTGCTTTTATGTCTGTAGGTTGTCCTGTACTCTGTCAGGCAGAAGGAATGTGGCATATGGGGCTGGGTTCCCACAGTAATTCTCTTCATTGTCTGGGATGCCACAAACTGAAACATGAAAGAAAAAAAGCAATCCCTTCTCCTTGCCTTTCAGACTAAGCCCAGCTCAAGATCCTGACAGGCATCAATGGATTCCTCAAAGTGAGTTTTAGATCAGAGATGCCGAGCTACTGGGTCCATCAAGTGACAGAGAGGCATTATTTCACTCCTGTTATCTGTCTCCTGTAGCGTTTATGTCAGCTACTTAGAGCTTCCCTTGGGTAGAGTTATCAGTACAGAAATTTGCTTCATATTTTAGTTCCCCTAGCTCTGTGTCCAGTTGGATATTTTCTGACCTGTGCTCTCTTCACAGTTTACAGTGCTGGGTTATTTTTGTTTTGTTGGTAAGATAATTTTTTTTTATTGAATATGGACCAGATGCTTGTTTAAGGATCATATTACACCAATTCTTATGCTGATTCTAGGAAATCTTTTTTATAAGAAGACTTTTTTTCTTTTTTCTTTCTTTTTTTTTTCTTCTTTTTTTTTTTTCCTTTAGAATATATTGTCTTACACTAGCACTTAGGAGGTAGATGCTGGAGAATTAGTAGTTGAATGGCAACTTCAGCTATGTAGAGATTTTCAGTGAGCTTCTTAGGCCATATGATTTTGTCCCAAATAAGTAAACAAATAAGGGACAATGAGATGGTTTAGTAGGTAAAGGCAATTGCCACCAAGCCTGATGGCCAGAATTCAATACCCAGGCCCCACATGGTGGAAGGCAAGAGCCTACTCTCAAAATTGGTCCTCTGAAGTCCACACACAGACTGCACACAGGCATACACACAGTAACATAGATAAGTGTAAAAACAAAGCACGTTGTCTAAGCTTAAGCCACCCAAAGTCCTGGGTTTTGTGATGCTCTTCCTTAGTTTATTTCATAACTCTCATTTTTGAAACTGTGGACATGTTTCAAAAGGAAGTAATATGTGTGGTGTTGATTCTTCTTTGTATCAGGCAGGCCAACTAGGAATCTGACTGGAGAAGGCAGGGAGGGAGCGACAGTGACTGGGAAGGTTGGGGCTGGGGGGAAGACAAATCAGAGATTTCTCTGGAGGAAACAAAATTGTGAGGAACCAGGCTAAGGTCAAATGTCAGCTAGGGTTTGGCTGGCTGGCTGGCCTTTTGGTCTAAGCCACTTGGTAGATGGTGGAAGGTGAAAGAAATTAGAAATTAGGGGTTAAATATGTTTAAGTTTAAGGTGACTGTTAGATAACCAAGAAAGATGTTGGGATGGAAATAAGCCAGACAGCTCTGGCTGCATTAGTAATCAGGGTATAGATCGGAAGTTCATCCACAGATGATGCTATCAAGTAAGGTAGAAGTGGGGAGTTGGGAGAAAGGCAGGGAGAGAGGGAGGGAGGGAGTGTAATGAGGGAGGAAGAGAAATTGTGTTTATATTTTGGTTCCCTGACTATCACGTTCAGCTGGATTTACACTGGACCTCTCTCTCTCTCTCTCACAGTTTGGATTGTTTGTTGTTACCGTTTCATTCTGCTGCTGAGATGGTTTTATCGTGGAGGGGAAGAGGGACAAAGGCAGTCTGAGAGCAGACCCTGGGGTTCTCATTTCTCTTTCAGGACACTTTAAAAAAATATCACACAGTTTTCAACTTCTTAACAAAGTTATGCAAGTTCAAAGTCAAAGTCACAGCAGATAGATTAGATATGAAAGAACCCCACGAAACAAGGCTGGCAGTTCATGCATGTGGTATTTGTTCAGTAAAACACTGAAATATATGTGGAACAATTCCTAGGAAAACAAACAGCAATGCTGCTTTCTTACCGCATTTTGACCTTCAACTAATCACAACCAGACAAACAAGAGTGACTGCGTTGATTTCTTTGAACTCTAGAGGGAGATATAGTCACTTGCAAATTGGCAAGAGAAACTTGTTTTAGATAGAACTTCACTTTTAACATGAAACCTTTAAAATGAACTATTTAAATTTTACCATTTTGCAGTCACCAAGAAGCACAGACATGTGTTAAGATTGAAGTAAATGACACACGTGGAAATCAAATTGACTTTTTTTGTCATGTTTTTATGAATGGGTTCCATTGTATTTGGTGATTGTATGCTGTATTTTGGGGGCCATACCTTAAGTCATTTTCCTCTTGAGTCATATGAAGCAGGAAACACACAGACTGGCCAGTTATTGTTTGTATATGCATCAGTTCTTCCTCTCTGGGAACTTGTGATTTGTACATTGTAAGTCAAATCATCAAAAGCTTCTAGAGACTGGTGTCTGGATGCCTGAATGCTTTCACTTCACCATATCCTTGCCTGTCAGGTGACTTAAAGGTCATTGGCACAGAGATCATTCTGGTCTTTATTTGCCCAATAAAATGCTTTTCAACTTTGCCTGGTAATCACATAGATATGTAGTGTTTTCATGATTGCTTGGGGCAACTAAAAAACTTTCTCTTTATTTACTTTGGTAATCTTTCCAAAGAACATTCTGCAGACATTCTCTTTCTTTTCTTGATCAACGGTTGACTGTGATCCTAGCCAGCTTTTCTCAGCCTGCCAAGTGCTTTGTCTGACCTTGTAAGTAAGATTATAAATTAATTCTATAAATCCTCTGTCACATATATTCCAACATTGAGACATTTCTGGTCATTTAAGGTAAGGTATCTTTTCTATCTCCAAGGCAGAAAAACAGAGTCTATTTTCTGGAATCAGAGCTGGTGTTAGTCAAGCCCTAGTCTCTACTGGTTGGTGAATGTCATCAAGTAATCTCTCCATGACCATTTTTGTCTCTCCAACGTGGCATTGCACTTTTTTGGAATTGTGGGAATTGGTCCACACAACTTATGAAATGGACCCTGCTTAGTTTCAAGTGTAGAGCCAAGAGCCAATTCTCCATGTCTTCCTTGCTTTCTCTCTGAAACACTGTCCCTATAAATGATATGTTTGTATGTCATGTGTTCTGAAGTGCTGGTGCTAAACACAGAATGTGACAAGGGTCACATTATGTTGCCCTGAGCTCTGCTCTATTTATGCAGATGGTGGATCTCACCAATCCCCCAGGTGGTACACTGTTAACCTCTCCTGAATAAGGCTTGGGAGAAGGGAGAAAAGAGGGAGGCAACTGGAAGTTAGGCAAAGAGAGGGGCTGTCTGGGAAGGGGATCCCTGACCTTTTACTTGCACAGATGTAAATTCTACTTCCCATCTCCAAAAAGGACCAGTGCAGACCCTGTTTTCCACTCAGATATAACTGAATTTACCTCTCAAAACATCTTGTAGTCCAATCATCTGGGAGTACATGCTTTGAATTTCTACTTAACCACTGCATCTGCATGCCTCACCAACCAGGACAAGAGTCATGTCTCATTTTTCAGTGTTTCACAAAACACAATTTACTGTGTCTTATATGAAGTAGGCACCATAGGTGTGTGGGTTCATTCTGGTAATAAGGACACATGCTCCACTATGTTCATAGCAGCCTTATTTATAATAGCCAGAACCTGGAAAGAACCCAGATGTCCCTCAACAGAGGAATGGATACAGAAAATGTGGTACATTTACACAATGGAGTACTACTCAGCAATTGAAAACAATGAATTCATGAAATTCTTAGGCAAATGGGTGTATCTGGAGGATGTCATTCTGAGTGAGGTAACCCAATCACAAAAGAAGACACATGGTATGCACTCACTGATAAGTGGATATTAGCCCAGAAACTTAGAATATCCAAGATACAATTTGCAAAACACATGAAACTCAAGAGAAAGGAAGACCAAAGTGTGGATACTTCACTCCTTCTTAGAATGGGGAACAAAATACCCATGGAAGGAGTTACAGAGACAAAGTTCAGTGCTGAGACAGAAGGAAGGAAGGACCATCCAGAGACTGTCCCACCCGGGGATCCATTCCATATACAACCATCAAACCCAGACACTATTACATATGCCAGAAAGATTTTGCTGATAGGACCCTGATATAGCTCTATCTTGTGAGGCTATGCCAGTGCCTGGTAAATACAGAAGTGGATGCTCATAGTGATCTATTGGATGAAACACAGGGTCCCCAATGGAGGATCTAAAGTACCCAAGGAGCTGAAGGGGTCTGCAACCCTATAGGAGGAACAACAATTTGAACTAACCAGTACCTCCAGAGCTTGTGTCTCTAGTTGTATATGTAGCAGAAGATGGCCTAGTCGTCCATCATTGGGAAGAGAGGCCCCTTGGTCTTGCAAACTTTATATGCCCCTGTACAGGGAAATGCCAGGGCCCAGAAGTGGGAGTGGGTGGGGAGGGGAGCAGGGTGGCAGGAAGGTATAGGGGAATTTTGGGATAGCATTTGAAATGTAAATGAAGAAAATAACTAATAAAAAATAAATAGAAATGCACTCTCAGTGGTATTCCATTTCCAGTGGGGGAAAAAAAAAAGAAACATTTTTATGAACGGCTTCCTACCTCACCTTTATACAACGAACATCATATTATAACTTCCTAATTTCCTCTCTCTCTCTCTTTTGTTTTGTTTTCTGAGACAGGATTTCTCTGTATAGCCCTGGCTGTCCTGGAACTCACTCTGTAGACCAGGCTGGCCTCGAACTCAGAAATCTGCCTGCCTCTGCCTCCCAAGTTCTGGGATTAAAGGCGTGTGCCACCACCGCCTGGCTTCCTCAATCTCTTGTAGATAAGCATCAATATACATGTGTGAGAATTATAGACTACAAAGAGTGAATCTTAATGTCAATTAAGGACCTCACCTAAGTATTATTAACCTGTGACCTTGCTCCCTACAGTTACAAATGTTACTATATGAACACTGGTATCATTAAAGGAGAATAAGCCAGTCTATGAGAACTTTGTTATTTTTCCATTGTAATTATTCTATAAACCTGAAGTTAGCAAGAGCAAATAATACTTAAGAACTTTTTAAATTAAAAATAACAGCCAGGTGGTGGTGGTGCACACCTTTAATCCCAGAACTTGGAAGGCAGAGGCAGGCAGATTTCTGAGTTCGAGACCAACCTGGTCTACAGAGTGAGTTCCAGGACAGCCAGGGCTACACAGAGAAACCCTGTCTCGAAAAAACCAACCAACCAACCAACCAAACAAACAAACAAACAAAAATAACAGCATTCAGGGATTTGAGATGATAATGTGTCCATGCAGATTTATGAACTCTCACAAATATGTTACTCCATGGGGAGATGTCTCCATGCAGGAGGTTAGGTGTGTGAGGGTGAAATGCAATGGAAGAAGCCCATGAGAAGTCTCTCCCTTCTGCTCAGTTTTTCTGTGAACTTAAAACTGCTCCAAAGAGTAAAGCCATGCAAATGTCAAACCTACTTAAAAACCTTTATACTGTCACATGCATAAAGAGGAAAACAAAAGCTATCCACACATCCACTGCACTATCACTGACAAATTTTTTTGGTGTTCTAGCCTGCTGCCCCTCTGTTCAACTGTGTGTCAGTGGATATCGCGCTCACTGATAGAATGTGGCTAGTTTGTATGTAATGTAAATATATTTGCGTCCCCGATCTTCCTTTCTCAAATGTTTAGAGTGAGTTCTATAGAATGATTTCTGACTCCTCCTGAGTCAGTTTCACTGCACCAATTTTTTAAAATTGTGCTGGCATTTCTTTCTGGAACTCATTAGATCATTAGCAAAGAGTGGTTTTAAATACATAGCAGAGATTAATGGTAGGCATAATTTTTTATATCTGGTGCACCACTGCCATGATACATGGGTATCCCTCGGCTTACTTGTGTTTACTTGTCCCAAGTGTTTGGTAATGAAGGCAGGTTAGAAGTTAACACCTTGCAAGCTGGGTCTAGTGTCTCAGGAATTTCATCCCAGCTACTTGTGAGGCTGAGCCAGGAGGATTGCAAGTGTAAGGCCTGCCTGGGCACAGAATGGGTTCAAAGTCAGCCTGGGCAACTTAGACACTGTCTCAAAATTAAAAAGTAAAAAATTGCTTGGGAAATTAGATCACTGGTAGAGAATTGCTTATATAAGAACCCCTGTATTCATTCCTTACTGCCAGAAAAAGAAGTAGAAAGATGAAGAAGGTGAAGAGGAGAAAGAAGGGGAGGAGGAAAGAAGTTACACCTTGAAAAGTACATTGTCAAAGAATTGGTCAAGTGATGGGCCAAACTCTCCAATGATTCTGGTCTGCATTATTATTGGGAAGTCATACATCATTCTTAACACCTTTCACCTATGTGTGCAGTGATTTTTCTATGAATTCTTTTTGGTTTTCTCCTTTTTGTTGATTTGTACTAATTTTATCATGACATGGTCTGATATGACTTTGTGTAATATCATCTGGATTTATAGTGATCAGTCTTCTTGGGTGATATACATCCTCCAATCCGAAAGGTATTGGGAATGGGATTGCATCTAAAATCTCTTTCTCTGTATCTTTGGTGGTGGTGTATAGAAATCTATTGATTTATGGGCATTGATTCTGCATCCTGCCATATTACTGAATTTATTGTTTCTAGAATTCTGGCAAATTTGGGGGATCTTTAATGAGCAATATCATGTCATCCACCAATAAGGATTTTTTTAACTTATTTTCCTATCTGTATCCCTTTAAATTTCCTTCTCTTGTCTTACTGTGCCAGGTTTTGCTTCCAGCACAATATTGAGAAGGAATGGGGGTAGCAGACAGTCCTGACTCATTCCTGGCTTCAGTGAGATTGCTCCAAGATTTCTATTCCCAATTTGGGATGTTGTTGGCTGTGGATTTCTTATATAGAGATTTTATTATGTAGGACTTTTATCATGAAGGCAGATTGGAATTTGCCAAAGGGTTTGTTTTGTTTTTATTTTGTTTTGTTTTTTTCTTCATCTATTAAGATTGTCACATGATCTTTGAAAGCCTTTGACCGGTATTTCCTTGAATCTTTATCTGATCCAACGTGTTCCTACTACTTAAGGTAGTTTGACTGCTTGTGTCTCACAGGTCACCAAGATTCTATTTGCTTTTCTTTTTCTTGTGAGTCATGGTCTCACTGGCTTAAAATTGCAACCCTCCCACCTCAAGCTCTTACACTGCTGGCAGTTCAAGTGTGTATCATCGTGCCTGGCTGCCACTTTCTTGTGTGTGTTGGGGGAGGGGGTGCTTTCTAGTTTTTGTTGTTTTATTTTTGTGCTCAAGTTTTATTAGTTTCTGTGACCCATCTTTAAGATTTTTCTTCTTTAACTTTAAGCTTACCTTGTAAAAGTTTTGTTTTCTGGGTTGTATTTTCCAGTTATAGAACTATTTTATTCTTCTCAAAACAATCCATTTCTCTGTTACACATTTCTTTCACTAGGTTGACCCTTGTTGCAATCTTTATAATAAAACTATGATTATAACTCTACAGCCTTCCCAGGGGTTGAGTCATCTTTGCAAATCATTGTTTTACAGTTGCAGGGAGACCCTGGGAATACCCGGATTTACAGGCAGTTAGTCAGAGCACACATGACTGTCAGTCCTTACAACCAGTGTCTGAGTGAGGATAATTTTGTGAGACTGACCAGTTTACAGACTCTTTGCTATGCATACTCAGGGTCATGGTTGGTGGAAAGAAACCATAAATTAATATAGTAATAGGGAAACATTTACAGTTGTCTCAAAAGTACACATTGGTGGCAGATGTTTTAGGGTAGAGCTGGCTGACAGCTTGCCCAAACTCCATGTACGTGCACATGATATGGCTAACAGGTGAACTAAGCCTCAGTAGGTCTTGTGAAAACCAGAAGCCTGAGGCTAAGCTGTTTCCCTAACTTTAGGAAGACTCACCCATTTTTCATATTGTATGTCATATAGACCATTAAAATGTTTGGTGATTTTTGTTGAGATAAGCTTTACTCAAAGTACTATGTCATCTTCACTTATACAGTCTTCATTAAATAGATCCTATATATTTAAAAAATGTCTGTCTGTCTTAGATAAGGGTTTTACTGCTATGAACAGACACCATGACTAGGCAACTCTTCTTTTTAAAAATTACATATTTTCTTTATTTACATTTCAAATGTTATCCCCTTTCTTAGTTTCCCCTCTGAAAATCTCCTATCCTCTTCCCCCTCCCCCTCCCCCTGCTCCCCAACCCACCCATTCCCGCTTCCTGGTCCAGGCATTATCCTATATTGGGGCATAGAACCGTCACAGGACCAAGGGCCTCTTCTCCTATTGATGACCAACTAGGCCATTCTCAGCTGCATATGCAGCTGGAGCCATGAGTCTCTCTGTGTGTTTTCTTTGCTTGGTGGTTTAGTCCCAGGGAGCTCTAGGGTTACTGGTTAGTTCATATTGTTCCTCCTCCTATGGGGCTGCAAACCCCTTCAGCTCCTTGGGTACTTTCTCTAGCTTCTTCATTGGGGACACTGTGCTCCATCTAATAGATGACTATGAGCATCCACTTCTGTATTAGTCAGGCAATGGCAGAGCCTCTCAGGAGACAGCTATATTAGTCTCCTGTCAGCAAGCTCTTGTTGGCATCTGCAATAGTTTCTAGTTTTTGGTGGTTGTTTATGGGATGGATCCCCCAGATGGGCAGTTTCTGGATGGTCATGCCTTCAGTCTCTGCTCCAAACTTTGTCTCTGTAACTCCTTCTATGGGTATTTTTCCCCCATTCTAAAAAGGATCAAAGTGTCCACACTTTGGTCTTCCTTCTTCTTGAGTTTCATGTGTTTTGCAAATTGTATCTTGCATATTCTGTGTTCCTGGGCTAAAATCCACTTATCAGTGAGTGCATATCATGTGTATTCTTTTTTTATATATTTTTCATTACATATTTTCCTCAATTACATTTCCAATGCTATCCCAAAAATCCCCCATACCCTCCCCCCCACTTCCCTACCCACCCATTCCCATTTTTTTTTGGCCCTGGCATTCCCCTGTACTGGGGCATATAAAGTTTGCATGTCCAATGGGCTTCTCTTTCAAGTGATGGCCGACTAGGCCATCTTTTGATACATATGCAGCTAGAGTCAAGAGCTCCGGGGTACTGGTTAGTTCATAATGTTGTTCCACCTATAGGGTTGCAGATCCCTTTAGCTCCTTGGGTACTTTCTCTAGCTCCTCCATTGGGAGCCCTGTGATACATCCAATAGCTGACTGTGAGCATCCACTTCTGTGTTTGCTAGGCCCCGGCCTAGTCTCACAAGAGACAGCTATATCTGGGTCCTTTCAGCAAATTCTTGTTTGTGTATGCAATGGTGTCAGCGTTTGGAAGCTGATTATGGGGTGGATCCCTGGATATGGCAGTCTCTAGATGGTCCATCCTTTCGTCACAGCTCCAAACTTTGTCTCTGTAACTCCTTCCATGGGTGTTTTGTTCCCAATTCTAAGGAGGGGATCATGTGTATTCTTTTGTAATTGAATTACCTCATTTAGGATTATATCCTCCAGATTCATCCATTTGTCTAAGAATTTCATAAATTCATTGTTTTTAATATCTGAGTAATACTCCATTGTGTAAATGTACCACATTTTCTGCATGCATTCCTCTGTTGAGGGACATATGGGTTCTTTCCAGCTTCTGACTATTATAAATAAGGCTGATATGAACATTGTGGAGCGTGTGTCCTTATTACCAGTTGGAACATCTTCTGGATATATGCCCAGGAGTGGTATTGCTGGATCTTCTGGTAAAACTATGTCCAATTTTCTGAGGAACCATCAAACTAATTTCCAGACTGATTGTACCAGCTTGTTGACTGTCTCCAGCAATGGAGGAGTGTTCCTTTTTCTCCACATCCTTGCCAGCATCTGCTGTCACCTGAGTTTTTGATCTTAGCCATTCTGACTAGTGTGAGGTGGAATCTCAGGGTTGTTTTGATTTGCATTTACCTAATGATTAAGGATGTTGAACATTTTTAGGTGCTTCTCAGCCATTCAACGTTCCTTAGTTGAGAATTCTTTGTTTAGCTCTGTACCCCATTTTTAGTATAGTTATTTGGTTTTCTGGAGTCCGCCTTCTTGAGTTCTTTATATATATATATTGGATACTAGCCCCCTATCTGATTTAAGATGGATAAAGATCTTTTCCCAATCTGTTGGTTGCCATTTTGTCTTATTGACACTGTCCTTTGCCTTATAGAAGCTTTGCTATTTTATAAGGTCCCATTTGCAGGTTCTCAATCTTACAGCACCAGCCATTGCTGTTCTGTTAAGGAATTTTTTTCCCCTGTGCTCATATCTTCAAAGCTCTTCCCCACTTTCTCCTCTATAAGTTTCAGTGTATCTGGTTTTATGTGGAGTCCCTTGATCCACTTAGACTTGAGCTTTGTACAAGGAGATAAGAATGGATTAATTCACATTCTTCTACATGATAACCTCCAGTTGTGCCAGCACCATTTGTTGAAAATGCTGTCTTTTTCCCACTGGATGGTTTTAGCTCCCTTGTCAAAGATCAAGTGACCATAGGTGTGTGGGTTCATTTCTGGGTCTTCAATTCTATTCCATTGGTCTACCTGCCTTTCACTGTACCAATACCATGCAGTTTTTATCACAATTGCTCTGTAGTACAACTTGAGGTAGGGGATGGTGATTCCACCATAGGTTCTTTTATTGTTGAGAATAATTTTTGCTATCCTAGGGTTTTTGTTATTCCAGATGAATTTGCAAATTGCCCTTTCTAATTTGTTGAAGAATTTAGTTGGAATTTTGATGGGGATTGCATTGAATCTGTAGATTGCTTTCAGCAAGATAGCCAGTTTGACTATATTGATCCTGCCAATCCATGAGCATGGGAGATCTTTCCATCTTCTGAGAACTTCTTTGATTTCTTTCTTCAGAGACTTGAAGTCCTTATCATACATATATTTCACTTCCTTAATTAGAGTCACACCAAGGTATGTTATATTATTTGTGACTATTTTGAAGAGTGTTGTTTCCCTAATTTCTTTCTCAGCCTGTTTATCCTTTGAGTAGAGGAAGGCTACGGATTTGTTTGAGTTAACTTTATATCCAGCCACTTTGCTGAAATTATTTATCAGGTTTAGGAGTTCTCTGGTGGAATTTTTAGGGTCACTTAAGTACACTATCATATCATCTACAAATAGTGATATTTTGACTTTTTCCTTTCCAATTTCTATTCTTTTGATCTCCTTTTGTTGTCTAATTGGTCTAGCTAGGACTTCAAGTACTATATTGAATAGATACGGAGAGAGTGGGCAGCCTTGTCTAGTTCCTGATTTTAGTGGTATTGCTTCAAGTTTCTCTCCATTTAGTTTGATGTTGGCTACTGGTTTGCTGTATATTGCCAAGGCAACTCTTATAAGGACAACATTTAATTGGGGGGACTAGCTTACAAGTTCAGAGGTCAGTTCATTATCATCAAGGTGGAAACATAGCAGTGTCCAGGCAGGCATGGTGCAGGAGGAACTTAGAGTTCTACATCTTCACCTGAAGGTTGCTCGGTTAAGACTGGCTTCTACATGGTTAGGTGGTACATTTCTTCCAATAAGGCCACACCTACTGCAACAAGAACACACCTCCTAATAGTGCCACTCCTTGGGGCAAGCATATTCTAACCACCACAATGTCTATAACTACTAGTAATCTACTCTTTTCTCCATGCCCTAAATTAAATGAGCTACTGTGACCTAAGACTCTTAGGTCAAATTATCTAAATATCCTTCAAGTAGGATTAATTACAGTCAAGTTGTTTGTCTTCAAATGTAATATTTTTCAATAATCAGACTTGTATTTCTATTTCTAATGTACCAACTGGTTCAGAATCTCAATAGGGAAGAGCTATTTGATTTCTTGACCTCCTAATGTGCCAGTGCATAAAATTTCTAAAGTGACTCAAAATTGGTAGATGAGCCAAAATAGAACTCAAATGTGTTTGTTAATCTTTTTGTTTTTCTTTTCAACCACTAAATACCTAAGGCTAGGTAACTTATACAGGAAGTGTATTTATCTCTTACAATTTTGATGGCTGGGAATGTAAGAGATCTGGTGAAGGACATCATGTTGCATCATAATGTAGCATAGGGCTTCATAAGGTGAGACAGAAAACATGTTCCTCATTTTATACAGCTATAGATGCCATCACGGGGCCCTTATCATCTCATTAAGTCCTAATTATGGATCATAGGCTCTACCTCAATGCCATCAACTCTGGGACTAGGTTTCTAGCCCCTGAACTTTTGCAGTAGATATTAAACCTTAATACCAGATTTTCCAATGGCATGCAAACATTTCATAAACTCATTCTATCATTATAAGTGCCACTTTAATGTCTCCTTCAATCTCTGTTCATTAACAATCTCCAGTCTAAGCCACCTAACTTATATTCTGCTATCACTGACCAGTGTCAAATGAGCCCCAGAACAGTTTTACTCTTTTTTGAGTTCTTCATCTCCTTCTTCAACTATCCATACAATATCTTATAGTACTTCAGTGGTGACTCTGGCCCAGTGAACAGAAACTACAATTAGTGAGTTTCCAGACTACATGGGTTTCTATTTTTCAATTCTAGTCTCCTAGAAGCACCTTCTAGAAAGCATTACATCATGAATTGTTCTGGAGCAGATATTGTCTTAGTTACTTTCTACTGCTGTGATCAAACACCACAACCAAGGCAACTCACACAAGGAGGTATTTAGAAGGACTGACAGTTCCAAAGAGATGAAAGTCCATCATAGCAGGGAAAAAGTGGACATGATACTTGGTGTAGCAATGTGAGAGCTCACAGCTTGAACAACAAGCAGGAAACAGAAAGCCCACACTAGGAATGTGGTTAGTCTTTAAATAGTCAAAACCCACCTCCAAGTGAGGCTTCCTACAAGACCACAGCCTCACAGACAGCGCTACCAACTGAGAACCTAGAATTCGTATTCCAGAGTCTATGGGGGACATTCTCATTCAAACCATCAGAGGCACCTTCCAGGTAACTGTCACATACAAAATACACACATTGAGACATGCACAATCAGTTAACAGCTCGTTACTCAACATCATCTCCTCTGTAAAGGGAATTGTCAACGACAAACTAAGGAAGAGAATCTCTCCTGGTCACATTTCTGCCAGTGTTTATACTATCACCCACCCACCCCAGAAAGACAGACTCACAACCCCACACATCATTCCTCTACTAACACTACTGAATTCCCTACTTCCACATTAGCATGAACAAAATACCATTATATGAAACAACTAACTTAAATTTTTTATTTTTGTCATGAAATACAGAGCTTGTCTTTGGGATTTTTAGTAATAATGTTACACAGAATGTACTTCCATAAGACATGGTACCTAGCCAAAGATATCTAAAAGGCCCCTACAAAAGCATTTCTTGTTGGGTCAACTTTTATTAAATTGTCCCCAAAAGCTGGTATTTGGAGGAATAAAATATTATTAGTAAAGAAAAGCATGTCAACTTTCCAAAACCAAAATGCCTGCAACCAAAGAGAGGATAAGATTTCAGGCCTGTACAGTAAGGCAGCTGTGTGATGATTTACTGGAAAATTCCTCCAAAACATAATAGGAGCTGCTGCTACAAAGGAAATATTTTCCCTTCAAGTGCATGCTATTAAAGTTCAGTCTGTTATGTACTCCAAATACCACCCTGTTAAAATCTGAGATCTTTCGCAATAACCTCCCCCTTAGGGACTTGACTCTTGTTCCATCCTTCTCCAAAGCCACGGCACCACTGGGGTGAAATTCATGATCTGAGCCCTAAACTCCAGGGGACTCATTCCTTTCCTGCAGCATCCAGCACCAATAACTAAGGATCCAAGTTCATTCTTCAGGCACACAAATGACTTATGCTAGAGGGTACAAATCTGATAGAATTTTGCCTTCAACTAAAGAAATGATCTTATACTTCCAAGGGTGGGGATGGGCTGAGGTGGGATGGGGCAATGTATGATTTATACAGTGACTGGACTACTTGGAGCATGAGCCCTAGCCTCTACACACAAGACCAGCATGCTAGAAACTGGTCTTCATGCTCTGTAGGGACTTGTGAAAGCACTGAGGTGGGCAGCACGAAATACGGCCACTATTCTACATATATGGCACACAATTGGTACCAAATTTGCCAAAAACCTCTTAATTGTCCCCCAAGCAGTCTTATGGAGCTTATTCCCTGGCTCTGCTAATTCCAAGGGCATTTCTTAGGAGTCAGCATAAACCTCTTGGACTCTACACATCATCATATTTATACATACACTGGTTGGTTCAAACTACAAGGTTGGCTTCTTCTGTACAAAGGGCACCGTATCATTGCACTCTCTGGGGGCAATTATCCCAGAGATTTTGGTCTATGTGGGAAAATGGAAGAGCGGTGAGGAAAGGCAGCAGTTGTAACAGAGGTGATCCCTGGTTACTTTGACATTGCAACTCCCCCCAACCCTCACCCCCAGTCATTGTAGCAGGGGAGTCCCTCTAATAGACAGCTTTATATCTGGTTGTCGATTCCTGGTGATGAGGAGAGATCAGATCTTGGGTTTGGACTCCATCTGAACCTGATTGAAGGTTGAACTCTCTAGCACCAGTTTCCAGGTTATTCCCCATCAAACCTGAGTCTGGAACCAGTTTCCAGGTTATTCACCAACAAATTTGCACCTCCAGGTTACAAGCCTGCCCCTGGCACTTTACTCCCTAACAACCACCAATCAGGAGGAAAGCAGAAATAAAGTTTATGGTTTGGCTCCCAGCACCAGCCAATTATTTCAAAGGGCAACAAAATTTCATAATATCCCGCCCCCAATCAGATGTGTGCCAGGCTTTAGAAACCTCCTTGCTTGCTTGCCATTTCCTATAAAACCTTGTCCCACTGAGAGCTTGGGGCTTCACCAAGCTTGAATAAAGAGACCCTAGTGCAGTTGCACCAGAGTTGGCTCCTTGGTGTTTTGGGGGTTTTGTTTTTTGTTTTTTGTTTTTTTATGCTTGTGAATGAGGCTCAACAATGAAGCTGCTTTTTACTTATTCTAGGAAGTTAGTTTTTACGTGTGCCTTCATTTGATTAAAACTCCAAGCTTTTCTTAAACATGGAAATGATCTGATCACAACAGGACATGCATATGGGAGCAGGTTGCTCAATAACTATGGTGTATGTGCCAACTAACCTGAGCTGGTTC
Source organism: Mus caroli (assembly GCF_978045245.1). Classification (NCBI taxonomy): domain Eukaryota; kingdom Metazoa; phylum Chordata; class Mammalia; order Rodentia; family Muridae; genus Mus; species Mus caroli. The sequence continues at coordinate 50,575,768 of NW_028227256.1, forward strand.
TGACCTCTGACATGAACCTCTGTTGTAGAACTGGGAAGCAGGGGGCTGAGGCTCTAAAGGTTGCTTTGCAGGGAAAGTCTGAGTCCCTTTGTGGGTGATTCTGTTCTGCTATGCATGGGGAAGATAAATTGTCACATGCTGGGGGGGGGGGGTGTGGAAAGAAATTTGTTTTTAGATTCCAATGAGTTTGAAAGGGCTCTATCTGAGAAGATACGAATTGGGTCTGCAATGAGAACTTTTCCTTCCTTATGATAAAAGATTATCCTCAAAGTTATCTGGAACTGTTACTACGCAGCAGACTCTTTGAGCTGAGCAGATAAGAATGGAATTCCATTTATTCTACCACTCAACTCAGCCACTGCCTGCTGCCCCAGCTCTGAAATCTGTTCTGAGTCACAGCAAGAAGTCATCAGAGGCTTTGGGGATGCTTGGGCCCGTTCATACAGTGTTTTTCTGTATAAGCATGCTAAACATCTTGCATTCTGACCCTCAGATCTGTCTGAGAATAAATCTGTAGCCTTGTGAGCCCTACATCTGGAGCCATCCTTTATACCAGCAGAGGAAAACATTACACTTAGATAACCTGGCATGGTGTGCTGCAATGTTAGTTTGGATATTTCTGCCACAAGGAACAGTAGCTACAACTCAAAATAGCTTAAATAGGTCCTACTGTCTCGTGCATGAAAAGAGAAAGAGAGCATTGGAGTCAGTAAGTTTCAGGTTAGCTAACTCAACAACCTAACGGCATCATGAGGTCCAGAGTTTGTCATGTCTCATCCTCGAGTTTCTCAACCTGAAGGCTGAGCTGGTCTGCTCCTGGTTAAATTTGTTTACTTCAGTTCAAAGCACTTGGTCAGTAATGCCCGAAAAAGTGGTAGAGAGAGCTAGCTGCACCACATATTCCTTTCCAAGCACTGGGAATATGTTATGTCCTCAGAAGCATGAGGCCATCCTAAGCCAGTTGCAAGGGAAGGAAGGAATCAAGCATGGCCCACTGGAGCCATGAAAAGGGCTTTGAAGACCTCCTTCCTGGTTTCTGTAAGGAAGGACAGGGATAGAGGAATGTGTGTGGCAGACAGTGATGATAACAGTGTCTGCCCTCTCTCAAGGATCCTTCAGAGCAATCAGCTTTCTGACTGACAAAACTTTATCTCCAGTGCCCACTAATAAGGAAAATGAAAGAGTTGTGCTATAGATAAGTCATTATTAAATGCCTTAAATTAAATGAATTTCAACTGTAATTCTTGTAAGACAACACAAATGATTGTTAGTAACTTAACAGTATGTTTAATTACTAATTACTAATATATTAATGGTATATCATATCTATTTTGCTATGTTATATTTTAATATTAAAGTATATTAATCTTAATATTTATACCAATTAAGGTATTTGGCATTAATAAAGTATTGGGAATTCATATATACACATGATTGTGGGTGCATGAGAAAACTAAGAACAATGACAAGAAACATGAAAATTGAGGGATGATTACCCCAGTCACGAAGGTACAAGATCAGTGTGCAAAGTGGAATGAACAATACACAAAGGGCTGGCGTTTGCAGTGTTTCTCTTCTTGATCTTGGCTGCCTGGCTAACAGTGTATTCTTTTTTTTTTTTTTTAAGATTTATTTATTTATTATATGTAAGTACACTGTAGCTGTCCTCAGACACTCCAGAAGACGGCGCCAGATCTCGTTACGGATGGTTGTGAGCCACCATGTGGTTGCTGGGATTTGAACTCTGGACCTTTGGAAGAGCAGTCAGGTGCTCTTACCCACTGAGCCATCTCACCAGCCCCTAACAGTGTATTCTTGAGTCTCAGCTCTGTCAGCATTCTGCTTATCAGGCATAGAGGACAATGCCAGGAGCACCTACCTGGTCCACTTCTTCCTATTCATTGCTACTTAATGATGAGAAAATGTAATCAAATGGACACCGGAGGCCCAATGAGAAAAATGTGCATAAGCCAAGAGTTACAATTCACTCAATTCTCACTCTTGTTTTTTCCCTCATGGTAAGATGATTGTAATTTTAAAAACAAACAAACAAGCAAATGGAAGAACTATGACGTGAACTAAATAAAGGACAAGATAGAGCATGACATTCACTTCACAAACCTTCCAAAGTCTGCTTTATAGTCATTTTCAACACAAGCGGTTATTTATATAACATTCTTATCACAGGCTAACTTACAATACCTTGAATTGCAAATAAATGGATTTGTGTAGTTTTTTTTTATTGGCTATTTTAATTATTGACATTTCAAAGGTTGTCCTCCTTCCCAGTTTCCCCTCCAAAAATCCCCTATACCCCCTCCTCCCCCTGCCTCTATGAGGGTGCTCCCCTACCAGTCTACCCACTCCTGCCTCAGCACCCTAGCATTCTTCTACCCTGGGTCATCAAGCCTCCACAGGATAAAGGGGCTCCACTCCCAGTGATGCCCAATAAGGCAATTCTCTGCTACATATCCAGCTGGAGCCATGGGTCCCCTCCACATGTACTCTTTGGTTGGTGGTTTAGTCTCTGAGAGCTTTGGGGTATCTAGTTTGTTGATATTGGTTGTTCTTCCTATGGGTCTGCAAACCCCTTCAGATCCTTCAGTCCTTGCCCTAACTTCTCCACTGGGGTCTCTGAGCTCAGCCCAATGTTTGGTTGCATGCATCCACATCTGTATTGGTCAGACTCTGGCAGAGCCTCTAAGGGAACAGCTATGCCAGGCTCCTGTCAGTAAGCACTTCTTGGCATCAGCAATAGAGTCTGGGTTTGATATCTGCAGATGGGATGGATCCTTAGGTGAGGCCTTTTCTTCAGTCTCTGCTCTACTCTTTGTCCCTGCACTTCCTTTTGACAGGAGGAATTCTGGATTAATATTTTTGAGGTGGGTGGGTAGCCCCATCCATCAACCAGGGGGCCATGCTTAACCTCTGGATATGGTCTCTACAGATTCTCTCTCCCCTTTGTTGTTTATTTCAACTAATGTCATCCCTGTTGGGTCCTGGGAACCTTTTTGGTCCCTGGCATCTGGCACTTTCTAGTGGCTATCAGCAGGTCCCCCTCCCCCACTGTACTCTTCTCCTTTCAAATTTCTGACCCTCTGCACTTCTCCCCCATCTTCTCCTGCATCTGAACAGCACCTCCTTCTCCCTCCCCCTCCTCTCTCCTTCCCAGATCTCTCTCTCCCTCTACTTCCCGAGATTATTTTCTTCCCCCTTATGAGTAGGACTGTAGCATTCACAGTTTGTTGTGATCTTCTTTCTTCTTGGGTTTCATATGGTCTATAAGTTGTGTCATGGGTATTCTGAGCTTCTTTTTGGCTAATATCCACTTATCAGTGAGTACATTCTGTGTGTGTGTGTGTGTGTGTGTGTGTGTGTGTGTGTGTGGTGACTGGGTTACCTCACTCAGGATGATATTTTCAAGTTCTATCCATTTGCCTGGAAATTTCATGAAGTCATTGTTTTTAATAGCTGAGTAGTACTCCATTGTGTAAACGTACAGCATATTCTGTATTCATTCCTCTTGTAAAATCATGAGATGAGTGGCCTTGCTTTATATATTTCCATGATTTCTAAATTCTACAGTTAACACTACATTTTTTCAGATATAAAAATAAGAAACATCTAGATTTCTAAAAATTCAGGAGATAGGAATACCTGTATCTAAAGAAGCTAGGTTTACCAATTTAGGACAGAGACCTAAACCAAAAGTTATGGTTTAATTAACATGGAGATTCAAACAATGCATGATAATATTATCCAGGCTTGGCTTTGATTCTAAGTCCCGATAATACACATGTCTCTCTGAGAATCTCATCAACCTGGGTCCTATAACAATCTCAAAGTGTTATATTACTACTAACATCAATTTAGCAATTAATTAAATTTACATTATATCAGGTCTCGGGCTTAGTATTTTCTGCCCATGGTCAGATTGAATGTTTACAGTGAATATAGGACAGTTTCTGGTATTGATAGAACTTGACAGATAAGAAAATTGGGAACAAAGAGTGATGCCTTGTCTAAGATCCCCAGTGTACTGGCTAGTTTTGTGTCAACTTGACACAGCTGGAGTCATCACAGAGAAAGGAGCTTCAGTTGAGGAAATGCCTCTATGAGATCCAACTGTAAGGCATTTTCTCAATTAGTGATCAAGGGGGAAAGGCCCCTTGTGGGTGGGACCATCTCTGGGCTGATAGTCTTGGTTCTATAAGAGAGCAGGCTGAGCAAGCCAAGGAAATCAAGCCAATAAAGAACATCCCTCCATGGCTTCTACATCAGCTCCTGCTTCCTGACCTGCTTGAGTTCCAGTCCTGACTTCCTTGGTGATGAACAGCAATGTGGAAGTGTAAGCCGAATAAACCCTTTCCTCCCCAACTTGCTTCTTGGTCATGATGTTTGTGCAGGAATAGAAACCCTGACTAAGACACCCAGTAATGATTGTTTAGCACAGATAGGAGGAGTCTGGCTCTAAAAACCACAAGTATGGGTGATCAGCTATATAGTGGCATCCAGAGAGAGGCTAGAGATACACAGATGCCAAAGAAACATGGAGGCAAAACAGTCCAGTGCTTAGAGCTGATTAGGTTTCTATCCTGGCTTCCATCCCATGAGCTCTGAGACCTAGATCCCTGGATTTCCATTCTCATTGCCTTGATACTGGGATTACAGAGATTCTGTATATCAATTAGCTTCCCATCTGTGGGACAGTTAGAGCAATGTCTGATGCACAGCTGCCACTCAGTGCCAGCTGTCGGAATTCTAGCATGTATTTTTATGACTTTATTCTCCCTGCCCCTCTTTTTTCTTGCCATACCTCATCTGTGTGTGATCTCCATCGCTAATTCTCCCAAATAAGTCTCAGCTCTATGAGACCCAGTCTCTGACCTGACAGAGGTGACAGCAGTAGCACTGGCCCCTCAATGCTCTATGCTGGCACTCCCCAGTGACTCTGTTCTGCCATCATATGGCCCACATGTGTGTTTAATGGGTACCTACTCTGCATTATCAGCTGGAAGATGAACATACAGAGTCTCTTGAGTCATATACAGAAGAGGGACCTGAAACCCTAGACCAGTACATGTGTAGCATAGAGAATCAATGTGGGTGTAGTTGGGTGTGGTGAGCCTTAGATAGAGACAAATCAAAAAAGTGGCTACCTCAATTGTAAATGACAACTTTCAAACTTTGAAAAATCCACCAACCCCAAGCAGAAAATAACTGGCATTAATCTTAATGATCCAGTAACACATTCCTCTCTTTTTGTCTGAGACATCTTCATATTTCCACTAGGTTTTCTTAACTTCAGTTGTCTACATCATAAAAGTTTGGTTTGTGTTTATTTTAACTCACTGAAAATTCCACAGACCTCACTTCAGCTTCTCAGTCCAGAATATTTCTCCTAAACAGTTTTTGGCAGAAATTTTCTCACTTTCATGTTTTATTATTAAGTTAAATAGAATATAATGATATTACTGCTTCTTTCATGATTATCATCATTGACATTTTCCATAAAAAAGAAACTTTGATTGGGCATCAGTCCCCTAAGAGAAGAGAATGTGGGCCTCTGATTCAGTTACAAAAGGAGCTGAATTTGATAGCCCTAAACTACCTGCCAATAATAGCCTTGTAGCCACAGATAATGTGACTACTTGGTGCTAAGGTTTGGAGTTAAGTGAGTGAAGGCCTACTGTGTGCCATAGTCTTCATCCTCTGCCCAGTTCTTTACAAGTTTGTTCAGTGACTGACATGTGTGTCCATTCACGGCAGACAGCCCACGCACTGATGAATGCAACATACTATTTCCAAAGGTGTTGGCCTTTATGTCTAAATTAAGAAAAAGAATACAGGAAAAGGGGTCTAAAACTCAGTTTTCAATCTGTCATTGGGATTTGGTATTATTTAGACTGACCCAAAATTATTTTAAAATCTTTTCTTAATATGCAATAAAAAGAGAAAACTGAAAGACACACAAACAACCAAAATGTGAAATTTTAAAAGTACTATTTTTCTATAAATGTAAAATAAAAATGGGCACTCATCTGATGTACCTTAAAATATCACAGATTTTTTTCTAAAAGAAAAAATTTCAAATTCTTTAACCTTGACCTTCTACATTCAAGAAATTATCTTAAGGAAATAATTGTGAATATATGAAAAGATCCACCTTTAATGATAATAGCTGCCTTGTCATCAGTAAAGAATAGTTTTAAGATGAAACATCCAAAAGTGAGAGGACTGGCTTAATAAAAGATGAGCTACTCACAAAATACTAGGTGGTGGAATTATTGAAAATAATGCATATTAGGACACTCTGTGACAAGAATATCCTTGCAATGTACTAACTAAAACTTTATGGATACCTTATAGAGGTTTTAATTGAGTTTATTTTCTTGCATTTTCTATGATAAGTGCATTTTCTACTTTAATTAAAAATAATAAAGTGGGACCAGCACCAGGGTAGCTAGGGCGCAGAGTCGGCTGACACCCGCCAGCTACCCACGACACCTGCCACGGGATCTTAAGACTTCTGGTGAGTGGAACACAGCCTCTGCTCCAATCCAATCACGTGGGACCTGAGACTGCATTAGTTAGGGAAGCAGAAAACCAGCCTGAGTAGGGGTACAAGCCCCTTCCAGTCCGACTAGCACCAGGGTAGCTAGGGCACAGAGTTGGCTGACACCCACCAGCTACTCACAACACCAGCCACGGGATCTTAAGACTTCAGGTGATCTGGCCACCCTCCTGGCCAGAGGACAGGTCTCCGCCCGGCCAGGGAGCCCTTTGCCTCAGGAATGGCGGAAGCCATCTTGGTTCCGGGACTTCGCAGAACTTAGGAACTTAGTCTGCACAGGTGAGAGTGTGCACCACAGAAGCTGACAGCTTCTGGGACAGGCGGGAGGCACAGAGCTACTAAGGCGGCACCCTTTTCGGGCCCCAGACATCCAGACATCTTCCTGGGCAGAGGACAGGTGTCCACCCAGCCCGGGAGGCTTTTGCCTCTAGATTGGTGGTAGCCATCTTGGTTCCAGGACTCCACCGAACATAGTCTGCACAGGTGAGAGTGTTCACCACACAAGCTGACAGCTTCTGTGACCCACCAAAGCAACACAGCTTCTGGGAAAGGTCCTGTTTTGGACCTTCATCTTCAGCCAGGAGGAGGTCCAAACACCAGATATCTGCACCTTCCCTGTAAGAGGAGAGCTTGTCTGCAGAGAGTACTCTGAACACAGAATCTCAGAGGAGAGAGCCTGTCTCCCAGGTCTGCTAATAGAGGCTAACAGAATCACCAGAAGAACAATCTCTAAACAGAGACAACTATAACAACTAACTCCAGAGATTACCAGATGGCAAAAGGTAAACATAATAATCTTACTAAGAGAAACCAAGACCACTCACCATCCTCAGAACCCAGCACTCCCACTTCGCCCAGTCCAGGGCACCCCAACACACCGGAAAAGCTAGACCCGGATCTAAAAGCATATCTCATGATGATGGTAGAGGACATCAAGAAGGACTTTAATAACACACTTAAAGAAATACGAGAGAACACTGCTAAACAGGTAGAAGACATTAAAGAGGAAGCACAAAAATCCCTTAAAGAATTGCAGGAAAACCAGACCAAACAGGTGATGGAATTGAATAAAACCATCCAAGACCTAAAAAGGGAAGTAGACACAATAAAGAAAACCCAAGGGCTGGGCGTGGTGGCGCACGCCTTTAATCCCAGCACTCGGGAGGCAGAGGCAGGCGGATTTCTGAGTTCGAGGCCAGCCTGGTCTACAAAGTGAGTTCCAGGACAGCCAGAGCTATACAGAGAAACCCTGTCTCGAAAATCCAAAAAAAAAAAAAAAAAAAAAAAAAAAGAAAACCCAAATTGAGGCAACGCTGGAGATAGAAACCCTAGGAAAGAAATCTGGAACCATAGATGTGAGCATCAGTAACAGAATACAAGAGATGGAAGAGAGAATCTCAAGTGCAGAAGACACCATAGAGAACATTGGCACAACAATCAAAGAAAATACAAAATCCAAAAAGATCCTAACTCAAAACATCCAGGAAATCCAGGACACAATGAGAAGACCAAACCTACAGATAATAGGAATAGATGAGAATGAAGATTTTCAACTCAAAGGACTGGCAAATATCTTCAACAAAATTATAGAAGAAAACTTCCCAAACCTAAAGAAAGAGATGCCCATGAACATACAAGAAGCCTACATAACTCCAAATAAACTGGACCAGAAAAGAAATTCCTCCCGACACATAATAATCAGAACAACAAAGGAACTAAATAAAGATAGAATACTAAAAGCAGTAAGGGGAAAAGGTCAAGTAACATATAAAGGCAAGCCTATCACAATTACACCAGATTTTTCACCAGAGACTATGAAAGCCAGAAGGGCCTGGACAGATGTTATACAGAAACTAAGAGAACACAAATTCCAGCCCAGGCTACTATACCCAGCCAAACTCTCAATTAACATAGATGGAGAAACCAAAGTATTCCACGACAAAACCAAATTCACACATTATCTTTCCACAAATCCAGCCGTTCAAAGGATAATAACAGAAAAAAAAAATTCAAGGAGGGAAACCACATCCTAGAAAAAGCAAGAAGGTAATCCCTCAACAAACCTAAAAGAAGACAGCCACAAGAACAGAACGCCAACTCTAACAACAAAAATAAAAGGAAACAACAATTACTTTTCCTTAATATCTCTTAATATCAATGGACTCAACTCCCCAATAAAAAGACATAGACTAACAGACTGGCTACACAAAAAGGACCCAACATTTTGCTGCTTACAGGAAACTCATCTCAGAGAAAAAGATAGACACTACCTCAGAATGAAAGGCTGGAAAAAATTTTTCCAAGCAAATGGTAGGAAGAAACAAGCTGGAGTAGCCATCCTAATATCTAATAAAGTCGACTTCCAACCCAAAGTCATCAAAAAAGACAAGGAAGGGCACTTCATACTTATCAAAGGTAAAATCTTCCAAAAGGAACTATAAATTCTGAATATCTATGCTCCAAATACAAGGGCAGCCACATTCATTAAAGAAACTTTAGTAAATCTCAAAGCACACATTGCACCTCATACAATAATAGTGGGAGACTTCAACACACCACTTTCACCAATGGACAGATCATGGAAACAGAAACTAAACAGGGACATATTGAAACTAACAGAGGTTATCAAACAAATGGATCTGACAGATATCTACTGAACAATTTATCCTAAAACAAAAGGATATACCTTATTCTCAGCACCTCACGGTACCTTCCAAAATTGACCATATAATTGGTCACAAAACAAGCCTCAACATATACAAAAATATTGAAATTGTCCCATGCATCCTATCAGATCACCATGGATTAAGGCTGATCTTCAATAACAAAATGAATAATAGAAAGCCTACACACACGTGGAAACTAAACAACACTCTTCTCAATGATAACTTGGTCAAGGAAGGAATAAAGAAAGAAATTAAGGACTTTTTGGAGTTTAATGAAAATGAAGCCACAACATACCCAAACTTATGGGACACAATGAAAGCATATCTAAGAGGAAAACTCATAGCTCTGAGTGCCTCCAAAAAGAAACTAGAGAGAGCACACATTAGCAGCTTGACAACACACCTAAAAGCTCTAGAACAAAAGGAAGCAAATTCACCCAAGAGGAGTAGACAGCAGAAAATAATCAAACTCAGGGGTGAAATCAACCAAGTGGAAACAAGAAGAACTATTCAGAGAATCAACCAATCGAGGAGCTGGTTCTTTGAGAAAATCAACAAGATAGATAAACCCTTAGCCAGTCTCACTAGAGGGCACAGGGAAAGTATTCTAATTAACAAAATCAGAAATGAAAAGGGAGACATAACAACAGATCCTGAAGAAATCCAAAACACAATCAGATCCTTCTACAAAAGGCTATACTCAACAAAACTAGAGAACCTGGATGAAATGGGCAAGTTTTTAGACAGATACCAGATACCAAAGTTAAATCAAGATCAGGTTAATGATCTAAACAGTCCCATATCCCCTAAAGAAATAGAAGCAGTCATTAATAGTCTCCCAACCAAAAAAAGCCCAGGACCAGATGGGTATAGTGCAGAGTTTATCAGACCTTCAAAGAAGATCTAATCCCAGTTCTTCACAAACTATTCCACAAAATAGAAACAGAAGGTACTCTACCCAACTCATTCTATGAAGCCACAAATACTCTGATACCTAAACCACAAAAAAAAACCAACAAAGATAGAGAAATTCAGACCAATTTCCCTTATGAATATCGATGCAAAAATCCTCAATAAAGTTCTTGCTAACCGAATCCAAGAACACATCAAAACAATCATCCATCCTGACCAAGTAGGTTTCATCCCAGGGATGCAAGAATGGTTCAATATATGGAAATCCATCAACGTAATCCAGTATATAAACAAACTCAAAGACAAAAACCACATGATCATCTCGTTAGATGCTGAGAAAGCATTTGACAATATCCAACACCCATTCATGATAAAAGTCTTGGAAAGATCAGGAATTCAAGGCCCATACCTAACCATGATAAAAGCAATATACAGCAAACCAGTAGCCAACATCAAAGTAAATGGTGAGAAGCTGGAAGAAATCCCACTAAAATCAGGGACTAAACAAGGCTGTCCACTCTCTTTCTACCTATTCAACATTGTAATTGAAGTCCTAGCCAGAGCAATTCGACAACAAAAGGAGATCAAGGGGATACAAATTGGAAAAGAAGAAGTCAAAATATCACTCTTTGCAGATGATATGATAGTATATATAAGTAACCCTAAAAATTACACCAGAGAACTCCTAAGCCTGATTAACAGCTTCAATGAAGTAGCTGGATATAAAATTAACTCAAGCAAGTCAATGGCCTTTCTGTACACAAAGGATAAACAAGCTGAAAAAGAAATTAGGGAAACAACACCCTTCTCAATAGTCACAAACAATATAAAATACCTTGGCGTGACTCTAACTAAGGAAGTGAAAGATCTGTATGACAAGAACTTCAAGTCTCTGAAGAAAGTAAATAAAGAAGATCTCAGAAGATGGAAAGATCTCCTATGCTCATGGATTGGCAGGATCAACATTGTAAAATTGGCTATCTTGCCAAAAGCAATCTACAGATTCAATGCAATCCCCATGGAAATTCCAACTCAATTCTTGAAGGAATTAGAAAGGGCAATCTGAAAATTGATCTGGAACAACAAAAAACCTAGGATAGCAAAACCTCTTCTCAAGGATAAAAGAACCTCTGGTGGAATCACCATGCCTGACCTAAAGCTGTACTATAGAGCAATTTTATAAAAACTGCATGGTACTGGTACAATGACAGACAAGTAGACCAATGGAACAGAATTGAAGACCCTGAAATGAACCCACACACCTATGGTCACTTGATCTTTGACAAGGGAGCAAAAACCATCCAGTGGAAAAAAGATAGCATTTTCAACAAATGGTGCTGGCACAACTGGCAGTTATCATGTAGAAGAATGGGAATTGATCCATTCCTATCTCCTTGTACTAAGGTCAAATCTAAGTGGATTAAGGAACTCCACATAAAACCAGATACAGTGAAACTTATAGAGGAGAAAGTAGGGAAAAGCCTCGAAGATATGGGTACAGGGGAAAAATTCCTGAATAGAACAGCAATGGCTTGTGCTGTAAGATCGAGAATCGATAAAAGGGACCTCATAAAGTTGCAAAGCTTCTGCAAGGCAAAAGACACCGTCAATAAGACAAAAAGACCACCAACAGATTGGGAAAGAATCTTTACCTATCCTACATCAGATAGGGGATTAATATCCAATATATATATATATATATAAAGAACTCAAGAAGGTGGACTCCAGAAAATCAAATAACCCCATTAAAAAATGGGGCTCAGAACTGAACAAAGAATTCTCACCTGAGGAATACCGAATGGCAGAGAAGCACCTGAAAAAATGTTCAACATCCTTAATCATCAGGGAAATGCAACTCAAAACAACCCTGAGATTCCACCTCACACCAGTCAGAATGGCTAAGATCAAAAATTCAGGTGACAGCAGATGCTGGCAAGGATGTGGAGAAAGAGGAACACTCCTTCATTGTTGGTGGGATTGCAAGCTTGTACAACTACTCTGGAAATCAGTTTGGCGGTTCCTCAGAAAATTGGACATAATACTACCAGAGGATCCAGCAATACCTCTCCTGGGCATATATCCAGAAGATGTTCCAACCAGTAAGAAGGACACATGCTCCACTATGTTCATAGTAGCCTTATGTATAATAGCCAGAAGCTGGAAAGAACCCAGATGCCCCTCAACAGAGGAATGGATACAGAAAATGTGGTACATTTACACAATGGAGTACTACTCAGCTATTAAAAGGAATGAATTTATGAAATTCCTAGGCAAATGGATGGACCTGGAGGGCATCATCCTGAGTGAAGTAACAGAATCACAAAGGAACTCACACAATATGTACTCACTGATAAGTTGATATTAGCCCAAAAACTTAGGTTACCCAAGATATAAGATACAATTTGTTAAACGCATGAAACTCAAGAAGAACGAAGACCAAAATGTGGACACTGTGCCCCTTCTTAGAATTGGGAACAAAACACCCATGGAAAGAGTTACAGAGATAAAGTTTGGAGCTGTGAAGAAAGGATGGACCATCTAAAGACTGCCATATCCAGGGTTCCATCCCATAATCAGCTTCCAAACGCTGACACCATTGCATACACTAGCAAGATTTTGCTGAAAGGACCCAGATACAGCTGTCTCTTGCAGACTATGCTGGAGCCTAGCAAACACAGAAGTGGATGCTCACAGTCAGCTATTGGATGGATCACAGGGCCCCCAATGGAGGAGCTAGAGAAAGTACCCACGAAGCTAAAGGGATCTGCAACCCTATAGGTGGAACAACATTATGAACTAACCAATACCCCAGAGCTCTTGACTCTAGCTGCATATGTATCAAAAGATGGCCTAGTCGGCCATCACTGGAAAGAGAGGCCCCTTGGTGTTGCAAACTTTATATGCCCCAGTACAGGGGAACGCCAGAGCCAAAAAGTGGGAGTGGGTGGATAGGGGAGTTGGGGGGGGGACTGTATTGGGGACTTTTGGGATAACATTGGAAATGTAAATGAGGAAAATACCTAATAAAAAATTAATAAAAAAATAATAATAATAAAGTGAAATAGAATGTTCTCAGTAAGAAATCTGTAAAACATGTTTCTTAAATATAAACTCCTAAATGCTATTAAACAAATACGAAAATTCATCTTACCATTAATAGAATATTGTGGTTAAAAAAGACATTCTTTTAGTTTTTATCAATATAATTGTAACAGCAAATGCAGTGTTTGTTGAAGGTACTGTGAAAGGCTCCCACTGCTTCTCTATAGACAGTTTGTATAATACACAAGTAGGGGTCACACAAAGGAAGATGTTAAATGTTAAGTTTGCTCCAGGGAAAGAGGGCAGAAAGGTTGAGAACTGCATATGGATATGGGTGAAGGAGTCATTAAAAGGACATGACAGTAGCTCTGGTATCCAGGGAGCCTGGCAGTACATCTGCTTTGTGCTGGCTATTGCTATGGACTGAATTTTTTGTCTGTCTCAGAATTCATGGTTTGAAGTGTCTGGTGATGGCAGTTGGAATTGTGGGGTTTTGCAGGTAACAATGACAAAACTTCCATGAATGAGAAAGACATCTGGCTCTCTCTACCATGTAAACATACAATACAAAGACAATCTGTCTAAAAATCAGGAACTGAGTTGGCTTTGGTCTTGGACATTCATCCTCCAGAACTGAGGAAAGTCAATGTTTAGTGTAGCCTCCCCTCCCCCAGCCTTAATGGTTCCACTGTTTACACCTGGATAGAGCTTCCTGCTCAATCGTTCTGCCACGCCCACTGCTGGAACCTGCAGCTTTGCTGTTCCGAAGCCATCACATGATCAAGATCACCCTGCTACTGGACCCCAAGATTATTTTGCGGGAATTGGGCCCCTCCCCCTTCCTTTATAACTGAGTGCCGGAATAGTAAAAATTGAACCTTGAGCAGAGACTTTTGTCTTAGTTCCTTCCTTATCTCGCGCAGCCCAGCCCCTCTTCTCTTCCAGGTTTCCAAAATGCCTTTCCAGGCTAGAACCCAGGTTGTGATCTACTGGCCAGACACAACAGTTTAGCATTTAAGTCACTCAGTGTGTGACATTGTCTTGTAACAGTCAACTCACAAGTATGAAAGTTTTACTTGACTCCATAAAGCCTTGGAGAGGACAGAATCCAGCAAGGGTTGGGCAACAGATGAACCACTTCAAATATCATGATGCTTTTCTTATCCTTAAAACTATGCAAATGTTAACATGGGCTTCAAAAGCTGAATGAAAACCTCCACCCAAATTCGTAAGCATTGCTGCAGCCGAGAGATGAGTTGTTTTGACACAAGGGACAACTAGACAAGCTCTGCACCATGCAAAGGGAAAAGTTATCCTTCTAAGTGGTAAAATAATCCACCAAATCCACCAGCTAGAACAATGACTGCCTGCAGAAAAAATGCATTTACTCAAAAGGAAAACCCGTAGGATCAGGTCACCTTAGCTAGCCATTAAGAACTACACCTAGGTGCATAGCTGCACGACCCCACGACAAAGTTCCTCAGACTTGAACAAAGCAGGAAAAAAAGATTTGACTCAAAAACAAAACAAAACAAACAAACAAAACAAAAACAAACAAACAAAAAAATCCAACAAACCAAACCAAAACAGAAAACCCGCAAAGCTTCATGTTTCAGATTTTAAAAAGATATAATTTAGAAAAAAATGATAACTACAGACAATACTCTGCTAAGAACAAAAACTGAAGTGAAAAAATATTTATGGACATTCCCATAATTCATGTGGAGGCTTTGAAACATCAACATCCAACAGGAAATGAAAGGCCTTCAGGAGATTGGAGGACAGCGGCAGCCTGTCTTCTACCCACACCTCTCTGAACTGGAAAAAAAAAAAAAGCCCTTATTTTTAGTAAGATTGCTATCAAAATTGCAAACAGCACTTCTGGACGTGTGTCTGCAGCCCAGTGCCAGCATCTCTGTGGTGCTGTGGAGCCAAACCCACCAGAACATTCTGTTTTTCAGAAGTAGCTTTGTCTCAAAACACATTCCCACAGAGAGCAGTGAGGACTACAGTGTCTGAGGAGCACTCAGAACAAGGGAAATCTGGGAGAAAACTCAAGGAGTCTCCTGCAAAGACATCCTTTTTAGCTCTGAGTGAATTCCTCCGAAATTAGTGGTTTGTCTTGAAATGACAGCAATTGCAAGAACTGTGGCCAAAGACCCATTGCTTGCCTGCTTCATGGGAATATCCTCAGCCTCAGGAAAACATGGTGCAGGAAATTTATGGCACAAAAAATGTTTTCAAAGACTTATGAGCCTCTCTTTCAAAGATATATGAAGCAAGAAAAACAGTAAGAAAACAAAACTGATCTTTGATCAGGATTTTCCAGATCTTGGAAAATGGGTGGGGTGTTACAACTCCACAAAGTGTTGTTTCTGAACAAGGAAATGTACCTCAGTTTTCCAAGATGCCCTCCAAGAAGCAACTTAAACACTTGAAGAAATGCAGTCCAAGATAAATAGCTACGGAGGAAAGATGACTTTAATTTCCTGACTTTATTTTAAGAGATATAATACAGTGTCATGAAACACCATCTCAGACTTCCCAAACCACCGCAGATGTTTAAAGATAATCTATTATTTTAATTTTACAATTTTTATGCCCCTCCCAAGATGATTTTCCCCCTCTCTAGTAAAACGCTTGGTTATAAAAGAAAATCTTGTTCAACATAGATAATTGTAAAGCCTGAAAAAAATGTCCTCACAGTGGAGTGCAGGTTATATGCCTGAAGTAGTTCCCTGGGCTTTTCTCTGTTCTGGTCTGCATGTGAAATGCACCATGAGACCTGTATGTAAACTTGTACATTTTCTTCAGTGGTACATCCTGCTGAACATTGCTCATGTTCCTATAAATAATTTCACACTCATTGCACCTGAAAGAAACCCCAGTTAAAATCGTTGTTTTACTCTCCTCCAGTTGGGTGCAATGGTTTCTTTGGTCTGGGTTGAAGCTCTATCTAGGGGAAAAATTGTCTCTCCAGGAGAAGGACACATCACAGTCTGTAATGCTGCAGTGTTCATATGTGGGGCTTTCGGAAACTGATGGGTTACAAGAGTTCTATCTTCAGTGAATTAGTCCACTGCTAGATTCATAATCCAGTGGCATTTTTGGGAAGTAGAGTTCAGAAGTAGACCTCATTGGAGGAAGTATGCCCTAGGAAATGTGCATTTGAGAGTCATATCCTGTCCCTAGATTCATCCTTTGTTCCCTCTTTCTGTTTTCTGCACATCATGAGTGAAGCCAATGTCCTGTACATTCTTGTTTCCATCATACTGTCTTGCCTCAGACCTAAAGCCACCTAGCCAGCTCTCCATGGGCTGAAACCACACACAAAATAAGCTACCCCACACACACTGCTGAAATTGTTTCTCCCAATTATTTGACACAGAAACAGAAAGCTGGATCAGACAGTCAGCTTTCTGCTCCTGTAGGCAAAGCTCTGAGATAATCAACTTACAATTAGGGAAGGTATATTTGTGTATAATTCAGAGCTTCAGTGTACTGTCACTTGTCCCTGTACTTGGGGTATCCGGTGACATGTTGCTGAGCAGGACTGTCGCCTTATGACAGCAAGTGGTAAGGACTGAGGAAAGGGCCAGGCCCCATGTCCCCAGTGACCCAACTGCTTTCCACTATTCTGCCACCTCCAGATAGTGTCACAGGCTGGTGACCAAGCCTTTAACGGGATTGTGGGGACACTCCCCAAGCACGGCATGAATGCATCTTTTCATACTTTGCTATATGCATTTGTAGATTCAGGTGGAACTGTATTATACATGTGAAGCTTGTCCCACTGATGCTGATAACCCAAGGTTGAGGAGAGCATACACGGTGTCCATTCTGAAGACAATAGTACTTTATTGCAAGAATATGTCAGAATTTGCCAAAAGGTCTCTCTACATTTTATGTAGTTTCACATTTTTAAGTTGCCTTGTGGTTGCAAGTGATGGGTAGATTTTCCTGCTAAACTATGAACAAACTGTATCTGAAAGGCATTAATAGACAGACAATAGATTAGTGGTTGTCACAGGCTAAGATCTAGGAAGATTCCTGGTGTTAGTCTCAAGCACTTGTACTTGCAGGCTCACACCTATACACACCCCAAACACAAATACGTGCGCACAAACAAATAGAAGTTATTCACCGCATAGACAAATTTACTATGAGATAACAGGTGAACCATATTCAAGCAGTAATTTTCCTGTCCACCAGGCAGCATTCGGTGACACATTTCTTCAGTATGATTGAAGTTACCCTTACTGCCATTTCCAAGTAGAGTTTCTGATTGCAACTCAAAAATGCCTGGTATTTAGACAATAGAGTTAACACTGAAGCAAGCTAGAGAACAATGAAAGACATTTTAACTTAGTTCTCTGACTTTTACTATAAATCCAAAACTAATACAGAACACCCCCTATTTAGAGAATGCAATAGGGTTAATTACAGTCAAAGGTTAGGTATGTCATAACAAGTTGGTTAATCATTCTATAAATGTCATGGTTGCTAACACTTCTTCCCAGGGAGAGATGTAAAGAACATCTACCCCTTCTCCTAAGGTTTGAAAGATAAGGTGAGCCACATTTCTACCAAAGTTTTTTCCAGGGAACCAATGAGTTCATCAGGCCTTCTTACAGAAGGGATGTGTATTCAACACAAGACACCCCAAGACTAAGTTCTCAGCACAAAGGAGATTTATTTGCAGGGGGGGGGGCAAAGGCCAAGGAATAAGAGACAAAGACAGGAGACAGAGGATGAGGGAGAAAAGGAAGGCAACAAGGGAGAGAGGGAAGGGTTATTTGGCCTAGAGGAACAAAGGACTGCCTCTGGACAGAGATGAAACAGACACAGCTCATAGGCAAATAGCAGTTTATAAAGGTAAAAAAGGGAACCCTCGTGTTAGGATGTTAGGATTGGGCATGTTAATTGGGGCATCCAAAAGGGGGCTTTTGATTGCTGGACTTGATACTTTGATAGCTGGACCTTGGTAATCAGCCTCAGTGGGAGGAAGTGGCCAAATAAGAGAATAGACCTTGGTGGCTAGCTTTAGGACTGTAATCTAAGAGTTTTAGCAAGGCAGATGGGATAGAGGAGAAAGGCAAGAGCTGCCAGAGCTATGTTTACCATGTTCAGGCTGGCTAGAGTCCCTTCAGATGCTCCCCACAAAAAAAAGCCACGGTAGAAAGTCTTTACCAGCACTGGTAACTTTCCTATTGACACCCACATAGAGCTCTTGCCATAGTCTTATGTAGTCTGGCCCCTCCAAGGTCAATGTAATTAACCCAGCCTGGTATATAAAAGGTGGTAAGGAGAGGGTCTCATGACCCTCCCCAGCCCTCTATGTGGGCATGAAAATAGCTAACAAGCTAGAGTAATCTTTAACTTTCCACATGTATTTTTGACAGCTCACACATATTGTGCAGTGACATAACAGAGATGGAGAGAGGGTTGCAGAGTGAGTGGTAAGGCTATGTGAGAGCGTGAGAGATCTCCAATGCTTTTGTGGCCACATTTGGAGAAAGGTCTCCTGTTTCTGGGGATAGTTTACACTTAGTCATTTTCACTTTTATATGAATATACCTTAGTCTATCAAGGGATTTTCCTAAAAAGGAAAGAACTGGCTGCTAAGACTTCATGGATAGGGAAGGTTGCTTGGAGAGCAACAGAGAAAGACACTTCATGTACCAGCAGCCCTTCCATGCCAGCACACACCCAACATGCCCAGTGAATGGCCTTTCTTCTCTGGATGGGAATGGCAGATGTTCCATGAGAATGGATTCTATAGCTTCTCATAGTTCCTCCAATCACTTCCTTCCACTCTGTCTCCCACCTTGTGGAATCCTATTGAAGAGTATACGACTAAAATTCAGGCCTGAACTGTTTCCTGCTCAATTCTTCCTTAATCTGAGCTCATCATCTTGTTCTCCTGCAGATAACACCTATATTTATGTTTTTGTGCTTATCCAAACCATGTTTTTAAAAGCCAGCAACCCAACAACACAAGACAAACTGAACTGTCTTGTCCATAACCTGCTTCTCCATCCTTGTACTCTGTGTTACTATATTGACAATCATACAAATTCACTTTAAAAAGAAATGCTGAACATGATCCTGAACATGTTTCCCCCATAGGGCACACCCAACTAACTAGGAGACTTTATCAGTTCAGTCTATCAAATTTTGTTGGAATCCATCATTTTCTCTCAGCCCCACATCCGCATCTTCTTGCCAGGATCGAAACCATGTTCCTACATGGCCTTTCTTAGATCTGATCCTTATCAACAAGTCCTACACAATACATCCATAAGAAGATCTCTAAAACATGAAATATGATTATGTCAAAACCAACCTTAAAACTCTAGGAAGAGGAGTTCCTTGCCCCTGAGGGAAAAACTAAGCTTGAGTTGATTCCTGCCCATACCACTCTCTTCTCCCCTTACCACCTCTCAGTTCCTCAGATGAGTCGGGTACTCCTTGCCTCAGAGCAAATGCTGATCTCCTCTCCTGGAGGACTTCTTCCAATGAGAACCATGCTTATCAGATACTTTTCACACATTGTGATTAAAGAAGACCAACACTAATCAATCTCTGATTCAAGCGTAGCAAGTCACATGTAGATAGAAGCACCCAGTACAATACCTATTTGTGTACAGTAAACATGGATAATATAGAGACATGTGCACATCTCTAACACTTACCACATTGTGTACTACAACACATGTTGCAATGTAGAATATTATGCTACAGATTTCACTGACTTTGTGAATGTTTTCAGTTTCAATCATGCAAAAATTAAAATTTATCTATTTTCAAAGAATGATCAGCCTCCACACTTACTAGTTTTAAAATGATTCCTGGAAAATTTAGTTCCAGTTTAGTATGATCAAAGGGCAAAGAGCATATGGCAAATGTCTTTTTTTAAATACATTGTTTTGTACTTACAAGGCAGGAAGAAAGAAAGGCTAGAAGGTGGGAGGATGACAGGAAGATGTGCATTAGTAGTCAGGAAAATCTGGGTGCTGTCGAATCCCAGAATCTGCTCATTAGATAACCTTGGAAGATCACCCAACTGAGTCTCTGCTCCCTCACCTTCCCAAGGAGAGTGGCATTTCATTTGCAGATTGGACATGTAAAGTTCGTGAAACAGCACGACTACAAGAGCCACATCTAACTCCTGACTTATGGCATACTTTAGTTTTCTTACCTTTACGTATTACATATCTCAGAACACAGACATCAACACAGGCAATACTTTTCACATAGACATACAAACACCCATTCAGGAACAATACATGTTGTAAAGAGAGTTCAGAATGAGGCTGAGTATTTAGATCCAATATTGTGGGGTTGTTTGTCATGTTTGTTGAGGAATATTGGAGCAAAGCCAAAGTAATTAAATCTCTAACAACTTTGGTAATATAAAAGTCCCAGCCATTGGCCAGAGTAATCACTCAACTTCTGGGAAGAAAGGAGACAGGTTCATTTGCAGTGTCTCATGCTTAACCATTAGTGTTAAATGAATTAGGACCAGAACGAATCAAAGCTGATGGCTGCTGTTTCTGGAAGAGAAAGAAGCAGTTGGTGTTCACACAGGTTACAGCAGCCAAAAAGGCCTCTCAGTAAATAGCCAGGCGCTTTCTCTACCTTTAAACTTGTTTTCAATGGTCTTTAGTCTGTGATTACTTAAATATTCATTTACTCCAGAGGCCTTTTTGTGCACCTCTCAGTTTAGAACCTAATCACGTTCCTATTCAATTGGGCTAACAACTAACTTCAAAGGAAGAAATAAGCTATAATATTTCATCCAGAAAATTTGACTTTGAGCAAGTTAATAAACTATAAACAGTTAATTCAGTAATACAAATTATGAAATTTGGGTGTGAAATAACCAAGGTTTCCAGGGTGAAACCAGAGAAAAACAAAGAATCTTATAGGCTCGTGTGTGATTATTGATTTACAGACTGAAGGGGTTAGGGTATACATTATACAACAGAACCTATTGTCTCATTTGTTCAGTAAGTCTGTCTTAAAATTTTCACCAATATAGTTTGTATTTGTTTGTCATTCTCCATAACTAGGCTGATTGTACACTTGCAACTGTGTAATTGGTGACCCAGTTGCATTTTACAATCTGGCTAGAAATATCGAGATAATTAGCATATATCTTTCCTTTGGTCTTTCAAAGGGGTATTATAATCGCTAAATTTAAATTCCTGTGGTGAACCACAGAGGGTGGAATCCTCTGAACTAATTATAAAATAATCCCTTTTTTTCCTCTTATTCTAAGGGTGGACTACAGCGTGGGTTGGCATAGGATTCTTCATTTGATTCTGGCCACGTTTATGCTTGTTGTCTCCACTGGAAGGGTTTTTAAAGTTTCCTTAGTAATACATTCTAAGGAGAAGAAGCTATATACTTCATCAAGTTGGGAGATCGATTTACTTCCTATAAGAAAACCTTTTGCATTTCCATGTAAGAACATAGAAACGTATGACTGTAGGTATGTACATGCGTGTATTTGACTGTAAGAAAGTCATATAGAAAAATATTGGAGATTTTTTTTTGTTGTCACAAACTATACTTGGTAGGAACTCAAAGATATAAAGAGACCTTAACTTTGAGTTATAGGAAATATCACAAAGAGGTAACGTGCTAATGGAGAAGAAGCCAAGAGAGTGAAATTTCTGGAAGCACAGGCATGGCCAATTTGAGTCTTGAGCAAAACACCATGGCGCTCATCCGGCCGGAACAGCACCCGTGTAGCTAGGGCTCAGGGTCGGCTGACACCTGCCAGCTACCCACGACCCCCGCCACAGGATTTTGAGACTGCTGGTGAGTGGAACACAGCTTCTGCTCCAGTCCAATCACGCGGGACCTGAGACTGCTCTGGTTGGGGAGGCAGAAATCTGGCCTACATAGGGCCACAAGCCTCTTCCGGTCAGAAAAGCACCAGGGTAGCTAGGGCGCAGAGTCGGCTGACACTCGCCAGCTACCCACAACACCCGCAACAGGATCTTAAGACTTCTGGTGAGTGGAAAACAGCTTCTGCTCCAATCCAATTGCGCGCGGGACCTGAGACTGCATTAGTTAGGGAAGCAGAAACCGGCCTGAGTAGGGCCACAGGCCTCATCCGGCCGGAACAGCACCGATGTAGCTAGAGCGCAGGGTCGGCTGACACCTGCCAGCTACCCACGACCCCCGCCACAGGATTTTGATACTGCTGGTGAGTGGAACACAGCTTCTGCTCCAATTTAAACAGTGACAACGACAACAACTAACCCCAGAGATTACCAGATGGCGAAAGGTAAACGTAATAATCTTACTAACAGAAACCAAGACCACTCACCATCATCAGAACCCAACACTCCCACTTCGCCCAGTCCAGGGCACCCCAACACACCGGAAAAGCTAGACACGGATCTAAAAGCATATCTCCTGATGATGGTAGAGGACTTCAAGAAGGACTTTAATAACACACTTAAAGAAATACAAAGGAACACTGGTAAACAGGTAGAAGACAATAAAGAGGAAGCACAAAAATCCCTTAAAGAATTGCAGGAGAACACTGCTCTTTAGTTTGTAACTCTTTAGTTACAAATCCTTAAAGAAAAACAGGATAACCTAATCAAACAGGTAGAAGTCCTTAATGAAAAACAGGAAAACACATCCAAACAGATGATGGAAATGAACAAAACCATACTAGACCTAAAAAGGGAAGTAGACACAATAAAGAAAACCCAAAATGAGGCAACACTGGAGATAGAAACCCTAGGAAAGAAATCTGGAACCATAGATACGAGCATCAGCAACAGAATACAAGAGATGGAAGAGAGAATCTCAGGTGCAGAAGATTCCATAGAGAACATCGGCACAACAATCAAGGAAAATGTAAAATG
This sequence comes from Mus caroli, assembly GCF_978045245.1. Taxonomy (NCBI): domain Eukaryota; kingdom Metazoa; phylum Chordata; class Mammalia; order Rodentia; family Muridae; genus Mus; species Mus caroli. The sequence goes on from NW_028227256.1 coordinate 50,598,855, forward strand.
CAAAAAGATCCTAACTCAAAACATCCAAGAAATACAGGACACAATGAGAAGACAAAACCTACGGATAATAGGAGTGGATGAGAATGAAGATTTTCAACTCAAAGGACCAGCAAACATCTTCAACAAAATTATAGGAGAAAACTTCCCAAATCTAAAGAAAGAGATGCCCGTGAACATACAAGAAGCCTACAGAACTCCAAATAGACTGGACCAGAAAAGAAATACCTCCCGACACATAATAATCAGAACAACAAATGCTCTAAATAAAGATAGAATACTAAAAGCAGTAAGAGAAAAAGGCCAAGTAACATATAAAGGCAAGCCTATCAGAATTACACCAGATTTTTCACCAGAGACTATGAAAGCCAGAAGATCCTGGACGGATGTTATACAGACACTAAGAGAACACAAATTCCAGCCCAGGCTACTATACCCAGCCAAACTCTCAATTAACATAGATGGAGAAACCAAAGTATTCCACGACAAAACCAAATTCACACATTATCTCTCCACGAATCCAGCCCTTCAAAGGATAATAACAGAAAAAAACCAATACAAGGACAGGAACCACGCCCTAGAAACAACAAGAAGGTAATCCCTCAACAAACCTAAAAGAAGACAGCCACAAGAACAGAATGCCAACTTTAACAACAAAAATAACAGGAAACAACAATTACTTTTCCTTAATATCTCTTAATATCAATGGACTCAACTCCCCGATAAAAAGACATAGACTAACAAACTGGCTACACAAACAAGACCCAACATTTTGCTGCTTACAGGAAACTCATCTCAGAGAAAAAGATAGACACTACCTCAGAATGAAAGGCTGGAAAACAATTTTCCAAGCAAATGGTATGAAGAAACAAGCTGGAGTAGCCATTCTAATATCTGATAAGATTGACTTCCAACCCAAAGTCATTAAAAAAGACAGGGAGGGACACTTCATACTCATCAAAGGTAAAATCCTCCAAGAGGAACTATCAATCCTGAATATCTATGCTCCAAATACAAAGGCAGCCACATTCATTAAAGAAACTTTAGTAAATCTCAAAGCACACATTGCACCTCATACAATAATAGTGGGAGACTTCAACACACCACTTTCACCAATGGACAGATCGTGGAAACAGAAACTAAACAGGGACACAGTGAAACTAACAGAAGTTATGAATCAAATGGATCTGGCAGATATCTACAGAACATTCTATCCTAAAACAAAAGGATATACCTTCTTCTCAGCACCTCATGGTACTTTCTCCAAAATTGACCACATAATTGGTCACAAAACAGGCCTCAACAGATACAAAAATATTGAAATTGTCCCATGCATCCTATCAGATCACCATGGACTAAGGCTGATCTTCAATAACAAAATAAATAATAGAAAGCCAACCTTCACGTGGAACCTGAACAACACTCTTCTCAACGATACCTTGGTCAAGGAAGGAATAAAGAAAGAAATTAAGGACTTTTTAGAGTTCAATGAAAATGAAGCCACAACATACCCAAACTTATGGGACGCAATGAAAGCATTTCTAAGAGGAAAACTCATAGCTCTGAGTGCCTCCAAAAGGAAACTAGAGAGAGCACACATTAGCAGCTTGACAACATACCTAAAAGCACTAGAACAAAAGGAAGCAAATTCACCCAAGAGGAGTAGACAGCAGAAAATAATCAAACTCAGGGGCGAAATCAACCAAGTGGAAACAAGAAGAACTATTCAAAGAATCAACCAATCGAGGAGCTGGTTCTTTGAGAAAATCAACAAGATAGATAAACCCTTAGCCAGACTCACTAGAGGGCACAGGGAAAGCATCCTAATTAACAAAATCAGAAATGAAAAAGGAGACATAACAACAGATCCTGAAGACATCCAAAACACCATCAGATCCTTCTACCAAAGGCTATACTCAACAAAACTGGAGAACCTGGATGAAATGGAGAAGTTCCTAGACAGATACCAGGTTCCAAAGTTGAATCAAGATCAGGTTAATGATCTAAACAGCCCTATATCCCCCAAAGAAATAGAAGCAGTCATTAATAGTCTCCCAACTAAAAAAAGCCCAGGACCAGATGGGTTTAGTGCAGAGTTCTATCAGACCTTCAAAGAAGATCTAATCCCAGTTCTTCACAAACTATTCCACAAAATAGAAACAGAAGGTACTCTACCCAACTCATTCTATGAAGCCACAATTACTCTGATACCTAAACCACAAAAAGACCCAACAAAGATAGAAAACTTCAGACCAATATCCCTTATGAATATTGATGCAAAAATCCTCAATAAAGTTCTTGCTAACCGAATCCAAGAACACATCAAAACAATCATCTATCCTGACCAAGTAGGTTTCATCCCAGGGATGCAGGGATGGTTCAATATACGGAAATCCATCAACGTAATCCAGTATATAAACAAACTCAAAGACAAAAACCACATGGTCATCTCGTTAGATGCAGAAAAAGCATTTGACAATATCCAACACCCATTCATGATAAAAGTCTTGGAAAGATCAGGAATTCAAGGCCCATACCTAAACATGATAAAAGCAATCTACAGCAAACCAGTAGCCAACATCAAAGTAAATGGTGAGAAGCTTGAAGCAATCCCTCTAAAATCAGGGACTAGACAAGGCTGTCCACTTTCTCCATACCTATTCAACATTGTACTTGAAGTCCTAGCCAGAGCTATTCGACAACAAAAGGAGATCAAAGGGATACAAATTGGAAAAGATGAAGTCAAAATATCACTTTTTGCAGATGATATGATAGTATATCTAAGTGACCGTAAAAATTCCACCAGAGAACTCCTAAGCCTGATAAACAGCTTCGGTGAAGTAGCTGGATATAAAATTAACTCAAACAAATCAATGGCCTTTCTCTACACAAAGAATAAACAGGCTGAGAAAGAAATTAGGGAAACAACACCCTTCTCAATAGTCACAAATAATATAAAATATCTTGGCGTGACTCTAACTAAGGAAGTGAAAGATCTGTATAATAAAAACTTCAAGTCTCTGAAGAAAGAAATTATAGAAGATCTCAGAAGATGGAAAGATCTCCCATGCTCATGGATTGGCAGGATCAACATTGTAAAAATGGCTATCTTGCCAAAAGCAATCTACAGATTCAATGCAATCCCCATCAAAATTCCAAATCAATTCTTCAACGAATTAGAAAGTGCAATCTGCAAATTCATCTGGAATAACAAAAAACCTAGGATAGCAAAAACTCTTCTCAAGGATAAAAGAACCTCTGGTGGAATCACCATGCTGGACCTAAAGCTCTACTACAGAGCAATTGTGATAAAAACTGCATGGTACTGGTATAGTGACAGACAAATAGACCAATGGAATAGAATTGAAGACCCAGAAATGAACCCACACACCTACGGTCACTTGATCTTCGACAAGGGAGCTAAAAACATCCAGTGGAAGAAAGACAGCATTTTCAACAAATGGTGCTGGCACAACTGGTTGTTAACATGTAGAAGAATGCGAATCGATCCATTCCTATCTCCTTGTACTAAGGTCAAGTCTAAGTGGATCAAGGAACTTCACATAAAACCAGAGACACTGAAACTTATAGAGGAGAAAGTGGGGAAAAGCCTTGAAGATATGGGCACAGGGGAAAAATTCCTGAATAGAACAGTAATGGCTTGTGCTGTAAGATCGAGAATTGACAAGTGGGACCTCATGAAACTGCAAAGCTTCTGCAAGGCTAAAGACACCATCAATAAGACAAAAAAACCACCAACAGATCGGGAAAGGATCTTCACCTATCCTAAATCAGATAAGGGACTAATATCCAATATATATAAGGAACTTAAGAAGGTGGACTCCAGAAAGTCAAATAACCCCATTAAAAAATGGGGCTCAGAACTGAACAAAGAATTCTCACCTGAGGAATACCGAATGGCAGAGAAGCACCTGAAAAAATGTTCAACATCCTTAATCATCAGGGAAATGCAAATCAAAACAACCCTGAGATTCCACCTCACACCAGTCAGAATGGCTAAGATCAAAAATTCAGGTGACAGCATATGCTGGCGAGGATGTGGAGAAAGAGGAACACTCCTCCATTGTTGGTGGGATTGCAAGCTTGTACAACCACTCTGGAAATCAGTTTGGCGGTTCCTCAGAAAATTGGACATAGTACTACCGGAGGATCCAGCAGTACCTCTCCTGGGCATATATCCAGAAGATGTTCCAACCGGTAAAAAGGACACATGCTCCACTATGTTCATAGCAGCCCTATTTATAATAGCCAGAAGCTGGAAAGAACCCAGATGTCCCTCAACAGAGGAATGGATACAGAAATTATGGTACATTTACACAATGGAGTACTACTCAGCTATTAAAAAGAATGAATTTATGAAATTCCTAGCCAAATGGATGGACCTGGAGGGCATCATCTTGAGTGAAGTAACACAATCACAAAAGAACTCACACAATATGTATTCACTGATAAGTGGATATTAGCCCAAAACTTAGGATACCCAATATATGAGATACAATTTGCTAAACGCATGAAACTCAAGAAGAATGAAGACCAAAGTGTGGACACTGTGCCCCTTCTTAGAATTGGGAACAAAACACCCAGGGAAGGAGTTACAGAGACAAAGTTCGTAGCTGTGATGAAAGGATGGACCATTTAGAGACTGATGTGTCCAGGGATCCATCCCATAAGCAGCTTCTAAATGCTGACACCATTGCATACACTAGCAAGATTTTGCTGAAAGGACCCAAATATAGCTTTCTCTTGTGAGACGATGCCGGGGCCTAGCAAACACAGGAGTGGATGTTCACAGTCAGCTATTGGATGTATCACAGGACTCCCAATGGAGAAGCTAGAGAAAGTACCCAAGGAGCTAAAGGGATCTGCAACCCTATTGTTGGAACAACATGATGTACTAACCAGAACCCCGGAGCTCTTGTCTCTAGCTGCATATGTATTGAAAGATGGTCTAGTCAGCCATCAATGGAAAGAGAGGCCCATTGGACTTGCAAACTTTATATGCCCCAATATAGGGGAATGCCAGGGACAAAAGAATGGGAATGGGTGGGTAGGGAAGTGGGGGGCGCTATGGGGGAGTTTTGGGATAACATTGGAAATGTAATTGAGGAAAATATGTAATAAAAATATTAAAAATTAAAAAATAAACACCATGGCAATGACTTTCTCTCTAGGGAAGGTCTTTGGGATATCTTGGGACTATGAGAACCAGCGCATGTTGTACCAGAATCTGCTCCTGATTCCTGACATGGTTCCTGACATGGATGTAAAGCATACAGAGCAGACTGGCAGAGAGGTGAAAGTGGTCTTCTCAGGTCTAAGGCCTGCCTTCCCATCCCTTTCTCTAAAATGTGGTTGGATGACTCCCCACAGACTCACCTGTTTGGACACTTGGTCCTAAGCTAGCAGCAGTCCTAGAAGGTTGCTGTAAGAAGTGAACTCCTAGAGGGTGGTCCTTGAAACTCTTAGCCTGTCTACACTTCCTGTCTATCTCTGCTTTCTTTTTATGGCTGACTCATACTCCTGTCTCAAGGCCTTCCCTGCCTTGGTGGCTGTAAAGGCTAACCAAACCCTTCCTCTCCTAAATTACTTCTTGTCTGGTATTTTGTCACAGCAACAAGTAACTGTGTGTGCACAAAAATGATTTCAGTCTCACAAAATAATTTGTGTTTCATTCTTGGATAGACAAAATTTTGAATGCCACTGAACCACATTGCTTTGCCATCTAGCACTGTTACAAGTGTCCATAGATGATGTCCAAAGAGCTGTTAGCTTTGTCAATGTGATTATGAAATATAGTTTATGTTAGAGATCTCATTTGGGGATTTCCTCAGGGCAAATTAAAGTTGCTCAGAAAGACAGCAGTAGAAGTCATGAGAATGTGTGCTTGCAAAATGTACTTGGGAGCAGAATGCTGTGTCACACACTTCGGCCAGAATAAGAATTCGGGAAACAAAGATAATTGTGTAAATTAAAATTCTCTCAATTGCTAAGGTCAGAAAGCCTCAAAGAAAGCAGTTTAACTAAATAGAACTTTATTTCTATTGCATACTGGCAAGACAAGGAGATGGCAGCTTCCGGCACTTCAGTGACATCAGTGGGTCAACCATGGCAGCACCAGCACCTCCCAGATTTCTTCATCCTCCTTTCAAAGTTGCAAGGTGATGAAAGTAGTCCACACATGAGATGTTGGGAGCCCTCAACACCATTTCTGGTTTTTCTCAAAAAAACAGAGGCCACCCAACAGACATCCGGTTCATCTTCAATTCCAAGTGAGCTGGAGTAGCCACTGTGTTGGAGGAAGAAAAGGGAGCAGGGCTTGGCTATGGCTGACACAGCAGCCAATGGATAGTATTACCTTTAAGAACTTGCACTGAGATCTTATGTTGGTGGCTCCCATGTTGTTAGACCTGGTTATATGAAATCTATTTTTCTATATCAGCAATATTTCTGTTCATGAGGTCTTTCCACATTAGAGGGAATGCACAACATGGCCCATTGACTCCTGTTAGATCAGTGGTCTCTCCCCTTTCCTTTCTGCCATGTATCAAAAAAGCAGAGCTATCCCACCTAACCCTTTGGGTCCTGTTTTAGCCCTGGAAGCTCACAATGGACCACTGTCTATAAGATCCTGAGGTTTTTCTCCTTAAATAAGGGAACTAGGGAAGGGCTCACTCTAACAAGTAAATATCTTTCCCCTAAAAGTCCCTTCCCACAACATGCTCAGATATTTGCAAACAAAAGTTCCAATGGTAGACATCAGTGACCTCCCCTCTAGAATACAGAAGTCATTTTTTAATATGAGAGGGAAAAATACTGGTTGACATCATAAATTTGCATTATGAAGTTTGCTTAGCCACACTCTATACAACTATTTAATCACAGAACAGGATGTTCAGTAATGGTGATAGACCATAACTGACTCAAGAATTCTTGGACTCTTCTTTTGTTGGTTTGTGATAGTTTTCATGTTATCTTATTATATTTTATTGTTACACCTTTTAAAAATGAATGAATGCATACAAACTAAAAGGTCAACAACTGAACTGTCACTTTTGTCTGCTAGAAGAGGAAAAATCCGTTTTCTCCAGTAGACTGACACTGGGTGTATGAACCATTCAGGAGTAGTTAACCAATATATAAGGCACTCAACAGGTTTTTTTGTTTTTTGGGTTTTTTGTTGGTGTGTGTGTGTTCATGTGTGTTATTTTATTTGGTCATAGATTAATGGGGGATTGTTTTGTTTTGTTACTTATATTTTTGGGTGTGATTTCATGTTTTTAGTTTTGGAGGTATGTTGTGGGTTTTTTTTTTTTTTTTGAGAACAAATTTAAAGTTGGGTGGATAGAGAAGGGAGAGGATCTGGAAGGACTTGGAGGAAAGGAAGAATATGATCAAAATATATTTAAATTTTAAAATACTTTGAAATAACAAAATTAATTTTTAAGAAAGACCCCTTCTGTTGCCCATTTTGCTAAAGGCTTGCTCTTCAAGTTACAATCCTCTCCACCTCCTTCAGTCTGTTTTCATCTGTGAAAAAACTTTCTTCTAGCAAGACTGACCCCTCTACTTGTGACCATGGTGTCACCTCTCTTGCTGGCAGGTTTTCTTCACCAAGCCCCTTGAAAGCCTAGGTATTGGCTACTTACACCAAGTCGACTTCCCCCACCCACAACCATCCCACAAGCCCTGTTATCCTAGTAGCATGGCTTAAACACTTCCAACTTTTATCTTCTTCCTCCAGATTTCTTGGGGGGGAAATGATATCTACCTATGACTGCTACTTTCTCCCTCTTGGGTTAATTACTTGTAAACTCTCCATTGTGTTGAAATTGATAGGCCTGATGAATGTTTCCTAGTCTTTCTAGAGGACTGCTTGTTGGGCAAAGTAAACTCAGATAGGTCATTTCTCCCTTAACTGTTGACCTTACACTGCCCTTTTTAAGTTTATTTTTATGTATATGTATGTGTGCCTGTGTGAATTTATGTGTACCACGTGCTTGCAAGTGTCTGTAGAGGCCAGAGGGCATTGAAATTGGAGTTAGAAGCCTCTACGAGCAACTTGGTGTGGGCTCTGGTCCTCTGTGAGAGCAATAACTGCTCTTAACTGCTGAACCATCTCTTCAGCCAAACAAAGCCCATTCTCTTTTTGGCCTCTCCTCTATCTTGATCACATTAGGGCCTGGAGAACAAGTAAAACATCACTGTAATGAACATATAGATTGGGATTGACTAAATGTCCCCTTTTCTATCTTAATACATTTTTATTGAAAACTTAATAATTCACATTGTTGACAGTTGCCTTTGTGATGATAGTTTAGTAGTTAAAGTGGAAGCTGTTTAGCTTACTAAACTTGCAATCTTTAAAAGATTTTTTTTACATTTCAATTATGTCAATTTGTGAGTGTGTCTATGTGCTAGAATGCACACCTGTATACAGGTGCCCATGGAGGTCACAAGACTATGTTGGATCCCCTGGAGCTGGAGTTAGTTGTGAGCCACCTGATGTGAGTGCTGGAAACCAGACTCAGGTGGGCAAGAACAGCAAATAAACACACTTAACCACTGAGTCATCTCTCCAGCCCCATAAACTGCCGTTTTAGAGAAAAACTTTGCTGACTCCAATATACATGGTCTAGACAATCTAGATCTAGACTGAAAACTGAGTGGTAGAATCAAGAGATGATTACAAGAGGCAGTAAGGAGATATGAATTATAAGTTAAAATGGGTGCAGTAAGGAACTACAAAAATTGAAATGACAGAGATCCCAGGTGTGATAAACACGTAAGTGACACTACCTCAAGCAAGGGATGGTACAGAGCCAAGAGTCAAGATGTGGAGGGGATGGGAGGAGAGGGGTGATGTGCTTTTCTTCAGGATATGCCATATTTGGGAATGCTTAGATTATACCCACTGGCTTAATACCCAGAAGGAAAATCTGAGCTAAAAAGAAAATTCTGGAACCGCTTACATGCCAGAACAAGATAATAAAGCCTGGACCATTCAAGGCAAGGCATACCATTTCAAAGTCGCCCCCATACAGGCCTTTTTCCTCACCACAGAATGAATTGCCCAGTTTCACATATCACTTTTTCCAGCACACTTCATAGTTAATCATGTACAGTTGGCCTCAGTATTCTTCAACTTGTTTACATTTGTTTCTCCCAATGTAACACTCCTGGTGCTTAGTGGACATTTGCAGAATACTATCAGTGATCAAAACAGATGCAAGTTGAGTTCCTGTCCTAGAGGCTCCTTGCTCTTTGGTTGGACAGCCTGAAGGACTGTCCCATGCATCCAGTTCCTTGGCCTCTGCCCATGTTGCTCCTACATAGGAAGGATGGCTCTGTGTGTGTCAGAATGAACGTGTCCTTTCTTGTACTTAAAATAAAGCTGGCTTTACTCGGATTTTGCTGCATATTTCCTGAGGAGAAAACTGGTCTTATATTTTTCAGTGTTGATAAATTGTAACCTCCCCCAGGCCTGAAGCTGGCTAAGCCAGACCTCAACTTTGCTGCCACTAAGGAGATTACCTAGGGTGGAGTCTGCCTTCCTAGATCACTCTATTGTTCAGCCACTGGCGCTGTTTCTCCTCAAGATACTGCTACCTGCTGGGAGGTCACCAAGCTATTCCTGAGACTACACCCTATCCTCAACGTGGTCACCTGCAGCTGGGCTCCAAGAATGAATTGGCGGGAATAGGTCTCCCCCTCCTTTATAAGGGCATTCGCCATTAAACATTTGAGCCTTCAAGTGTCTTGGCTCCATTCCTCTCTCATCCATCTAGTTCCCCTCTCTTTTCAGCCCTGGTTTGCCTCCCAGGTGAAACGCAGTTCATGTGAGACACAGGTCGGTTTCCAACAGTTTGGTGCCCAATGTGGGGTCTGAGGAATGGCAGAAAAACGCTGGAGGAACGCTGCTTGGTAATGGAGCTCCACAGGAAGAAAAAGAATCAGAGAATTCATATTGGGGCACAGTGAAGCAACAGGTAAAGTGTTGTTGGAGGTGTGGAAGATACAGGCTAAGGTTGGAATTCGGATTCACTTAAGTTGGCAGCGAATTTTCAGAACTAGGAACTGATCAGGCGACTGTCTGCAGTTTTCAAAAAGCTGCTTTAGGCTAGAGGAAAAAGGGTTTAAATTAAATAATCAGGCAGATGTCCACAGACAGGAGCTGCATCAGGTAGCAGAAACAGGGTTTGTAATAATAAAATAATATAGAGGAAAATGGATTTTGAAACTCTCCCAGAGGCAGAGAGAAATATTGGGGGACGCCCTGCATTTTTCTCTCTAGCCCTTACAGCAGAAGTTCTCTGCCCTCTTTGGGTTGTCTAATGTCTGGTGCACTGGTCTATTCACGTGTTCAGTTCATATGTGTTCGTGTCTAGTCGTCTGAATGTTCTGTGTTTCATGTTGGAAAATAAAGATGGCTAAAACTTTATCTGCTGGTTCAGCAAGAGAGTGGCCACAGGCTTTAGCCAGGATCAGGCATAGCAGGAGGGCTCCTGCTGGAAAAACTGTTTTTTTGAAAAAGGGAGTCTGCAGCATCTTAGTTTTGGGGTGAAAAAGCTGATAGATGTTTGTTTTCCTGGAGGATTCTCTGCAATCGTGATTATTGCATTTAGCTAATGACAAGGTGCTTTTTTTTTTTATCTCATAGTTATAGCTAGAAAAATTGAAATTCTTTGATTGGCCTAAATTTATTAGACTCGTTTAGCCGCTTCATTTGGCTTTTTACTGGTCTTAGAGGTGTAATATGCTCTGTGTGTCTTCATTGTAGAGTACTAGTTATTGTGTGTGATCAAAAAGGTGTAACACTGGTTACTAGAAAGTTAGCTTTAACCTGGTAACTCAGGTTTGGAAGCTTTCAAACATGTAGCATAAGGCAGGCCAAGAGGCTGGGCCTCTTAGAGATACTTCTAGCTGAGATAATATTTAATGTGATTCTTATCCTAGAAAGTAGAATTAAAGGTAAGATTTAAAGCAATGTCTCTTTAATGAAGCAATGAAACTTGCACTGTCATGCATCCATAGGTATAAATTGGCAGCCAAATTTCGCAACGTGGTAGTGAACTTTTAATGTTGATTCTAAGGTGATAAATTGTTTTGAAATTGGGTTCTGCTTCCCCAAAGTTGTAGTTAATATCTAATATTGCAAAAGAAACTTAGAAATTCTTTCAAAAGAAACGGCAAAATGAACTAAGCTCAGAGCAGCAGCATCTGCACGGCTTGTGTGACTTTCTTTTGCCTTGCAAACGGTGCCTAAGGAAGCTTTGGAAACTTGCTCTCCTTGCCTTCAGGGAAAATTCCTTTTAGCTAAAAGAGCACCTTTGCAGATCTACCCAGATGTTCTAATAAAGTTTAAATTCTAAGTTTATAAAAGTCAATCAGACTGTAGAATTTATCAGGACATTGTGATTTGACTTGCCTACTTCATGTAAAGTTATTATAGATTTAAGAGTTTGTTTTTTCCTTTACATTCTGATAATTGTAAAGAGTTTTGCTTCTAGTCAGCTTGTAATCGCTGCAAAATTTTGCCTCTAGGTATGGCTAAGATGGCTTTACATTATGCAAGAAAAAATTTTATTATCTCTGCTTCAATATAAGAAGCTAAGAGTTTGAATCTTTCAGTGTATATTTTTTCCTAAGTGGAAAGTATTTTATTAGCTAATGCCTCTCAAGGGAAGTTTACTTTAAATCCTTGCTCTCACACAAGGAGTTTTTAAGTTCTGGGGAGTAGCTGTTGCTCCAGAAAAGATTCAGAGGCAATATCTTTTTAATACTGAGGGTTTTAGTTATACTATAATATTGTGGTACAGAAAATCTAGAACGAAAAATTGATTTGCTTCAAAGTTTTATTTTCAAAAGCTTCCAGGAGATATTAATTGGCTAAGATCTCACCACAGGAGAATTTAAGCTTTTGTTAGGTGCTATTAAGTGAGATGCAAATTAATTGGCAAAGAACAAAAGGCTTTGCAGAAAATAAAGAAAGCTTTTATAATTGTTATCAATTATAATTAATGGTAATTAAATATTAGCTGTGCCTACAGCAATTCTTTGGCAAGAGAAAACATTATTGTAAAGTCATTTTTCTTCTCCTCCCTGCTGACCATTGGCCCACTTGGAGCTGCTGCAGGGCGGGGCCTTGGGGTACGCAGCTTTCCCTGAGCGATCGTGGTGCAGGAGGCTGCCAGAAAGTGGGTGCCTTTGTAGCAAATTCAGGGGAGGGCCACACTCGCCATTGCCCCCATGAGCCTCTGCCTGTCCCCGCCAGGGGTAGCTGTATTCCCCCAACCCCCTAGAACTCAGGGTGCTCTGCGCCCTCACTCGGGTTTCCTGACCTACAACAGACTGGGCCACTTCAGCTTCTTCGGCCTGAAAGGAAGGCCGGAGGCGGATGAAGCCAAGGTGGCATTCACCTCAAAGCACAGTTTTAACATCCTATTAAGGCTGCAGTGGTGCTAATAAAGAATTGTAAGATAAATTCGTATATTTTAGAAAACCTACAACAAAAATTGTATCTTAAGAACCTGACAGTGTCTGTTCCTTGTTCAAAACAGCAATTAAATTGGTTATTACAGAATATTAATATTCAATCTATTGCATACCATCATTTTAAATAAAATTGACAATCATTATCCCAAAGATAAGTTTAAAAATTGTTCTTATGCATGCTTCTGTATCTTCTATAAATTCATGCCTGCATGCATCCCATTTACTGTGTCTAAAAACAGCCCTTTTATGGGAGAAAAGTATATGTGAATTGGATCACACGCTTATTCTTTTGAGCTTCCCCGTGCTTCAACACAGATAATTAAAGTGTGTGCTGTAAATGGTGTTTTAAAATGTTGAATAATCAAGCACATTATTTTAATCATACTTTTATCTTAAGAATTTTGAAATTTGGATGTCAAAGAACTTAATAAATGCCCCATAGTATTTTTAAAACCAGACATAATCATGTCTAGGTGAGATGAAAAGGATCTACTTATTGGCATATGGCTTGATCCTGAACAGCTACCTTATTGGGAAAGGGAAAAGCATAAGTTCTCTTCACAGAACGCTGCAGAAGCATGACGGTTAATTCGTGTGACAAGCTGACAGGTGAGTTTGCTGAGTGCCCTGAATGTAGTGACAAGATAGCTGAATTGGGTATATGTTTTTGACCCACCTTTGTTTACCATTTTCCCAGTTTGGACAAGCTAAGCTGCCTTGCTTCAAGCTTTTTAAAACTTATGGGACATAGAACAATAGAGACCGTGTAATATGACTTAGAAAGATTAGTCACAAGAAAGAGTTATAGTGATTCTTCTCCTTCCCTCATTGTGACCAGTTATTCTAACTCAATCTTGGACTGGTCTAGTATTCCAGTATTAGAGAACCCTAGGGAAGATAGCTAAAATCTTAATTACCTAGCAAAGTTAATTTAGAGCACAGCCTCCACTCCCAGAGAAACTGCAGCCTTTCTGAAATTCTCAAAGCCACTCAACCCCACACCGGGAGCTCTAAGTCTAAGCTTGATCATTGCTAATTTGCAATTGAATGGAGTACCTAGACTTCCCCAAAGAAGCTTTCACGCTGTTGCTTTTCACGGTCTCAACTTTGTTTTTCAAACAGGTTAGTCAAAGCCCCTAAGCCTGACTGCAGCAGGTGTACATCAGCGCAGGTGGCAGTTATTAAATCTTCATGAGGAAGCATTCTAAGTACATATTGTGGCTTTGGTCTGAATTGGGAATAAGGTTTACTATGAGGCCCAGGAATATATTAAGGCTAGAAAGGCGGAAATTTCAGATATTAGCAAAAGTCACTTGGACACTTGGAACATTGATGAATTGGCCAGAGATTTTAAAAAATAACCTAAGTCCATTGAATCCCCTGGATTGGATTCAATATATATTCCTACTTGCTATTATTATTGGCACACTTTTATTAGTAAATCGTTGTGTTTCCACTCATCTTTAGAGTACTTCTGAGATCTGTAGCTATGATGAGGCAGGACATTCTGGAACTTCGGCTGAAAAAATTAAAAAAAAAAAAAAGAAAAGAAAAGAAAAGAAAGGAAAGGGGGAGAATGCTATGCACACTCCAGTGAAGTTTGCTTGGCCTGGGAGTACTCACGAGGCAAAGAGTTTTACGGAAACTCACCTCCTGGAACTTTGACGTTCTCATACTCATAGCTTATCCCCACATTAGTCTGGTGTATGGATCCATGTGCTCTCATTTAGTATTATTAAAAGTGCCTTTTAAGATTGAATTCTGACATAGCTAAGCCTTCGCCAGTGTTCCAAAGTCCTAGGAAGACCTTGAAGCCAACAAACTTGGAATTCAGTAGGAATTCAGTAAGAAAGTTACCTATTCAGTAACTAATTAAGCATTACAAAGGACCAAGCCAGAATATCTCAGGGCTAGTCTGCAGAGTGTTTACTTGAGGCAGTAACCAGTCTTACCCAAGCACAATGGCCTAGCCAATAAGTAAGTTTACCATGAGAAAAGTTAGGGAATCCCACTGAGACAGGTTTCTTCACTAGGCCCAAAGAAATCAGGCAGAACTATAGAGCATAAATAAATTTACCTAGGCCACCCCGAACATATGGGGGAGATGAGCAGCTTGATCTTCATGTGGGTCCCAAACAACTGGAAGAGGGGCTGTTCCAAAAGCTGTTGCCTGTCTGTGGGATACGTTCTTCTAGCTGGGCTGCCTTGTCTGGCCTCAGTGAGAGAGGAAGCACCTTGCATTGAAGAGACTTGAAGTGTCAGGGTGGGAGGATACCCATGGAGGGCCCATCCCACTCAGAAGAGAAGCAGAGGGGATGTAGGGGAAGGATTGTTGGAAGAAGTTAACTGGGAGGGGGCAGTGAGCATAATATAAAAAGAATAAACATAAAAAAATTAAAACACTTTCAAAGAAGACCTAATTCCAACTCTCCTCAAACTTTTCCACAAAATAGAAACAAAAGGTACACTACCCAATTCATTCTATGAAGCCACAATTACTCTGATACCTAAACCACATAAAGACCCAACAAAGATAGAGAACTTCAGACCAATTTCCTTTACAAATATCAATGCAAAAATACTCAATAAAATTCTCGCTAACTGAATCTAAGAACTCATCAAAAAAAAAAAAAAAATCATCCATCATGATCAAGTAGGCTTCATTCCAGGGATGCTGGGATGGTTTAATATACAGAAATCCATCAACATAATCCACTATATAAACAAACTCAAAGACAAAAAACACATGATAATCTCGTTAAGATGCTGAGAAAGCATTTGACAAAATCCAACACCCATTCATGATAAAAGTCTTGGAAAGATCAGGAATTCAAGGCCCATACCTAAACATAATAAAAGCAATCTACAGCAAACCAGTAGCCAACATCAAACTAAATGGAGAGAAGCTGGAAGCAATCCCAATAAAATCAGGGACTAGACAACGCTGCCCATTCTCTCCCTACCTATGCAATATGGTACTTGAAGTTCTAGCCAGAGCAATTAGACAACAAAAGAAGATCAAAGGGATACAAATTGGAAAGGAAGAAGTCAAAATATCATTATTTGCAGGTGAATGATAGTGTATATAAGTGACCCTAAAAATTCCACCAGAGAACTTCTAAGCCTGATGAACAGCTTCAATGAAGTAGCTGGATACAAAATTAACTCAAACAAATCAGTGGCCTTTCTTTACACAAAGGATAAACAGGCTGAGAAAGAAATTAGGGAAACAACATCCTTCTCAATAGTCACAAATAATATAAAATACCTTGGTGTGACTCTAAGGAAGGGAAAGATCTGTATGATAAGAACTTCAAGTCTCTGAAGAAAGAAATCAAAGATCTCAGAAGATGGAAAGATCTCCCATGCTCATGGATTGCCAGGATCAATATAGTCAAAATGGCTATCTTGCTGAAAGCAATCTACAGATTCAATGCAATCCCCATCAAAATTCCAACTCAATTCTTGAAGGAATTAGAAAGGGCAGTTTGCAAATTCATCTGGAATAACAAAAAATCTAGGATAGCAAAAACTCTTCTCAATGATAAAAGAATCTTTGGTGGAATCACCATGCCTGACCTAAAGCTGTACTACAGAGCAATTGTGACTAAAAAAAAAACTGCATGGTATTGGTACAGCGAAAGGCAGGTAGACCAATGGAATAGAATTGAAGACCCAGAAATGAACCACACATCTATGGTCACTTGATCTTTGACAAAGGAGCTAAAACCATCCAGTGGAAAAATGACAGCATTTCAACAAATGGTGCTGGCACAATCATGTAGAAGAATGTGAATTGATCCATTCTTATCTCCTTGACTAAGGTCAAGTCTAAGTGGATCAAGGAACTCCACATAAAACCAGAGACACTGAAACTTATAGAGGAGAAAGTGGGGAAAAGCCTTGAAGATATGGGCACAGGGGAAAAATTTGTGAACAGAACAGCAATGGCTTGTGCTGTAATCTCAAGAGTTGACAAATGTGACCTCATAAAATTGCAAAGCTTCTGTAAGGCAAAAGACACTGTCAATAAGACAAAAAGGCCACCAATAGATTGGGAAAGGATCTTTACCTATCCTAAATCAGATAGGAGACTAATATCCAATATATATAAAGAACTCAAGAAGATGGACTCCAGAAAATCAAATAACCCTACTAAAAAATGGGGTACAGAGCTAAACAAAAAATTCTCAACTGAGGAATATCGAATGTCTGAGAAGCACCTGAAAAAATGTTCAACATCCTTAATCATCAGGGAAATGCAACTCAAAACAACTCTGAGATTCTATCTCACACCAGTCAGAATGGCTAAGATCAAAAACTCAGGTGACAGCAGATGCTGGCAAAGATATGGAGAAAGAGGGACACTCCTCCATTGTTGGTGGGATTGCAAGCTGGAAATCAGTCTGGCGGTTCCTCAGAAAATTAGACATAGTACTACCAGATGATCCAGCAATTCCTTTCTGGGCATATACCCAGAAGAGGTTCCAACTTGTAATAAGGACACATGCTCCACTATGTTCATAGCAGCCTTATTTATAATAGCCAGAAGCTGGAAAGAACCCAGATGTCCCTCAACAGAGGAATGGATACAGAAAATGTGGTACATTTACACAATGGAGTACTACTCAGCTATTGAAAACAATGAATTCATGAAATGCATCTGGGGGATATCATTCTGAGTGAGGTAACTCAATCACAAAAGAACACACATGATATGCACCCACTGATAAGCGGATATTAGCCCAGAAACTTAGAATATCCAAGATACAATTTGCAAAACACATGAAACTCAAAAAGAAGGAAGACCAAAGTGTGGATACTTTGCTCTTTCTTAGAATGGGGAACAAAATACCCATGGAAGGAGTTACAGAGACAAAGTTCAGAGCTGAGAAGGAAGGAAGGACCATCCAGAGACTGCCCCACCTGGGGATCCATCCCATATACAACCACCAATCCCAGACACTATTGCAGATGCCAACAAGAGCTTGCTGACAGGACTCTGACATAGCTCTCTCTTGTGAGGCTATGCCAGTGCCTGGCAAATACAAAAGTGGATGCTCACAGTCAACTATTGGATGGAACACGGGGCCCCTAATGAAGAAGCTAGATAAAGTACCCAAGGAGCAAATGAGGTCTGCAACCCTATAGGAGGAACAATATGAACTAATCAGTACGCCCCCCCCCCCCCCAGAGCTGTGTCTCTAGTTGCATATGTAGCAGAAGATGGCCTAGTCAGCCATCAATGGGAGGAGAGGTCCTTGGTATTTAGAAGATCATATGCCCCAGTACAGGGGAATTCAGGGCTAGGAAGCATGAGTTGGTGGGTTGGGAAGCAGGGTGGAAGGAGTGAATAGGGGGCTTTGGAGATAGCATTTGAAATGTAAATGAAGAAAATATCTAATAAATAAATGCCAAAGAAAATTGACATTCCATTACTGATTTCAGTTTAACATAATGTTGACATACTGAAGTGCTGTTCTGTGTGCTGGTCCTTATATCAGAGGACTGTGATGTGCCTTGTAGAGAGATTTAGTGTTAGACAGGCCAGATTCAGGAGTTGATACTTTTAGCCATGAGCTCAGCACTAATGATAAGCATAGGTTTTTGTTTGTTTTTGATTTTATGAGATAAGGTCTCACTAGGTAGTCTGACTAGTCTAGGATTCACTATACAGACTAGGCTGGCCTTGAATATGTAGATGGTCCTCCTACCATCTCTCTGGTGCTGGCATTCCAAGCATAGACTACTATTTCCAACCAGTTCAAAGTTAATATATAGCCTCGAAACAGCAGTACATTTAAGTAAGGTTATATGCAGACTTTCTATGAAGTACAAGCACTTAAACAACAATAGGACACCATCCTTAGATGGTGATGACATTTCAGGCTAGCAGAAATAGATAGTTCTAAAGTGCCAAGATTTGCAATTGCTTCTTAGAAGGTTATTTAAACTCCAGCCTATGAACCATTTGTAACCCATCCAAAACAAAGGAGCAATGAAAAACATTGAAAAATCTATTACCAGACACCTGGCTCAGCTGACATTTTCCACAAGTAAAGCTGACTCCTTCTAAGTCCTTAGAGATTGCTTAATCTCCAGTGTGGTTAGAATTCCACTGTTAACTGGGTACACTCATTGGGGAAGTAATTAAAAGGACAATCCCATTGCCTTCTGTGCACCACAGGTTCCATCCATGCAGATCCATCCAAAACAGCAACTTGAGTTTTGTGGGCTATCACACTTCAGGTATGCCTGATGCTCAGAGGGGCTCTCCAGCATCAGGACAAATGACACATCTTAATAAACTTGTTCTTCAACCTTGGTGGGGACAAGAGTAAATTAAGGCAGCTTCAGATTAACTCTCTCAGAAGACATTTATTGCCACACTTCAACATGGGGACTTTGTAAATTTGCTTTTATGGAAAGACTGCTTTTTTATTGTGTGCAACCACTAGCTACTCTTTTACAATAAGCAATGTCCCAAGGAAAGGTATGGGAGTTTACAACCTGGTAGCCCATTAACGAAGGGGAACACACAAACTATCTCAGGATTCCTCAGAAAAAAAAAATATAGACAATAAAAAGTGGTTTTAAACAAATGACTTAAAATTAAATTTTCAAATGCTTACTTTTGGTGAGTGGCATAATACTTTTTAAAGTTTTACAATAAAATATCACTGTTTGGGAAAGTAACCACATTTCCTAATGACAGACTAATGACATTGCCTGAGTTAACACTGATGGAAAGTATACAAGTAATCAATAATTTACCAACAGCTTCTCAATTTCAGAAACACAAGAGTTAAATTTAGCATCTTCAGTGTTTGGCTTCTTGGACCAACAGACTACTTCTTAAAGAATGTATGGGCACACTTATTATTCAGATAAGAGGGCTCTTTTGGCACCTGAGTTGAACATAATACACAAGGAAAGAATATCTAACATGAAGTTGTTTGAAGGCTGTATTTTATCTATCAATACATATATACATATACCTGTACACATACACATATGCACACACATATACAAAAGGCAAACAACTTTTCCTTTAAAAATAACAGATATAAAGGAACTCAACCTTAATCAAACAAAGACATCAATGCTCAATTTAAATAGTTTAAAGTTATCTAAAGAATTTGGAATTTTAGTAACAATTTCAAGAATTTACAGGTTGTTAGACTAACACCCACTTCAATACGCAGGCTTTTAATTTGTTTTGGCAATGGAGTCTGATAGAGTAGCATATTTATGAGATCTGTTATCTTAGCATGACATTATTACAGACCTTAAAATGGATACCAGTGGGAAATCTCCAAAGCAGTCCCTAGGCCCCTCCCATCAGGACTGAACATAGATATTGACCACGGACAACACTGAACACTCTCATGTGTTGTGTCCAGCAGAACACACACACAAGGAGCCCAAAGATAGCTGCATGTCACACCTCCTCACTTACACAAGCATTCCTGAAGCGCCTATGCTCTAATGATGGGCTTCTATCCTGAGACTTAGGAGACATCCAACACTAAGTCAGCTGCCTGAACTTAACATTTCCCTTTATGAATATGTCTGACTGAAACTAGAACATATTATGTACTATCCAATTCTCCTCTATTCTAATCATTCTAGAGGACAAAGTCCTCTTATTTGCATATCCATCTTCCAGATCTTATTAGATCTGATATATGATGCAAGTACAAAATACATGAGCTGGAAATGATGTCGAGTTTTGACTCGGTTTGCAGAGAAACAGCCTGGATCAACCCTGCTCTGGTTGACTGTGTCCTCTCACCGAGCACATGGCACACAAAGAAAATCTTACAGTTTCAAGCTATTGGTAACTGGGAAATACTTTCAATTATAAACTCTCTCTGGAGTATTTATAAAGCAGTATATGTTGTGGTTTACCCTTGACAGCATTTCCCCAAACAGATTCTCTGTAATAGAGTTATGGTATAGGGCCTACCTTTCCTGTTTTCATTTTTTTTCAACCTTTACTAACCATAATATAACCCATTTTATAAGTTTGACTGAACTTGAGTTCTTTCAGTTGCATGTGTTCTCTTAAACACAATTTACATTTTTTGTCATATACTTAAATATTTTCCTCTGCAAAACAATTTCAGGACAAGAAATGATATGCTAGCTAACAGAAGCCTAGCATTTAAACTGTTCCTTAAGTTCTTCTAAGCAGAAGTGCATTTATAATATAAACATAACATATGAAGCTACAAATGCAATCTCACACCAGAGAAGATTTCAAATTTCTGAGTCAGTCCAGATGAGTCACAGAGAAAAATGCTAACAGAACAAATCTGGAACGAGTTCATGGGGGCTGGGCAAGGAGTCATCGAATCGAAATCTTTTAGAAACTAAGCTGCCATCTTCAGGGATGTTCTCCTTGTCCTCCCGGGCTCCACAGCTTCCATTACAGGAGGACTTGGAGGTCTTCTCTTCAGAGGACCTGAGGGTCAGATCCTGAATTTGAGAGGAGCCTGAAGTTTCCTCAGGATGAAACAAGCTTCCAAAGTCCCACTGCTGCAGCCATGAGTGGGAAAGGCAGGATTCTGCTGTTGGTCTTTTCCTTTGGCAGAAAACAGAGAAGGAAAGGTGAGTGCTCAAGGTAAGCTGAGCATGTCTTCCAAGAACACTTAAAAATCAGCATGAAGACAGCATGCACAGTAAAGTCCAAGCAGAATGAGAGATACAGCTGACTTATTAAATGCTTATGTATAAAGCAGGCTATTTCACATGCTTCTAATTATTGTAATGAGTTCACAAATAAAGACATCATGCAGGTAGATTAAGTAGCCATTCTAACAAACATTTGCCCAGTCACAAACTACTCATCTCTCTGCATAGTTAGAATGGCATGCTGAAGTCATAGGGCTTCACCTAGGGTTTACACTTTCACTGTCAGCTACATTTTTATGCACTTATCCATCACATGTGCACAGACACACACACTGACACACATGAAAAGGAAAGAGAACTGTGACAGGGTTGAAACTAGATAAACAGTTAACCTTATGTCCTCTTTCATGACTCATGTCTTTAGCCTGCATTCCGCCCTTCCTCACCACTTAGTAGCACCCTGTCTTGCTCTCCTTTCTAGATGTTAGACCATACATACACTTTGAGCTCTGCACATTTATACATGTATATATTATAATCTAAGATCCGCATATGACGCAGAACATACGGGTCTTTCCCTTTAGTTTGAGGCACCTCACTCAATGTTCGACTTTCTAAGTTCCCCCATTTTCCTGCACATTTCATGATTTTTTTTTTTTTACAACTGAGTAATACTTCATTCTGCGTATGTACCACACTTTCATTAACCATTCACCTATTGATAAACATTTCTATTGGTTCTATTTCCTTTCTACTATAAATAAAACACCAGTAATCACAGATAGACAAATATTTCTATGGTAGGATATAGAGTTCCTTTGGGCCTATGTCCAGATAAGATATAGCCGAGTCATATACTATTTAATTTTGAATTTAAAAAACCTACAAGTTGACTTCCACAATATTAATTTGCACTCTCACAAGCAACGAATAAGGATTCCTCTATCCGTACATCCTTTCCAACATGGGTTATCTGGTTTCTTGATGATAGCAGCTCTGATTGGTGAGGTGGTAGCTCAAAGTAGATAATACACCTTAATTACCTTTCTACATGAATACAGAATTAAAGGTATTTTATCACTCTTCCATCCTCGTATACCACAATCTGTCTAAGCAGATACCTATTGGTGCTTCCAAAATCTTGATGTTATAAACATGACCTAATGAACACTAAGGAAAGGCTTTCTAGGTAATTAGTTGACCATCTCCAAAGTATTTTGAAACATTGTTTTAGGTCTCCTCCTAATTACCTCTAATACACAAAAATACCAGGACCTTCTAGAAGATTATAGAAAATAATTAAGATTTTATAGTATTCAGGATGTACCTTTTGAATTTTGACTTTTCTTCCTTAATCTTTGTTATACAAACTAGTTTTCAGTGCTGGGGATCGATCCTAGGGCTTCACACAAGTGAAGGAAACTCTACCATTTGGCTTCACACTCACCCATAGAATCCATGCTGAGTAAGGCGAGACAGAAAAGATAACTATTCCCATAGATACCTTCTTGGAAGTACAACTTGGAAAACACTAGCCAATGACAATTATTGCCTGTCTAGCTGCTCTAGATTTTTAGATTCCTGTATTATAGAATAAAGACTTGCATTATTTTCAAATTCTTTCAATTTGGAAAACCTTTGGAGGAACTATAAATCAATAACTAATTTTTCAGCATTTATGCTTTAAAACAGCAACTTAAATCTTGAAAAGGAGCCGGGCGTGGTGACGCACGCCTTTAATCCCAGCACTCGGGAGGCGGAGGCAGAGGCAGGCGGATTTCTGAGTTTGAGGCCATCCTAGTCTACAAAGTGAGTTCCAGGACAGCCAGGGCTATACAGAGAAACCCTGTCTCGAAAAACCAAAAAAATCTTGAAAAGGTAGTCTTCAATGATATTTAGCCAAAACTTTGAATTTTAAGATCACTTTCTGCTATTCAAAAGAAGGGAAAACATCTATAAACTCAAAGATTAAACAGTAATCACTTGGTAGATAGATATTTCTAATCTTTTGTTTCTGTGTTATAATGTGTTTGTTATAGAAAATTTAGAACATAGGCAAAGACTATTTAAGAAAACAAAAATGGCTTATAAACAGAAACCATATTACTCTTTATATAAAATAAGTATTTATGTCTAATATATACCTTGAAAGAGTTGTCTGGAATTAAAGTAATCCAATAAAATATTCAGAAACCTATTTTTTTGTCTTGCAGGTAAGAAACTGTGTCCTCGAGGAGAGCATCTGTCAAATGAGAAGTCTAGAAAGTAAGACCGCTGGCCTGCAGCTGCAGCTCTAGGGCTTCTTAAACAAGAGCTGTGCCTTTCATAGCCTCCAAACTGCCAATAATCAAGGGTCTGGAGCAAGGGTCCAGTCCTCTCTTCAGTTAATTCTATGATGCACTGCATGTTTAGTGCATGCCAGGGTGAAAGAGACTCTACTTCCAGGATGTCTGCTTTTTTTAAGCAATCAAAATTTGAACATTCTTACATATAAAATGAAGCCACTCATGAGTAGACATTTATTCCTTTAAGATCTGGTGTTCGGTAAATTCTGCCTGTTATGTAACAGACCAATTTAACTAGAAATCATTCACACTGACATCCCATTGTAGTAAGCCATGGATTAGCAGTTGGTTGAGAAAACATTTACTTTAAATCTTACGTTCATTCTAAACTTCCTGTTGTAAGTTTATGGCTTTTTTTTTTTTTGCTTATAGTTACATATTTGCTATTTAATGGACTTTTATATCAACTTTCTTTACGTTTTATCAATGTATAATTTTATATAACCTTAAAATGTACCTTTCTTGTGACTTTAACAGTAATTTTATTTTACTGTCATTTTTTAATTTTATAAAATAGGTTTCACTGAAATAATTCTATACATGCACATAATAGGCTTTATTACTGAGACACCCCCCACCCTGCTGCTTCCCCATAACCCCACCTGCTTTCCTAGTAGTTCCCTTCAACTTCCTGCGAATCTCCCAAGTTTCCAAACACGGGATAAAACAGACATAACTGACATTTCTGTGTAGAATGTATCTTTAGCAGGCACATGCTATTTGTTTTTAATAGCATTTAAATAAGGCCATTACTTACTCTGGATTCTTTACTAGAAGGCTCTGGATGAAGTCTGTGGCCAGTTGTGAAACTGACGAAAACATTTCTTCTGAATAATCTACATTCACTTGAGAAATATTCAGATATGTTTCTTGATTATCTTCTCCTACAAATGGTGATGTATGAGTTAACAACATATACGCTATTATGCCAATATTCCTGAAAAACAAAGGAGGGAGAAGGAAACTTAAAATGCATTAATTTAACAGTATCTATAGACAGTACAATTAATAGTCCACAAGTCTGGCAAAGTTTAAAAAATACTTAAAATGACTTCTAGAGATTACTGTACCATAGAAACAAAAATAGTTGTGTTACATTTGCCTCACCAAGAGAACAGGGAGTCCACAGATATGTTACATATGACTTAAACATAATCCACTGAAAATATCATTTTATCTACAGCCTTCAGTACAGACACTTGTTGGTCTGCCCCATGAGAGCCAGGGTTCTGTGAAAAAGGCTACAAGTCTGACAAAGCACAAAGCTGGATGGGTAGAACTTCTCAAAGCTATAAATATGGCAAGAGCAAGGCCGGCCAGGAACCAGAACAAATCAGCACAGTATGCTTTACACCTGGACTTAGCCATCAGACCTTTTGTACCATTACAAACCCATTAGTTTCAAAGACAATAAGGCTAAACTCTTCACTTGGACTACGAAGTCAGTTGGTCTCAACAGAAGTTCCAGTGCCAATACCTGTGCTTCCCCCTGTGAAGGTCTCTCTGAGATGGCTGCAAACCCCATTATTCCCTACAGGTGAACCCTTAAAAACTTAAGCCTCTCTGTGCTTCTGACCTCATTCTGTTCAGCAAATGCTTAACTTTTCTAGACTGGCATAGTTAGGCAGGGCCTCATATTTTGACTGATGTGTCATCCTAGCTTCCTGAGCAATTTACTTGACTACAGAGTGTGTGTCACTGATACAGGCTGGTTCACTCTTACTCAACTGAGACGATCAATGGGAGGGAGTTTCTATTTCTATGTCTCTGGCTCAAAAGCTTACTGAAAAGTAGGTAAAAATTCTTCAATGGTATCTTTTGAATAAAATTTTTGAAAGAAAGCTTTAGGAGAGTCACTGGGCTAGCCAAGTCAGCTATCTGAATTGGCCCACCCCAAAATCTGTATCATCTGTGAATGGTTGGAAAGCCTGAAAGGGTCAGTTCAGTCCTGCTGTCCCAACACTGCAGGATTTCCATAACACAGGGCAACAACAAGATAACCAAGAGGTGTCGCAGTGAGGATCCAATATTGATGGAAGCCAGAGACCTCAAACCAGACCAATGACTCATTGCAATGAACATTTGCAAGTGAAGATATGAAGACAGAGGGATATACTGTGGGACACACTCCAGCTTCCACAATGAGATGTTTTCTATGCTTTGTTGTTGTCTGTCTGTATGTGTGTGTTTTATTTTAGGGAGGAGGTTGTAAGGGAGATGGGTAGAGATGAGGGGATGCAGAGATGAGTGAGACTGGGGTGAGTGATGTGACATTCACAAAGAATCCATAAAAATATTCAAGCTCTTTTCTAAAACCTAAATATATATTATTCAATTTTGAAAAATGGTTACTTAGGTCACCAGTAGAGTCTTACCACATATCTGTTGCTGTGGTAATGGGATCATAGTTGAGGATTTCTGGAGCTGAAAGAGAAAATTAAATTAAGGCTCAGCATAGGCAAACTTTAAAACATGATTATCACCTCACATTAAATTAGAACTTAATTTGTCATAAAAGGCAGAGTAATATAAACTCAATAGAAATTTAGTAGGGTTTTAATTACTTTGAAATTAGATATTAAGACATATTTAATATTTGAAAATCTTATGAAGAAGTGGGCAGTGGGCCAAGCCAGTGCTGTCCTAAAGGAGCTTGAGGCTCTGCAGCAGGAGAGCCCGTGCATCCAAGATGACCTCAGGAAAAGTGTTAGGAAGAAATGAAATGGCAGGAGCACAATCTTTACAAGTGCAGTTTTATTGCTTTTTACTAACTTATATTATCTTATATTATCTTGTTGGCTTCATGTAAGCTTATCTCTTAAGGGTAAAATAGACCATGTTCTTATCATGTTTTCATCTCTCCAAAAAGAACTTTCTCACCTCTAACATTCTCATGATTCATACCTTTGAATTATATATGTTCAGTGTTCCCAAGCTACACATGACCTTTTTGTATATTTTTGTGAACTATGTTATTATTAACTATAAATAACTCTGTAGTACAGGACACTATAGCCATATTAGCATTCAAGAGTTAGCGATTTTCATTTCTGGGATATAACTGCCTAGCTCATAAGACCTGTTCTGTTTGCCATTATCTTTTCAATGGAAATATTCATCTGAATAATAACAAAAGGTTAAAAAAAAAGATAGCTATCTCAAAATATTTGATGCTTATATGCTTTTCACACATCTTAAGAGTGTGTTGTATGAGTAATCAAATTTGTTAATTTAGTACATCATCCTAGATGATCTCATCATCTTTTCTGGTATCCTTTTGCCCAGAAGCCTCTTAACAGTCCTATTAGAAACCCTCACATTTGAAAACAACAGCGACAAACACTGAACGGCCCCTGTGAAACCAAAGGCTGCACTGCACACAGCTCACTCGGGCCAGGAACAGACAGAAGCAGATGTGAGAGCCATTGCAGCGACCTCAGAGGCTCTCGGACTACTTGGCTCTGTTTCTCTCATCGCTATCTTTTACCAATTTGCTACTGATTTCCCTCTTATGCTTTCCTCTTCTCCTTACATACAAAGCCAGTATAAACACGTACTATACGTTTATACTTAGCCCATGTCCTGTGAGTTGTTCCAAATGCTTACATATTCCTGTATTCACTATAACTCATCTAATGAGTCATAAACCAATTTGAATGCATTCAAATTCTGAATCAAGTGAGTCCTAGTATTGTGTAATCTAAAATAGGTGAGGGCTTTCCGGTTTATTTTTGGCACTAAGCAAGCACTCTACCTCATGAGCTACACCTCTATCATAAAACAAACTGTTAAAGAATTCAAAATGGTATAAAAAATAAGATGGAATTCTTACCTAAGTATTCAGGTGTTCCCATGATTTCCCGAAGCTCACTTGCATTCCCAATTTTTCGAGACATTCCAAAATCTACAATTTTTATGTCTCCGAGTGGGTATATACTGCTCAAAAGTATATTCTGTGGCTAAATAAAGCACATAAAAGGTGATAAGCAATAGACAATGAAGGAGGATACTTATCCTATTATCCTAGATTAAAGATAAATTGAGTAGAACCTGTTGCTTAGAACTTACACGTTTCTTAGATACTTTATCCCAATATCCACTGAACTCCCAATTAGGAAGAGTACATATTTCATGATGAGGAAATTCACAGTCACGGACTTTTAGTTTTTAGTTTTCTGCCCATGAAAAGTTGAAGTGGCAAGCACACGTGTACACATACACACACACACACACACACGGGGAGAGAGAGAGAGAGAGAGAGAGAGAGAGAGAGAGAGAGAGAGAGAGCCAAGCCCATGAAGTCTTTGCAATAGAGATGATGCTCAAGCTAAGTCTTATAGGAAATTAAAAAGGCCTGTCTGATAGCAGAGTAAGCATGAAAGAATTAGCATACATATCCCATCCAGAGTAGAAAGTGATTCTGAATCATGTGACGGCTTTAGATGAGCTGGGCCTGACTCTCCCAAGGTTTATAGCTTAGACATTAAGAGGTGTGTATTCTCCACTGTTTCCTTGAGGCATATGATTTGACTTTATTGTTGCAGGTGCAGACTATGACAAAGTGTCCTATCAGAGCCCACTGTAAGTGTAGAAGTGCTGATCAAAGTCTGTGCACAAAAAACCCTAACAGTCTTAACTGGGTGACAAGAGACTACTAGAAGAGACAAGTCACCTCTGTTGCCAGCTTCATGGTTATGGTATTAAAAACCAGGTTTACAGGCTATCCCTATTTCAAGTGCTGTATGAGTCACTTTGCCTTGATCAAGACAAAGACCAAAAATTCGCTGGTCAGAGATAATCACCCTGGTACCTACTCTGTTGCCCTTTTCCCACTCATGTCATTACAGGAGAGCCAGTGGGGAGGCTGGACTGGAAAATTTTCCTTCCTCTCCACGAGGGACAAATGCAGATGGTACTGGTTTTTTGTTGTTGCTGGCTTTTGTGTGTTTGGTTTCGGTTTTGGTTGTTTTCTTAAGGGATAGAAGAGACAGCTGGACATTGTACATTTTAAAGTATTTACAGAACTTTCAAATGGATTCAAATTGAAACCACAGTTGGAAAAAGATTTGGAAATCAGAGATAAGCCTGAGCTATGGCATGCAGTGATTTTGGAATTATGTTATAAAAGTGGCAAAGGAACCCAAAGGCTCATACAGACAAACTGTATAGGCAGAGCAGAGGCCATTGTTTAACAAACACAAGACAGGTTCCTTCAGACTTTAAAGTCGGTGAGTAGTTGTGGAGAAAGACAAGGAAGAACAGCATTAGCAGAGAGCATGGCGCGGGTGGTTCTGGGGACTAGGGTAGGACTCTGACAAAGGCCATGGCGCTCTGGAGAAGGTAAGTGAGATCTGGGGCAGAGGAATGAGGAGCAAAGAGAGCGCATTAGACAGCAATCAGCACCACTCTCTTCAAAGGGAGGCGCTGCTAGGAAAGGTCTGGGTTGGCCTCTAGGAGCAGGGGAGCAGGACGACTGTAGCAACTAGTATAAGAGTGATAGGTTTTAACTCAAGCTTATCCCACATGCAGCTTTTCCTGTCTGCAATACAAAGCTCACAGGTCATACACAACTCACAGTTAACACAGCTCACACAGCAGAGGGCACCCACTGTAGTCTAGAGGACCACAATACAACTTGTTTGTATCAACAGCACCCTAACACTGAACCTCCAAGAACACAGAAGGGACACTAATGTTGTGTTAGTTTAAATCACATTAACATACCTTTAAATCAAGGTGAACAATGTTATTCTGATGTAGATAATGAACTCCTTCAAGGATTTGTTTAAGGAGTCTGATAACATCATTTTCAGATACCATTTCGGCTAACTCAGGTAAACACAGGTTAAAAATTTCTCCACCCGCAGCACTGAAAGAAAATTCAAATGGAACCTTTTAAAATCATTTACCTAAAAAATAACCTTTAAATACTGTATACCTATTAAGTGAAAACCACACAGCCATGTAAATGTCATGTATACCATCTCTGTCTGTCAAGACTAAGAAACATGTTGTAAGTAGGATTCACTGCTCTCAAACTCCAGTTCCAAGTTGAATGTTCCAAGCACCAATGTAGCTGCAAGCTGTACTGATTAATCTGTACGCAGTGTTCCAAGGGAAGGATTTGCTGCTGGCACTGCTTCATGACAACATAGGAAACACTCTCAGCTGGTAAGGAACATGTCTGAAGGCACCAATGACATACACTTCACTTCAATCCTACTCCACTCATTCAAAACATGAAAATTCATGAAACTAACTTTATTATCTGACTTGAGGTATCATGATAAGGCAGTCTAAGTATCAGAAATTTCACATCACTGTTGCATTTATATTAGTAGTTATTGCATTTATATTAGTAGACTACAAAATCAGGCATAGGAAGGCAAGATAGGAAACGTGCAATCTGAAAAAGAAATAAATTTATCTTTATGAATATTTAATATACTGGCCACTTTATCTGTGCATCAGTGTTTACCTCCCACACCCTTCCCTGGTGTGTCTTGAAGAAGTGGAAGTCCATAGTGTAGGCTGGCAATATACCTTTACCCCTTCCTTTTTGGTTAAAACCATTTACTATAACTAAAAATCCCACTCAAAAATAGATTGGCCTACTATATATCTGCAATGGTGCCAAGATATGATTAGCAATCATAATACTGCAAATGCAATTATAATACTGCGAATACAATTCTAAGAAAGTAAGAAATAAAAAGATGACACGCTAGGTTTTCAGAAACTTGTTTGCTAGGCACTTTACAAGGTATAGAATACACCATGAACTGAGAAAATCATACAAAGCAAGACACAGGTCACCAGGATGTTCACAGCTGTGTCACAGAAATAAAGAATTCATTCTGGCTGCTGTTAAATTAGCTAGCGCCTGGACTTTTAAAATGTCTTCTACAATGACATATTTAATTGAAAGAACTTTGTAATTTCCTAACAAAAAAGGGTATCTTACAAAGGCAAAGTTACTCCTTGTTAATTATAGGCAAGTTCCCCTTTCAAGCTATTGTGTTTCAAGGGAAGCTTTTGCTATATAGTCTTCAAAAAGTTAAAGAGTGTAAGCCATAATTAATTTTAGTTTGCTCAAAATTCAGCATTATTAAAAACTTCATATGCCTATTTAGGAAACACATTCTCTTTGATTGGACTTTTAGGTGTTTTCCTTAATTACCTGCATATGTTTCCAAATCACTTAGCGGGAACAAGGTCTTCACATCACAGAGTGACAGTGACTAGACTAGTCTCAACATCTCTCCTCAATCTATAAAAAGATGCAACCATACCACCTTCTAGAAAGTAACACTTCTTTATTCAAATAGTCAAAGAAAGGGCTAAAATAGTCACGGTTATGCTATAATTGGAATGAAATACTTTTATGTGGGCTATATATTTTGATAAAAATAAAAGATCTTTGTACAAGGTGATTACAAGGACTTCAGTTTAATTTATAAAAGTAAATAATTTGACTTTAAAAAAGTTTAAATTGAGGCAAAACAGGAAAATACAAAAACACAATAGACCTATCAAAACTCCTAGAAATATTAATTACTAAATAAAGTTTACAGATATTTACAAAGCTAGCAAATGCAGTAACTCAAAACAGATTCAGATACTATATATAGTTGGACACACATTTATTCTGTGAGCTCGCAATAACTTCCAGAAATGTGCCCTGAAGCTCCACCTATGTATCATAGGCTGAATTAAAAAAAAAAATAACTTAAAAAAAAAAAAAAGCCATACAATGGAGTTCTTTGGAATTTAGCCATATATGGGTCTATGGACATGGCAGTGATACAACATGTATGCTTATATGCTTATAATGAACTAGGACCTATTTCTATAACACACACACACACACCACACCAAACTTTTTATGTGTCTTTGAGTTCTAAATTATGCAAACCTTTTTTGTAATTAAAAATTATTTTTAAAGAGTTTTATAAGATGAAATCCCAACCCTGAATATAAACAGAGGCAAACGGATTTAATCTTCCTCTGTATCTCTGACTCTGACTAAATGGCATAGTGGGCCATACTTTGGCTTTAAAGAATAGCAAAGAAAAGAAGAAAGAAGAAAGAAGAAAGAAGAAAGAAGAAAGAAGAAAAAAGAAAGAAGAAAGAGGAAGGAGGAGGAAGGAAGAAGGAAGGAAGGGAGGGAGGGAGGGAGGGAGGGAGGGAGGAAGGAAGGAAGGAAGGAAGGAAGGAAGGAAGGAAGGTAGGAAGGAAGGAAAGGAAGAAAGAAGGAAAGAGAGAGGGAGGAAGGGAGGGAGGGAGGGAAGAAGGAAGGAAGGAAGGAAGGAAGGAAGGAAAGAAAGAAAGAAAGAAAGAAAGAAAGAAAGAAAGAAAGAAAGAAAGAAAGAGAGAGAGAGAGAAAGAAAAAGAAAGAAAGAAAGAAAGAAAGAAAGAAAGAAAGAAAGAAAGAAAGAAAGAAAGAAAGAAAGAAAGAAAGAAAGAAAGAGGAAAAAAGGGGGGCTGGGGAAAATGTGTTACTTGCTGCCAGGTGTAGTATTAGCAGGTTTAAGCAGAATTGACAGATACCACCCCACTGAAACCAGAGTGTCATGTAGAGCCGGCTGACCAGGTTCAGCCAGGAAAGATTCATGGAGACGGTGTGCAGAGCCAGGAAGTCTGCAAACACTAATTCAACAACATCAGAAGGATACAGATTGGAACTTTAAAGCCTACTTGACAAATTTTAACCTTTGATAAATTTGGGACAAATCTGGCATGAAAGAAAAATAATGGAAAAATGATTAGGGCCTACTAATTTGATCATAATAGGTTGTTTTTAATTAATTCTATTCAACAGTTTAACAAAACCATGAATACATAGTAAAATGGGAGAAAAAAGAAAAACACTTTTATCAGAAGAACACCAATTCAATAAATGTAGAATAAATAATGGAATTAGAAAGAACCATTTTCTGACATTCACTGTAGCTGCTAATTTGTGCAAGTATGTCAATGATTACGGAAATTTCTGGAGGGAAATCTGTCAAAGAGAAGGGCATTTACTAGGTGACCACTCAGACTTGTTATTAACTACAAAGGGTTGTTCCTTTATATTGAAGACATACTCATCTTCGAATTTTCAAAACCAGCTGACGATGTCGGGCAGTGGTAGCACATGCCTTAACCCCAGAGGCTGAGAGGCAGAGGCAGGTAGCTCTCTTAGTTCCAGGCCAACCTGGCCTACAGAGTAAGATCCAGAACAGTCAGGGTTACACAGAAAAACCCTGTCTAAAACAAACAAACAAAATAACCCAAGCTGACATTAAAGCCACCTATGTAACATAGTAAGAAACACACATCATCACCCACAAGGACCATTCTCCTTGTCAAACAAGTTACAATCTATCAACAGGGACAGTAAGACAAATCTAGAATACATGACATTTCCTGTGACAAGTGATCACATTCACTCCACAAAAAGTCCATGTTATAAAAAAAAAACAAAAAACAAACTATTAAAGAGACTTAACAACAAATATAACTATATGCATCTTGACTGAATCCTGTGTTGAAAAAAAGTTCTTATAAAACATATGGCAGCCGGGCGTGGTGGTGCACACCTTTCATCCCAGCTCTCGGGAGGCAGAGACAGACGGATTTCTGAGTTTGAGGCCAGCCTGGTCTACAAAGTGAGTTCCAGGACAGCCAGGACTATACAGAGAAACCCTGTCTTGAAAAAAAAAAATATGGAGACAGTAAAAAAATTTACATGTGGGCTATTGGAAGATTCGACTTAATGTATGCTGACTTTACATCTGATACTCATGTTGGTTGTGTAGAACACCTCATTCCTTAGAACAAATCCTGCAATATGCAAAACAGAAATTGCATATACAATCTTCAAATGGTTCAGCAAAGACATCAAATGTCAACTGATGAACTGAAGTGAAGAATATACACGTGTCAACCCGATTATTTTTTCAAGTATTCCTAGATTCAAAATCTGTCTGGCCAAATTGTTAGGATTAAATGAGAATGCCCAGTGTAACACTGCCATC
This sequence comes from Mus caroli, assembly GCF_978045245.1. Taxonomy (NCBI): domain Eukaryota; kingdom Metazoa; phylum Chordata; class Mammalia; order Rodentia; family Muridae; genus Mus; species Mus caroli. The sequence goes on from NW_028227256.1 coordinate 50,632,369, forward strand.
CAGAAAGTGACAGACACGCTTGAGCCCCAATCCTAGCAATTACCTTTAGTCTTAGTTTAAGAGGTTAAATACACTAATCTACCACTACACTTGCTGAGGGCTAGTTCTAGCTCAGCCAGAGAGAGGTATTTAGATCATAGTCAGTTCTATTAATTTGTTGGATAGGGTTCCTAGATCCATTTTCAGATTGTGAACATGACCTATGCATAAAATACATCATGATTCTAAGGAATTTTGTTGTAGCTCTTCAGATGATCTCCAAACAGGATTTTATTAACACAGCCAATGTCTTGTATTCATCTCTACACCTAGTATTTTATTAGCTGTTTTTCTTTTTTTTTTTAATTTTTAATATTTTTATTACATATTTTCCTCAATTACATTTCCAATGCTATCCCAAAAGTCCCCCATAGCGCCCCCCACTTCCCTACCCACCCATTCCCATTCTTTTGGCCCTGGCATTCCCCTATATTGGGGCATACAAAGTTTGCAAGTCCAATGGGCCTCTCTTTCCATTGATGGCCGACTAGGTCATCTTTCGATACATATGCAGCTAAAGACAAGAGCTCCGGGGTTCTGGTTAGTACATCATGTTGTTCCAACAATAGGGTTGCAGATCCCTTTAGCTCCTTGGGTACTTTCTCTAGCTTCTCCATTGGGAGCCCTGTGATACATCCAATAGCTGACTGTGAGCATCCACTCCTGTGTTTGCTAGGCCCCGGCATCGTCTCACAAGAGACAGCTATATTTGGGTCCTTTCAGCAAAATCTTGCTAGTGTATGCAATGGTGTCAGCGTTTAGAAGCTGATTATGGGATGGATCCCTGGATACGGCAGTCTCTAGCTGGTCCATCCTTTCATCACAGCTACGAACTTTGTCTCTGTAACTCCTTCCCTGGGTGTTTTGTTCCCAATTCTAAGAAGGTGCACAGTGTCCACACTTTGGTCTTCATTCTTCTTGAGTTTCATGCGTTTAGCAAATTGTATCTTATATCTTGGGTATCCTAAGTTTTGGGCTAATATCCACTTATCAGTGAATACATATTGTGTGAGTTCTTTTGTGATTGTGTTACTTCACTCAAGATGATGCCCTCCAGGTCCATCCATTTGGCTAGGAATTTCATAAATTCATTCTTTTTAATAGCTGAGTAGTACTCCATTGTGTAAATGTACCATAATTTCTGTATCCATTCCTCTGTTGAGGGACATCTGGGTTCTTTCCAGCTTCTGGCTATTATAAATAGGGCTGCTATGAACATAGTGGAGCATGTGTCCTTTTTACCGGTTGGGACATCTTCTGGATATATGCCCAGGAGAGGTATTGCTGGATCCTCCGGTAGTGCTATGTCCAATTTTCTGAGGAACCGCCAGACTGATTTCCAGAGTGGTTGTACAAGCTTGCAATCCCACCAACAATGGAGGAGTGTTCCTCTTTCTCCACATCCTCGCCAGCATCTGCTGTCACCTGAATTTTTGATCTTAGCCATTCTGACTGGTGTGAGGTGGAATCTCAGGGTTGTTTTGATTTGCATTTCCCTGATGATTAAGGATGTTGAACATTTTTTCAGGTGTTTCTCTGCCATTCGGTATTCCTCAGGTGAGAATTCTTTGTTCAGTTCTGAGCCCCATTTTTTAATGGGGTTATTTGACTTTCTGGAGTCCACCTTCTTGAGTTCTTTATATATATTGGATATTAGACCCTTATCTGATTTAGAATAGGTGAAGATCCTTTCCCAATCTGTTGGTGGTTTTTTTGTCTTATTGATGGTGTCTTTAGCCTTGCAGAAGCTTTGTAGTTTCATGAGGTCCCACTTGTCAATTCTCAATCTTACAGCACAAGCCATTATTGTTCTATTCAGGAATTTTTCCCCTGTGCCCATATCTTCAAGGCTTTTCCCCACTTTCTCCTCTATAAGTTTCAGTGTCTCTGGTTTTATGTGAAGTTCCTTGATCCACTTAGACTTGACCTTAGTACAAGGAGATAGGAATGGATCGATTCGCATTCTTCTACATGTTAACAACCAGTTGTGCCAGCACCATTTGTTGAAAATGCTGTCTTTCTTCCACTGGATGTTTTTAGCTCCCTTGTCGAAGATCAAGTGACCGTAGGTGTGTGGGTTCATTTCTGGGTCTTCAATTCTATTCCATTGGTCTATTTGTCTGTCACTATACCAGTACCATGCAGTTTTTATCACAATTGCTCTGTAGTAGAGCTTTAGGTCTGGCATGGTGATTCCACCAGAGGTTCTTTTATCCTTGAGAAGAGTTTTTGCTATCCTAGGTTTTTTGTTATTCCAGATGAATTTGCAGATTGCACTTTCTAATTCGTTGAAGAATTGGTTTGGAATTTTGATGGGGATTGCATTGAATCTGTAGATTGCTTTTGGCAAGATAGCCATTTTTACAATGTTGATCCTGCCAATCCATGAGCATGGGAGATCTTTCCATCTTCTGAGATCTTCTATAATTTCTTTCTTCAGAGACTTGAAGTTTTTATTATACAGATCTTTCACTTCCTTAGTTAGAGTCACGCCAAGATATTTTATATTATTTGTGACTATTGAGAAGGGTGTTGTTTCCCTAATTTCTTTCTCAGCCTGTTTATTCTTTGTGTAGAGAAAGGCCATTGATTTGTTTGAGTTAATTTTATATCCAGCTACTTCACCGAAGCTGTTTATCAGGCTTAGGAGTTCTCTGGTGGAATTTTTATTATTTTATTAGCTGTTTTTCTAATGTTTATGCTTTTCCCATAATTTATAGAAAAGGAACTAGAGCAAAGGCAGCTGAAGAACTTTTGACAAAAATCATCATAAAATGCATGAAAAATGAAATGGCATTGGTAGTATCCTAATATTTCCTGCTCTGCTAACTTACTCTGAAGCTTCTAGAACACACTTTAATGTATCTTGTTCTGAGAAATTTATATACTACTCTTTGTTCAGTAAACTACATGTCAGTTTAACCTTTTAAAAATCACCATTTCCGGGCTGGAGCGATGGCTCAGTGGTTAAGAGCACTGACTGCTCTTCCAGAGGTACTGAGTTCAATTCCTAGCAACCACATGGTGGCTCACAACCATCTGTAATGGGATCCAATGTCCTCTTCTGGTGTGTCTGAAGACAGCTACAGTGTGCTCATATACATTAAATAAATAAATAAATCTTTTTTAAAAAATAATTTTCATACACAAATTATTTTAGTCAAATCTATTTCCTTACATAAAACAATTGACTTAAAAAAACCATATGAACAAATCTCTACTTCCTTACAATATGAATCCTAAAACGAAGCTCACAGGAGATGGGGTGGGAACTCAGCAAGCATGAGGCCCAGGTTCTGATCAAAAAGCAGGTGTGGTGGCCTGCCTACAACCCTAATGCATAGGAGATAGCGACAGAGCATCTAAGGAGCAAGCATGCCAGCCAGACTGGCAGAAAGGGCACACTCCAGGTTTACTCAAGGACCCACCCAGTCTCAATGTATAAGATGAAGATCAATTGAGAAGACACCTAAAATCTATCTCTGGGTTCCACATGCTTGCACATGCTTGTGTACCACCCCCCCCACACACACCAAACATATATCACTCACACTCCATATACATATATACACATACAAATAAAGTAAAATAGGACAAATACACTTTCACATTCAAAGGGCGATGCATTGTATACATTGACTGGTAAAAAGAATTACTCTAGTTTATAGCATTATTTTCTCTCAAACAGTACTTTTCTTTTTTAGTTTGTGCTGAAGTAGATTTACTTTACTAAAGCCTATCAAAACAGGTGGTGAACTCAGTATTAACTATTCTCTTTCATATATTGTCCATCTTCAAAAACTAGTAACTGTATTTGATGCTAAACTTGGTTAGCAAGCCATGGAGATCTTAACAGTCTGATACTCATAACACTTCATCCATTACTGAGTATTTTAGTGTTTGCAATTGTTCACTAACCAGACGTATTTTTTTTCTTTTGGCTACAGTTGCTGACATTACTTTTTAAATCCTATGTACTATAAATGGCTTAACAATGTAGTAGATATCTTTTACAAGCCCTCTTCTTGCATCATTTCCTTGGACATGTTTTACTAAACAGATTAGCAAAACATAAAACATGGCTTCTATTTTATTTGTTATTAGATTACTTCTAGACAAAACCCTCAAGTTATAAACTATTAACATGGAATTAAATTATTGCAACTATATTCCCAAATTGTTGGGTTGACTATGTTTGTTGCCTGCTGTTAATGATTTTTGGCCTAGATGTTTGAGGCTACATATTTAGCCTTGGCAAAAAATGTACAAATATAAACTATGTCTCTCTAATATTTTATCAATAGTCAATGTTGTCATACTGTTATTATCTGACATTCTGCATCGTATTCCATCAATTACAATAAAGACCTTAAATGAATGAAGCACATACTTACTATTCTAACACCAAAATGATTTCCGTTGCATTTTCGTAGACCTCATGCAGATTAATCACGTGGGGACAAGACCTGGCCAGCTCCAGCACAGCTATCTCATGCAGAATCTCTGCCCGGCAATCCTGTCCTCTTCTCCTCTTTTTCAGGAATTTGGCAGCATACTCCTGTCCAGTTGATTTTGATATACATTGTCTAACGACAGCAAATTTTCCTCTAGAAAGAAAGAATAGGGAAACTTCATAACTCCAACTTAGGTGAAGTCTTTCACATATCTGTGACATTAGGAAATTTTCTTTTTTGTACAAGCTGACACAAATAGTATATGCTCTTTTATTAAGTCTACAATGTTACTGCGTAAGTGTAGGCAATTATCATAGCAGAATAAACTATTGTTTTTACTATCAGTATAATATATTTCAGTGTATCTGATAATATCATCTGCTTAACAACTCTATGGCTCTAACAGATACACAAGGGATATGGATCCTATGGAGAGTATTCAAATGTATTTTGGGATCACGTAAGAAATTAAGGGTGATCAACAGTTTGCTATAAAGACACCCAGTAATGTCTATCATCTATCACGTCTATCATTTTAGGAAATTATATATGCTTTTATCTCTTTAATAGAAGTACTTAGCATCTTACCCAAACTTAAAAGCACAAAGATTATTTCTCCTGGTATATGCATGTATTATTATAAGCATTTAGTTTTACAAAGATATAAAGCTATTCTGAACCTAAGATATTCTAAGAACTAACAAACTATTGATTTGCATACTCCAAAAAGAGGCAACATGCCCTTAGACAGGGAGGTTTACATTTAATTCCAGAGGGTTTTCAGATTGAAGCCTATCATAAACCTGCTAGGCTCTAGTCTAACAGATCCCAATTTAATAACTAAGAATAAACCGCATTCTAGTTTCTGGTACTAACTTGGGTACAAGTAAATCTCCAGAAACTGGTATTTTAACTCCATTGCTGCAGCTACTCTCAGAAATATACTTCTAAACATAGATGGTCAGCTGATAGCAGGGTCAACCATTTAACCCAAGTGATTTAACCCCGTGTGTGGGAGTTAGGAAAAGAAATAGCTTGCCTGGATTTTATTTGTTACTCACAAGAACCAGAACAACAGTTTACTCCTCATAATACCTCAAAAATCAGTGTCAATCTAAAACATGTAGCTAATAATCAAAAATAAAGTATACAATCTATAATATGAAGCCTACATACCTCAATGAAATAAACTGCCTATACAAACCTGATCCTTTACTGTTCAGTGCCAAGAATTTCTAGCTTTCTTGTCTCACAACTATGGAACAATTTCTCCCCTTAAAATGGATCTGTTTATTAAGTTTAACACCTACCAAATCTTACTTAGATATAGAAGCAAAAACTTGTCTAAAACAGAAAAGGGAGTTGAGGTTTTAGGAAAACCCTCACCTTGTAAAATTTAGGAACCAAGCTAGGAAACCAAGGACATTACATATCTGAAAGACAGGGCATTTACAGTTGTGATGCCGTCACTACTCTCCAGTTACCTGATGGTATCTATGAACTAGAATTGCTTCAAAAACAAGTAGCAAGATTAACAAGTTGCATCTATTTTTACCTCACTATTTCAGCTTCCTAAGACTCTCTTAAACTACTTTTATATTCATGAACTCAGGACAAAGTTGACCAAATGTCATGGATGATGGTTCTTTTGACAGTGTTCACTGCTGAGGGAACACTCTATGAGGACAGGGAACGTGTCTAATCTAATTAATCAAATCTATTAAAAAATCTATATTTAGCTAACACATAATATCACCTGAAATGCTTCTGAGCAAATGCTAGAGTCTGAATATCTACTATAATACCACACATTGTGCTGTTTTAAAATCCACATTTGCTGCTGCTGCTGCCTCCTCTTCTTCCTCCTCCTCCTCTCCCTTCTTCCTCCTCTTCCTCCTCCTCTTCCTCTTCCTCTTCTGTCTCCCCCTCCCCACTTCTCCTCCTCTTCTTCTTCATCATCTTCTTCTTTCTTTGGTTTTTTGAGACTGTAGCTCTGGCCATCCTGGACCAAGCTGGCCTCCCACTCAGAGATCCACAGTTGCCTCTGCCTCCAGAGTGCTGGGACTAAATAAAGGTGTGCACCACCACTGCCTGGCTCACATTTGCATTTTTAAACATTTGAGAAAGTTACATCAACATATTTATACAATTACATATGCATATATTCGTATAAATACTGTGAAGCAAGGTAAATATTTTACCATTATTATCAGAGGCTTTAGGCGAAAAAAACAAGTATCTACTTTATATTCTTAGATGCCAGTTGTAGTTTAAGACGTCTAACAGTAATCTTTAAAATATGTTCCTATACCAAATTGAAGAGAAATCGTCAGGAATGTAAAACCTTAATAATAACATAAAGGGCAAGGCTGACTAGATTTCCCAGCAATGAAAAAGGTCTAGCCGTTACCCACGGCATTCTAAAACACACAATAAAACACCAAGGGATGGGGAGGGTAAGCCACAAAGGAAGCTGACGTTTTATTTCTGAATCTGCCTCACCCTTCTAACCACAAGGCTGTGAAACTTTGCCTCAGCTGGGGGAGGGGTGGAAAAAACTTACCCAACATGGTAAAAAACAGGAACAATGCAGTTTAGTGAAAAATGAACTTAGACTTACGTTATATATTTCCCTTTGTGTTGCTTAAAGGACATTTAAATTTAATTTTTAAACACAGCTGGTATGGACAGATAACTTGTAGTTTTCTATATGCTAGAATTATGTTTCTAAATTACAAAATATGCAAACCTCCCAGAGGAAAGAAAAGAGTGAACCCCGACTTCACTTCATCAGACATGCACACTAAGACTGGTTAAGCGCTTCACAGATTTTTAACATTTATGGAAGGCTTTAAAAATTAGAATTTTTAATTGCCAATGTTGAAAATTAAATGTAACAATTTTTGTCACATGAGTCACTAGCCCAAAGCAATTTAAAGATGTGATTTAAGTCTCTTCCATGAAGCTATCTGATTCTGGGACACTAGGAATCTGACTTCTGTTTTAACCATAACCTATAACGAGCTTTTGCTTTAAAATGTTTAAAAGCAAACTTACTCCAGTTCAGGCTGCTTCCTTATGACATCACTTCACCTGTAGACAATTTAAAGTTAACAGTGGCCCCACGCAAGTCCTCTACAAAGTTAAAGGAAAAAAGCTCTCTTTAGCCTCTATGCCTATTATTTTGAAGTTAACCTAATAAAGTTACTCATCCAAATAGTAACCTAGAAAACCAGGTAAGAATGCTCAAGTCTCTGTCTAAGTATCTGTTCAGAGCAATTTCCAATTGCTTTACAATAAAAGGCAACTTGAACATATTTAGTCTATCTTCTCAACTAAGTAAAAGGAGATAATACTCAACAAGATCACTGATCACAAATTTTGATCCAGAGCAAAGGAAGCTCAAGTAACTAGCTTAGTCAGAATAATATGATGCTATATGACACAGACTGGGCATCCCTAGTAATAAAAATGGATAAGAAGAAAGGGGGACAAAGAGGAAAGAGAGAGGAACAAAATGTGGAAGGAGACACACGGGCATCTAATGGCTTCAGCAGTCTTCTCACAAAGTAAGACTGTGAGCAATACTGTGTCTAATACTAGGCCCTTCATTTTAACAGAAAAAATCAAAAGCAGAAAGTGTCCCAGAAGAGGATAATTGAACAAAGGAAGTCCGTCTGGATACTGTGCCACATGATACGTACTTAGGGAAACTAATGATGTCCAGCTTTGTTTAAATATTTGAAAGACTGTCAAGTATATATTGAATGTAGCTACCAAAAGGAAACCATGTCTATTTATGAAGGAGAGATTAGTAGAGCAAGAAGCAAAATATTCTATGTCTGTGAGATGGTTTCATCTCTATGTTATGAAAAAGGGGCTTTATGAAACATCTGAAAAAAGGAGAAAGGCCAGGACTTGCCTCTACCTAAAACATAAAAGACACAAGCAAAGAATTACCTTTCCTAGTCCAGGCAACTTGAGATTCCACACTGAGATCAGACTGGTTTTTTAGTCTACCCATCAATAGAAAACACTTTGTAAACCACTGTAGCATAAGCCAAACATTTACCTCCATATAAACACATGTACACAAAAAACCAATATGACCTAACTCTTTATAACCATGCTTACTTTAAACCTAAGAAGACACACAACAGACGAGTGACTTGGCACAGGTTCCTAGTACACACTAAAAAGTTACTGTAGTACTCAACGTCAAGGGCATGCTTGGCATAAGAAGTGCATACTTGATTAAGCCAAGAATTTAGACAGGCTTCTACTAATACAGAAGACCAATTCTTTGTAATATAAAACTGTGATATTAGACATGGGTTAAATATTCTTAATTTATGAGGGTATGTACATATGGAAGTATCTCTTTCTATTTTAGACAGACACAGTAGCTAGGAATGGAAAAATCAAAATGTATTGAACCAAAACATATAACACTGTATTAGCCCTTTACAAATATTAAGTAATTTAACCCTAAAAAATCTACATAAATAAATACAATTATCCTTATCTCTTTTTCAGATGGCAGTAAGAGGTGTTATAATTTAACTGAAGTCACATAGGTAATCAATGGCAGAGCCCAGATGAGGACTTGGCAGCCTGAGCTGTCCCTTCCCATTCACAGACGCAGAAGCAAAAAGAAATGAGATCTGGAGCTAGGTGAGATATTTGATATGAACTCCTCCACAGATTTAATTTTCTGTTCAGCTAAGAAAATAGAGATGAAAGCTTTTCTTTCTAATCACTGATAACAGTTCTAAGTTTTATAACAAATAAAACACTGAATTTAGCCAGCACACATATCAAAGATATCAAAGTTTCCTTACCTCCCAAGTTCTTTTGGGGTAAGTATATAGAAATTATTAAAATTCTCTGTTTTCATCGGCGTTTGAGGGGTTGTAGTTAGCAAGCCTGAGACACTTCGGCAATCAAATCTCCTCCGAGACATGTTGATGACTGCCAGACCTGCTTCTCTAGGCACTGACTTTTACCTAGTTAAAAGAAGAGACAGGAAGAGAGAAGATGGAACTTAAATGTAACTGAAAAAAAGAGACATTATCTCAGGCAGGATGTGCATTACTTACACAGCTCCAAATATAGTATTAAGATAGAACAACATAGATATGCTGATTTCAGGAGCTTATTCTATTCACAAGCGGAAAACGCCAGAAGCACACATAGACATAAATTGAATGGTAACTAAGCACAGCTACTGACTTTATTTAAAAAGAAACTGCTATAAAAATAGTGAGAAATGGTTATGATGCAGGTGGAAGGAGGTATCATTAGTATTGACCGTGAATTGCTATTCTTTAAACCCATGGCTTCCACACACCTGTGGAATTTAATATAGTAATGTAATGAACATTTGTTTTAACTTAACATGTCCACAAACTTGGTGGCAAATTCACATTTTGTGCATTATATTTCTGTCCCACATAAATCAAGAAATAGAACTTGCTCATGGATTGGCTACTTTCCAAAACTAAATCTAGAACCACCCCCCTAGACCTTAACAGTTCTACCCTTGGCACAACCCAGTGCTGAAAACTCTATTTTGCTGGGTCAATGACTGATCATAAATAAATTACCAACCCAGAGTCAAATCCATAGCTGAAGTTCATAGTCTGAAACTTTTGGTACTTTTAGTATCAAATTACTATTTGATATTAACCAAATCTGTGTAATTATGGTAGACTCTCAGCCACGTCTGTCTATGAAAGATCAGGAGTTATTCTGCTAGGACTCTACCATAATAACCCTCTAGTGTCTGTTCCTCTTGCTACATCACCCTCCTCACCTCCTGCTGAGAGCAACTGTTTTTTGTTTGTTTTTTAAAACTTTGCTACATTCAATTGCCAACTAGTATCTTCTACTTAGGAAACAGGCAGTGTTTTCTGTCCTATATTTTGTTTGTTTTTCAAATTTGTAAATTATTTCTATATAACCTTTGGTCCTGAGGCAAAACACTTCTCTAGGTAGCTGGGGATACATCTCTTGGAGTCTGAGAATACCAATGCTGGGAGGCGGGGGAAAGAATTGAGCTGAAATGCTCCTGGGTGTGAATTCCATTTACTGTTCATTACAGCCATGAGGCCATATACAGAGTTTTAAGTTCCCTACTGTATCAGCCTGGTTTCTGTTACTATATTGAAATTCCCAGGGTAGGCTATTAATAAAGAAATTGTGCTTATTTTGGCTCACAGTTCTGGAAGGACAAGGACAAGGAGCCTCAAATGATGGTGGCCTTCTTGCTGGAGAATATCACAATATCACATGACAAGAGACAAGGAGTATGTGCACATGTCTGGTTCCTTACCATCCTTTCATAAAGCCACTAGGATGCTTCATCAACACAGGGATTCTAACCTAAGTACCTTAACTAATCCTAATCACTTCCCAGTGGCTTGAACCACAGACTTGAGGTCCTTATGCTCTTAACAGCTCACAAAGGCTGGATGTGGTGGCACATACACCTATAAATTCCAAGATCCAGAAAGCTAAAGCAATCTGAAGACTTAAGGCAGGACTGCTAAGAGTGTGAGGCCAGCCTGAAATACAGAATGCATACGAGATCTGCCAGGACTACATAGCAAAGCACCTCAAAATGGGAATTCAACACAAGTCTGGAGGACAAAATATATTCAAATCCTAACAGCTACTATTATAGGCCAAACTACATCTTCCTTCTATCTGTTAGGTGAAATATTAAACCCAGTACCTCACAATGTAACTTCTTTTTCAGATAAGGGCTTTTAAGGTGGTGACTAAGTTAAAAAGAGACCATTAAGGTAGGGCCCTAATCCACTATGACTGGTGTTCTTATAAGAAAAGAGACATAGAAACACATGAAAGACATGTGAAAACACTGGCAACAAATAGCCAAACATTGTCAACAGCTGTCTGTATGTTTTTAAAGGTCTCAGTATGCAGTTCAGTCCTAGAACTCTGTGTAATCCAGACTGACCTTGACCTAGTTATAATCCTTATCTCCCGAGCGAGCGCTAGGATTATAGGCCTATAGCATCACCCTGTGTTCCGTTAACTTTTCATACCTTCTTAGTTCTGAAGACTCTGTTACTAAAATTATTAAATAACATTTTTAATATGTCATATAGTATTGTCTGAAAAATCAATATGAATATCGATTCCTACATTCAGTCAGTTAGGAAAAGCCTCTTCTGCACCACCTTTGGATTTTAGAATTTTGTACCTACACTTCTGATTACACTTGCACTATTCTCATTTCTACAAATAGAAGGGACAGGCCTAATCACTGATGCAACTGGGCTATCTTCCCAACAATTTTCATCAACAAATAACACTGTAATTGATCAGAGACAAGTTCATGAGTCTTAATTTTTCTTTCATATAGATTTTAGGTGCTAGGATGTTTACCTCTTAGAGAAACTGGAACTAGTAAACATTTTATAAATAAGCATTTTCTACTCTCAATTTTCAAGAGACAATATGATCCTTTTTGGCATCAAATATTTATTTTTAATTAAGTATGATTTATACATTTAAAAACATTCCAAGAACCTGTTGAGTGTATAAACTCTAAAATCCAACATATTAACATACTCAAGAAAGTTGTACTTTCAAAGATTAACTCATTAAATATGAAAGTAAAGACATAAAAGTTTATAAGCAATATGATAAATCAGAGGGTAGACTATAAAAGCCAACAGAAGATTGGAAAATTACAGCAAAATATTAGCAGTAGTCATCCCCAGTGAGATTATGGTAATTAGAATTTCTTATTATTAGCGTATCTAACCTTAAAACATTATGCTTCAATAGTCAATAAAAACAGCTGTGATTGCTGTCATGTCATCTCCTGAGGCTAAATACTTTAAACCTAACTAATATGATATACAATAAAATGACTGATAAAAGCCGGGCGTGGTGGCGCACTCCTTTAATCCTAGCACTCGGGAGGCAGAGGCAGGTGGATTTCTGAGTTCGAGGCCAGCCTGGTCTACAAAGTGAGTTCCAGGACAGCCAGGGCTGCACAGAGAAACCCTGTCTCGAAAAACCAAAAAAAAAAAAAAAAAAGACTGATAAAGTCTTCCTTATGATAGGAAATGGCTGTGAATATGTGGCCAGAAAAATGCAACCGCTTTTTCTTTGCAAGAGCAAAGGTGTCAGTCTATATACGTTACTTTGCAGAATTTACTTTGCCTGAAGTTCAAGAGCCATCATTTAGATTTTTCAAGGCCTCAAATTTTTCTTTGCAGTATGTAGTAGCAGTATGTTATGTAGGTCAGATCTCATGCAGAGACCATGTACAACTTCAGGCTATATACTGTTAAAATCATTACATTGTTTACAGTTACATAGAAAAATAGCTAAAATAGAAAAATCCCTAGCATTTTTTAAAATAAACTTAGCTTTAACTCATTACAATAAGCAGAAACTTTAAAATACTTTTCTCAGGGGACATATTGGAAGAGAATGTAAGAGCTGGAGGACAGGGAGGAGCGCTATGAAATGCTGTCCTTTAGGCAAGACTTGACCTTGCACATACCAGCTCACAGCTGCTGTGGTTACCTGAGGAGATCAAACCCTTAAACATTCCAGCATGGAGAGGAGGAGCTCCCATGGCCCCACCCCTACCTGAGAAGCTCTAAGTAGTTGATGACTGTTAGAGAGCAGGGAGTGTGTGGCCTCTGATAGATTCACATGTGGATGACCTCACTAGTACATATGAGCAGCACTATGCGGACTCTGTGTGGTTAAATAAACGAGGGCAAGAAGTTAGGAGGGAAATGTGATAGAGTTCTAAGAAAAGACAGAAGGAGAGAGTAGGCAGTGAATATGATTAAGGTACATTGCATGCATGTGTGAAATTTTCAAAGAAGTATGTATGTATGTATGTATGTATGTCGTGAATGTTGAGAAAAGCCCAGATTTGTACTAGGACCTTCCACAAGAGTCTAAAATGTGATATACAGGTATATTAATTAGAATTAAGTTTGGCAAAGCCTGTTATTTAGTTATATGGAGAGAAAAGGAACTTTAAAAAAAAAAAAAGTTAGTGAAATCCATAATGATAGTCTTATCCAGTTCTTACTTATCAGCTCATTAGAGGGCTTTCCTTGGGGTGTTAGCATGTATTAACGTCATACCCTAACAAATTCTCTAACACTCATATGAACTGATGGCTATTATTATGGATGAATATACCACGGGTATTTGTATGACAATAGATGTATCCAAAAACAATGTTGAGCAATTGCAAATTTTTCAAATATATTTAAATACAAAAATGAGTTTTGATGTTACAACTCATTTCAATATGGCTCTGCATCTCCAAAATACAAACTTTGCCTTAAAAGAAGACATTTCAAGAAAAGTAACCTTAGGCACATCTACCTGCTGCTAATATACCTGCATCAGAAGCTGTTTAAGGATCCATACAGCTTTCTTGTTTGCCTTTATCTATTTACTACACTTAAATGAATTGTCAGTCTAGGTATTTTCTCAATTCTCCTCCTCTGGTCAATTTTCTATATAATGAAGCCCAAATGTCACCTCTGTCTACCAAAGTCTTTACAAACGGGTTGCCTGTCATTTAAGATACATGAGGGCTAACAGTCAGTTCCCTGTCTCTCCTTGTATGCCTTAAAATTACTACTAATTCTCTTGCTTCTAATAAACAATCTGCCGATCTTCTCTTCTATAATTCACAGTTATAACCAATTCTAAACAAGAATATAACTTATTCTAAATTCACAAATTACAAATGTATCTTACTTAATTTGAAATTGCTTCATATTTTATCAGATTATACCAATAAAAATCTCTTAAGGAACTTACTGAGTTTGCGTTTGTAAACAATTATAGACACACTGGTAGAAGGCATAAATGCATGACAGAAGAAACAAGATTTCAATCTTACACTCGTATATGCCATACCTTTTCCAATTTTTTCATTAATTCCTATTATTACAATAAGAATTCAGATATGGATCAATAAAGGAAGGAAGAGAACGACATCTTACATTTGATCTGTACCTTTGAATGGAAGCGCAAGTATGATCGCTAACTAAATAAGCATCTTTCTAAATCTCTAGGAGCGCCATTCAAAAGTTATTCGTTTCGAGGTTATCAAATGAGAAGGCTTATGAAAGTAGAAATTACAGAATGCAATACAGAAAGCATTTAGAAGTAAGTTGTCTGCTTTGATTCCTTTACTAGCCCCAGAAACTAAAACTTGAAATCCTTTGTAGCATGGTACACAAAGACCCCAGAAGCTGAGTACACACCAGCTTCATTTCCTGCCACAAGTCAGTCTCATGTTTTACCTCCACTTCTGTGCTTTGCCTCTCTGCCTGAAACATCCTTTCTACCTTTCCTTAAATGGCTACTTCTTATTCATGCTCCGCCCCAGGAAGCCTTGCCTCAAACCCACAGGTTGACTTAAATGTCTTTTCTTTATGCTTCAAACACAAGAACTCTGGACATACAAATTAACCTGAAAATTTAACATTAGAGTGCAATCATATTTTCTGTCTAAAGGACAATAACCTTTTACTTGAGCTTAAGCAACTCAGAATGGTGTACCTAGTAAGAATTAAGAACTGATTGAACAAAATGCTATAAATGATAAGGTACATCTAAAGGGATTAAGCTGAACTGAGATTCATCTTGAAATTGCAGTATCGAAGCTTTCAAAACAGTCTCTGCTTACTTCAGTAGTTGGTTAAATAAGAAATATTTAAAACTGCTCGTACAGAATTTCTTTTTAAAAACAAGGAAGCCACATAACTCAGAAATGCGAATAAAATTATTTTATCATCTATTATAATGTAAGATTTAAAAACAAAAAACAAAAACCATTTAGTCTGCTCTAACTGTTCCAGACTAGGCGACCACTTGTTTTCATGTAAATATTTATGTTAGCTAAGAACATCCTGAAAGCCACATACTTGTCCTATCCATAGACCTTCATGAAGTAAATGTGAATGCATATGGCTGCCAAGCAACTTCTCTCTGCTACATGGGCCCCAACAAGACTGAGCTGTGTCTAGGAAACAGATAAACTGAAGGTTTACTTATCTAGCATCTATAAGAAATAAGAACTTTCTGTGCGTTCAAGGATGTGTTTTAGTTGGCCAGGGACTGGAAGACAGCATTCGTGTTGACAGATGATTTCTATGTTCTATGTACTCTACTCACAGCACTGTACTGTTATGTTTGTTTTTAAACACTGAACAGCAAGCAAAATCCAGTAATTTAATTCCCTGAAAATTACAATGGGAAGCCAACTGACTCTAGTCCAACCACTAGAGTATAGATTACGGCGGGGTTACGTCCCAGGCAAGGAACCTCAGCCTGACACTGGGCCAAGACAGTAAGGCCTGATGCCATCCCCACCCACCTTCAGAAAAAGAAATAGATCCTGTAATTGTGAAGTAGGATGAGAAGATGTTGAAAAACGGAAATAATGGCGAGCCAACGATTTACACAGAGCTCATCACTCATCAGATGGAAAATTGGATGTCTGTTGTAAAATAAACTACCGTACCCTTTACTAATAGCACCTCTGTGAAATAATGTTTGTTCAGTAACTGTTGCAATGTAAACTGGAATCTAATTCTTAAAGGGTTAAAAAACAACTACCATTTTACAATTAAAATTTCTCAATGCTTAAAGTACATCCTCTTTTGCACTAGTTGGAAAAAGCAAAGTGATCAATCAAAATATATCATGTATAAATATAAATTCAAAAAAGGGGTTCATTTACATGCACAAGATAATTGAAAAGAATATTTCTCTGCCTTGAACTCAGTTCAAAAACACATCCTTTTCAAAATAGTCTGGTATAGATAATATAAACTATGTATAGTTGCATATATAGCTCTTTTGGCAGAGTACCAACCTGCATGCACAAGGCATAGGTTCAGTGCCCAACAGTGCCATATAAATAGACAAATAATCAAAATTGAGCTGGTAGTGCGGGCCTTTAATTTCAGAACTCAGAAGGCAGAGCCAGGCAGATCTCTTGAGTTCAAAGCCAGCTAAGTCTATACAGTGAGACCCTGTCTCAAAAGACAAAAATCCTTTAAAACTGGTAAGCAAGACTCAAGTGTAGAGCAAATGTCAAGATGCAGGAGGTAAGAATTTTAGACACAGGAAATAAGCATTATAATATATCATATCTTGAGAAATTTAGTTTTAAACTGAGTCTCTAAAAAACTGGGAGATTTTTGACACAGAAATTCTTCCTTATAATTGTCAAGCAGCTACAAAACAAAGCAATGAAAGCATGGTTATACGTTCACTTAACACCAATGACAAACTGTTCACTGTCAATACAAACTGAAAAATGAAATTAGAAGTGTCTGCCATTAAATGCCTACATTGTCTATAGACGTTAATTTAGATATAGATGGTAGACTGTTAATTTATGAAGTTTCTACTAAAATGCCACTTCTACCTTAACCAAAATGTAATTTTTTTCTTAATATTTTATTACATGCAAGTTTAGAGGTCAGAGGACAAGCTGTAAGTGTAGGTTTTCTCTTTCTATCATGTAGGCCCTGGGGATAAGGACATTTGAGTTGGTGTCAAGAACCTTTCCCAGCAGAGCCATCTCCTGAAACTAAATTCTTACTTTAAAAAAAAAAAAGAATTCCAAGAAAAACTATTTACATGCACAAGATAATTGAAAAAAAAATTTGAAATCACAGAAATATTACTTTTCTAACTTCAAAAAAATTTTGAAATCACAGAAATATTACTTTTCTAACTTAAGCATACTGTCATGTAAGTAAATTTACTTTAATAGTAAACCTTCATTCCAGAAAATTATCTAAAATGTATGTGTATCTCAAAAAAACCCAATTACTTGAATTATTAAAACTACCAAAAAAATTAAATTAATATCAAAAAGATTAGAAGAAAAGACAGGTCTAAAATTTGGTCACGATTTCCATGGACTGGTGTTTTTTAATATACACAATTTTAAGGCACTGTGATTCAATTTTTATGAAGTTGTTGAAAACCATTTCTGGGCATCTCACTATGAAGACTCTACCAATAAGAAAGGAGTTTATATCTCTCTGTAATAAAACTGTGCTCCTGGAGTTCAAAATTCCATGTTACATATGCCTCCACTTGCCTCATTACCTCTGCAGACCTTGCTGCTCAAGGCACAGCCTCTCTCCCAGTCTGGAACACTTAAAAAGTCCACACGGTATCAAACCTGCCGGCAAGGTTCGGTGTTATCGGTGCCATGGATGTAAACATGACGTCAGCCAAACCCTCAGTGAATGTCACACTGCGAGCTAATGATTATGATTGAAATTACTAGGCTTTCAGAAGTATTTCTTAATTCCAACTTGCAAGCCGAAGCCAGCGCTTCTCTAGTCCCAGCACAGCCACTGCCACTAGCCACCAGCCGGCCGTGAAGTTTCTTTCAACTTTGTCTCCACTCATCTATATCCCGAGAGTGAAGCCAAATTAAGCGCTTTTCCCACGGTAAGGCCGAGTCAGGATAAAGATCCAGGCCGTGGCCATGATGTGGCTGTCTAGTCTGACAAGTACAGAAGAATTCCCACTGCTTTAAAGCCAAAAAGTCACGGAAACAGCTGTGGCTCCCTATGCCGGGACTGACAGCGGCCCACGCGATGACCGCAAAGCTTCTCCCGGGCTGCTGGCCGGACGCGTCCACCCGCCCCGACGTGAAGGCGTCCCGCGCCCACAGCACGCGAGCCCGGGAGCCACCCGGAGGACCACGTCGAGACGCCGCGGAGGCTATCGGGCATGGCCGCGCTCAGGGTCGCCGGCTCTGGCCTTCGGGCTCGCCGCAGGGTCCCGGCGCCCCCACACCGACCGCTCGGCCGCAGCTCCGCGCCGCCGCGGGTTCTGCCCTCCCTCCGACGGGGCCACGGCTACACGGGCTCACCTCGCACTCTTCCCCACAACGGCTGGTCGCCGTCAGCCAGGCCCCTGTGAGGCGACTCCGGGCGGCGACAGCACAGACGCTGACCGACGCTTCTTACAGTTGAGGTTTGAAAAGTGCAGCCGCGTCTGGGACACTGTACTTCGTTAGACTCCGCCCTCTGCTGCCCAAGAGCCAATCGGAGCGATTATGGAGGGTGGGGTTGTCACGTGGGGGCGGGGCGGGGCGGCGGCCGGCAGCGCGTGCTGTGAGGCAAGGGCCTCAGCAGGGGGGCGGGGAGTGGGCGGGGCGCCGAGCGTCTGAAGACTTGGTTGCTGGATGTAGCCTAGGACTGGACAGTGTGCAGGCCGGGGTCCGCGCGCCACTTTTCCCACTTTTTCCACCTTCAGAGTAGTTCCGGGAGGTGTGAGTATCGGGACACAAGAGATGAAAGAAGCAGATGTCCGGGATGTTTGACTTGTGATGATCAAAGTCTGTGTTTCAAATCTTCCTTGTCCTCTTCCTTACCTCCTGAACCTACTCTCCAGCTTGCTATGGGTTCTTGGAACCATAAATAGGACTCCAGGATCCTAGTCTCTACAGCTGGATGTCTTAAGACACTAACTAGCTCAAGACACTGTAGGAGAATCTGAAGATGAACTAATTGCAGGTTTACTGTGGTAGGGGAAATGACGAAAACTTGTACCTGCTCAATGCCCATTGCTTCTTTCTTTCTTTCTTTCTTTCTTTCTTTCTTTCTTTCTTTCTTTCTTTCTTTCTTTCTCTCTCTCTCTCTCTCTCTCTCTCTCTCTCTCTCTCTCTCTCTCTCTCTTTCTTTCTTTTTCTTAGCAGTGTTAAAACACAGGGCCTTTCACATGCTAAGCAAGGGTTCCACCTCTAAGTTCCACCCCCAGCCCCCGGATCTGTTAACTATTGAAGACTTTAAAAACTGAAAGTTTCGTGCTAGACACAGTAGGTTTACATATATATAAGATCCTAGGTTACTTATACTTTTATATGTAGCATCTACACATAGTAGGTATAAAAAACTATTGGGAAAAATACTGTGAGTGGAATTCTCTTGCTTTTAGAACATCTTAGCAACAGTTTTATGTTCTTCCCCTGTCACATTTAACCAAGATTTCTTCAAGCCATCTGCTTGCCCTTCCAAGCAGTGTATGTCCCAGGACACATGCATTTAAAGTATCACAGCCATTTCATGAGGTCTGTGTTGTTATTTAGACAGGCCTCAGTATAATGTATTGATTCTTTAAGCATTGTCAAATGGATAATGTTGCATCTTTTTAGCCAGGGAAGCATAAATGTTAAGGTGTCCACAAACCAATGAGACTGTTCCCATACTTTCTTCCAGGAAACAGCAGCTGCATCCCAAAGTCTCAGTACCAAGGCTTAGCCAGTACCCTCTTGGAGTTCCTTGTGATTGTTTTTGGTGTTTAGATGTTTGTAACTGTTTTTAACTTAAATAATTCCTTGATCTCCAGCTTTTGAATGTAGAGGCTGTGTTGAGTGTCTTTATGTGGGGTTGTGTGTATCTGTGTATGTGCACGTGGAGGCCAGAAACATTAATGTCAGGTGTCAATCTCAATACCTCTCCCTTTAGTTTTTGAAACAGTCTCTCCCTGAACCTGTAGTTCAGCAGTTCAGCTTGGCCTACTGACCAGTGATTTCCATGGGTTCCATCTACCTGTATCCACTTTCCCAGCACTGGACTTACAGGTGACAGGATCGGGTACCATGCGTACAGCTTTTTACCAACTGAGACAGCTCCCCAGCCCATTGCCAGCATATTAAAAACAAGACAGACAAACAAACAAACAAACAAAAATGACGTTTCATTATGTGAGGAGTGTTTGTGTATAGGTGAGTGTGTCAGAGGAGGTTAAAGGTGTTGCCCCCAACACCCACCGGGAGCTGGAGTTAAGTGTCATCAGCTACTGATGTGGGCACTAGAAACTGAACTCTACTCCTCTACAAGAGCAGCAAGTGCTCTTGACCAGTGAGTCTTTCTCTGCCACCACCACCACCCTCTTCTTGTCACCAGCTCCACCCCCATTGTCACCTGCTTTTAAGCAGTCGTCTTGCATTTTATTTAATTTTGTAAGCAGGTTGCCTTCTCCAGCAATCAAACTCATTGTTGCTTCCAGCGTGCTCACCTGGTGCATATTCACTGGTGCGTGACAGACATTGACCTACGTGCTACTTTAATGCTCCTGTTCCAGACTCATTTTTGTCCTAACATCTGCCCTAAGCAACTTAGGGAACAAAGAGGTTTATTTCACTTACAATACCAGATATACAGTTCATCATTATGAGGAAGTCAAGGCAGGAACTTCAAACAGCTAGTTATATTACATCCACTCCAAGAACAGAAAGAGACTAGTTCATACATGCCCAATTGTTTGCTTATGTTCTGCTCTCAGCTTTTAAGCAGTTTAGAACCCCTGCCTAGGGGATAGTGCTGCCCACAGTGGCCTGGCCTTCCCACATCAGTTAATGTAAGATAATCCCCACAGGTGTGTAGACTGGCCAACCCAGTGTAGAAAATTTCTTGTTAACATCTTAAGAGATTCTAGGTCAAATTAACAAAGTTAACCATTACAGTCGCATCACATTGTGCCTGTTGTCAGACTTATGCTCTTCCAAAAGACATTCTGCTAAATTTGCTTGGTCTCTGGTACTGTGATTGAACTAACAAGTAATTTCCTATTCTGGGGAGAACACTGTACCACTGTGGTCTCTCAAGGAAATTCAAGATTCAGTGCACTCATAGCCATGTATGTTCCTATTGTTATTCCTTGAAGAGGAAATCCTCCTGTAGTGTGATGGCTATTCTGCTGCCATTACCTCTGCCCTATTTATTGAGCTGAGCTGATACCCTTGAGTGCCACTGACCAGAAACAGTGGTAAAAGACTGGTTGTATTCTTCCAATTCATTTGCGCCTTATATGAATATTAAAATAGAAGAACCGTGTCTTCATCAACGTTTTATTGCTGTGAAAAAACACCATAAACAAAAAGCAAGTTGGGGAGGAAAAGATTTATTCAACTTATACTTCCAGTGCACAGTCCACCACTGTGGGAAATCAGGACAGGAACTCAAGCAGGGCAGGAACCCAGAGTTAGGATCCGATGCAGAGGCCATGGAGGGTGCTGCTTACTAGGCTTGCTACCTGTGGCCTCCTTAGCCTGCATTCTTATAGCACCCAGGACTACTAGCCCAGGGACTGCACCATCCCAAATGGGCTGGGGCCTTTTCCCATTGATCACTGATTGAGAAAATACAACTGGATCTCATGGAGGCATTTCCTCAACTGAAGCTCCATCCTCTCTGATGACTTTAACTTGTGTCAAGTTAACACACAAAAGCAGCCAATACAGACTGTATTTGGAGAGATGACCTTTAAATAGGCAGTTAAAGGAAGATGAGGCCATATCAGAAGGTCTTAATACAATATGACTGGTATCCTGATTAGAAAAAGATAGGTCCAATGGGCCTCTCTTTCCAGTGATGGCCGACTAGGCCATCTTTCGATACATATGCAGCTAGAGACAAGAGCTCTGGGGTACTGGTTAGTTCATAATGTTGTACCACCTATAGGGTTGCAGATCCCTTTAGCTCCTTGGGTACTTTCTCTAGCTCCTCCATTGGGAGCCCTGTGATCCATCCACTAGCTGACTGTGAGCATCCACTTCTGTGTTTGCTAGGCCCCGGCATAGTCTCACAAGAGACAGCTATATCAGGGTCCTTTCAGCAAAATCTTGCTAGTGTATGCAATGGTGTCAGTGTTTGGAAGCTGATTATGGGATGGATCCCTGGGTATGGCAGTCTCTAGATGGTCCATCCTTTCGTCACAGCTCCAATCTTTGTTTCTGTAACTCCTTCAATGGATGTTTTGTTCCCAATTCTAAGAAGGGGTACAGTGACCCCACTTTGGTCTTCATTCTTCTTGAGTTTCATGTGCTTAGCAGATTGTATTATATATCTTGGGTATCCTAAGTTTTGGGCTAATATCCACTTATCAGTGAGTACATATTGTGTGAGTTCCTTTGTGATTGTGTTACCTCACTCAGGATGATGCCCTCCAGGTCCATCCATTTGCCTAGGAATTTCATAAATTCATTCTTTTTAATAGCTGAGTAGTACTCCATTGTGTAAATGTACCACATTTTCTGTATCCATTCCTCTGTTGAGGGGCATCTGGGTTCTTTCCACCTTCTGGCTATTATAAATAAGGCTGCTATGAACATAGTGGAGCATGTGTCCTTCTTACCGGTTGGAACATCTTCTGGATATATGCCCAGGAGAGGTATTGCTGGATCCTCCGGTAGTTCTATGTCCAATTTTCTAAGGAACCGCCAGACTGATTTCCAGAGTGGTTGTACAAGCTTGCAATCCCACCAACAATGGAGGAGTGTTCCTCTTTCTCCAATGCCCCAGTACAGGGGAATGCCAGGGCCAAAAAAAAAAAAAAAAAAAATGGGAATGGGTGGGTAGGGAAATGGGGGAGAGGAGGGAGGGTATGGGGGACTTTTGGGATAGCATTGGAAATGTAATTGAGGAAAATACGTAATAAAATATATTAAAAAACATTTTTTATAGCCTAGCAGGAAGAAAAATCACTTTGTTCTCATAATTTGCTTTATGTCTTGTTATTATCAGTGTTAATTGCAGTTTTCTAATAAAGTATTTATTTAACCTCCAAAAAAAAAGAAAAAGATAGGTCAAAGCACAAACCTGGGAACAGCCATGTAAGATACTGTAAGGTGGTCATCTGTGAGTTGAGCAGAGACCCTCAGAAGACCCTCAATCTAACACCTTAACCCAAGACTACAAACTGTAGGAAGGCTAGTTTCAGTTACTTAAGGTACTCACTCTGGTATTTATCCAGGCAGCCCTAGCAAGTGAATATAGTTGTGTTCCCTGAACACTTAAATAGCTTATAACTCACATGCTACTAGGAACAGGTGGTCCTTCCTGTTCCCTCTAATTAATCATGCCCATACCCAAAGTGTTCATTGATCTACTCTGTTCATACCAC
Source organism: Mus caroli (assembly GCF_978045245.1). Classification (NCBI taxonomy): domain Eukaryota; kingdom Metazoa; phylum Chordata; class Mammalia; order Rodentia; family Muridae; genus Mus; species Mus caroli. The sequence continues at coordinate 50,655,828 of NW_028227256.1, forward strand.
TACGTTGAGCATAAGGATAGGCGATCTTTCCCAGTCCATCCAGGCCAAGCATCACTTACTGACCAGAAAAGCTGATTCTCCCTGATCTCATGTTGAGTGCCTCCAGATAGAGAGGATGGAAGAGGATGGTGTTCTGCACAGAGAAGGCTTCAAACTCAAACTCCCGCAGCAGCATCCTTAAAAAGAATGCCTAGACTGCGTACCAGTATTTATGTATTAAGGGCTTAGAGTTCAATCCATGTAGAAAGAGGGGGAAAAAAAACACTGTTAACTGTTATCTTAAGGTTTCTGTTGCTGTGATAAAAACACCATGTCCAGAAGCAACTTGGGGAAGAAAGGGTTTATTTCATCTTACACTTCTGTATCATAAGTCACTGAAGGAAGTCAACGCAGGAAGTCAACGCAGGAACCTGGAAGCAGGAGCTGATGGAGAAGCCATTGAAGAATGCTTACTACCTTGCTCTCTCATGGTTTGCTCAGCCTAGTCTCTTATATTACCCAGGACTACCTATCCAGAGGTGGCACGACCCAAGGTGATCTGGGCCCTCCCACATCAATCATCAAACAAGGGAATGTACCACAGGCCAATCTGGTGGGAGCTTTGCCTCAGTTGAGGTTCTCTCCTCCAGACTCTACCTTGTGTCAAGATGACATAAAATTAGCCAGCAAACTTGACCATAGCCAAATACTCCAGATATTTGTGGCCAGATTGAAGATAGCCAGACACAAGAGGAGTCAACCATTTTTATAGAGTGTGGCATAAATCTCCTCCCAACAGAGGAACTCATGCTGGATGGAGATCTGGCCTCCAAAGACATACTCTCTAAAGGATAGAGGAGATATCCTCTTTAAAGGACAGGATGCTACTCTCAGATGTCAGTTAAAAATATCAGAGTTCCTTTATCCACAGTACTATGCACATCACAAATGGGTCAGCCCCTCAAACGAAGGTACTGCATCAGACTCCCCTGGCTCTCCTATGCCCTGTTAGCAAAAGTAATTAGGGCAAGTCTCTTTAGGTAAGAAATGACTCAGGATGATTCAGGAGTCTTCCTCAAACTGTGACACAATTCATGATGAACTAGAGCCATTATGCCAATCCAATCGCCTTCTACAGTTTACAGGGGAAGATCTCCAAACCCATCTGAAAGAAATACTGTGCACATTCGTAATTCTAAGTGTTCTACTATCTATGTTTAAAATATAAATTCAGTTAATTTTGATAATACATTCTTTGAACTTAGTATATCTAAAGTATTGCCATTTCAATATGGAATGGATATTTTGTTTTCATTTCATTTTATCTTTATTTTATACTCAATAGCACTTTCCTGTTCAATCATTAAATGCACTTATAGCTCACAATATGTACCATGGAATAAAACATATTCACATGTATAAGTTATTTTGAGTATATTAAATTTTTTTTAGTATATTAATTTTTAAAACAAATGACCATAGTATCCATTTATTATTTAAATTTAAATCAGGAGACATACAGTGAAAAGCCAGTCACCCTGGCCATGTTTCAAGTGCTCTGTAGACACTGTTGGTCTTTACTGCAGAAGTCTGTAAGACTGGAAATGCACTTTTTAAACTAGTCTAAATCTCAGGTTGTCTAATTCAGCAGTAGAGGAAATACAAGCTTTCAAAGAGTCATACTATCGGGAAAAGTTTATAATTTCAGATATCATTAGAATTAGAGGAAACACACAGCTTTCAAAAGTCATAAAATCAGAAAAAGTTTATAATTCAAATATCATTAAGTCCAATAGCCCACTTTCCTTGGTTTATAAAGGGGAAAAAAATGGAACAAGAGAAGGTATGGATCCTGAAGAAGTTTTTAGATAGTAGTTTTGTCTATTTTTATTTATTTTGTATTTTGCAATGCTGAAGATCAAACTCAGCCTTATGCAAGCACTATGCTATACCATCAAGCCATATACCCTGTTCCTACATCTCCTGCTTCTTAATCTCAGGATATTTTGTCTTTCTTGTATATGATCTATGCTTCAGGGAAAAAATACCAAATTTGTTTGGACAATTGATCAAATGATATAGGCAAAGAAAAGCCATGTCTATCCTAAACACATTCATTTTTTATTAGATATTTTCTTCATTTACATTTCAAATGCTATCCCCAAAGCCCCCTATACCCTACCCCCCCCCTGCCCTGCTCCCCAACCCATCCACTCCCACTTCCTGGCCCTGGCATTCCCCTGTACTGGGACATATGATCTTCACAAGACCAAGGGCCTCTCCTTCCATTGATGGCCGACTAGGTCATTCTCTACTACATATGCAACTAGAGACACAGCTCTGAGGGGTACTGGTTTGTTCATATTGTTGTTCCTCCTATAGGGTTGCAGACCCCTTTAGCTCCTTGGGTACTTTCTCTAGATCCTCCATTGGGGACCCTGTGTTCCATCCAATAGATGACTGTGAGCATCTGCTTCGGTATTTGCCAGGCACTGGCATAGCCTCATAAGAGACAGCTATATCAGGGTCTTCTCAGCAAAATGTTTCTGGCATATGCAATAGTGTCTGGGTTTGGTGGTTGTATATGGGATGGATCCTGGGGGGGGGGCAGTCTCTGGATGGTCCTTCCTTCCTTCTCAGCTCTGAACTTTGTCTCTGTAACTCCTTCCATGGGTATTTTGTTCCCCATTCTAAGAAGAAGCAAAGTATCCACTTTGGTCTTCCTCCTTCTTGAGTTTCATGTATTTTGCAAATTGTACCTTGGGTATTCTATGTTTCTGGGCTAATAATCGCTTATCAGTGAGTGCATATCAAGTGACTTCTTTTGTGATTGGATTACCTCACTCAGGATGATATCCTCCAGATACATCCATTTGCCTAAGAATTTCATGAATTCATTGTTTTTAATAGCTGAGTAGTACTCCATTGTGTAAATGTACCACATTTTCTGTGTCTTCCTCTGTTGAGGGACATCTGGGTTCTTTCCAGCTTCTGGCTATTATAAATAAGGCTGCTATGAACATATCCTAAACACATTCTTACATCCTGATAAAGGTCACTGCTGCAGCTCTTAAGGTACCTGCTTACATTGAAGTTTGAGGCCTGGGTGGCTGAACCTCACAGGGCCCCTTACCTCAGCCTATCTGTCACTGCTTCCTCTTCTGGGAGTCACCTGACTGCACATGCATCCCACCCACCCTCAGAGCATCCGGCCACATTTTTCCCTCTGCAGCTGTCTTTCCCAGCTGTCAACCACACTTTGTTTAAGATCATGCTTCAGAGTCTCCTTTCCATTTGTAAACCAAAGCACTTAGTAGAAACTGCAGCAAAGCAGTGGAAGAGCTGCCTGCCATACTGGCCACAAACGCACCGAACCCCATGGTCCTACGGGAGACATGGGAGAGAGAAAGGGGATGTATACTTGACATGGCTCAGGGTGTGGCATCATCTGCCAATTCCTCTATGACATTGGAAAGTCCTCGGTTTTCTTATTAAAATGGAAATGAAAGGAGCAGCTACCTCTGTAAGACTGAAGTGTGATACTGAATACAAAAGCATTTCCTGACATGATTAAACATGGCTCACCTGATAGAGTTGCCACAAGGTCTGGCAGCTCCCTGCATAGAAAGGCCAAGTATACCCAGTGCATTACTGCACCAATGACTACCAAATGCTGGAGACACAGGAGGTACTAAGTAACTGTATATTTAACAGCTATGACAGATCTCTGGGGCGAGGAAGTGGGAATGAGAGATGGGCACAGTGAAGTAAGTTTCTGGGTAGTGAAGGGGAAGGCGAGGGGATTGCCTTCAGTGTTTTCCTGGTTGAGGCACCAGATACAAAAAGAAGCTCTAAACTCAATAAATAGTGGAGCCCAGGGGCCATGTGAGATAAGAAATTCGACTGGGATTTAAGGGAAGCAGATGTGAGTGCAGCAAAGCCATGAGAAAGGAGTGTAAGACTGTCATCAATTTGACTTGAGCTAGATCATGCCTGCCAGCGTTCCCCAGCAGATCTTCTGTTTAGCTTTCCTAAGAAACTCTGTCAACCAGACACATGTGTCATGGCATGACATGGTGTCCTGTTTCTTGGAGTGAATACCAGGTAAAGAAATATTAAATTTTCTTCACTACATTTTCATAAAACAGGCAATAATAGGTATAGCTGAGCTAAAGCTACCTTCTAAACAATTCCCTTCTTAGGAGTGGCCTTTGTCTCATCTGGTTTAAGACAATGTCACAGGCATCCAGGAAGGCAGTCAGTATGTCAACTGGACACAGGCTGGAGTTACCACAGAGAAAGGAGCTTCAAGTGGGGAAGTGCCTCCATGAGATCCAGCTGTGGGGCATTTTCTCTGTTGCTGATCAAGGGGAGAAGGCCCATTTTGGGTGGTACCATCCTTGGGATGGTAATCCTGGGTTCTATAAGAAAGCAAGCTGAGCAAGCCAGGGGAAGCAAGCCAGGAAGTAACATCCCTCCATGGCCTCTGCATCAGCTCCTGCTTCCTGATCTGCTTCAATTCCAGTCCTGACTTCCCTAGGTGATGAATAGCAACATCGTGGTGTAAGCTGAATAAACCCTTTCCTCCCCAACTTGCTTCTTGGTCATGATGTTTTCTGCAGAAATAGAAACCCTGACTAAGACAAATTGGCAGTTGACGCTGAGTCCCTTAGTGCCATTGTCATGGTACCTCTGGCATGAAGAATGCCCAGATCTTCTGAGTGGTGAATTATATTCTGAGACACAGAGAGAAGCAGTTCATAACATTATGTTTATAGAAAGAGAACTAAGTTGAGACAAGTTTAGCACCTCTTTAAAGGTCACAGTTTATGGGAAAGCAGCTCTCTAATTTACAAGTTGGGAGACCTTGAGCAAGATTAAAAATTTCTGTGCCTCTGTATTTTCATCTGTAAAATGGAGATAATAATACACTTGCCCCACAGTGTATATAACAACAACTCACAAATAATGAGCCTGGCAATTCTAAATGTGTAGCTTGTGTTAATTCACTGAACCACTCACATGTTCTCATGAATTAAAGTGCCATACTTCTTGGAAGATAAGCAATAGGAGGATTCTTTCCTACCCACATAATTCAAGTAGCAACACTTGGATCTAGGACTCAATCCCATCTCCACTGTACAGCCTTTTTGTATGGATACCTGCTAACTATAGCTACGAACACAGAAGAATAATTCCTTGGGTGTTTAACTCTCCTTGGTGTTGTGAAGATAGCTGGCCATGCAGTGCTCTTCTAATAGGTGCAAGACCCTGGGTTTCATCTCCACCACTGCAAATAAATAATTCACAAGGATCCCTGGAGTCCCTGCTTTTCTCATACTTTGACACCTCATACCTACCCTTCTCAGATTGTTTCATTATTAAAATAATGTTGCAACTATATAAAAAGGCCAGAAATAGGGGTTAGAATATTCCCTGTGGCAGTGGAATAGACACATAAGTATGAATTCATAGTTATCCATGTAAATAGATGTTCACCTCTATAAATGTTTGTTGATAGGCACAAACCAATGGGTTAGTATGCACATTTCTTTCCTTGGACTGTCAGCTAAACAATGCTAAAAATAATGCACCCGAGAGGAAATAGCTTTCAGAACTTGGCTTCTAATTCTGTTCTCCAGGAGTAAGAGCCAAAGCTCATGATGAGTGTGGCTAGTTCTGTACAGTGGACAGGGGGAACTGGATAAAACTGAGTTATTGTAGAGTCTAAGAAGGACATATAGACAGACAAGAGCCATCCCATAATAGTGGGGTGTGTTCAAGGCACCTGTGAGCTAAGGGAAAGCGTTCTGGGTGGCAGAAGCTGAGGAAATTTAGGTAACTGACCACGTATGAGATACAGTTCTGTGCATTGATATTAATATTAATAAACAAGTGAGTCAATAAATGGGAAAAGAGAAAGAGTATCTTCCAGGCAGAATTATAAGTGACATATGTCGATATTCTAGTTCCAGGATGGTGGAATGTAACTCTTTAGCTATGACTTGTCTGGGACTTTCTTCCAGACATACATGATGGAAGAGGGAAGTCAGTACAGCAGTAACAGTGGAGAAAACTGATAAGAGCGCTTCAGGTTGGGCAAGTGATCAAGAACGCCTATGAAGTCATGGTGATAACCTGTGTCCCTTATTGCATGATGACAATGTTTCCTCGCCTCTACAACCTTCCACCTGAAAATCCACAGCCCTTACTGGTGAGTGACTGTTTTGTAATATACCTGTGTGATGATTCTCAGAACAGTTAAAGACACCAAAAGCAGGGGACATCTGAGAAATGGTCACTGGCATGGAAAGTCTGAGGAGCTGACTCAGTGACATTCTGCATGGGATCCTGGAGTGGGAAAATGAGATTGGGACAACAAGGGAATCTGATTAAACAGTATGATGTAGTTAATAACCATGAACCTGTGTGGTAAATACACCCTACCACAAGAGAACTTGGTCCAAAACAGCAGAACCTTTATACGTCGTTTGCAATAATTCTAGAAATCTGTAACTCTAAAATTGCTGTAACTTTAAAATATCTTGTATACCATTTCTTAAGAGATGCAAATATAAGAACTATAGAATCAGAAATTAAAGGTGGAAGTAACCGAGCTCTAAGATTAAAGGAAAGAGTGGGAAAGCTCAATCAAATAACCAGTAGGGCAGCTTTTGGGTTTGCTACTTGATCATGTTAATAACTTGGTGGCCACTCAATCCTATCCACCTTTGTTAAAAGACATAGGACAGGAATGAAGAAAGATGTTCAAACAGTTGTGTGTGCTTCAATATAGTAGACCCCATCTAATTTCAGTCACAAAATGCACCTTTCAACTAGTAGCTTTAGAAGTAGGAGGAGACACAGGATCTTTTCAGAGACACCGATATCAAAGTTGCTTTCATAATGATGGTAAGATATTGATCTCTTCTTATTCTTAGTCGCTCAGCGTACTGTGGCGCTTCCAGAGACTGCAGAATATGCGATGTAGTAAGTTAACACGATGTACCCACAAAAGACCACTGCTCTCTGTGAAGTCTTTTGCTTATAACCACCTTCTTTTGGATCATACAGCTATTGTCATACCTTACTTGTGCTAATACATAACAGTTATTTTAAGTGAGTTGATAGATATTTTTAAATATATCTTTTAATTTTTACATGGTAAGCATTGATAAATATAACATATATATTCTTTGAGATAGATTCTTTGAGATAGTCACTGTTGAAAGAAGCAAGTCTGAGAATCAAAATGATTGAGAACTTCTGCACTCTAGTTACAGTGATCAGGTTGTTCTTTTGGGAGAACCCAGCCTGTGTTTAGAGAATCCTTCACCCATTGAGCCAAAATGAAAGTGGTAGTGACAGAGCCAATCCCCGCCTCCCCTGGGTAGAGCGACCTTAGGCTTGACCAGCCACGTGGACTCATTTGACCTTTGTATCTGGGACTACTGAAGTAGGGCCATGAGCAACTCTGAGAAGGCAGGAGGGGTGGCTGAGGCATCAGATCCTAGAGGCAAAGGTTCTCAAGCCACCATCTGTGTCCACTGTGAATGGCGTCAGTGACACAGCTGCAGCTTGTAGTTCTGAGTTTGGCAGAAGTAGCATTTACAATTTCTGCAAGCAAGACTTTGGATATTGTTTGTAGCTATTCACCCCAACTGTGGCTCTCCTGATCGAGTACTGTGGCTCCCCATTCCAGTACTTTTAAATTTTCACTCATCCAGAGATGCTCAAGTATTGTGATTAAGAACTCGGACTGATCCTACAAACAACAGTAATTACCAATCTTGATCTCTTTTATATCAATCAGTCTTTCTGCAATTCTATAAGTAAACCTTTAATAAAACAAACAAACAAACAAAAACCCTGTTTAAGCAAATTAAAACATTTACATTCTCAAGAGTTGAAAAAAATGCTGGCATTCTATCCAGCAGTAAACTTTTAGCCAGGCTTTGAAACTATGGTCCAACTTTCATCCAGCAGAGAGAACGGTTTTCATTGTGTGACTTCTCAGCTGTGCAGTTTCTATAAATGAGCAAGAGGCTCTGAGGAGAAGACCTGGTGACGCCGAGCCATGTGCGTAGTTTGTTAGAAATCATTTCAAGCACCTCCAGGTTTCCTGGGCCAATCAAAACAGAGATGTCCTAATGTGTTTGAGAGAATCTCATTTTATAGAGTGCTTAAGAGCACCATGAAAACCATACTAGATTTCAAATGTAGCTAATTATCCAGGAAGGATTCAAGACCTGGCTCCTACTAGGTTTCTTTCTTGTTACTATTTAATATAATATATACAATATAATGTTTGAGCTGCTAGGGCCTGGAATGGTTTTGCCTTCTTTGGCTGTGCAAATATATTTTAAAGTTTCTCTTTTTAATTCAAATTACCTTCCTGCTAAACTTGAAGAGTGAAGAGTGTGTGAGATGGTTAAGTCCTTCAGATGTTTCCATCTCATCCTAACTTGGATAGTTAGGGATTAAAATTAATTTTGACTACACATGGCATCCTCTTTCATAAGTAGAACTACTGCTTGAGACTGAACTAGTCCTGCAAACTCAAGATGCTCTTAAGTCTTGAAATAATTCAGAGAAAGCATAAGCATGGGCGCAAACACTGCTTATTTTCACTTGGCGCACTGTGATTGTTAGGTTTGATGTTGGGGGGCATCCCTGTATACAGGACACTACACAACAGAAAGATAGAAACCAGCGTAAGTGAGCTTGAAAACAGGTTGACATATTTAAAAGCAGGCTTTTATAATAGCCAGTTATAACCTCTTCCTGCAAACTTAGGTTATAGGCGCATCTAACTAAATGTGTTAGATTCTGCGGCTTCTTATCTCTATGTACTTGAAGCTACACAGGCGTAAGATCACTTGTCTTTACCTCTTCCTGTCTCTCACCCAGGATGTCTGCCTTTCTTCTCTGCCCACTAAAGAATAGGAAACGGCAGAAATAAATAGATAATGATTTTTGGTCTGTTCCTATTACTCTTGTGAGCGTTGTTCAGTTTAACCTAGGCAACATCATACACATATTTTTCAGTGCTATACAAATGATCAGAATAGGCTTATTTGGTTAGAATTTAATTGTCTCATCCTTCTAGCCCTTGGGTTCTCAGTGCTACTAACTGGCCTCTAAGAAGGTTGCTCTAGCAGAGTGTAAATAGGCAGTACCTCTGAGACATTTTCCGTTACTTATTGACCTAGAAAAATCCTCATTGAGTAGCTGAGTCCTGACAGGGTCTAACCACTTCTAGGCCAGCCATACATGCTGAATGTGGCACAGGATATAGTATTATAGCACCTGGAGTCTGTGCCACATTTTAGGGTTACTAGAGAGCCTCTGACAGCAGGGTTTGAGCAGAGCCCCTAGAATGATTGTATCCTAACATTCCATTCCACAGATGAGAAAAGAAATTAGAAAAGTGGACTGCCCATCAGAGGTGAGGGTTCTGCCTGGAGCTGAAGACTGCAGGCCCTTAGGGGTACACCTAAGGGAGGGGTAAACAGAGGTAAGATGTCTGGGCTGCTTTCCTCCCCCACTCCCATCCTTCCCTGAGTCATATCAGGAGGTCCTATGACACATCAGCATTAGCAGACGAGAAAAGGAAAAACATAATTTGTCAGCAGATAGCAAGCAAAAGGTGTAGCTGCCTGACTCATGTGTAGCCGTGTGTAGAAGCAGAAGTCCTGAACCTTGGCCCCTTACTGATCACACATTCTTTACTGGCCCGGCCATGCTTTCTCCCCTCTCCTGTCCCAGATCACTTGAGAGTTTGTAAGGGAGGATTTGGTAGGTCAAGAATGATCTGCCTTTGAAATAGTCATATTAAGCATAAAATAGAATTGTAAGCCAGCAGCCAAGGTTAGAGAATGTAGTTACAGCAAAAGAATCTAGTTGTTTTTAGAAACCAGCTTTTCTACAGTAATGCTAGATAAGTAAAAATACCAAAAAACCCAACAACAAATACCACTTCTGTAATGCAATGAAAAAAGTTTGCCATACTTTCTCACACAAGATAAAATGTATATGCCATTTTATTAATTCTTGGAGCATAGGTTTGAAGTAGTCTCAGATAGGCAAATTCAGGCTCACTAACCTGTCTGAGGCCACAGAGCCAGTCAATGGAGACAGGTTTTTCATTTCAGGCTTCCAATCTCATCTCCTTAGCATTCCAGAGTACACACTAAGTATAGGTTATATGTTCTCACTTTTTCCTTCCCATTGTGTCCTATCTCCAAACTCATTATATAAAAGACATGTATTATGGAAGTGGAAACCTACTTAACTGGCTGTCTCAGGTCTAAAGGGGGAGGGGCGGGGGTGGGGAAACACCGCTGAGAAGCAGCGTGGATGTTACCCTGTTCAGTCTCCATGAGAAGATGCTCCTTGGAAGAGACTCTGCCTTTCATGTGTGCTCTGTAATTATTTCGGATGTTTATGAGACTGCAATGATAGGATGCTACAGAAGCTTTCCCTCTGATCCTCCCCCTTCCATTCCCATCCTACCTGTCGCATCCTCTGAGAAGGGATTTTTTTTCCTGTCCAGTACTGCTCCCTTTTCTTTATAGCACTTTTTAAAAAACACAATTAGTGATCACATGTACACTTCCTTATTGGCTGTCATCCTTGGGAGACTATAAACTCTGCGAAGGCAGTCCTAATGTAAGCATATGACCACTTTACTCAGCAGGTTCCCAAGCACTTATCATGAAACAAAAGACCAACTCAATAAATGTTCTATGGATGGATGGATGGATGGATGGATGGATGGATGGATGGATGGATGGATGGACAGTTCACTTCTTGAAGTTCCCAAAGGGATCTGAGGAAGTAGGTGAATTGATCGTATAATTTAGAGCAAAATGGATCACATTTTAGATTAGAGTAAGTCAATCACTGATTCCTAAAATAGGAATGAGATCTGATAGTCTCCCAAAAGCAACATGCAGGAACTATGAGACTGGCATGTTGGGGCAGAGAGGGATGGGAACTAGCTACAAAATATTCCTCAAGCACAATGCAGTGTAATACATACATGCTGTCTTAATATAAAGAGCTATATAGCAAACAACTAAACTATATAACAAATTACAGAGGTCTGGGTGAGATCATGGATTAGCCTGAATAATGTGCTAAAAAACCAGGACCCAAGGTTGATCCCCAGAACCCAAATAAAAAGGCCAGTATAATGACATGAACTTATAATCTCTGTGCTTGAGAAGTATATAATTCCAGCGCATTGAGAGGCAAGCTGATCCCTGGGGCTTACTGATCAACCAGCTGAGTCTACTTGGCAAGTTCTAAATTAGTGAGTGATACTATCTCAAAAAAAGTAGGCATCCCTGAGGAATATCACCCAATATCACCTTGTAGTCTCTACGTATATATATGCACATGCACTCCAACACATGCATGTACCTGAACACACCATACACACACACACACACACACACACACACACATGTGACAGCACTAGGATATAGACTTGCCAGTTATCAAAGGCCATGCTTTTTTTTTAATTCACTTTTAGAATTCTTTCTTACTAAATATAAAATATGTTCATATTTTAAGCATAGAGTTGATAAAGTTTAAAGATGTGTATCTTTAATTATATGAGAGGCTCATATATTTAAAGTTACACTCTACTAGGCAGTGCAGAGAATGCTCACTGTTCCACAGCCTTGCCAACCGTGGGTGTCACAGTCCTCATTCCAGCAGTCACTGTGGTGCAAGAAGGCCCCGGTATTACAGACTTATACGTTGGTGTCTTAGCAAGCATCACGAGTCCTCAGAAGAGGAAAACCAAGAATTCATCTGGTTTTTGGATAAAGCTGTTTGATCAACTCTGTGGTTTTTGGTTCAAGAAAAGGAGGCTCTAATGTCTGACCATCTTGTAATGGAAGCATCCGAACCTCAGCAAAGGCTAGAATAGACTAACAGACTAACAGCAGGCTCCCACATGGCTCCCACGTGGCTTGAACACGTCACCTAGGCAAATGGATCCATTTAGATGTAAACAGACCAGAATGCTGAGGAAGGACTTTACGTCTGAGAGAGAGAGAGAGAGAGAGAGAGAGAGAGAGAGAGAGAGAGAGAGAGAGAGAGAGATCAAACCTCCAGGAAAAAGATGGCCTTGTCAACAAAAGAGGATGGGTGAGGCAGTGACTGCTTCATGCAGGAAGTGAGCTATAAGACCATAGCCATTTGGATATACTTTTGAGGAGCTATTACACCATAGCTGCTCAAGTATAGTGTTGAGCAATTACTCCATGCTAGCTGGGCAGAGGGAGTCATTCTTTTATAGAATAAAGATGGTAGGACTTTTGGGTTTCAAATAACAGAATTGAAACCCAATTTTACTAAGTTGATTAATGAAGATTAATTTACTTGAAGAATAACTATTTCTTATGAGATTTTCCTCTTCATGTGTGTGTTAAAATGTTTTTCTTTTTATGTAATAATCGTAAGAGTTAGATGGTGAAATGGTCTTTTACCCATACATAAGGTCAAGGTCTTTAGCATTAGCTTATCTCCCTCTGGCATTAGCAATCTTTTTTCTTTTAAGGTATATATAATTAAGTATAAATGCACAAACAAATACACACAGACATATATCATTCTACTCTACCTTAGAGATAGTTGCATCTCATGCTTTATTCACTATAGGAAGGAATTAGAATCAACCCAGTTGTCCATTGTCAGATAAATGGATAATGAAAACTTGGGGTATGCATTTGTGTGTGTGTGTGTGTGTGTGTGTGTGTGTGTGTGTGTGTGTGTTAATACTATTTATCTCTAAAGAAAAATCATCATTAAATTTTCAGGAACTGGATGGACTTAGACTGTATAATATTAAGTGAGGTCACATAATAAACTCATGTTCTGTAGCTACTTGGTACAAATGCTAATTATGTCTCCCCCCAAATTGCTTACATGAGAGTATCTGCAGGTGTAGCTTCTGAGAACCTGCCCCCAATTGATTCTGATTGCTAAGTAAAGATGCCAACAGCCAATAATATTTGGGGAGGACAGATAGAGGCGAGGTGTTAGGATTCCTGGGCTGGGGACTGAGAGAAAAAGGAAGGGAGATCTACCATGCCAGGAGAGTGTGAAGGAGAGAAGATCCACCATGCCTGAGAAGAGTGCAGGACAGAGAGGCATGACTGCCATGTGAAGGATCCAGGAGAACGTGGCCCAGAGGGCACCCAACTGGGTCCATGGCAGCCAAGATAGAGCATAGAATCAGTAAGTAATAACTCTGGATTATCAATGGGAGGTAGATTAACTGCATGGAGGTTAAGCAGTGGCCCAGGTATTGTGATGTTTAACACATATTAAAATGTAAAGGCTGAGTGTGTAATATATATTATATATAGTATATGTATATGTGCGTATATGTATATGTTATATATGTGTATGTATATATGTATGTATATATAATATGATATACATTATACTTGATATGTGATTATAAAATATATGTTATATTTTATTATATACATATATTATATGTTTAATATATTTTTATATTTTATCATTTACATATATATTTATATGTATATGTATATACCCAAGTGTACATGTGGGTACAATATATAGCATGTAGAGAAGAGAACAAGAAAGGCTCACTATTAAAGGACGGAGAAGGACTGAATGCAGGTAATGGAATGAGCTATGAAAGAGGATGTAAAGCTATTTCTTCTTCTTGTTCTGATTCTGTCATGCTTTTTTTTTTTTTCCATTTTGGGTGGTAGATAAGTTCATAAAAATATATTTGATCAGGAAAGGGAAAAATCCAAGATAAAACTCCACAGCTTGCATTCCTGATGGCTATTCTAACTATATAGAAGCTCTAAGTTATCTTTGAGTCTGGTCAATTTCAGTGTGTGATTTTATTTTTATTTGTAATGATTTTTAATCATGAAGTTTAAAAAAATTGAATAATGGTTTTTAAAGTAAAAGATAAAAAAGCCATTCCAGTCATAGCACCATCAGAAATGGCTTGGAGACTCTTCCATTTCATGAGTTAGGCTCTCTTGCTAAAGTGTTTTGCATTAATTTATAATTCTCTTGGTGTCTTAGAGTTTTTCATTTTTTTCCCCTTAGATCTCCTATGTAGCTCAAGCTTCTGTCAAATTCTCGATATAAATGACTTTGAACTCCTGGTCCTCCTGCCTCTGTGTCCCATCTCTCCAGATGATAGGCATGTGCCACTGTGACTCGTTTATGCATGGTCAGGGACTGAACCTGGGCCTTACAAATGTTAGGAAAGCACCCTACCAACTGAGCTACATCCATCCTTAGGTCTCTTGGTTCTTAGGAAAGAAAAACAACAGCAACAACAGAACCCCAAATATTTCCTTTTAATAAAAATATCACAATTACTCTTTGTAGCATAATGCATTGCATAGAGCAAAAGCAGTTTCCATATCAGATACTCTTCGCATTGGTCAGCGGTCATACAGTTGCCTTTACTCTTACTGTACTCTTTGTGTTGCTTGGGTCCATGGAACTATGTCCAAATGGTGTTTATTTTCATAGTTGCTGTTTAATTATACTTAAGGACTGGCCTGTGGCCTCCTGTGACAATCACCATTAAACAGATTTGCTAACTTTGTCACACATTGTGTTTGGTTTCAGACCCTGGGAGAAGAGACTGAAGCGCATATTTTACATACCAAAGCAGACCTGGCCTCCAGGTTCTCCCAGCATCCCCCAGTCCCTATCTGGGCTACCCTGCTCCAACCCTGAACTTTCCAGCTGAAGGGCTGGCCTGCCCTTTCCCTAGAAACTGTCTCTTCTCTATTAATCCAATAGACCTTTTGGTCTCTCCATGGTCTCTACTCCCCCTGTGCATGCTCTTTTTTTCCTTCCTTCCTTCCTTCCTTCCTTCCTTCCTTCCTTCCTTCCTTCCTTCCTTCCTTCCTCCCTCCCTCCCTCCCTCCCTCCCTCCCTCCCTCCCTTCCTTCCTTCCTTCCTTCCTTTCTTTTCTTCCATCCTTTCTTTCCCTCTTTCTTTCTTCCTTTCTCTCTCTCTCTTCTGGTCTCCTCTCTTCCCTTCCCTTGGTGACTTCCCTGATCTCTTTCCCTGGGGCCAGTGAACTCACTGAAGAGCACCTTCCCAATAAACCTGCACTCAATATAATCTAATCTGGTTTGAACTGGTTTATTTTACCAGCAGAGAAATAACTTATCAGTCTGCTTGAGTTCTAATTTTTCTACATCAATGAAGCTGTTTATTCTCAGTATACTTTATTTTTTTAAAATAGTTTCATATTTCCAGAAAAGTTGAGAAAGTAGTATAGAGTTCTCATAGAACTCATCCTGGGTTTCCACCCTAAAATACAATAATACAACATTAATTATAACTCATAAAGCAACACTGATACATTATGAACTGAAGTACATGTGTCATTTAGTTTTTTAATTTTGTATTTTATATTGCATGTTTTCTTTATTTACATTTCAAATGTTTTGCCCTTTCCAGGTCTCCTCTTTGGAATCCCCCTATCCTATTCCCCCTCCCCCTGCCTCTATGAGGGTGCTCCCCCACCCACCCTCCCACTCCCTGTCTTCCTGCCCTGGTATTCCTCTACACTGGGGCATCGAACACCCTCAGGCCCAAGGGCCTCTCCTCCCACTGGTGTCCAGCAAGGCCATCCTCTGCCACCTATGTGGCCAGCACCATGGGTTCCATTCAGATTTTGATATATTTTCCAAGGCCCTATCCTGATTGTTATAGTTTATTTATTTGTGGTGTGTTTTAACCTCCTCTTATCTAAGAAACCATTTCTCTGCTTCTTCTTGATTTTGACATCCTGGATGGTTTTGGAGAACACTGATGAAAAATTTCTCATAAGGAGCCTCTGTCAGAGGAGATGGCCATTGTCACAGCACATCAAAGGCACATGATCAGTGTGTTCTTTACTGTTCTCACTGAAAGAAATCATTATGGAAAGCCCACACTTGAGGTCAGTATAAATTCTGTACATATATTAAATGAGATATTCTGCATAGGGAACTGATTGCTTCATTGATTATTCAGTCACTTGTCAGTATGGAATAGGTATTTATTTACTTGATAATTACTTGTTATAATTTGGTTTGGTGGCAACTGCCTCTACCTGGTGAGCTATCTCATTGGCTACACATTATAATACTCTAACTTGATTTTATTTGCTTTTATTGTGTTGTTCACACTGTTCCAGCTCTGGCTACTGGGCTCTTGAATCCTTCAGGCAGACTCACATAGCCTATTGATTTTCCCATCACCTCCTTACTTTGTAGCACAAGACACTGGGACAATTAGAGATGTTATGTGCTAACTAGGGCCTTAGCTAAGGACAGACACATTGAAGTCAAGATGGAGATATTTGCTAGAGTGAACTGGTACCCCTCAACCATGCAGCAGGTTAGAAGAGGTCCCCACTACACTGTTACCATTGCGGTTGGAATTCTGAGCCACGGTAAGCTTGCTATTTTCATTTGTCTTGAAATATTGTTATGTGTGATACAACATGTGGGCTAGTTGCACCCTAGCAAAACCAAACCAAACATTTTGGGTCCAAAAGTCAGTAATATGAGAATTATTTTACAGACAATATTCTCAAGTCAGTGTGTGCATAGCCTAGAATACATAGTAGCCAGGCAAAAGACCTGAGAAAATCAAGGATGGATCCTTACTGGATTGATATCTGCCTCTAATACTTGGGGTGCTATGTACAGCAATTAGTGAACAATAAATGAAACAGAAGTAACTGTGAGAGGCAGAGATAGTTTTCCACCACTACATTTCCCTGTTGGAAGGTCTTCTGGCATTAAGAAAAATAAAAAATTAGCCCTAATTGGTGACTAGTCCCTTAGCCCACAGCCAAAAGCAGCTCAGGTAGTATTCCAAAGAAGAGTTTGAATGGAGGCAGTTTTATTCTTGAAAGCCAATCATTCAGAAAGAATCAACCTCTAAATGGCCTTTGTAGTTCTTTTTCCATTCTCCCTCGCACCATCTCAGAGAAATGCTATTGTGGGTCAATCTGGTTCTGGAATCCTGCTTCACATTTTTTCTCTTCTGGGATTTTATTACTTTATCTCTTCAATTCTCATGCTGTGAAGACGAACAGTAACGAGAATTTCCCAATCTTAGTTAAGCCTCACCATCTTATTTTTTGATTCTTCCAATTTTGTTGACCCATCAATAAAGGACGAAAGCTTGGGACTGGAGAGATGGCTCAGTGGTTAAGAGCATTTGTTGATTCTGCAGAGGATGCTGCTTTCAGATCCCAGCATCCCCGTGGTAGCTCACAAACCTCAGTAACTCTGGTTTTAGGAGATATGCTCTTCTGGCCTCTGCAGGCACTGCAACCAAGTGGTGTATAAAGATACATATAGGCAAAACACCCAGATAATTTTTTCAAAGACCTATGTTGTTTTTATTCAGGACTAAAGTGGCAATTCAAATCTGCTTTGCTTTAAGTATTTTATGTTTTTATTGGCTGGCCTGCTCTTCCAAGAATTGCCTGACCCTACAATTAAGATGGTCTTTGGAAGAAAGAGACATATGAAACTTTTTAGTTTCTTTTGGTAACTCAATCCATTTGGGTTTCCATAACAGAGTCTCACAGACTCAGTAGCTTATAAATAACAAAAGTTGATTTCTTACAGTCCTATAAACTAGCAAGCCCAAATCAAAGTTTGGCCAGATCCATTGTGTGGTCAAGGCCAGCTTTCATGACACAAGAGTCTCTTTTAGCTATGTTCTTACACTGGAGAAGTTAAGGAGTCTTCTGGGACATCTATTTTAATGGAAGTTACCCTCATTCATGATAATTCCACTCTCATAACTTAATTAAATCTTACAAGCCCTACTTCTGTTTGTCTGTTTGGCACAGGGCCTCTCTGTGTCGCCTGGCTGTCCTGGAACTTACTCTATAGACTAGGCTAGCCTGAAGTGCGGAGATCCACTTGCCTCTGCCTCCTGAGTACTGAGTTTAAAGGCATGCACAACCGTGCAAAGTCCATAGCTGGTTAAGACTGCGATGTCATATAGCCAGGATCTGATGGAACAAAATCTTTTGAAGCCCCATTAGTCTCTGTTGTTCATACTCAGATATTTTTTTTTCCCATCTGCTTTCTCCAGGTGTGGATACATGACCCTCATGTTAAATTGATAAGAGTGGTAATAGTGTCGGTGATGTTCATATGATTATGAATTAAAGATTCAACATGACTTAACAAATAAACTCAACTCATATGAGTTAAATTACTATGATTTGCATTAATTCATTCCTGCAATGTCTATCAATGCACCACTGGGAGTAAAATTTCCTTGTAAAGATAAACAAAATAGATTACTGGTTATAAATACAATGAAAGGGGAAATTAACATATCTGCAGAGCTGTATACTAATCCTAAGTATTTTATCTTTATTTATGTTCCCGAGTTTATTCTTTGTCCAAACTATAACAGAAAAGTCATAATTCATTTTTTAAAAGATTTATTTTTGATTAAGTGATTTCATGATGTAACATGGTTTTAAACAAAAATAGAGATCAGTATGAAAATAAAACAAATTGTACACATTAAAATATCTTTCCGTCAAAGCATTTCATAATCATAAAAAATACAACACAAGAGGCGGAGGCTCAGGTGAGAATAAGAATACAGACTTCCTAGAAAATGAACAACTGGTTCATAATCCAGTCCTAAGTGTTGTGCAACACCACTCATGAACTACTTCTAGGATGCCTATCAACAACGTATATTATGTGCCTTAAAAAATGTAAATGTACGGTAAAATGAGGATTGTATAATCTTAATTCTAATAGCAAATACCTCCCATTATTATTGTCTACTGAAAGTTACACTGAATAAATACAAAGCTTGAATCAACTCAACAAAATCAGAAGTGTACCTGTTAACTGTGATCTATGGTATAGTGGATGTAATGAGTGGGCGGGGCTGGTGAAGAGAAGTGGAAAGGCTTAAAAAATGCACCACCTGTACTCTACTGAAATCTTAGAAATAAAATGTTTTTTTTACAGAGCCTTAATATTAAAAAGTAAGCATTATTATAAAATTAGATTAATACTTCAGTAAGAGGCAAGAGAGATGCATGTATTTTTATTCAGTTTTTTGGAATGCCTGCATCCCTATTATAAAAACATAATCTTATGCACTTTCTAATGTGCTAACAGCCCCTGTATCTTTCTTATGATATCACATAAAGAAAAATAAGCTGTAGTTAACATCTTTTTAGGGCATTAGAACATTTTGTTCTGTATATTCCCTGGTTCACCCTTCCAAGGTGTTTCTTGAACATTACCCATCCCTTTTTACAGAAGGTGATAATTACCGGAATTTACTGATGATCTCTTACACCAGTAATAGCCGATTCAGTTTGAATCATACAACATACCTACCAATACCCCTCAGGGTTGCAATATCTTAAAAGAAGACTGGATATGAAGATATCACCTGCCCAAGGTCACTAGGCATAAAAATCATATACAGTTAGAGCCCTCCTGTTCTGTTAAGCTGTTTAATCATTAAATGAGAAGAAAGTACCTTGAAGATCAAAATCTAAGCAAATGTGTCTGCTGTCATGATTGACTTCTACAATATAAAATACTTGCTAGACCTCCTTTTGCAATTTAGTAACCTCACACTTAGAATTTTTGCTTTCCAGATTAATAGAGAATGTTTAAATCAGCATTAGATAGTATAAGAATGTCTCAAAAGCCATGCCATTGTCAACTATAAAAACAAATTAAGCATGATGAAATAAGATCATTTTTTATTTCACAAATAGTGTCTGATAGTGGTAACAAATAACTTTCAAGCTTTTTTTTAAAACTATAATAATTTAATGCAAATTGTTGCGCTTCCTGATTGAGCTATGGTTAGCCTTAATACTTTGGGACTAAATGACATTTTGTAGTACAGGAAATACTAACCTACTGAAGTCATACAACAAGGGTATTTCCCACCAGGTAGATGGCCAATCAGTGCCTTCACTAAACATGAATGCATTGTTCTCAAAACTCAGAAACCAAAATGGAACATGCTCCTACCCCCACTAGTGAGGTCTAAGTCTGATGATGTTTGTACCATTGTTTTATTGTTCCCTTAGCTATTCTGTGATTGTAAACGTGCCTTCACTCCTAAGTCAGATTGCACTGATAGGGCCAAACAAATTCATTCTACCCATAACGCCAGTTCCTTAGAATGTAGATTTTAATCCTGAATCTTGATAGTAGTTGGGCTCACATTACCAGGGTGGTACAACTGCCAGGCATCTACTTTTCCACTTTTTATTTCTAATTACCCCTTTAATGGTAGTGACTGACCTTAAGTGACAGCTCAGAAAGCTGTAATGTCTCTGGCATTCCTTTGCTTCTGCGCTAGACAAATTGTCTGGAAATGTAACAGAACTATAAAGCAAATAAAGTCTGACAACTGGAATATGTTTCCAAGGGACATTCCCATTAATATCAAGTCAAGTCATGTGGAAGTAGGGTGGCTGATTCAGGATACCACTCATCAACAGCTGGCCTGAGTCTCAACTGCTGGGAGGTTGGGCCAGTTTCTTCAATTGCATCTTGCTTCTTATGTGGGGTTAGTGATGCCTTTTAATGATAAAATGGCCTCATTTCCTGCTCCTGAAATTTCCTGAATAAAGTTAAATTGAATAAAATTCTAAATTCTTCATTATAAGATGTATGCCTTGTTAGAAGTAGCTGTGTACAAGAAGGATTAAAAAGGTCATTTGAACAAAAAAAAAAAATTAGGAAGACAGAAAGAAAAACAGAAGCTGCTGTGGTCCCTCCACATCACTGGAGTTCAGCTGCCAGGCCTCTGAAGACTCAAGGTTATCAAAAATTAATAATGAAAGCCAGGCCTCTGGTTGGTGTCTTTTTCATACTCTTGCTTCTACGTAATCCCCAAGAGGGCCAAATTCCTGTGCTGTGGAGTTCCACCGATCACAATCAGATTTGTCTTAAATTCCTCCCATAGGCAGTAAATGGAAACAATGCACCTGCGAGAAGCCTTTGCCATGAATTCATGAATGTGCTCCTTTCTCCATGCCCTCTGCAGGAGTGTCACATTCTAAGGGTATTTACAAAAGTAACACTTTGGGAAATCAAAGCATTGGAAAGTTTAGTATATTGATACAAATATTAGTCTTTATATTTCTTAAGACTAAACAGGATCTTAACAACAAAGCCCAAATCATTTCACCAGCTACTCATGAAATCAGCCTGAGCCCAGGGAAGACTTGATACTTCTCCCCAACTGAACACTGAGGAGCAATAGAGAATGCCCTTCAAGCACTGTGAAACTCAGTCAACTCAGAAACTAACACAGTCCTCACAGTCCCTACCTTTGCAGGCCATTGCCATCGAGGTAGTGGTGAATAGATCAGCCTTCATCCTTTTTTTTTTTTAAGACTAGAGTTTAATTTAATAAGAATGTCTGGAAGTGCCACACTTCCATTTTGCAATCTGCATTCCCTCTCTAGTTCAATAGTGGCTTTTATATTTACTTAGTACAGAATGGCCATTAAATTATAAATACAACATACACTAGAAGACTGTGACTTCCATTCATTTTGTGCACAAGAATAATGTGATTCCATATGTGGCTTGGGCTTAGGAACTGTGATATTTAAACTAAAAATAGATTGTAGGTTATAGGACAGAGGCTGAAGGAAGTCTCTATTTTGGCATCTTTGATAGTTTGAAGATCCTTGTGTTGCTCCTTCACAGCTCAGTCCTCATATACATACTTTAAACACATATTGTATGAATGCATTTTGGATCTCGAAACTTATCAGCATTGATATTCTATGACACTCAGCAGAAAGAGCACATACGTGATGATGTCTTTCAGCTATACAGTTTCACATACATGAGACTGTAACCAAGCCTTTGGGATGAGTAGGCTATTCCTTTGGGATGAATAGGCTATTCTCTCTTCATTAACTGTAGACCTTTTATTCCAAATGCTTTTGGAATCTTGATGTCCCCTCTAGTAGACTATGTGCATCTTTCTGAAGGCCAGATTCAGAATCTTGTAGCTCCATCATCAAATGCAGTGACTGGCATGGAAGGAACTCCAACAGTTTGCCTGTGCTCTGAAAGATGATACATACATAGTGTATTGAGACTGTCTTTTATATTGCTAGTAGCATCGGGAATAAATCTCTTAAAACAAAACCAAAGAGCCAAGTTATCAAGGTTCACAGTCCAGAAAAGCATATTTCTGAATATTTCTAACTGTAGGGTACAATAACAGCTAATTTAACTTTTATAGAGATATTATTGTCTTTTTTTGTTGTTTTGCCTATAAAGAATAATGGGTTAGCACAGTCTTCTAATATGCTAGCTACAATTTGATAATTCCCAATTCTGAGAACAGTGCCAACTAGGACTAAGTCCTACCACTTTAAGAGTGTCTGGATACATTTAAAACTGTTATTTGAGGAGTTGGCTGCCTTAGCATCAACAGCAAACAGCGTTTATTAGAAATAGTTAAAGAGGTATATTTTATTTGAAATCTCTTCTGCCTAGTAATATGGCATATGGTGGCAAAGTGTCTCAAACCAAAGGAGCAGTAATGTGGCCTATAAATGTATTTTTTAAAAGAAAGGCAGCTCTCTCTTAACAAGCCCCTGTGACAACTCTTAGGGAATGCTCTGATGAAGCGAAATGTGATTTTAAAAATGTACTAGCATGCTCTGTTTTCCTTATGATGAAAAAATACAAACAAGTAAAAGCAGTTTGCAAAAATTAAATATATACTTGTATTCATGACAAATAAGTACAAACTAATAATTCCAGTCAAAAATTTTAGTCATTCTTTTTTTCTGGCCCAATTATGATATACAAATAAATATTCCATATATCTTTTCCAGGTTTCTGTAATTTGTTTTCTCCTGGAACATTTTCCCATATCCAGGACTTATCTTTAACACAGTAACAGAACATGAGTGTCATTCTTCTTGAGGGTCCCAACAGTAAACACAGCTTCATGAACAGGCATGTAACTGTTCTTACAAAACACCTATGAAGACTATGTATGTAACCCGTATAAAATGTAAAGTTACCCACATCCCACAACAGGAAGTCCATGATACCTATAAACAAATTCTCAAAGCAGTGTTCAGGTAATGCCTGTAACCCCTCAGGCTGGCAAATTAAATGTTAAGCTAATGGTCTTACCCACTTCAATTCCACTTCACTATACATGTGTCTGATTAGCTACAGTCACAAGTCAAGGGACAAACAACAACATGGAAGAGTCCCCAAAGCAATCAAAATGAAGGAAATCCTTCTCATCAAATTAAGAAGACCTGTCAGTGATGACATGCAGTTTCTGAGAGACCATACAAAATTTTTTCTTGATATTAATAAGAAAATGATGCATCAGTGAAAATGCAGGTTTAGAAATATAGTACTGAGAGTTTCACTGTATGGTACCTTCACTGATGAGAGAAAGTGGAACTCTTACTATGAAAGAGAGCTGACCTCTCTGGCATTGCTGATGGCTCCCTAACCAAGCTCAGTGTTTAATGATGCTGTACAAATAAGAAGCAGTGGGGGAAATACGAAATATCTGTAATAAATGCCATCCTGTAAAGTAGTTGATGGATGGAAGAGAGTCTAATGCATTTTAAATAAATGCATATCATACTATCACATAGAGTGAGTCTTACAAAATTATTACTTAGATGCACAGTCCTTGCAGTGGTTGACATGGCAACTGTGAAGGAAGTCTGATTTAAAAGCTACTTCTATTGTAGTCGTCAACTGATGGAGCTGCTGTTCGTCATATTGTTGTGTCCCTTCACCTTTGGTACTTTCAGTGCAAAATATTTTGGGGATTTTTTTTAAACTTTTATAAAAATAAAAGGCCCTTTAGTTCCCTTGAGCGTGCTTAAAAGGGTACATACTAGCAAGATGCCCGAGTAAGCATGGAACATGAAGATGGAGAGGTGGTACATACAATATGGTAGTTAGGTCCTTATATACATCTTAAAGAACAGAAATATGATGAACCTATAAAAAATAAACAGAATTCACTGTGTACATTTTCCTGATATGCTGTGATTAATTGCTAGATATTTTTAAATTGTTTTCATGCATTATAAAGCATAAAATCGGTCATTAGTGATTCATTGAGTGAGTTTGTCTTCAGCCATAATTACACACATACCACTTGCATATACATTGTCACAGACCACCTTATCTTTAAAGTTATCGCATACTGACTTGGTTTCCTTTTTCACACTTGTCCTGTGAAGGTTGAAACCTATAGTGCACACCATGCAGGCACTCATAAGCAAGAAATAAATATTCTGCTATAACTTAGGGCTTAAACAAATGTACTTTCAGGAAATATATATATTTTTAATGATTTCATTTCACTTGCGCTAATTTAGAGATTGGGTCAGTGCTGCCAGTTTGGCTTGAAATGTTATGTATGGGAGAGTTTCTCCTGAGTCCCTAAAAGTCACCATGGAGTTTATCATGTGCAGGTTCTTCTTTTATCTTGGAACATGGGACCAAATGGGAAAGGTTTGGCAGTCAAGAACTGTTGACTGAAAGACTGTTGGGTTGTTCCATGGGCACCAAGCTCACCCCAATCCTTCCAAAAGAACTCACAGCCAGTCCCCAAACACAGGAGCATGTGTTCCCAGAGAGCAGCACTCAGTTTGTTATAATGGAAGCCAAGGCTTGAGGCTACCAATGCTGTGTCCACTTTTCGGGAGGCCAGCTTCTGGAACCGCCTGGCCATGAAGAGCTGAGTATCATGCTTCCAGGTTACTCAAGTCCAAAGGTACTGGTCTCTTCAACTGCTGTCAAGAGTTTTTCATAAAGCATGGAAAAGGAAGGGTACGGAGGAAGATCCAGGCGGTTAAAACAAGTGTGGGCTCTGCAAACAGAAGAAGCACAACATTTAGCAGAGGGGCTGAGCAAACAAAGTCCATGCTCCTGTGCGCATGCGTGTGTGTGCGTGTGTGTGCGTGTGTGTGTGTGTGTGTGTGTGTGTGTGTGTGTGTGTGCATCTACTAAGAGTGCTTCTCTTTCATATTCAAATTTATTTGTTACCATTTTCACAGCTACTTGGGAAAAAGTGAAGATATTTCAACTTAGTAGCCCCCATGACCCAGTCCCCAGTTAACTGCGATTGGTAAATAAAGATGCCAACAGCCAACAGCTGGCCAGAAGAGACAGAGGTGGGATCGAGGTTTTGAGGGCTTGGCTCAGAAAGGACCATGAGGAGGGTAGGAGGAAGTAAGAAGCTTTCATTGAAGAAGAACGTGCAGGAGGGAGAAGGAGAGAAGCCATGGGCTAGGGCCAAGAGAACGTGGCCCAGAGGGCTGCCCCAACTGGAGAGCAGCCCAGATGGGACATAGTAAATAATAAGTGATAACTTGGGTTATCAAAAGGAAAGCAGATTCTAACAGCATAGAGAGTAGGCAACTGCCCAGCTATTGTTCTGCCCAAGGCATATTAAAAATATAAAAGCTGTGTGTGTCTTTCATTCAGGAACTAAATGGTCTAAGGCAGGGAGGAAGCCCTGAGCCAGGATCAGGATTTCTTACAATACAAAGTTGAAATTTTCTTTGGAGACTAGGACCCCTAAAATAGTTTCTTTATGTGCCACCCTTTAGAAGATATATTTCATGCATAGTATTTCTTGCCGAGTTGTATGAGAATGAAAAAGCCAAGTTCTGTCTTTTTTCTTCCTTTCTATTCAAAGACAAGAATGAAGACTTTGCAAAGAGCTTCCCTTTGATTCCCTTCCAGCACTGTCAGCTGCCTGGATGTCCCTTGGATAATGTGTGGCTCAGTGGTTTTTCATTTTCTTGGGCAGGGATGAGCAGCAACTGTGGCTGGAGACCAGACTGTGGCTCAGAGTTTGGGGAAAGTCCCTGGCTAGATTTGTCTGCAGATATTGTGACTGCTTTGAATTCCGTGTTATAGTCTGCTTTCTCCCTGTTCATAACATGGAAAAATGTCCATTTAATCACAGTTATATGCAGCATTTTTTTTGTTTTGTTTTGTTTTTAAGAAATACCTACTCTTTTGCCAAGACTGGGGGAGGGGCAGTGCTTTCCTGTTATTTGCACCTGACTCACAATAAAGAAAGAGTCTCTGAATAGTACATCTTATCAGGAGAAGATCTGCACTTTTGACACAGGATAGGAAGCACCCCATCCTGAATTCACAACAGCTTGTTTGCTGGAGCTAAGTAGTTTATACAAAAAAAAAAAAAAAAAAAAAAAAAAAAGAGCCTTAAGTAATGTGTAACTTGAGGGAGCCATGAGTAGGATATTTGTATGAAAGTAACATGCAAATTTTTATTGTTTCCAATTGTTTCTTACTTGTGAGGTAAATATAACTACTGTTGCTATAAGTAATACAAAATAGGGGGAAGCTGAAGACTTGAGTGTTGAGATTTGGGGTTGAACCCCACTTCTACCAACTACACCAGTTGTGGAATTTGGAGTGTCTTATTAGAATTCTGAGACCCAAATTTCTTACCTGTAATAGAGAGATAATATGATAAGGTAGTTTATCTCAGAGGGTATGAGGATTCACTGAAATAGCAGAGTTTCCCAGAATGGCTGGCACGTAGTGTTTGACTAAATAATAATAGGTGCATTGTTAGGTACATTTCCTCATCATCAAGAGGACTCTATCCTGATTGCCTTCAATAAATTGCTCAGAGATAACAGTGACCAGGAGAACAAGACATAATCAGGAGATGATAAAGCAGGTGTGTGCTCACATGGCTTTTTAGAAACAGAATGTGAGGGGCTCTGTTAACACGGAAGAATCTCAGTTTCCACTCAGGTGTTCCACTCCCGTAACACTGAGCCATCCTGGTGGGAATCACCCCAGCGATCTTTGAAAGCAAACCCCCAAAACCAAACCAAACCAATAAAAAAGAAGAAAAAATAATAATAAATTAAAAACAAACAAACAAACAAAAAAACCAAAATTTAAAAACCCCATCTGTCTTAGTTAGGGTTTTACTGCTGTGAACAGACACCATGACCAAGGCAAGTCTTATAAAAAACAACATTTAATTGGGGCTGACTTGCAGGTTCAGAGGTTCAGTCCATTATCATCAAGGTGGGAGCATGGCAGTATCCAGGCAGGCATGGCACAGGAGGAGCTGAGAGTTCTATGTCTTCATCCAAAGGCTGCTAGTGGAAGACTCACTTCCAGGCAACTAGGGTGAGGATCTTATACACACACCCACAGTGACACACCTATTCCAACCAGGTCACACCTATTCCAACAAGGCCACACCTTCAGATGGTGCCACTCCCTGGTCCAAGGATATACAAACCATCACATAAACCCCCTAAACCAAACATCCTAGAATTTTATTTACCCTAATTCCTCTGATAGCCCCTTATGATGGAGTCCAGACTGGGAACCCAAGGCAAAAAAAAAAAAATTTCCTAACATACTGCTGAGTCCTAGAGATGACTTAAAGTCTATCTGGTCTGAAATTCTAAAAAGTAAAAAGCAAAGCAAAACAAAAACAAAAACAAAAAACAAACAACAACAACAAACCTCTCAAAATACAAAATAAATGGTTTCATTTTTGATCCAGGAGAAGATGAGGGAGAAATAGAGAAGTGAAATATGTATGCTTTGAGCAGAAAAATATGTCAGGCTTTCTGTGACAGTCAGGGACGAGTCCTTATCCTATTTGTCTAAAATATAGTAGGTTGATTTTTTTTTTTTAATTTTCATTGTTTTGTCTACTTATTCTCAGCTTTCACTGTTTCATGATTCTTTACCTGCCTTTTCTTTTTAATGCTTTTATTGTAGTAAAATTTACCCTTGTAGCTGTTTTCAAATGCCCAGTTTTGTGGCATTAAATGCACGACCCTCAACTTGTAAGGATCAGGAGTTGTCTAGGAAACAAACCTCGGGCATGTTTGTCAGGAGCTATGCAGATTAGACCAGCCTCTGCGCATGTCTATGAGGCATTATCCTGGTTGGATGAACTGAAGTAGAAAGGCCCACACTAACTAGGGGAGAAGCCACTCCAAGGTCCTGGGCCTTGGACTGTGCAAAGCGGAGGAAGTGGGCTGAGCACTAGTATTCACTGTTCTGCCCTATGGACACAGTATGATCAGGCACCTTAAGCTCTTGCAACCATGACAGAGATGCCCCTTGAACTGTGAGTTAAGATCAGCCCTCCCTGCCTTAAACTGCTTTGCCAGGGCATTTCAGAACAGCAGCAAGAACGGGAACTAGAACAACACACAGATGGATGAGAGAGCATATGGCAACTGAAACTGTCTCCATCAAACAGGAGATGTATCGTCTTTGTCCTCCCCTGTGCCCCTGGAACTCACTGTTCTGTCTGATTTCTACTACTTCTGTGTGCTTCAACTACGTGGAATCTGAAGATATTTTGTGCACTATTTCTGGGTTATTTCAATTTACATAGTGTTTACAAGGCTCACGTTGTAACCATGGCTCAGAATCCCCTTCATTCCTGAAGCTGAATGTTAACTCCGCTGTGCGTATATACCATGATTTGTTCATTTCTTCATCTGTTGGTGGACATGAGAGTGTTTCCACCTATGGTTATTATAAATACTGCGGCCAGGAACACAGACACATACACATCTATTTAAATCACTGCTTTTAGTCTCCGGGGAGCCGTCCAGAAGTAGAATTATGGGAACATGGTATATTTAATGTTTTAAGAAATCCCCAGTTTAGCTGGGCGGTGGTGGTGCACATCTTTAATCCCAGCACTTGGGAGGCAGAGGCAGGCGGATTTCTGAGTTTGAGGCCAGCCTGGTCTACAAAGTGAGTTCCAGGACAGCCAGGGCTACACAGAGAAACCCTGCCTCCAAAAACCAAAAAAAGAAAAAGAAAAAGAAATCCCTAGTTTTCCATAATGGTCTCATATTTTCCATTAATATCAGCAGCACACAGGAGTTCTAATTGCTTGAGATCTTCACCAACACTACTTTCCTATATCTTATTTATTGTCTAAGTTAGGGTTTCTATTGCTAAAATGAAACTGCACGACCAAAGCAACTTGGGGATGAAGGGGGTTTACTTGACTTACACTTCTGTACTGTTGTTAACCACTGGTAAAGCCAGACAGGAACGCAAAACAGGGTAGGAACCTGGAGGCAGGAGCTGATGCAGAGGCCTTGTGGGTAGGGGGTGCTGCTTATTGGCTTATTTATCATGACTTGTTTAGCCTGCCCTCTTATAGAACCCAGTACCACCAGCCCAGAGAGGGCACCACCTACAATGGGCTGAGCCCTTCCCTATAAATCACTAAGAAAATGCCCTACAGGCTTGCCTACAGCCTCATCTTATAGAGGCATTTTCTTAATTGAGGTTCCCTTTAGCTTGTGTCAAGTTGACATAAAACTAGCCAGCATACTTATATTTCTTTAAAATTTTACAGTAGCCATCCTAATGGGTATGAAATTCATTTGCTTTCTGAAGCGCTAGGGTTCATACTGATTTGTCTCAATATTACATAATAAGTATGGATTCTCTAGCTGGATTTGAATAATCAAGCTTCCATGCATACATCCTACAGCCTAAAGGAATGTATGTCACAAAAACCTAAAGGAGCTTAGAAACACACCCTTCCCTGGTTGAAGCGTCAGATGAAAAAGAACCCCAGGAGATATCTGATTTCAGTCTTGTTAGGCTAAATAGACAATTTCACTAGGCCATGCCTGGACCCTTGCACTAAGAACGCAGGGAGACAAGAAGTGGCCATTATTTTAATTCACTAGGTTTGCATGGTTTGTTTTAGGGCAACTAGAAACTAGTAACAAGTGTTAAGGTCATCAAACATACAAGGAAAGGCATAGGATGTAATGATGGTTTAATAATCTGATATGATCATGAATCAAGGCCCAATTCTGAGGCAAGGCAGAAGAACAGGGATTCTGCATGCCTCTTTCAGTTCCTATAGTATCTATGCTATTGTATCTTATCTAGGAATTCCCCCCAAGCCTGGGCACTACAGTTCTCAACACAACTGGAAGGACTGAACAATTTGTGTGTGTGTGTGTGTGTGTGTGTGTGTTAGAGAGAGACAATACACACACACACACACACACACACACACACACACACACACACGGGGGGGGGGGGGGAGGGGGAAGCTTGCCATATATAATGTAGTTCCAGCTAGCCCTGAACTCAAAGCAAACCTCCTATCTTTTTTTTTTTTTTTTTTTTTTTTGGTTTTTCGAGACAGGGTTTCTCTTTATAGCTCTGGCTGTCCTGGAGCTCACTTTGTAGACCAGGCTGGCCTCGAACTCAGAAATCCGCCTGCCTCTGCCTCCCGAGTGCTGGGATTAAAGGCGTGCGCCACCACGCCCGGCTGCAAACCTCCTATCTTAGCCTTCCAAATAATATATTTTTTTTTTTTGCTTCTTAGTCATGAGACATAGGCACCATGACTGCCCCACAATCTAATGTCATCGTTGCTTCTCAAATCACATCTGGTTGTAGAACACGTAGTTATCATAAGCTAACCTCTGAATAAACAGATCTTCTAGAGAAAGTTACACGAGGCTAGAGACAGACTATATTCTAGAGGGGAAAGAGTAAATGGTTTTCCTAAGCTCAAAGCCAAGTTTTTTTGTTTTTTTGGTTTTTTTCAAAAAACAAAACAAAACAAAACCAGTACCTCAACCCTGGGTCTCCTCAAGGAAGCTCATCATTCAACTGAAAACGGAGACTTTATTGTCCCCTGGCTGTTAAGACCATGCCACCATGCCTGGGAGCTGGAAACCCCAGCACTCTGCATGCATTTTGCACTATAGTCACATACATCTGAGGAACAGAATTGAAGGGGGAAAAGCTTGAGAGAATTTTTAAGGAACTATTCAGTGGCAGTATGCAGTAGCTTGGGGACAATGGTCAAGTTTGAGTCAATCCAGAAGAAACCTGGGAGACACCCGGGGATTTTTAAGTGACCCAACTGTCACTTAATCTCAGGTTTACTGGAGAACAGAGATAAACCGTGGGGACATTTTGGAGTATTTCAGAGTCACCCAAGGCTCTGAGAGAGCTCTATTCACAACAGAGAGTTTAGGTTTTGCCCCTTGAGATTCTAAGTAAGATGGGGGGGGGGGGGGCGGGGCAGGCGTCCTGGTGATCTGCATTTTAAGATTCACTTCCATATGAGTCAGATGTAGGTGGTCTCCACCATGGAGAGACATCAAGCCAATTAGAAATACAATATCTAAAGTGGATATCCACACTGACATTCTGTGTGCTTTGCAGATTTTTCCAAACTGCATACAAACAAGCCAGCATTGCTAATAAGGAAATTGAGGAAGTATGGTTAAATACATTGCCCAACATTTACCATCAGCTTGTCGTATGAGCCGAGAGAGAGAGAGAGAGAGAGAGAGAGAGAGAGAGAGAGAGAGAGAGAGAGAGAGAGAGAGAGAGAGCAGCAAGCAAACAAAACAAAAACTTCTGGGGCTTTTCCGTGCCCTACAAAAGTGAGCAGAAAACACCAGGAGGGCCACTGGACTGTGTTGATATTGGCAGCAAAAGTGCACCCAGCTTTTCAGTCTCAGTAAGAGAATGTTTCTTCAAATCTTCCAAAGCCAGCCACCCTGAAGCCATAATGAGTTTACCTCACTTCAGTCTTTGCAGCCAGAACCACTCAAGTCTGAACCCATTCTTGGGAAACCAATGCTGGCACCAATACCAAGATTTTCAAGACCTCCTGATCTATGGTTTGATTTAATGGCTTTCTGGATTTTTCTGATATTAAACAGGGGGCCATAGGCTTGCCCTCTTTTGGATTTCATATGGTTCGTCAGTTATCTAACCCACTAAGCCTCACAGCTCTGTTTTTATAAGCCACTTCAGTTGATTAACAACTCTCTGCCTGGAGTGAATGTACTCACTCCTTCTCTTATTCTACACCCCAAAGTAATGTTTTTATACAAGCACCCAAAATGCTAGACAAAGAAGAAATTAAAATCAAGATTATAAAATAGAGAGTCAGAGACAGAGACAGGAAAGGAAAACCATGAACCCTATTGTAAGTAACAGGTGTAATAAAAAAATAAAATGTGTTAGCATTAAATAATCATTTTCTGAATTAGAATCTGCCAACACTCTCTTCTTTGTTTGCAGTGATATCTCACCCTTCACATCTCACCTCACTTTTCTTATTCCTATTTACACTTTTTCATTAAGAAATTTGTCAATCAAAACTAATGCTTAAAACACCCTAGAAGTGGGGCAGCGGTGGTACACACCTTTAATTATAGCACTTGGAGGCAGAGCCAGGTGGATCTCTGAGTTTGAGGCCAGCCTGGTCTACAGAGTGAGTTCCAGGACAGTCAGGGATACACAGAGAAACCCTGTCTCAAGAAACAAAACAAAACAAAACAAACAAAAAAACCCAAAACAAACAAATAAAAAAGACAAAAACACCACCACCACCCTGAAGAGTTATGCATGGATCCTGAGACATTATTTTTCAATGTCAAATTTTCTTTGGTAATGTGTGTATTCCCAAACTGATTTATTAAGTCCAAATTTTACTTAGTTGCAGGTATCTAGAGAAGAGGGCTCGCTCACAGTCTTGTGGGCTGTTGTGCCTGGAGGAAATAGCTCTTGCCTGCTTTGGTATATCCTCAGGGATTCTGTTCTCACATCTCCATCCTGTTCTGGCTTTCAAGTTCCCAGTTCCGGAGACCAGTGGATGCCTGGGAAGAATCTAATCCATTCACTTCTAGAATCTCACTAGTAGAAAAATACCTGCTGGGCGGTGGTGGTGGTGGCGCACACCTTTAATCCCAGCACTCAGGAGGCAGAGGCAGGCGAATTTCTGAGTTCAAGGCCAGCCTGGTCTACAGAGTGAGTTCTAGGACAGCCAGGGCTATACAGAGAAACCCTGTCTCAAAAACCAAAAAAACCAAAAAACAAAAACAACAAAAAAACCCAAAAACAAACAAGAAAAGAAAAGAAAAATACCTCTATTTTTTTCCATCTTAAAGGTCCCACATCATGAAAGTTTGCCATGCAAAGTGGCTTTGGTGATCAAAGTTTAAATCTTCCACTATATGACACCTTCTTATTTCTTCACTTGCCAAACCGAATGCTCACTGAGCTCTTCAGGCAGATGAGGAAGAAAGGTCTGTTCTTGAAAGAATTCACACGCACAGCAAATAAAGCCTAAGGGTCAGGCAGCCTGTGCTCTGAACTGGGCAATCTACCCAGGGCAAGTAGTTCTAATTAGATATTTGGTAAACCATTAGTCCCAGATCTGGGATGTATTTTTTTCCTGAAGACTGAGATACCTTTGTCTAATTAATACAAAAGATTCCTGTGGGTTATATGTGGTTCAGCATACAATGAGTTACAAGTCTGTTCAGTTACAAGTTGGGGAAGGCTTTGAAGAGGAAGCTGTCCATGCCAAGGCTAGAAGGATTTGTAGGTGTGCAGGGCTTTCCTGGATCAACAAGAAGGATGTTTCCCAACAGATAAGTCTGGAAGCCTGGGAGAGAAAGCACTGTGTCATCAGGAAACCAGAGAAATGCAAGTGACAAGGCCGGAAAGGGAGGATGGCCAAAGGAAGGCTGGGTGTCCATGCAAAAGTCCTTTCCAGTTATTTGATGGGTGAGAGAGAACAGTGGCTGGGTGTGCAGGGAGACAGCAGAGGTACCACTAAACAAGGCAGAGAATAGAGGATGGAGATAAAGGACAGAGGATGAAATAAGACCCTGAGTGACAGGGTTCAGTGGAGGTTCCCAGTGCCAGTTTTCTTAGCCTGGGTAGCATTATTAGCAAAAATAAAGGTAAAACTTGCCATAATTTAATGTTTTTAATTCTTTAAAAATGTTAATACTTTCTCTAGTATCCTTATTAATTACCTTCTTGAACTAGGAAGTTTAGAACATCAACACTTGCTGACACTAACTAGGTCACAGATATCTAACCTATGGTCGCACACAACTCCTGATCACCAGTCAATAAATACAAACTAAAGGGAACAAAACCTAGGCTAGTTACTCCAACTACTTGTTTGCATAGTATTTGGTGGGCAAAATCCTGGCTGTTTGTTCATGCCACTTTTCTCCTTACGTTTTAGGGCCACTCGCACAGAGTTCTCTGTGTGTGTCACAGAAGCACTTGTTTGAAGTGAGAGTAGGGAATTCCATGTTTCTAAGTCTTCTCATGAGATCACCTTAGCGGAGATGCCTGATCTATGAGTACAGTGGAGAATGCTACAGCAGCAGGAATTCCTGTCCTGCAGGTAACTAGCAGAAGAAATGCCCCAAACTATGCATTCCAAGCAAGTTCCTTCTTCACCTACATCTACTGACCGCTGTCTTAGCCTTCACTTAATTTGTGCATTAGTGTGTGTTGCCTCATTTAGACTTTAAAACTTGGTAGTGTGGATGCTAGTATCGGTCCTCAGCTTTTTTGTTTGTTTGTTTTTGCGAGACAGGGTTTCTCTGTATAGCCCTGACTGTCCTGGAACTCAGGTTGTAGACCAGGCTGGCCTCGAACTCAGAAATCCGCCTGCCTCTGCCTCCCAAGTGCTGGGATTAAAGGTGTGTGCCACCACCGCCTGGCAGTTCTGAGCTTTTGAGATGAACATAGAAAGTCAAATTTAAAAACATTTTACAAACAGTATGCCTTGGGTGTCAAGTGTTCAGCTCACTGCTAAGGTCAAATGCGAACTAAACTTCATGGGTGAATTAGGTAAGTCCTCTAACAGAACTAAGGCATCCAGAACAATGAACAGAAATCCTAAGTGAAGAAGTTGGGTGGGCTCTTCTGAGGGGGTTACATCTCAGCTGAATTCTCAGGGATGTGGACCAGCAGAAAGTAGACTTGGGCAGCAGGTCCCACAGTCTTCAACTAGAACTGAATCTTTATGTTTGAAGAACAGCCAAGAGGTAGTGGCTGAGGCAGGTGTGGGCTGAGAGGTCTGAGTTAGGGTCCTGACCAGGTCTCCCACCTTCCAGTGCTTCAGAAGGAGCCTGAATTTTATTTCAGCAACTGAAGGCTGCAAGTAGGGGAGAGAGATGACCTTAACAAGTGGGATGAATAATATGAGGGTGGATGGAGCAGAGGAGGAGGAGTCTGGCTGGCTGCCTGCTGCAGTGATCCAGGTGAGAGGTGAGTGTGTCATGGAGTAGGCTGGTGATAAGAGATGAACCTAGTTTGTGTTCTTGAAGCCAAAGGAAAGGAACAGCTTAATCTTTAGCAGTTGTGTTGCCTGTTGCCCACCAATATAAACTTACAGAATGATTTATGAAACAGCTTTCAAGGCCTGTTAGTAAATTTGACTTGGATTATGTCATCTCCTACTGCAGGGAGCAAGATAATCTCTTCATTAAAATTTTGCAAATTCTTTCAATGATTTACTTTTTAACCTGAGTCTATTTTTAGAGCGCCCCCCCCCCCCCCCAATTTAAAGATAGGGACTTTGAAGCTGGTCTTGAACATTCAACCTCCTTGTCTCTGCTTTCTGGAATTACAGGTAGGGTAGGCACCACCTGGCCTGGATTCACAATCTATTTTTATAATAAATTACCTACCTACCAAAGTAAAGACCAACCCAAAAGAGCTATCACATTTACATATGCTAATAAGCTCATAAATTAATTCAATGGAAGAATAAGGTAAAAATCTTTAAGTATTTCAGTTATACAGAACTGAGTGGGCGGGCAGGGGGTGTTGAAGAGAGAGATTGTTTTAGAGGTTAAACGATGAGAACCTATCACAAGTCCTCTTACATTAACAGCCTCACTGGACACCAGCAGCAGGACAGATCCACAAAAGGGACATCAACGGGTGTCCAGAACTCATCCTTATCCTTTTTTTTTTTTTCCTTAAATTGAGCAAAGAGCCATTTTATTTCAGGACTCCTCTGTGCTTTTCTATTGACTAGCTGAAAGAGGGCCTGGATGGTAAACAACGCTCTTTTATTGGAGGAGGAAAAACTGCATTATTGATGATACTGCAGAGCAATAAAAGACATGGAAAGAGGTTCATAATTAATGGTGTGAAACACACACACACAAATATCAGCTTGCAGACAGGTTATGCAGTGCAGTTTTTGTTTTCAAATTTGTACACGTGTGTGTCCACATGCAAGCAACTTAAGGATGAGTAGAAGCAGACACTCCAGACTGTTGGACATTTGACTGGAGATATATATATATATATATATATATATATATATATTTGTGTGTGATATACACATTTAATGTATTTTACATTTTAAATATTTCCTTTGGCATGTTTGCAAAAAGTTTTCGCTTTATATCACAAATAAAAAGTATAATTTTCCAGTGAGAAAAAGATTCTCATTAAAGAAAGAGAAATAAAAAAAAACCTACTATATGTTTCTAGGTCTGTTCCATTGGGTGTGGCAGTGTGTGCGCCCCAGACACCAGCACCCTTGAGAGTAAGGGTAAGGCTAAGGCAGGGGATTACAAATTCTAGGTCAACCTGGGCTCCAAAAATCACAAACCAGCAGTGCCGTTCTGTCGTATAAAATCCTTTCCTCGAGACTTCTGTTCCAGAGTGAGTTCTTCCCTTTACTCTCCTAACTTCTGGGTTGACATTTCAGTCTTCTCAAATTCATGACACAACTAACTTCCTAAATGAACATCTTCTCTTTGGTCAAAGCCCACCCTTCCCCAGCGGCTGCAGTCCCTGCTGCTCTCTCACTCTCTCTCTCCTTTTTCAATCCGCTGGCAGAAACCTCAGATGAACTCAGGAGAGAGCACTGCTCTGCACTTTGCAGACTGGCATGTGAACTGACTGCTTAAGAGGAAATGCCATAAAGTGAGCTTACTCTTTACTCATAAAACCCCTCAGAGCTCCAGGGGGTAGGAAGTCTTCTACAGAAATGCAAATGCTGAGCGAAACCAGCAGCCACAAAGCAGAGGAAGCGCAGTAATCAGTTCAGGCTGCTAGTCTCCATGGAAACGCCATTGAGTAAGTCTCAAGTCTCTATCAGCTAAATCACTGGTTACTTTATTACTACAGAAGAAGGGGGGAAAGTCCTGGATACAACTTGTTCCGGCTCCAGAGACTACCATATATACTTTTTAATAAACACATTTCTTGAGGAACATTTGATCAGAGCTACCAGGGTTACCACAGAATGAGCATAAGCAATCAAAGAGCACAAGTCACACTAGCTTGCTTGGAAGGTTGAAAGACTGAATTATCTGTCCAAGAGCCTCTCCATCATCACTCTGGCTTGCAATGACAGCTGTCACCCTTCACACCCTTCCAACTCTGTGGGTTAGAGCTTCTCAGGGGAAGATGATTCTATACTTGTGAGAGGGGAGTTTCAAAAAATATATATTTATTTTTAGTAAGGAGGACATTGGTTCTATCTAGTATATTTGTACAGTATCACAACTTAAATGATAGACACAGAATCACTAAGAGGGAAAAGAATATACTGGAGCTGACTGGCTTGAGGCCTACCAGCCCCCTAGCTCTGTGAAACCAGGAAACAGCGAGGGGTTAGTGGAGTGGCGGGGGTGGGGGTGGGGCTTTAGTGTGTATGTTTTGGTCTTTGGAGTATTAGACTCAGAAATATAAAGCAATGTCTTTAGGTCCGAACAGACTTCACCGATTTCTTTATACTCAAGTGATACTTTAAATCTCATAAAAGGTTCTCAGTGAAAAAGTTGCTTCTGATAAAACTTATACTGCTATGCCCTGAAGTGATTTCTCTTATGTTTTTTGTCTAAATGAGGTATGTGTGTGTGTGTGAGAGAGAGAGAGACAGAGAGACAGAGAGCATTCATCTGAGTAGTACAGAAGCTACACAGGTTAAGGATTAAAGGCTTAAACGGAAACAAGAAAGCATACACTCCCTAAAGACTTTCTAATATATTATCTCGTTCCGGTGTTAGAAATACTCTCTGAGCCTGGGCATTGTTACTTCTGTTCTATGGAGATGGATAATAACACCTTTATTTGTGCTGCATTATGATAAGGGTAGGAACAGGCGCCCATACAGCAAGAGAGGAAGAATGACAATAGCTGTTACCCAACTGTGTGTTTGCAATGGTTCTGACGAACAGCTCCATCTACAATGAGTCAGCCTGAGAACTTTCTGGAACTACCAGGGGAAGTAGCGATGCCAGCGCAGGCAACCATCAAGACTCTTCAGCAACTGTATGGTGTTACCACTCACTCAACCCAAGCTAACATACCACCCCACCAACTGTCTATATGATAAGGCAACTGAACCCTGAAATTCACAATGTAGTGGTCCTGGAGATCACAAAGTTTGATGATGATAAAGTGGACCTGGAATCCAGGATTTCTACCTTCCAGCCTTCTGTTTGCTTTGCTATGTCACTACCTAATTGCAGAAGAGGTGGCACACAGTGCGGTGACAGGCAACAGCAAATGAAAAGCCAGTGACAAAGTGTCTTCAGGAATCTTCAGCACAAGTCAAAAGAGGATAGGGGTTGTAACCAACTATCTTTCTCCACCCAACAGGGCTCTGGGAGATTTCAGTGCTTTAACTGTGAGCAGCAGCTATACCTTTCATTACTGCAGTCAATTCCATAAACTTTGGTAGTTTCACCAAAATAGATTGAATAGAAACATGACACACAGTTAATCTGAATTTTCCTGTTTCTTCTATGTTCTTAAGTTTCTCAAAAGAGTGGAAAACCTTATTAAGCTAGTATAAATCTGTTTTTAAGATACAAATATTCACTAAAGGGAGGAGAAAAAAAATCTCATTACCCAAGCATAAGTAAAAATTAGTAGATTAAATATTCTGGTAAGACCATTAAAGATGTTGTAGAATTACTATCCATAACCTGTGATGTGCATAGGTAGGTGAGATGCTCAGGCAAGGCCCTGAGTTGGCTCCATTTAACTCCTTTCTTCACAAGCCCTACCTGCCAGCTTTGTGTATTTATTGTTAGCCACAGTAAAGCAATAGTTTTCAACCCCAACAAAATGTATGATATTGTTGAGTCTGGTACAGAGAGGACTCAAATGGAATGAGAACAGATATTGACCACTACAGAGGTATGCAACACATCCACGAGGCTGAATCCTATTCAACAGCTACCATATGCTACTCCTTTTCAACAGTGATTTATCATCAGAGCTTTGTGCTGGCTCAGGTATGTCAACTTGACACAAGCTAGAGTTCTTTAAGAAGTCAATCGAGGAAATGCCCTGAACACATTGCCTGTGGGCAAGCCTATAGTGCATTTTCTTGATTGATGTTTGATATGGGAGTGCCCAGATCACTGTAGTTGGGACCACACCTGGATTGGTTGCTAAACAAGCAATGGGGAGTAAGCCAATAAGCAGCACCTTCCATGG
This sequence comes from Mus caroli, assembly GCF_978045245.1. Lineage (NCBI taxonomy): Eukaryota > Metazoa > Chordata > Mammalia > Rodentia > Muridae > Mus > Mus caroli. The sequence goes on from NW_028227256.1 coordinate 50,695,199, forward strand.
CCTCTGCATCGATTCCTGACTTAGTTCCTGCCCTGGATTCCCTTGGGTGATAGGTCGTAAAATGAAATGAACCCTTTCTTCCTCAACTTGCTTTTTGGCCACAGTGGGGTTTTTTTTGTTTTTGTTTTTGTTTTTGTTTTAAGATTTATTTATTTATTATATGTAAGTACACTGTAGCTGTCTTCAGACACTCCAGAAGAGGGCGCCAGATCTCGTTACGGATGGTTGTGAGCCACCATGTGGTTGCTGGGATTTGAACTCTGGACCTTCGGAAGAGCAGTCGGGTGCTCTTACCCACTGAGCCATCTCACCAGCCCTTGTTTTTGTTTTTAAATTCATTTTCAAGGGTTTGGGGTTTTGTTTTGTTTTTTGAGATTATAATATAAACACTTCATTTCCCCCTTAGTATTCCCTCACCCCAAACTCTTCATGTGCCCTTCTTTGCTCTCTTTCAAATTTATGGGTGCTTTATCTTTGTTTTCTTTTCCTTTTGTGCTCTCTCTCTCTCTCTCTCTCTCTTTCTGTATGTTTGTAAAAGCATAAATATAACTTGCTCAGACTGTATAATGTATTTGGATGTGCACTTTCATGGCTGACCATCTGGTTTTGGATGACCAGTTGAGGTGCTCATCCGTCTCAGCCCAGCATGCCTATGGCTCTTTGTCTAGGGTTATAGCCTTCATTCATGTTAGCATGTCTATTGGTGTTATAAACAGACTTTGAAAGCCAGAAGCACTGTATTCCAAGTCCTAAAAGACATGATGGCTAGCTTAAATTAATAAAACATAGCAACACTATCTGGCATAGTTGAATGAGAGAGAAAAACTTCCCTTGATTTAAATGACCTAAAAAATTGTATATCCAACAAACCAAACTTAAAGTATAGGTAGTGTCAAGGCGTTTCATCCCAGCAATGGAAATCCTAACTACTGTTGCCTTCTAGAGCCAAGCCACAAGTTTGATGACAGATGTTGCCTAACTAAAGCTAGTAAGCCTTCTGCCTTTGTCGTGCTTTGTACTTTGACATACAAATGCATGTATTCAACATATAGCCAAACAAGATATTTTGTTTCTCCCCACTTTATTAAAGAAGGTGATTAGAGAGAATATCATCTCTCAAACATTTCTCTTTTCCAGTCTTCACATAAAACAATGATTGATCCATATACACATATATTTATTCACATAAATAAAAATAATATAAATATATATTAAGCTGAAGTTTTTCTGCATGTGTTAGGAGTAAAAAGTACTTTCTTTTACCTGGGAAGAGCGGTGATTTTTCCCCATTTTTCCACACAGAATCTTCTTGGACCATTACTCCCTCGGAGAGAAGCGAATCCTTCATAGGGAATGCTGGATGTGCCTGTAACAAACTATCAACCACAGAAAGAGAAGGGGAAGCTGAAGTCAGAGACCTGATCCAGGAAAGGTACATCATTATTGCTGTAAAGCACTTCCGAGGAAGAGGGACAAGTAGGGAATTTCAGAAGCCAACGTGTCATCAACATAGGACAACTAAAGAGATAAAGGGAAACAGGATGAAAACCATCTGAGTGGCTGGCCTGCTTGGATGTTAAGCCAGGCACACTTTCTATGGCAGATGAACGAAATGAGTCTATTAATTAAACCAAAATGAATATATATATAAAACCCTATTATCAATTTGGTATAAGTTTTAGGAATTTTGTGGGCTGCAAATCTGAGTTCCATATCATAATCCAAAAGCAATTTCTAAGTCCAAGTCTAAATTTAAGGCTCCGCCTCAGTGTCCAAGAGGCTTCCTCAGATCTAATGCTTTAGTGGAGTCTTACCAACATTACCCTGGACATTTTTTACAAATGTCATGAAACACAGTGACTTCTCCAAAATGTCATTGCTCTACAAAGTTTGGAAAGTCAAACAAAGGAAGAGGCCTATATCAACAAACAGGGTCCTTTCTTACAGTACTGAACAGCCTCCCTTTTTCTGCTAAGGACACTGACTTCAGAGGGCCACATGCTGTCACTACAAGGACCCACCTGTCCTGAGGGCATATGACAACCCAGGTTTACAGAGACTTGCATTGGCACTTCACTACAGGCCTTAGAAAATGCTTTGATTTGGTTGGTGGTACAGTACACAAAGTATACATGCAAAAGGGTATGGAAATGTCATAGCCAGATAAACAAGATTTGTATTTATGAAGAATATCTAGAAATTTCTAGAAAGTATATACCCTTCCAACAATATATTATTGTGTTAAAGACTGATGACCTAATGGCATCTTACCTGCAACAACCTTAGTCGTTGTTCATTGTTGAATCTTTCCACTGCAGCCCAGAACCACCGAATTACAATGTGATTGTCATGGTACCCTATGGACCAAGCAGAAAAGCTCATGTTACTTGGAGTCTTCTATCTTAAACCACCCAGAAATATATGCCAAAAGACTACCACTATACACACAAATCAGCATCCTGGATTCTTTAAATGTTTATAATTTAAGATTAAGGAACAGGACTGCAAATATGACCATACAGGTATCAAAAGTTAAATAAGATGGCACAAGTGAAACCAACAGGAAAACTCTGTTTTCATTTAGCAGTGAGAAGAACAACAAATGAGTTACTTTAGCTTCATCATTTCTGAAAAATACAATTGTTCTGACTAGAAAGGCTTTCAATCATTTCTATAAGAAATGATTTCTATAAGAAACAATCACTCAGTGGTTTCAAATACCATTATTCCAAACACTATACTAAGCTTTGGGGCAAAGAAAACTGACCCTCTCAGGATTTCCTGATGAAGGAGAGATGTATTAATCACACAATTTATATATGCAAAGAAAAACAATGAAAACAATTTTAAAGCTGCCTATTTCGTTTCCAAGTTCTTCCCTAAAAGCTATGTATACTACTCATAATTAATAATGAGACCAAATTACTGTGACTGGGGATGTAGCCCAATGGCAAAGCACTTGCCTAGCAAGTGCAAGGTCTTAGATTCAATCCTCAGCACTACAGAAAGAATTTAAAATTAAAATAAACAAAACCAGATTATTTTTTATAATATTTATTAATAAACAGGAAAGAGACCTTTGACTTTTCCAACTAATAAAGCCTAATTATCACAGTTTTACTTTTATTCCATATTTCTGCAGAATTTAATGAGGTGTCAAAAGAATTATCTCACAAATTTGGGTTAAAGCTGTAGTAACAGGTTTTAAAACCTCTCAGTAAAAGATAATTAAGTTCTAAGAGAGAAGACTGACATGAATTCATGTGCAATCAATGATTTGAATCAACTGACAGTCATATTTTACAAAAACTACTTTAATTCTGTGCTGTACTCCCCAAAATGAGGGTGAGTCGGGATAACTTTAATCTGAATGTGTCCTCGTGCTCCCAGAGCTGTGAAATTTACCAAGAAATCTCACTTTAGGATTTGCCATTTCACCAGAGATCCTTATTCCCCTTGAGAAGAGAGCCCAAGTGAAGGATAAGCAGCATTAGGCCGGTTCTAGCATCCATCAGGGTCCAGGCTTTGGGCAAGACTTGGTTAATGAGCGAAAGATGGCTGCATGAGCTGCTGGAGGCACTACAGGTTGCTGTCCTTCAGAGGCAGCCCTCTTCTGCTTGGCCCTGACTGTTTGTGCCAAGCCTAATTTGAAAGAAGAACGACTATCCCGTCGTCTGGTCCACAGACAGCTGCTGGATGAACAGATGGTAGGCGGCAGCGCAACTGCTTTCTCACATGGTGCCAACTAGCCGTGCCAGGCAAACACGGCAGCTAAGTGTCTTGTCCTTTATCTGATCACTTCTAAGGATCTCATTTGGTAAGATTTACCACTAAAATAGGTCCTGGATTTACTCACATATAGTGATTTAAAAAAAAAATCTTAGACGGTGTGAGTACACAAATGATTTTGATTACTGCGCTACTCTGAGAATCTTCTAGGGGTAAAGTATAAGGAAATAATAGTTACCGTGAACGTGAAGGAGGATATCAGGGAAACTGCATTTTAGTTAGTAAAAATAATTCAGCTAACAAAGCTTTCTGTAATAATCAATGTCATATATGGATGCTACATGGGTCCAGCCAGATAAAATGTACTTCACAGTTTGACTTCAGAAATAAAAGGGATGGAAACCTCAATTTAATACAGACCTTTAGAGAAAACCCCAACATTACAATTCATCCCAGAAAATTCATACTTTCTTTTTGTTTTTGTTTTTTGTTTGTTTGTTTTCAAGACACAGTTTCTCTGTATAGCCTTGGCCATCCTGAAACTCACTTTGTAGACCAGGCTGGCCTCGAACTCAGAAATCCACCTGTCTTTGCCTCCCAAGTGCTGGGATTAAAGGCGTGCGCCACCACTGCCCGGCAAATGTATACTTTCTTTACTCAAAATTATTAGACAAAACTTTTAACTCTGGGCTGTCCTTAGGTTTCACCTTTTTAAATAAGGGATAATCTCAGTCATGTTGGTCCAAATTACTGAAACTCTGTATTGATCTACAGGAAGCTACTTCCAACGAACCCCAATCCAAATCATTTTACAGCAGTTCTCAACCAAACTCGATAGTCCAGTTTAGAAGGACCTTGCAGATGGATATGCTGAATTTTAAGAACCCATTTTTGTTCCCTGTTAGTGTTTTAACCATGAGTTATAACTGATAGATGGTTCAAGGAACTGCAGCAAACCTTTGCAGGTTAGGAGGCTCAAAGGGTGTGGCGTCTGGAAGTTTTGAGTGTAGATGGATAGGTCGGGTCTGACCAGTTGGATATTAAGCCTCCCATGCCTCACCAACAATGTCATCTAATACTTAATTGGTGTTCTTTTGATCACATTTCTTCACCAGCAATTAGGAGTTATGACATCCTCAAATGAGGTGTAAACAGTCCTTCCCCTTTTGACTAATGAAGTCACTAGGTACAGAAGGGACTGACCTTGCCCAAGGTCTCAAGAAAAACAGCAACAGACAGACCAGTGATTAATGCAAGCGCCTTGGTATGTTCTATATGCTCAGACCTGTGATTGAACTAGGCTCCCTGGAACGTACATCTAGCCATTCATAAACCAAACCTTACCGCCTCTATATTCAGTGTTGTTTCTCCAGTCATTGAGATCTATCTCAGCTGTGCCAGCAATGACCAGTTCCAGTTCTCTTGCATCAAAGACAGATACTAGCCTGGCATCTACTACCTGTGGAATAGAAAAAGCACAGGTATGACTTAGAAACCGAGAGAAACAATCAGCCAAAGGAAGACTTATAAAAAACACAGGGCACAGGGAATTTCAAGAGCACTATGGTTATATCCTCTACTGGTATGTGAGAACTTCTCATACTTTCTACAGATGGAAGTTGTGTTTCTAGTTGAAAGTTTGTAAGATTAGTCTCAGAATTTTTGTTTTGGTTGATCACCATATCCCACTGGATAGGTCTCCTCTGGTCTCAGATGCTAAGCAAGGCAAAGCTAAGCAAGATGCTAAGTCTGATTAGTACTAGAATCAGAGGATTTTTGCTTCGTATGTGATAACTGACCAATATAGATGTTTGTTGTTTGGCTTGTGAAAAAGAGCTAGAGAGTTGCATGGAATACATGTGATAAATTCTGGCCCCCACACAATCATTGCATATATCAAGCATGAGATTTAATTTTGCATACCTAAGCATGAGTAAGAATTATAACTTTTATGTTATCAGTAGTCATTAAAGCATTAAAGTGATACACCTAAAATCAGCATCCCATTCACAGTGGTGATATCCACAATAAGCTTTCACGTGTGTACTTGGGGATATACAGGAATATATCTGACTTTTTATATATTAAAAGGACAATAGTAAACATAGCAAGAGAGAAGAGAGAAATAGTCTATGCATGAAGCATGGTACAATGGACAGGCAGCCTGGCTGTGGGCTGTGGGCCAGCAGTTGTCAGCCAGGGCTGTTTACCTCATAGAAACCACGAACTAAGCTCTCTGTCTGCTGCACCACACCCCTCTCGATCCTCCACTTCACCATTCTCTCAATGTACTCCTTCTTGTTCTTCTCTGTGACTGGAATATTGGCTCCCCCTGGTTTTAACTCTCGTTCAGTAATCTGTCATTAAAAGGCAAAAGAACAGATCAGAAAACAAGCTGGGATCAGGTGTATGTCCCGTCCCCACCTTGGGTGTATCCCGAAAGTGGGTAAGCCTCTAAGGCAGTGGTTCTCAACCTTCCTAATGTTCCAACCCCTTAATACAGTTCCTTGTGTTGTGGTGACCCACAACTGTAAAATTACTTTCATTGTTTATAACTGTAATTTTGCTACTGCTATGAAGCGTAATGTAAGTATCTGTGTTTTCTGATGGTCCTACATAGCCCATGTAAAGGTCTTAAGTGACCCCGCAAAGGGTCCCACAGGTCAGGTATAAAGATCAACTATGCCTACAGAGCCAGAAAGGTGTACTTAAGGAATACAGAAAGACACTCCAGTAAATCTTAAATGGAGAGTTCATTTTTGAAAGCACGTGAAATACAGGCAACCCATGTAAGTACCAATGCCTAGTCAGGACTACTGACAGACATCTTGTAGTCTTCCCTTCCATCAAATTTCAAGGAAAACACATCTCTAAAATATTATTCACACTCTCTCTGTTCCAAAACATCAATTACAGTTTTAAAATCTAAAGAGGTCTTAATTTTATATTAATTAAAATTAAATAATTTAATATTCAACCCAAGGATAACATTCAAATGCATTCTATGTACAATACATTCTCATATCTCTACATATATCTAAAGGTTCTCACATCTTGTATGAGAATTTGAGTTGGAAATAAAAAGATTGTTTACAGCATATAAATGTTTCTCATAGTCTACAAATGAGGACCTCTTAATCTGTAGTTGGCAGAATTTTGCATTATATGCCTTTAGCTTTAGTTGTAGTTGTAGTTAATCTTTGTCCTTGAGCTTACTACAATTTAGTTAAATCACCCAATAAGACACAAATACTAACATGTGATCTTAGTCATGGCATTAACTTTTCCCCAGCCAATAGCCTTCAGTTAGCATGTAACAGACCTGCCCAAAAACTTCTTCATTCACAGTGAACGTGAGGTCCAGGATGTCATGGATGTCATTGTCTTTCATCCACTGAAGGCTCTGGTGGAACTCCTCATCAAGGTATTCCAGATCACTCAGGTCACACAGGCTGAGATGACAAAGAGAAGCAAGCACACAGGCCTTGGTATTAGCAAATCCCAGAATCACAAGGAAGGAGGCTCAGGCTTCGTGGCAAGAGAAAGACCCATTCAATAGGCCGTGGTTTTGTGATGTTGCTGTGTTCAGCAATCACACTACTGAAATAAGTCAGATACGTGGTATATGTCTTTCAATCTGGGATACAGAAGATGCCTTAGGAAGCACTTACCTATCTTTTATCTCAAAAAACAGAACCAAAATGTACAAAGAATGGCTGTCATCTACATGGTCATCTACAACCACAGCTAGCTCTAGAACTGGAACAAGTTGACAACTTGCACCTGTATTCTCTTTAGCTACGATATCCTATCAAGAATTATTGTTCTCATAATTTGAAATCATTTATTGATTTTTCTATTGTGTATTATCTATGTTTTTCACTTGTCTTTTCTAAAAAGACTAGATACTATAAGTATTTCATGGTTCTTATTCTACCACTCAAAAAATTGTAAGCCAAAGAACTCTTTCATAATTGCAAAGTTTCCTATACCTCACTCCACTACTGTTTCTTTTTTTTCTCTGCAGTGACAAGATCTAAGAGTTACTATTATGTGCCTGGTGTAAGGTGGCAGTAATTGAACTGCTACAGCTGTGTTAAAATTCCCTGCCCTTTAGCTCTATTTCAAGGATTGTCTTGTTTATTTTATTTATTTATTTATTTACTTATTTGGCATCGAATGTGCACCATGCATATTAGTAACTACTTAATGATCTTGCTGCTCTTGAAGGGAAGTGATCTTGGGGAGATAGGTACACTGTGAATAAATTAATATAAAGTACAGGTGGCATCACAGAGTAGAGAGTGCTAAAATTCATGCACAATTTAAAATACATGTTACTGTCAATCAATGATTGATAAGACTGGACATGGTTATCTTCCAACACCTGGGAGGTGTGGGTAAGGACTGTGAGCCCAGTCTGGGACATAGAGTAAAACTTTTGTCTCAAAAAGGAAAAGGAAGAAAAGGTAAATAAAACCAAGAGTTATCAGAGGAAGTGGGCAAGAGGGACATTTGCTTTGACTTGGACATTCAGGGAGACATATTATAGAGATGATGCCTGTATTAAATCTTTCAGGATTATGATATTTAGAGATAGAAATAGAATGGGCTAGAGGAAACAGGAGAGGAGAGAAAAGAGGAGATAACAATAAAAACAAAGCTAAAGGCATAGAGTGCAAAATCCTCCAAGCCCATGGAGAGTCTTGGAATACTGAACATAAGACACTCTTAACATCCTAAGAATGAGGACAGAAAAGTAGTTGGAAGTGAGTTGTCAGTGCCACTCTAAGAGTCTCAGTGATTCAGGCTCAAGACAAGGAATGATGTAATCAGATGTGGGTGATGACGTATAAAGAGGTTTTCTGGAAGATACTGAAAAGATTATCTAAAATAGGATGGAAATCAATTATCAGAACACTTCAGCAATGTGGCCAAAGTAAATGTTCTAGCGAGGGAAAGGCTATTAAGAGTACAGAGGCAGGAACACAGAAATTAGTAAAGGGCTATACTGGAAAGGAGTATAAAGGAGAATAATCTAAAATAGGGACAGCAAATGAATTCATGACACAGGTCAACTCTGATAGGGACCATGATGCCTGAATTCATCAACAACTTTTAGTGAAAGGAACTGAAAAGATTTGAGGTCACATAATTTCAATGGGAAAAAGTACATGTTCTTTCAATGGGACCATAAATGAGAACCCTCTGTTTCAATGGGAACAGAGACAGGAAAGAATGCTTTGATGGTTAATATTGTAAACTGACAGGATCTAGACTCACCAACAAGATAATTTATGGGTATGTCTATGGTCAGGGAAGGGGATAGGGAGAAAAACCTTATCTCAGACAGATAGTAGAAATTTAGGCCTTGATCTCGTATAAGAACAAGGCAGGGGATAAGGAAGGAACATTCTCTTAATAGATAATAATAATAGTTTAGATTGCTTTAATTGCTTTAAATTGTTTTATTTATCAAAATGCAAGTTGTTATATGTTTGGTGGTTATGGTATTAAAAATCCTCTGTGAGAGAGGTCAAAATAGAGTGAGCCTAAAGGGAAAGGAGGTTGCTAATTTGAATCAATCTATACCTTTGATGACTTTGGGATTCTAGACTGAAGACATGCTCTTTTGGGAGAGAGGCTTTGTATTTGTGTTAATAGGAAAGAAAAAATACTTTGAACCCCTTCCAAAGTGATATGAATCAGATATGATAGGAGAAGACCCCCTGAAGATTTTGGCTAAAGACAGAAAAGAAAAATTCAAGAAAATCAAACAGGACATATTCGTATATTGCAGAATGTGCAGCTCTGATGAAATTCATTCTCGGGAACACCAAAAATAAACTATTGGTCCAGCTCCGTGCCTCCTGAAGCTGTTTCCAGAGACTTGCTCCCAGAACAGCTTCGGAAATAACTGGTGATTCCTCATGACCTCAGTTCATCCAGAGTTTCAGATGGATCCGGTCAAAACTTCAGTCAAGCCCTGAGCCTTCTAAGCATACAGAGATTGGATAAGAGATACTAAAGCTAGCTTTCTTAAGTCTAACCAAATTTTCCAATTTTCCTCTCCTTCCCCACACATGTAAAAAAAAATTTATGTGTATATATGTGTGTGTGTATGTGTGTGTGTGTGTGTGTGTGTGTGTGTGTGTGTGTGTGTGTGTAGGAAGAAGCCATAGAGAATTGCCATCCCTATTCCTTGGGTTTGAGTATCTGGTTATAGTTATTTTATAAATTATAGCTAGGTTGTCATTTTAAGAGATAATTTGGAAATGGTCATAATTTTGAACAGGAAGGAAACTAAATAGACTTGATGACTTCTGTCTTTCCTTTCCTCTTCTCTATCCTTTCTTTCTTAGGTAAAAGGAAGAGGGTTGAAGGGGAAAAGGGGGAATAGAGTAATATTATAAAAAAATTATATATGAGACAGATTGCTAAATTTATTCTTAAAACATTATATAGCCATAATCTTACATTGACAGACATCTTTATAACTAATACAAAATTAAAGTTATAATTTCTTATACTGGTACAGAATTTATATATTGATACAAATTTAAGGTTTTCATTGTTATTCTCTGTATATTGATACAGAATTTAAAATTAATATTGTTACTCTCCGATACTCTCATTGTGCCTATGCAACTCAGTTAAGACTCAGTCCTTCTAATAGCTGCTATCACAAACTGTTGAAGTAATAAAATGTAAGTACCAGATAGTAAACTCATGGTTATATTAGATTCTGAACTAGTTATAACAAAATGTTTTCAATATTATTCAAATAGAAATAGCTAAGAGTAGTCAAGGTTTAACAGTTCAGATATACTATATATTGACAGTCTTCAAAAACATCAAAAATCCACATTTAAATTCATTATTTAAATTCATTATTAATAAATATTTTGACTGGGAGATATGTCTACTTCTGGCAGTATCCCCTTCACAGTTCAAAGAAGATATTAAACATCATAACCTCTATATAGAGTTGCTCCAATTGTGGCAAGGTATCCACTGGACAAAAATTGCCCTAATTCATCTACAGACAAAAAAATATACTGTCCAGGAAAGGACATAAAATGTGATACAGTCAACAGCTTAGCTCTGCCAAGAGAAAGTAAGGTAGTCCTCATATTCATGCTTTACTAAGGTCTGTCAGATGGTTCTGGGCCAGAAGGCTAAAGACAGATGCTTCAGTGTTTTGAGGAATAGGGGACTGTCCAGGTGTCTCTACAAACTTGCTTAAGTTTTCAAAGCTGTGTTTTTGTAATTCCTATATATTATATTCCTAAATATTCAGGTAATATTTAATTTGTTCTTAGATCTCTGATGGTATTAAAGACTAGTCCTCTTTTTTTTTAAGATTTATTTATTTTATTTATATAAGTATACTGTAGCTGTCTTCAGACACACCAGAAGAGGGTATTGGATCCCATTAACAGATGGTTGTAAACCATCATGTGGTTGCTGGGAATTGAACTCAGGACCTCTGGAAGAGCAGTCAGTGCTCTTAACAACTGAGCCCTCCAGCCATTTAGTTATAGTCTTATAATCAAACTTAAGTTGTTTAACATTTAAAAAGATGATCTAGATTTAATAGGATGGTTTTCTGATGGTAATGCAAATTAAAATCAAAACATAATTCAGATCTAAAATTATAAACTCTTCAAGTTAAGATAGATGTTAGAGTAATGTACCTAAATGGACAAAATTGATAGACTAGATGTTATTAGTACATATCATACATTATAGTTTATGTAACTATTATAACTATGCTCACTATATGTCTGGGAGGAAAGGCCTTTTTAATAGATGAAAAGGGGGAATTTTTGTGGATTTGGCCTAATGCTACTTATGCCAACTGGGTCCCCCAAATTGCACGAGAATCCGCATAAAAGATGCTAATGGTCCTTGTCCCAGTTGGTTTTGATTGGTAAATAAAGTTGCTGGCGGCCAATGGCTGGGCAGGACTTTTAGGATTCCTGGAAAGGGTCAGGAGAGGAGAAAAGAGAGAACTACCATGCCAGGAAAAGGAGTAAAGACCAGGCCTGAGAAGTGCAAGACAGAGAGACAGCCAACAAGTAAGAGCCCAAGAAGAGCAGCCCCAGGACCCCTGTCTAGGGCAACAAAGATGCACTATAGAGTTTAGTAAATAATAACTTGGGAATACCGAAGGGGGTGTGTGTTAGTCACATGGAGGTTTGGGAGTGGCCCAAGCACTGAATTGCTTAAGACATATTAAAATATAAGGCTACATGTATATATCTTTCTGTCAGGAACTCAGAACATTGGGTTGATTAGAGAAGAGATTAATTGGTAACTACAACAGTCCAGAATGAAAGCTTCTGAACACCAAGGTTAAGAGCAAATCATAGGAAAGGCCACAGAGGAGCAAGAAGGTGAACAAGGGGGAGAACAGAATCACATGTGCCAGCATAGGAAAGACCCAGGGAAACTTTTAGTTTCTGATTGTCTCTGCTATCCCAGAGTTGAATATTAATATCAGAAGCAGCAATACAATCTAAGATAGGGCTAAAAGGCATTTATCCACATCTCCTGAATGGAGGGAGAGAACTCAGACTAACTCGTGGGGAGGTTGTGATTTACAGTAAATGTGATCACTGGGTATCCCTCTCACAAAACCCAATGAAGCTATGAGAAGAAGATAATGAAGTGCAAAGGTGAGGGGCTACCCAGAGGAACCGGGGGGAAGCAGGAAATGGTCCTTGCTGCCCAGAAGGAGAGTTTTCCTACTGAGTACACTGAAGCCTCATGGGAAACATTCTGTTGGCTTTCATTTGAGGTCAGGACTTCCACTTTAGAGAACACAGGTCCATGGGCTTGATAGGAGGATGTGCCAGACAGCTCCCAGCCATGACTCAGTACTTGTCTACTTTGCAAGTTTAAGTCTACCCATCCCCCAACAACTGTCTTGTAAATGACTGCATACTGACTAATGAACAGGGTGGTTTTGCTTTACACTGTACAGTAACCATCATCATACAGTGTGGTAGAAACAAAGAAAAATTAGCATTCTGTGGATGCTAATTTTTCATCTGTGCCCATACACTGCCATTTTGATATAGAAAGGTCTCAAGTAAAGCAGAGCACTGCCTACATCTACCAAAGAAACCAAAACTAAAATGGAAATGAAAGGAAAGAAAATGAACTTGTGACCAAGAGTGAGCTGTTGGAAGTGTATGAAGCAAAATACAACGTGTACTTCATAAAGGAGTGTAGGCCGTGAGTCACCACGACTCACCCACAACTACTCTATCAACAATCAGCACGATGCCACGAGAATCTAAGGGCTGTGTCTGAAGTAAAATTGTTTTAAAGAAGCACGCGTCACCACAGATGAGAATAAACTATTCGGGGAGGAACAGACTAGGGCCTGCAGGTAAGCCTGAAGCATGACAACTATATTTGAAATTGGAGTCACTTTTGAAATCTAAACCACTATTTACCCAACCACTGATTTGTGATAGCATGCAGCTAAATGGAGGCCTTGATACACCTCTTCAGTAAAGCGTTTTTGAGTTGGACATGCCAACCACACAAGCACAGGGGTACTCTTACATTCTGAGAAGAGCCTTATAGAAGGGTCGCGTGAAGAAGGCGTCCAACAAGTACTGGTGTATGAGTGCAAGGCCGAGGATCCTCCCGCTGAATCTGAACCTATGAGGGAGAAACACAAGGTGGGGGAACCCCGCTGGACAGTGTCTTGAGGCCTGTGTCTACCCTCTAGAATGACTTTCAAATTCTTAGGCACTATAGTGTGTGTCTTCATTAGCCAGTGTTTAGATTGACTTGTGGAGGAAATCTGCTCCTCTGATATTTAGAGACACCTTAGCATTACTCCATGTCACTCCGTACCCCCCATCACCCCCCACATATGATAGTATGAGTCCCCCCATTACCTTTTAGTGAAATTTCCCCCAAACCATTCCAAGAGCTAAAGACTTGGAAGGTTGGGAAAATGTCTTCCTTAGTTTCTGTGCATGGATATTAGTTGATTTCTCTAAGGCAAAGTAGGGGCCATTCCCTTTTGAGGAAAAGCCCTTATTCAGATGGAGAAGGTTCTTTGTTCTCTCTCAAGCCTCACTCCTGATGGTAAATACCATCACAAAGTATACAGACAGACATTGGTGGGGGCGGGGGAGGGGGGCTTTCCTCATGAGACACTCTGTTCTCTTAAAATTTCAAACTGAAGTGCTATTCTGAATCATCTTGGAAACTTTACCATATAGATCTGTTAGGATTGGGTTTTCTGCCTGAGGCACACAAATGCCTTCTCCACAAGTACCTGGGGCAAGCTCTTCTAAATCTGATGCCTTCAACAGTACTGTGGGGTCTGTCATTTTAGTTTTGGGCAGGCTTTGTGAGGTCAGGGCCAGCAACTTTTGACCCTCTTTATTTCCACTTACTTTAGCACAGCTGTAACTGCCAGAGTTAGGAGGCCTCTGAATTTGTAACGAAACAAGAAGTTAATTTGAAGAGTAATTCCTGAAAGCTAATGCTCTTCACTGTCAATAACCTCATGACCCAAAGAACCTTTCTCCACTTCTGGTTTTTCTTTGTTAGTATCAGTGAAAATGAACATGAACTGATCAATAGGGCTTATGTAAATATTTAAAGTCTACAAATGCTGGGATTACAAAGAGTATAATTTGGGATTTTTCAAAATAAATACCTCCAGATGGGAATGTTAAAATTGCTTCCCTTGGTTTTGGGTGATATATTAAGAAAAAGGCAAATTCAGCTCCCAAACTTGAAGTGGCTTAAATGTGCTGGTGTGAAGGTGAGGGGGCACTGCCATGATTCCCCATTCACAGGCTTGGTCTGCAGCTCTCCCAGGCCACCACTATGCCCCCACCATGCTCACCTCCCTCCCCCCAGGGCCAGCCATTTCCCCAGGCAGTTAGAGAAGCTGCCTGACCTCTGCCAGAGGGACTTGGGGTCTTGCTAAGAAACTAATCATCCGTAACACTTTTCCAAGGGGATACAGCTTCTAAATTCTACCCAACTCACTTAAAGGTGATCTTATGCAATGTAATCAATTATCAGTTGAGGGGCTGCCTATAGAATTAGGTTTGACAAGCAAAATAAATGCCAAGTGAGGTATATAACTGATAATGTGATTTTTATACAGGAGGCAAAAAAAAAAAAGTTAAAAGAAATGTGACTTCCTTTGGAGGGAGGGGTAGTTAGCATCACAGAAAATTAAATGAAAACAACTATTACAGAAAGAAACCCCTTACCATTCGTGATGATTGTCTACAAAGGCAGACATGGGACTTATTTGCACTGTATATGTGTCATTGGCTGAATATTCAAATAAGCCATAATAGGGGTTAAAGAGCTCTCGGGATACCAGGAAGAAGAATTCTCTGGAAGGCCCACTGTAATCCAACCTGCAAAGAGATCCACATAAAGAATAATGAGCTTTTACTTTGTCTAGATTTTGGGCATATTTTCTCCTTTGTTTAAAATTGTAGAGGATGCTCACTACAGAGACAGTCCACTACCAAGGCTATCTAAACAAAAGTGAAAAAAAAATTCTGATCTCAGTATTGACCAGAACTAATGAACTAGACATTTATACAACACATATCCAAAACTCCAACTACCCATGAGATATGCAAACAAGAACCAGATACTCACCGTATACAAACACACACATATGAAAATTTTACATGTCCAAAGCAAGACCACGGG